>NC_137159.1:50041860-50641860 GCF_951394435.1 Stenella coeruleoalba | reverse complement strand
AACTCTGAATCCACAAAAGCAAGCTTTAAAAAACCTGGCAGCACTTCAGTATGTCTATAATACATATACTTTTTCATTAGTTTAAATCTGAAGTTAATACTTATTAATGTCATAATGATATTTCTTCTTTATCCTTTTGACCTTTCCACCGGAGAGTTTGCTATTTGTGTTTTGCGTTTGGAATGTTTCGTTATTATGGTCGCCATGAAACTGTCTTTAGGTCTCCTTGGCCACTGCTTTGGAAATAAGCGTAGCAATGACAAGAGGAGTTAAAAACTGTTCTTCCTCTCTCTCTTCCCAGACAGTTTGTTGGGTTTCAGTGAAAACGGCTAACAGCATTCTGACAGAGGAAATAGTGATGGTCACTATCCACTACTGCCTCATGACAGAAATCATGACTGTGGTTACTTATCTGTAGGTCCAGCTTCTCTGTGTTGAAAGATGATTGATTTGAGGGTAATCGTCTAGAACTCCACTGCTAGTGTGCTTGGTTTTTTGTTGCTGTTGTTGTTTTGTTTGTTCATTTTGTTTTATTTTTTTTAAATGTTGCTTATTTTATTTTTATTTTTTTATTTTACTTTTTTGGCCATGCCATGTAGCCTGTGGGATCTTAGTTCCCCAACCAGGGATCGAACCCCAGGCACACAGCAGTGAAAGCTGAGTCCTAACCACTGGACTGCCAGGGAATTCCCACAAGTGTGCTTTGAAACAGTGTGAACTGAGAAGAGAAAAACATTACAAGTGTTTAAGCTATTGCGTTTGAAGTGTAAGCAGTCTGTTCTAAAGCTTTTTTCCCTTATGTTCTAGATTGGGATTTTAACCAGGACGTCTGACAGTGAGGTAATGTGTGCTTAACATCATGTTGTTTGTTAGTAAACATCTTGCCACATGTTTGTTGACAAAATCCGGCAAAAGTCAGCTTCATCTAATTGCGTTTCTGACAATTCTAGCAAATGTGGATCCATGTTGCTTTTCTCTCTGGGTCAGTTTTAACTGTCACCAATAAATTACAGCCTGTCTGTAATTGCCTCCTTGAATGACTTGACTTGGCAGTTTGACAAGCTCGCTGGCATGTGGCAGGAGGCTGCGAGCCATTACCCTCCCAGTGGGCCAGCTGGCAAAGCGGGGCTTTTCAGGGCCTTGACCATCAGTGGGCTTGGTAGTTCTTTTCAGCCCTCAAGTGACTGAACCCAGGTCAGATTTGGCTTGTCAGATAGGTTTGCACATTTTAGTTTTGAAATACTACAAGATTTTGAAATATTACAGATATTACAAGCTCACAAATAACCATTAAAAGAACACTGAAGTCACTCAGCTTTCCAGTCAGTATGGTAAACTGGTAAATATAGTTCAAGTAAATTCTTTGATTTCCTTATTAGCCTTATACTTTAGGTAACCTTGAACTTCTGCATATATTTTTAAACTAAACTGAGTGGTGTGTCATTGCTAGAGTAACTAGTAGAAATCTAGTCTGGGACAAGGGCCATAAATTGTTCATTATAGAAATAGTTTAATTTGTTAGTATGTTTAAGAGTATAAGAGCTTTTTTAAGATAATTTGGGGGAAAGAAGAATGTTCAGATTTTTAGGAGTTCCAATAAATGGTCCCCTTTCACCTGTTCTCTTCCAGTTAGAGGAGGACATAGGAGTCAGACAGATTGAGATTTTGAAAGTTAGGTGTGTGGCAAGTAAAAACTGAGTGGAGAGACATGGCCCCATGGGTGGTGGGCCTCCCAAGACTTCACTGCTGCTTTGTTCTCTTGAAGCCTCAGCTTCATTGTGAGGTAGGCAGGGTGCTGAATAAAAGAAATTTGCCATATATATTTACCTGCGCTGTCTGAAGTTTCTCCGAGGGGTGGGAAAACTAGGATTTCCCATCAAATTTCAAAGGAAAATGTAGGAAATGTCTTTTTTTTTTTTTTTTTTTTTGCTAAAGTGATATTAATTTTTTTTTTTCCCTCTCTCTCTCAGAACTGCTTCATTCCACTGGCATTTATTTATTGAGTTATGTGTGCTCTGTTTAGGCTCCAGATGTGGAATCTCGGGAAGAATTAATTAGAAATCACTACATGGCAAGGATAGTGGAACTGACGTCTCAGCTGCAGCTGGCTGATAGCAAGTCAGTGCATTTTTATGCTGAGGTGAGTGGAGAGTTAATTGGATCAGGTGGATTTTTCTAACCCCTTCAGGAATTAGGTCACTGTCCTGGCCTCCTGCTGTTCACTAGAAGAGAGAGGTCAGAGTCTGTGTGTCTGCAATATGGATTTGGTTAGAGTTCGTTGAGATTGGTCCACATACCAACCAAAAATCTTTATTGCAGTGAATATAACAGGTAGCCTTTCTTATGGTTATGTAGCATGTTTTGGAGCATTATAATTATAGATTATAATTATAATCTTGTTTTAGAGAGTTATAGGCAGGTAACATTCATAGGTCAAGGAATTTTCGTTTAGGGAAATTCAAAGCAAAGTATGCCTGGTTCTTTTTTTTTTTTTTTTTAAATACTCTCTAGTTTCTAATGACAACTTGTGGAAATCAGTTTTTGTAAATGATAAAATGCAAAATGTAACCTCTTTCAACCTTTAAAAAATACAGAATCTTTCTTTTTGTTACATTTTCTTCTTCCCTCACCAAATAATTCATTTCCTTAAGAGGATTAGAAAAACACTATGCAAGATAATAAAATTATACAAATTCATTGATAAGAAGGGGAGAAAATGAAGGAAGAAATTACAAATATCAAAGAGTGAGAAACAAATGATAAGATAGAATGGATGTCGCTCAATATATAAGAATACCTGTAAGGTCTTTGATGGGAAACTTTTTATTAAAAGGTTAGTTATAGATGTTAGACGGAGAATTATAATGCTTTAAACTGTTAAGGAAATTGACAAAGGAAAGACAACACCCTTCATTGGGATGCGACTTTGTGATTTTCTCCTGTTTTACAGAGACAGAGAAGAGTTGATAGGAATCCAGTTGCTAGGAGTGGAGGGGGGCTTTGCTTCTTTCCTCCTGCTGAAATAAATGATGTGCCTAGCTTAGTGATGCATACCTGTTTGATAAGATGATCAGTAGTGATGGCTGTTGAGCTGTAGAAAACGGGGAGGACGGCAAGCTGGACGACTCACCATAGAACTGCTGCAGTGCTTACCATCCCAGCCACTCAGTGCACGCAGCACATCATGGTGGCCTGGTTTGGATCCCTAACTGCCTTCTGAATTACTCTCTTAGACTTGATTGTCATCCTCATGAGGACCCGTGCTTTGCAAAACTCTTTCCCTCTTTTTCAGGTTCAGTGCTAAGCACACCGATAGATGTGCGGTTAAAGGAGGGTGGTTGATTCGGTTGGCTGAACTTTCCTGAAATTCTCTTGTGAGGAGTGAAATGAGTAACCGGGGAATTTCTGAGGCTGCCTTATTTCCAAGAGATTTGCTTATCTTAGTAAATTCTTTCAGCACAATTGTGACACAAGAATTTTTAAATTGTTCTAGTTTTTCCTTGTCTGTAAACAGGAAGCGGCAACCCTCTGTACTACTTTACTGGAATGGTCGGTCTGAGCGTCTGATGTTGACATAACATTCGAACATGTCTGAACAGATCCTCCTTGTCAATCTCATGGTTTATCAGAAAATTTAGTGATCCTTTTAATGGCACGCCCTCTTTGAACAGTAGTATGAAATAGAATTTTTCTTTTTGCTTCTTGATGTACTCTGTCTCTGGATAGCCTTGGTTAGAATCCCCAAAGAAAGCAAGCGGGATCTTTGAAGTCCTGCACTCACTTTTTTTTCCCATCTGTTGAGTGGGGCTGCAAAGCTTTTATTGTTTCTGTGATACGGTCTCCAATAAAGGACTTAAAACACAAGAAAAGTATCTTAGGATTCATATTGCATGATGCCACTTCCCTTCTCATCCAGTGTGGGTGTGAATGAATCCTGGGTAAATGTAGAAACTTCTGGTGGTTTTGTAGCCACTGGTCATCAGGCTAGAGCTAGGAAAAAACAGCGATGAGCTTGGGTTAGTAGACTTTTTTTCCCTTATTAAAATGATGAGAGTGAGGACCACATCTTTCTTTTGTGTGCTCCAGTGTGTGGTACAAGGCCTGTAGATATTCAGTAGATATTTGTGGAAGGAAGGGAGGAAGTACTTTCGGTTTGGGGGATTGTTTTCTAGTAACCTTCCCTGAGGTAAATTTGGTTTGGGGAAATGGTCCCTGGGATAATTGAATGTTTTCTGATTTAACAGTGCCGAGCACTCTCTAAAAGACTGGCCTTGGCTGAAAAGTCTAAAGAGGCACTGGCAGAAGAGATGAAAGCAGCCAGTCAGAACAACAGCAGACTTCAGGTGAGTTCATGCTACCTAAGCAGTGTTGGTATGTTTTTTTCATTGAAAGTTCTTGGGCCAAAAGAATCAGCATTTCCTTTCTCAAATGGTGGCATTTAACCTCTAGACATAACATTTTTCTAACCATTTTATTTCTAACTCATTTTAAAGTAACATCTCATTTATGTCAGGCAAGAAGTAGTTGTATTATTTATTGCTCTGACTTTATTTTAATTGTAAGTAGTTTTGTAGTCAGCATTTCTTTGAATAGTACTTATTTACCCAAAGCCCTTCTTTTTTCTCCTCCTTCCAGTTAGTCCTTGTCATGGTGGGCGGGAGGCTTGTTCTGTTCATGTGACTCTGTTTCTTCCCTTTACTGTTTCATAAAACTGATGTAAACTGAAAGGTAGGGCTGCAAAATTTTCCTCCTTACTCACTGCTTTGTTTTAAAGCCTAGCTTCCAGAAAGCCCCTATTAAATATAGAAGTGATACAGGCAAAGAAATAATTCATGCACTTCCTCCTGGTTTCAAATTCGTTTATCAGATTAGCTAGGAGCACAGGATTAGATTTTAAAAGGTCAAAGAGAGCCCGAGAGCTGGAAAGAGAGAGGAAGGTGCTTCTTCCAGGGAGGGCCCTGCCTAGAGGATGGTGGGCCGTCAAGGTGTGGGGTAGTGGGAACATGCCAGAGATCACCTTCCCCACCTCACCGAAGGTTCAGGAAAACCTAAGAGAATTGAGAAAGATCATATAGCACTCTTGTTTTTTTTGTGACATCTTTATACCTGGCACAGAAGGAAACTTTTTTATTTTTGCAAAGAAATTCCGAACATATTTTGAAGGCTGAGAAAAACCTCTGCCCTGTTTCTTTTAACTTTGCTCTCTTGTTAGGCCTGTGGCTTAACCTTCATATTAATTGATCAGATAGGTCATCTTGATAGGTTACTTTTCAAACATTTTTTTCCTAAATTAAAAAAGCTTTAGAGTGGTATGACTAGTGGGGTTTTGCTTTCTCTTTTCTTTTTTCCCTGGCCATTTAGGATGAGCTGACGACTACCAAGAGGAGTTATGAGGATCAGTTAAGTATGATGAGCGACCACCTGTGCAGCATGAACGAGACACTATCTAAACAGAGAGAAGAGATTGACACACTAAAGATGTCTAGTAAGGTAGGGGAGGAAGGGGTCTCTCTGCAGTGTAATATTTAATATTTAATGTATTTAATACAAGGTATTTCATTGCTGTGTGTTTCAGAAACAAAAGGTTAAGAGATCTGAAGTGTTTATAAATCATTTCACTTGTCTTCTTATCTGAAAGTAGAATGAAGATTGTTTGATTGAGTTGTAAGTTGAGAGGAGGTCTAACCTCTGAGGCCCTAACACTGTGACGGTTGCTTTTTGGCATTTTTGGCATTTTGGGCATTTCTGCTACTGTTCTGTTAGTTAGGAGGATTCTTGGGGGGTTTATGATGGGGATTACTCTATCTATGTGAATCTAAAATGGTGCTGTTGAAGAGTAACCTTCTTTAGCAAATTTATTCTCATACATATTCATATAACCTAGGACTGTCTTGTCCTTTAAATTCCAAAAACTTCATAGATTTCATTTCCCATAAGGCCTCTGCTTGTCCAGGCTCGGGTCAGTAGATATTGGTAATGTTTTTGTGTTGAAGGGCATATCCACGTATCATGTCTCTTTGTTGTATCATAATGTATATACTCTTATCATGAAAGGTAAGCTTCAAGAGGCCAGAGAGTTGGTTTCATGCATCATCTCAGATGCTTGGCATATTTTGATAACTCAGACAATACTCTGCCACCAGCAGCTTGGATTTACTGTCTCCAGCCTGTGCTCTTTGAAATCCACTGCTGCCCCTTACCGATCTAGCAGGCATGTATTGAGTTCCTGCCGTGTGCTGGCTCTGGGGAAGACATAGAGATGAACAAACTATAGCTTCATTTTAGCATCTGCCAGTGGTGGTACAGAGCAGCATCCCACTCAGTTGGTATCTCCTTGGAAAATGTATCATGTTAATGCACTAGAATCTGCGTTACGTAATTTTGCTTCTCAGTGGAGTTTTGTGTTATTGTTTGGCCTCTGGCTTCTTCAGAGAATGTCTGTCATGCTTTTCTGGGACATCTTGTGATGATTGTAACCACCAGTGTGGTTCTGATTCGGGTTCTCCAGTTACTTGTGCTTCAGGAACTTTAGCTTGGAGGTAGAGGGTGGAGTGTTGGGCCTCCTTTAACCCTTTTGGCCTCTTGATATTCCATCAGGGCAATAGCCGACTCATGTGGAAAGCACATGTGTTAGTGGGAGTAGTAGGAGAAAGCCTGCTTTAGCACCTAACATTTGAAAAAAAGTAGCAGTGATTATAGGGAAAGTTTTCAGGCCTCAGAGCTGCAGAAGGCATTCGGTTCTGAATTGAGAAGGGTTATTGTGGGGTATAGCAAACAAAGCTCATTGTCCCAAAGGTAATTGTATTGCAGCCACTTTAGAAGTGAGGGAAGTTTTAAGCCCTCTTAGAACTTTTTAATCTAGTCCTTAGAATATCTGTCATTAATAAAACACTGAGTTAGAGATCCTTCTTCACTTTGTAGTTTCTGTTGTTAACCTTTCTTTGATCATTCTGTGGTTCCTGTATTTTGCACACCTCCCCCAGCTATTAGTCATTTAAATTGCTATGGCATCATCTTATGGCTGAGTTGACATGGCCTCCATTGGATGCCAAGTAAACGTCCTGAAACCATTTGTTTGCTATGATCTTGCTCTTAATGTTTGTGTTCTGCAATCATTTCCTACTTAATGAAAAAAAAGTATTTATATGTAATAGTTAAATGTAGGAATTTGAACCTCTCCAGAAAGAAGAAAAGTTACATAAAACTGGAAAGTCCAAATCTCCATATGTGAGGGAATTGGGAATAAGTTAAGACATCTTCTCTCTAACTTGTTCTCAACTGGTATCTGATCTTCCCCTTGACAGTAATCATTCCCATTGGGGTGCTAGTTGGCACATGTTCAAAATTAGTACCTATTAAGACCCTTTAAAAGGTGTTTATTTCAACAGTAAAGGAACATGTTCAGGCTAAAAGTTTTTATCAGCTTTATGAAATCATAAACTACATTGTCTTTGGAACAAAATGAGTATTTGAGGTTTGATAAATCCAAGATAGCTTTCTTTTCTTTCTTTATTGCCTGTCCTCAGACCCCAGGGGAATAAGGTTCACGGACGGAGAAAGTGGGGAGAGTTAAAAGTAACAAACTGCTCTGTGATTCCTGTTCAAAAGTTAGCGATGCAAGGTTATCAGCTGTTCTCCCTCTTGGAAACTAAAGTTTTCCACAGTGAAATATGGCTTCCAGACAGCTTGGTGTCTAAACTGTGTGAATGATTTTTCTAGAGGTTGGCGTTCTTATTGTTGACATTTTTCTTTGCACAGGGGAATTCTAAAAAGAACAAGAGTCGATAGTTTACAGAGAGCTGGTTGGTGACTTCTTTGCAGAGCTGCTACTGCTGCGCGGAGCTGCGGGGCCGAGACTCCACGTCCAGGGCTGGCCGCCTTCAGGAAGCTGGAGTGTTGTTGGACCTAGTAAAGTAGTCAGTGTTGTAAATGGCCTTGAAGTATTTAAAATATATTTGTAACCAGTAAGGTAAATCCAGAATTTGATGTTGACAGTGAAACGGAAAACAGTACACATACCATGGATATTGTAGGTTTCCTTATGCTGTTTTTACTGTGCACTTTTTAAAATTAGGCTTTAATTTCAGTATGTAAGAACAACAAATATTTTGTATATTTTCAAACTCAGTGATATGGTAATCAATTTGGTATCTGTGGAATAGGTATGTGTTTCTGGATAAAATGCTTAAATTGTCAAACTGTCATTAATTCTTACTGTAATTGAAAGCAGTTTCCAATTCTTTTTGATGACTTGTTCATTCTCTCTCTCTCTCCCTCCCTCTCTCCTGCTCTCTCTGTCTGTTCTGGAGGGAGTGGGCCTTGAAAACTTCAGATCTTGTGGGTTTATTATCATTGTCTTCAGCTCTTCAGTACCCTCTCTGTGTTGGAATAATAGCTTAAGGAAATTGATGTCAATAAATTCGTACTTATATCAAACTTTCAGTCTCTCTATGAAAATCTGATGAAGGAAACTAAAACTTATTAAAGTAAGCTTCACAAAATTACCAAATCCCAATTGATTTTGATATAATCTTTCTAATCCCCCAAATTGGAATAATTGTACAGTTAATCCTTTAATAAGGCTTTGAGTACCTCCCAAGGTACTTGTAACCATGCTTCAAGCAAGGACCCTGAGCCCTTTCAGGCTCCTCTTGGTTTCTTTCATAAACATTGTGTCATTTCAGTGTGTATTTCATGGGTGAAATTTTTCCCAGCACCTCCATCCCCAAGTCTCTAAATATATTGCTCCTTTCTTCTGAGTTTCCTGCACATGCCCATTTCACTCCAGGTCCAAGTCCCCAGACTAGGTCCGCAGACCTGAAACCCCTTCTTCCTCACCTCCCTGCCTGTAGCTTCATCTCCTTTGAGCCTCTTCTCTAGGCAGTTGCTAGTCACCCTCCAAAAATGCTTTATTCTGTTTCACCTGAGAGCTCATCACCAGCTTCCCTCCGTGCTCAACATAAAGGCCAACTCCTTGGCCTCTGGGCCACTGTAGAGGCAGACTCTGGTGGTTGTGCCCAGTCCCCATAGTATGAAAGTGTTTGAATCCTGTCTCGGGGATCTCTGGGTCAGTCAGCTCAGTCCCATCCTCCCGGCCCTTTGAGTCCCTAGCCCCTTTGCCCTTTCCGTTTTCTGTGACCTGCTCATTTTAATTCTCCATCAACTGAACCAGCTGTTTTCACTGCAGCTGCACCTAAGCCCCCAAGCACCGTGCTGATTAGCTCCACCGTAAACCTAGAGTTTCCCGCGCCTGCTAGACCTTCAGTGTTCTGTGATGCTGCATTTGGAATTTCTGGTCCATTTCTCTTCCTTCTTTGGAGAGTTTGGGATGAAGGAGTGTCCTCATCTGGCTTATGTTTTAGTGGAATTGTGAGCTGCTATGCTGAGAATAGATTGTAGGGGAGCAACGGCGGAAGCAGACAGACAAGTTGGGAAGCTACTGCAGTAGCAGGAGGCTGTTGAGAGATGATGGTAACCTGGACCGTGCTGGTGGTAGTGGAAGTTGTGTGAAGTCTATTTCTGGATTTATTTTGAAGAGAGTGGATAGGAATTGCTGAAATTGCAACTCTTTCCCCTGTACACTTCTATTACCCTTCTCTGCCTTGTTTTACTCCTAATATTGGTTTGGCCAAAAAGTTCATTTGGGTCTTTCCATAACATTTTATGGAAAGGCCCGAACGAACTTTTTGGCCAACCCAATACTTATCAGAATCTAACATACCATATGCTTTTCTTATTTATCTTGTTTATTGCCTGTTTCCAGGCAATTTATTGCCTGTTTCTTCTAGAAGATACAGCTCCACGAAGGCAGGGTTTTGGTCTAGTTTGTTCACTGCCGTCTTCCTCTGTACCTGGAACACTGCCTGGCATTCAGTGAGCATTTATTTGTTGAATGAACGTTGACTGGGCGGAATGTGGAGTGAGAGAAAGAGGAGTCAAAGGTGAAGCCAAGGATTTTGACCTGAACAAACCTGACTGAGAGGGAGGGTCGAGCTAGCTTCCACCTGGTTGTGACTTAGCTGAACACCTGGGAATCACCTTGGATTGCTCCTCGCCTGGCACGTCTCATTTGCTTATCTTGTCCTACTGAATCTTCCTGCCTTTGCATATCTCTCCATTCTAACCTCTCCTTATTGGATACCTTAAATCAAGTCCTGGCTCCCTACTGTCTGGACCTGTTCTCCAGACCTCCCGCCCCTTTTACCAGACTCTTTCTGAAACATATCTCTGCAGAGCTGTTTCCCTGTTGGAAAGAAGGCCTTCACAGTGGCCCGTCATTGCCCACTGGGCGCGATTTGGCTGTAGCGTGTACAAATGAGACATGTACGCTGACCATCGCTCGCTTTCTCCTCGTTCTCCTCCAAGCACCCAGTGTACTCTCCCTCTGCCTTTCTGAAACTCCTCAGACCTCTGGGTCAGGAAGAGTTTCACTTCTCCTGAGACATGGGCCTGTTTCTCTAAGTTCACTTCTCCTGAGACGTGGACCTGTCCTGTTTTCACATTTACAGAGAAAATGTGAATCTTGGGTTGCGTCCCTCTTGCCTTTGGTGGCTGGGACTTGTATCTCCTACCAGCCGTGAGCTGCCAGAGCTCCCAGACCAGGCACCCTTATCACCCTGCTTGGTGGCTGGTCCCACAGACCTGCAGGCTGTACTTGTGGACTGCTCGGCCACTCTGTAAGGGTCAGTGCCTCTGGGAGATTTCCTAGGGTTCCCTGAGGGACAGGGCAGGACTGTAGAGGGTGCAGTTCGTTTCCTGACAAAATTGTCCCCTTTTAACTTAACTGCTAAGATCTTCACTCTCTTGGCAGAATCTGTTGCCAAGGCATATAGTGACCACCATTTGTTAGCCATTTACTTAAGTCAGGCATGGGTAAGACTTGACAGAACTTACTTCATTGGAACCTCCAATAATTGTATCTCATTGGTGCTATTACTGTCCCCATTGTATAGACAGAAAACTACGGCTTAGAGAGGCTCAGCAGTGTGTCCACAGTCACACAGCTGGTACGTGTAGGGCCGGGACTCAGATCCAGGCTAGTCTGATTCCAGAGCATGGGTTATTCACTGCTGTGGTGTGAGCCTTTTACATCAGGGGCATTCAGTTCTATTCCTAGAGGCACTGTTGGTATATATTTGGAGGATAAAATATTAAAGTTCTCAGTAACTCCTATACTTCATTCAACTTTCCCTTCCCATGTCTTCATTAAGTATCCCTACCCCTTCTTTCAGCATTTATTTAGCTTCTTGGGCTAATGGCCCGGGTACAAGGTTTGCTTTTGACATGATTTTTTTCTTCTCTGACACTTACTTTTTATTTTCTTGAATTTTATTTTAGTTATTTTTTTATACAGCAGGTTCTTATTAGTCATCCATTTTATACACATCAGTATATACGTGTCAATCCCAATCTCCCAGTTCATCCCACCACCACCCGCCCCCCGCAACTTTTCCCCCCTTGGTGTCCATACATTTGTTCTCTACATCTGTGTCTCTATTTCTGCCCTGCAAACCGGTTCATCTGTACCATTTTTCTAGGTTCCACATATATGCATTAATATACAATATTTGTTTTTCTGACTTACTCTGTATGACAGTCTCTAGATCCATCCATGTCTTGACAAATGACCCAATTTCATTCCTTTTTATGGCTGAGTAATATTCCATTGTATATATGTACCACATCTTCTTTATCCATTCTTCTGACGATGGGCATTTAGGTTGCTTCCATGACCTGGCTATTGTAAATAGTGCTGCAATGAACATTGGGGTGCATGCGTCTTTTTGAATTATGGTTTTCTCTGTCTGACCCTTATTTTTATTTATGTGTTCCCTGTTACACAAACCTTCCCAACTACCAAATTCTGAATTTAATAAATTTATGCCATGATGCTGCCCCTTCCTTATAATCCTCTTTCTGTACAACCTTCATTGTTATTTCTCTTTTCTTAAGGGAATTTTCTATAGCCTACACAAAACTAGAGACTAGTATGAACCCGTATGTCCCCATCACTTCTTATGAACATTTTGTTAATCTTGTTTCACTTTTTTTCCCCACAGTTCTTCTTTTCCTGGAGTATTTTAAAGCAGGTCCCAGACATTGGATCGTTTCCCCTGTAAACACTTCAGTTATGTATACATTTGTAAAGATGGTGAGCGCTGACTTCTAAATCTGCCTTACCCATTTCATCATTCACTCAACAAGTATGTGTTGAGCGCCCGCTGAGTGCTCAGTGCTGATGAGACTGCAATAGGCAAAACAGACATGCTGGCTGCCCTTGGGAGCTTATAGTCTGCTAGTGAGGCAACAAAGTGATCGTGAAAATGCATAATTACAAACTGACATGTGTCATCCATCCTGCCCTGGGCTTATCTCAGACAAGGCAGCAAGTGAGAAATAATACATAGAGGCTGTAACATCTTTTATTAAATGTCTGTATTTTTACCAAAGTTACAAACTCAGTTTGAGTCAGGCTGTTCTAAAAATACCTATTACAGGGGTTCCCTGGTGGCGCAGTGGTTGGGAGTCCGCCTGCCGATGCGGGGGACACGGGTTCGTGCCCCCGTCCGGGAAGATCCCACATGCCGCAGAGCGGCTGCACCTGTGAGCCATGGCCACTGAGCCTGCGCGTCCAGAACCTGTGCTCCGCAACGGGAGAGGCCACAACAGTGAGAGGCCCGTGTACCACAAAAAACAAAAAAAAAACTTATTACAAAGAAAAAATGAGGAAAAACAAAGTCTGCTGCTCCTCCCCCTCATTTCACGCTCCCCAGAGAAAAGCACTTTCACTCACTGTTTTGGTATCTGTCTCCATATTTCCAAATTGCATGCTACTTTTGCTTTTCCAGTTAGGCATTATGAATTGACTTCGCAGTTGGAAGATGAGGATTTGTCTCTGTTTCATCTTCCTCCCTCTCCCTGCTACTCACATACATGTACATGCTTTCTGTTTTCCTGTCTTCTCTTCAAACTAGTTAACATCAACATTTTGATTAGGCCGATATTGCATGTATACTTTAGTATAATTATTTAAATGCTGTTGGTTAGCTGGGTCATGTAATGTACTATGATGATTTTTCCTTTCTTGTACAACTCTTTGTTTTCCCTGGAGTAAATAATTGCCTGTCTGTCTGTCTCTCTATCTATCATCTATCTATCTATGTCTTCCATGGTGCTTATCACTAATTTATTCCTAAATTCTCTCCCAGGTGTATAACTCTTGTCTCAGTGTGGTCAGATTCAATTGGGTGTTTAGCTAAATTTATCTTCTTCAAGAAGTCTCTCCTAGGGAATTCCCTGGTGGTCCAGTGGTTAGGACTCAGTGCTCTCAATGCCGGGGCCCTGGGTTCAATCCCTGGTCGGGGAACTAAGATCCCACAAGCCGTGTGGTATGGCCAAAGAAAAAAAAAAAAGAAGTCTCTCCTAGAGTCCTTCTATCTGCTCCAGGCTATCCTGCTTGGTCTCTAGGCCAGCAGCACTGCTGCTGTCTTGGGATCTCCCTGCCTCACCATCCCAGGCATCAAGTGTGTCCTGCTCTTAAAATAACTCTGTCTCATTCCACGAGCCTTTCCAGTGGGTGTCCTTTGCCTCTACGTGCCATTGCAGTGCCCTCTCAAAGAATCATCTATTCTGTCTAGGCCTCTTAAAGCATGGAAAGTGAAAAATGAGAGATAATTCTCAGTCTAGGCACAGAGTGGGAACTCAATTGGCTGAAGTCCACGTAGAAGCAAAAGAAAAAAAAAAAAAGAAAAGGGCTTTTAATTAGTCATTCATTGCTTCCTGGAGAAGACAGCATTCTCAGAACTTACTGAAACGACATTTCCAACTTTTTCTTCATTACATACTGCATGCTTCTTGTTGAAAATTGGAAAATGAGGAAAAGAGTGAAGAGCACACATCTCTTTTTGTAGAGATTCAGCTATTAATATTTTTGTTTATTCCTGTTCTTTTTCATGCATATATATGTTTTTAATCAAAATTAGGATTATGTTATAAGAAATTCCAAATAAAGAAAAAGGGCTCTTTAATGAGATGCGATGGGGTGGGGAGGTAGGTTTGCTGGCTGGACAACTCCAGGGGGCACTGTTCATGTTCTGTTCTGCAGCAGGCCTGGGTCAAGGGATAAGATGCTCCAGGCACAGCTTGAGAAACTATGATAAATAGCACGTGTCTTGTTATGTCATTTTTAAACACCACCCCCCATTATGCTGTTATAAGCAGAACTGCTCACTTCCAAATTGATAAAACTGGATTCTCCACTGCTTTTGGTAAGAAACTGTATCAGTTATACTAACAGATACTTTTTAACAACATGACAACTTTCCAAGTTCATTGTCCACTAAAAACAAAACAAAAACTTGGCTGCGCTATTTCCAAACAAAAATGTGAGAAAAAAATAAGTAAAGTAAGGAACCAATTAGCTAAGAAAGCCACCAAAAATTTGGAGCAAAAAGCTCTCTCCAAATGACCATGAATTAAAGCTTTCTTCGTAATAAAAATCCTCAGACAGAAAAATGTGCAGTTTTGTTCTATGCAGCATTGACCTTGGCAGTTGTTCCCAGCTCTTAAAAGGCTTCAAACTCCTCTATAACTCTCACATATGAAGATAGCACCTTGGTTGATGATGGCTAAGAAACCATCTGGCAGAGCCACACTGACAAGGAGTGGTCTGTTCTTGGAAAGAAGAGGAAGCTCTGTTCTTGGCTAAGGGCCAGTCCTCAGATACCATGATGATAAATGGAAAGCTTGTCAGTAAGCTTTGCCTGTGCCTTACATTTTTAAGCTGTTTGGTAAATTAGCTCCAAATTGGGAAATTAACTGGCAATCAGAGAATTAGAGCAGGAAAACCCATTACAGTTCTACCTCTTTGAAAGAAAAGGTTATAGAGCAGGATTAGAATAACTGGTTTGGGAAAGGGAGGATCAGAAGAATTGACTCCTGGGTGGAAACATGCTATGCTAGAGGCTATTGTCTGGCTTGTGGGTGTAGGAGCCTCAAAAGGCACCTACCCACTTAGAACCTTTGTGTTATTTTTAATGATCTCTGCTCCCTAAATAGCCCCACTGCTCCCTAAACACCAGTGGGATAGCTCAATGGTGACACCCCATAGGTCCAAGAATAGAAACAACACAGTTCAGTTAACTAAGAAAAAAAAATGTCACTTACTATCTCGCTTAGATGCTGAAGAATATTCTCCCTTTCTCCAGCTTTCCCGTATTTCCTTAGGGCATCTCTTCTGTTACGTTAAATTGTCAACACACCTCACAGTCATTTTCACATATGCCGTCTCCCTGAACAACTTCCAGGTGCTGTGTGGCAGGAACCATGGCCTTGTATTTACTCCCCCACAGTGCCTAGCAGAATGTCTTGTACATAGTAGGTGTTCACTTACTGCTAATTGGATACACTCTAGGAAGCAGGCCAAGGGACTACAACTGTAGCTTAAGCCACACCTAAGAGTGTCCCATCTCTAGGACAAAGGATAGCCAATCTCCGGCCATTGCTTTTTTTTTCCTTTTTAATTGGAGTATAGTTGATTTACAATGTTGTGTTAGTTTCAGGTGTACAGCAAAGTAAATCAGTTATACATATATCCACTGGTTTGTTTTTTTTTTTTTTTTTTTCCGTATGCGGGCCTCTCACTGTTGTGGCCTCTCCCGTTGCGGAGCACAGGCTCCGGACGCGCAGGCTCAGCGGCCGTGGCTCATGGGCCTAACCACTCCGCGGCACGTGGGATCTTCCCAGACCGGGGCACGAACCCGTGTCCCCTGCATCGGCAGGCGGACTCTCAACCACTGCTCCACCAGAGAAGCCCCACTCTTTTTTTTTTTAAGATTCTTTTCCCATATAGGCCATCATAGAGTACTGAGTAAAGTGCCCTGTGCTATACAGCAGGTTCTTATTAGTTATCTATTTTATATCTATATAGTAGTGTGTATATGTCAGTCCCAATCTCCCAATTTATCTCTCCCCCTGCTTATCACCTGGTGACCAGAAGTTTGTTTTCTACATCCATGACTCTACTTATGTTTTGTAAATAAGTTCATTATGTACCACCCCTTTTTTTTAAGATTCCACATATAAGCAATATCATATTTGTCTTTCTGTGTCTTTCTTCACTCAGTATGACAATCTCTAGGTCCAACCATGTTGCTGCAAATGGCATTATTTTGTTCTTTTTATGTCTGTAATATTCCATTGTGCATATGTACAACATCTTTATCCATTCCTCTGTTGATGGACATTTAGTTTGCTTCCATGTCCTGGCTATTGTAAATAGTGCTGCAATGAACACTGGGGTGCATTTATCTTTTTGAATTATGGTTTTCTTCGGGTATATGCCTAGGAGTGGGATTGCTGGGTCATATGGTAATTCTATTTTTAGTTTTTTAAGGAACCTCCATACTGTTCTCCATAGTCGCTGTACCAGTTTACATTCCCACCAACAGTGTAGGAGGGTTCCTTTTCTCCACACCTTCTCCAGCATTTATTGTTTGTAGATTTTTTGATGATGGCCATTCTAACTGGTGTGAGGTGATACCTCATTGTAGTTTTGATTTTCATTTCTCTAATAATTAGTGATGTTGAGCATCTTTTTATGTGCTTTTTGGAATCTCGGGCCATTCTGAAATAAGTGGTCATCCTCCTAAGTATCATTGATTTCAGCTGGCATTCTCAGTGAAGACGTAGGTGTTTTATTTATCTCTGGAAATTTCCTTTGAAAGAATATTCAGGTTTCCTCATGGATAAAGTTGTTTAAAAACATCAGGCCAAGGACTTCCCTTGCGGTCCAGTGGTTAAGATTCCGCCTTTCCAATTCAGGGAATGCGGGTTCGATCCCTGGAACTAAGATCCCACATGCCGTGTGGTAAGGCCGAAAAAGGAGAAAAAAAAAATCAGGCCAGAATGCATCATGTACTTAAAATGGTGATTTTTTTTTTTTCCTGTTTCATTTTCACTGTAGTTGAAGCTATCACTGATTAATGTTGTTTTGAATATGGTTTTCCACAAGTCTTTATTTTGAATGAATGTTGCAATATAAATAGAGACTTACTGTTGTAAAGTTTTTAGAGAGGAATGTTCTTATCAAGCGTTTAGGGCTAAGCTTATCCTAGATCTGAAATCCTCACTTTCCAACCAAGTCCCCTTTCAAATTGGGCGTTTTTGAAAGCCGGTTTGAATTTATATTAATTGATCCTGACAGCTTCAGCTGACTTTGAGGTTCCAGGTTAATCTACTAGATCATATTTACAGACAACTTGGGGACCCCTTGTTAAACAGTGTGGAAATTCTAAATGGTGTCTGTGAAAAGGCTGTCCGAAAAGGGAAACTTGTTAATGAAAAGGAGAATGATATAGTCTGAGCGTCTCCTTACTGTAGAGCAAGGAAAAGGACAGGAACTGGAGTAAAATGAGGTCACAGCTGGCCATGAACAGATGTGGTGGCATAGCTATTGAGGCCAGGCTGTCCACAGAGATTTACTGAGAGCCAACTGTATGCCAGGCTCTGGGAATACAAAAGTGAATAGGATACCACTTGCATCAAAATATTATTTTGCTTAAAAACTTTCATGGATTTCCCATTTCCTGCTTTATGTCTAGTTCCACCTTCTCATCCAAACATTTCCCACCTTTCCTAAGCCTTCCAGCCTTGCCAGCCTCCAAAGCTCTGTGTGCCAGGGCCTGGAATACCCTCTTTTCTCTCCTCTGAGTCTGTTCAGACTCTACTCAAGCCTCCCATCCTGGGGTTGGATATCCCTCCAGTGAATCTTCTCCTTTCATTCTGACTCCCAGTGAGGCAGCCGTGCTTGCGGAAGAGGCTCAGATGTCAAGCGACTTGCCCAGAGTTACCTGCTAGCAAGTGATGGATTAGGGACTAGATGTCACCCTCTAACCTCTCCTCAGATGACAGCTCCCCTTCTCTTCTACATTCTGCAGGCGGCCTCCTGCCCCATCCACACAGCCTGGCCCTTCACTAGGCTATCCCTGTCCTCCTCCTCTTGCGTACTGATGGGCCCTGGAAGGTGGGGTTCCATCTTTACCTTTCGTCTTACCCTGTGACCAGGGCTGGTCTCACCTTAGAGGAAAAGAGGAGGCACTCAACAGAGGCTTCAAAAATAATTCTTAGCCAAGATATAGAAGCAACCCAAGTGTCCGTCAACAGACGAATGGATAAAGGAGATATGGGGTGTGTGTGTGTCTATATACACACAATGGAATATTACTCATCCATAAAATAGAATGAAATTCTGCCATTTGCAGCAACGTGGATGGACCTACAGAATATTATGTTTAGTGAAATAAGGCAGAGAGAAAGACAAATACTGTATGATATCACTTATATGTGGAATCTAAAAAATAATGCAAATGAATGTATGTAGCAAAACAGAAACAGATTCATGAAAACAAACTAGCGGTTACCAGAGGGGAGGGGAAAATTAAAGGTGTGGGATTAAGAGATACAAACTACTATGTAAAAAATAGATAAGCAACAAGGTTATACTGTATGGCACAGGGACTTATAGCCATTATCTTGTAATAACTTTTTTTTTTTTTCCCGGCACGCGGGCCTCTCACTGTTGTGGCCTCTCCCGTTGCGGAGCACAGGCTCCGGATGTGCAGGCTCAGCGGCCATGGCTCACGGGTCCAGCCGCTCCGCGGCACGTGGGATCTTCCCAGACCGGGCACGAACCCGTGTCCCCTGCATTGGCAGGCCGACTCTCAACCACTGCGCCACCACGGAAGCCCTTGTAATAACTTTTAATGGGGTATAATCTGTAAAAATACTGAATCACTATGCTGTACACCTGAAACTAATATAAGATTGTAAATCAGCTATACTGTACTTCAGTTTTTTAAAAAGGCAAAAAAAATTCTTCAGTTCTAATCACAAGAGAAAGCCAATCCCAAAAGCTCAATGAAGCAACGTGGAAACACGACCCCAAGTCGCCTCAACCTCCCGCCGCCCCCCCAGCGTCCCCCCCCATCACCCCACCACCCAGAAAAGACAAGGTCCTAGAGGGGGGAGGGTGGTTTCAGACCTGCCAAAGGCCCCAGCCGTCTGCTTCCAGGGGCATCTAAACGTAACTCCCATACCTGCCCCCACCCCGCCCCACTTCTGCGGCAGGGAGCACCCTCTCCCCCCACTTGGGGGCTGGAGACTCCGAAGGAAGACGAGGAGAGAAGAGAATGAAGAATCAGACACCAGAAAAACTTTGGGGGATCCAGGGCGGGGAGGAGTGCTGAGAGAAGCGGGGACGAAGCAGGGGGTGGGGTGGGGCAGGGGCGGGAGAGCCTCTGCGGAGTGGCCACGCCCTCCCCGCCCCTCCAGTCTCGCGCTCCGGGCCCTCCCTCTCCTCCCCCTGTCCTCCCGTTCCTCGTCCTACAGCTTCTCCTCCCCGGGTGGATGGCGGCGGCCAGAGTCGGAGCCCCAGCCGCGCTGCCCGTGAGTGACCGCCCCCAGGGGACAGACGGGGAGGCATGGGAGCCCCCTCTCCGGGGTGGGTTACCCCCGGTTTGCTGGGAAAGTTTGAGAAGGGGGGCCGCAGCCGACGTCGCGGGACGCAGGCATCACCCGGGCAGGCTGGGTGCGCCGCGCGGTGCCCCTTCTCCCCCTCGCCGCCCTCGCAGCCCCCAGAGGGCAGCGCCCGCACGGGGTGAGCCCCACCCGGCTTCCCGTCTACACCACAGCTCTGGGGCTGCTGCTGTGACCTGGGTCCCGCTCTCAAGAGAAAGAAAACTCAAGCAGGAAAGAAAAGAATCTAGACTCAGCTCCAAGGGGGGGCGGGGGGCGGGGACTCGTTCCAGCCCGTGCGGCCCTGGCCTCCCGGCCCAGGGTCACCAGCCCCGGTCCTCCATCCCTCCCCTGGGAGGCTCAGCATCCCCCCACCCCCAGGACTCTCACTTTCCTTGTGTTTTCCTGGCTCCTGTTACTCATGCTGCTACCTTCTCCACCCCCGTACCCCCCATCTTTCTCCGGGAGGCTCCTGTCCCACTGGCTGATATCTCCAGCCTGGTGCCCCCTCCAGCCCTAGAAGGCGATGACCCAGGCCAGGGAGCCATAGCCACAGGGGTCTTCACACTTGCCCAAAGATTTCCTGCAGGAAGGACTTTAAGTAGGAGTTGATGTTCGATCCCTTGGCCGCACAAATCATGCCTTGTGTGTCCAAGGGGAAATGAAAATATATTCCTCCTTGGGATTTTACTATTTCTGTTGGACATCTTTTTTTTTTTAACCTCTCTGACTGTGCTTTCTTCCAATAATAATGATATGTCATTTAATTAGCCTTTCTAATTCTGAAACAAACAGGAAAAAATAATAAAGAAAAAAATAGAGAAAAAGAGTGCTTGCTAACATACTGTGCAGAACCTGATCTTTGGAAAGTAAAGACTTCATTCCATACTTAACTGTTTTAGTGGGAGATGAGAGTTCACTGTAGCTTATTTTCGGACTACCCCAAACAGATTATTGCAGCCTCTCCCAGGCTAGAAGTTTTCATTTGCCTGACATAAACCGCAGTGTTTGTTGGCATTCTCCAGCCTGGCTACTCACCCTGCATTTCTCTTCCCTCCTACTAGCCCTCCTCTCCATCCCTCTCCCAACTTCCCGACTCCCACTTTCTCATAAACAGGAGTTGTGAAAACAAGGCAGTGGAAGAGGCAAAACTGAGCAGGATCGCAAAGAAAAAAACAGCCTCACTTACTTTAATCCTGAGGCTGTTGCTTCAACTTGACTCCGTTTGGGTAGAGGAATGTTTAGTTCACTTGTGTGGTTTTTATGTCTGTTCTCATTAGGGTTGAATCAGTGTTTCCATGACAGCCTTAGTTCTCTGGGTGCTGAGAAGGAGCTTGTTAATTCTCAGATGGGTCTGCTCAAGCCTGGAATCTGGAGGTTTTTGGATTTTTTCTTTTAAGGGGTTGATCGGGCTTGATATTACAAACTTCTGCCCACTCACTCAGAACTGGAGCAGCCGGGGGCAGCCTGAACTGGGGTTTGCTTCCACGTGACCAAGGAGGAAAAAGCTTTCCTAAGGAGTGAGCTGTCTGAACAGGACTGTGGGGAGTGTTGAACTTTTATTGTTTTTAGGGAGAATGCCCTTCTCAAGAACGTAAGCCATTCCTGTTTCTATATAAACAATAAATGTTGTTGTCACATATGTCTTAGATCAGCTTCAGAACAACCCGTCAAAACAGGTCAAGGTGTTGAACTATTCAGAAATAAAGATTTTTTAAAAAATGAATTTCATTGGAAAGAAACTTCTTTATTTTAAGAAGGATATAATTCATTTTTCTCTGCTGATTGAGTGGGGTAGTTCCCCATTAGTATGAATTAGTAAGGTTTTACTGTGGTTTCAAAATGTCATTGGTAAGAAAGTGTTGTGACTTCCATTCAAAAAGAAAGCCCTTAAAAGTTTTGAACTTGTTTGGCCCTGGTGCTTAGAAAAACAATGCACTCAGATAAAAATCTTCAGTCTCTTCCTCTTCCTGAGAATTTTAAATAGTGTATTTAATGTCCCAGAAGTCAGCCTCATACTATTTGCAAAGAAATTGCCTTTCTGCCGTGTTCAGCTTTTGTACCACCTCATGGAATCTTGTTAAACTGGGTGGTTTGCCATCATGCACGAGGGTTTGCTGTGCAGCCCCAAATGGCTGCTCTGGATTCTGGGGATGTAATGAAGGCTGGCTGATGGAGCAGGTGGTCTGGACGGTGAGATGAAGGCTGCATCCCCAGTTAGCCAATAGAAAGCAGCCAGCTATCATCTGACGGGTCAGATGAGTTGGAAACAGACGAACAGTGGAACCTGCAGAGGAGAAAGGAGGGAAGGGGTTATTTTTACTTCTTATTTGTTTTAAGAAGTAAACCTAAAGGAATATGATGTGGCCTTTTAAAATCATGTTGTACAAGGATACCAAATTATATAGACATGCTTAGGGTATTTTGTTAATTTTTTTTTTTTTTTTTTTTTTTGCGGTACATGGGCCTCTCACTGTTGTGGCCTCTCCCGTTGCGGAGCACAGGCTCCGGACGCGCAGGCTCAGTGGCCATGGCTCACGGGCCCAGCCGCTCTGCGGCATGTGGGATCTTCCTGGACCGGGGCACGAACCCGTGTCCCCTGCATTGGCAGGCGGACTCTCAACCACTGCGCCACCAGGGAAGCCCTGTTTTGTTAAAATTTAAAAGCAGGTTATGAACTAGAAAGCATTGTATCTCACTCTTTGAAAATACACCCCCAAAATACTGGAATTGTATGCCTGAAAATGGATGGTGGGATTACAGGTACTTTTGATTTTCTCTGTGCTTGCCTGTATTTCTCAACATTTTTACAATAGTAATAGCTAACATTTATTGAGTATAAAGCACATACATATAGTATTTCATTTTGAAACTCTTTGAGGTAAGTACCAATATTATTCTCATGCTATAAGATTCAGAAACTAGAATCAGAGGGTTGCATAGCTACTATGTGCTAGAATCAAATCTTGAAATCAGGTCAGTGGCCAAAGTCTATTCATATCAATCACTGCTGTCTACCATCTCCATGCACATGTATTATTATTATTATTTTTTAAATTTAATTTATTAATTTATTTATTAATTTATTTATTTATGGCTGTGTTGGGTCTTGGTTGCTGTGCACGGGCTTTCTCTAGTTGCGGCGAGCGGGGGCTACTCTTTGTTGCGGTGCGTGGGTTTCTCATTGCGGTGGCTTCTCTTGTTGGGAGCACGGGCTCTAGGCGCGCGGGCTTCAGTAGTTGTGGCATGTGGGCTCAGTAGTTGTGGCTCATGGGCTCTAGAGCGCAAGCTTAATAGTTGTGGCACACGGGCTTAGTTGCTCCGCGGCATGTGGGATCTTCCCGGACCAGGGCTTGAACCCGTGGCCCCTGCATTCGCAGGCAGATTCTTAACCACTGTGCCACCAGGGAAGTCCAACATGTATTATTATCGTTATTTTAATTATAAGAAAAAATAGAAAAGGAAGGGAAAGTAATTTGTGGTTCAGTAAGAACTGATATTTTGATTAATTGTAAAATACCTCTATCTCCCATCTCTTCCATCTCCCACTGTCACTTCTCTTTGGAAGTCCTTGGGAATTGCTCCAGACTTAGCCAGAGGTAGCTCACCTTCCCTTGGGAGCCAGCTATACCCATGAGAAATAATCCAGAATTCCTCAGACGCTTCCTGGACAGCCTGGAATTCCAGGAACCCCATGGGACTCTGGAACAGTCCTGGTAAAAGGCAGAATTTTTAAAGACCAGCAAATTATGTCTTCAGAGCCCTACCAGTATGGGTGTTCATTTTTCTTGGCATTGTCAGGGGAGTGAGATGGGTAGGAAGGCCCAGGGAAAGCTGCCAGGCTCCCATTTATCTTATCTACGTGTTGTATGGAATGTCAGGATAGGTAGGTCAAGGATTTACCATGGAACAGGAAAGGAAGAGAAAAGTGTATTGCTTCTCGATGTTTATTACTGTGAAAACACAATAATAAACTATTTTTTGGAAGCCTGGCTACGTGGGTGATCCCACGCATTGGCAAGATGAACCAGAGATGGAGATGTTCTGGGGATAGCTCTGGAGAAGAAGCCCACATCCTGTACCACCATGTATCCTCACAGGCAACCAGGCCCCTAGAGGTCACCTTATCCATCCTCTTCCTGGAATATACCTAAAGATGGGCTTTTCTAAAACACTTGGTCATTCAAATAACACACCTTAAGTAGGAGGCTTTATCTCTTTTATTCTTCAAGGAAAAGTTTTCTGAAAGGCTGATGCTTCTAAATCACCTTCTTGTTGAAAAAAAATTGTTAAGAGTCAAGGATCTCTTTCCCACATTATCACACTTGGAACAAAATCCCAGATCTTGTATCTGTTTGACCATATGAGAAATGTCTTTGTGGTCTCAGTGCCAGGAATAGTTCTTGTGAACAACTTGTCTGTTTTGTCTTGTGGGTGCTGTGAATCCTTTAATTGACGTTTCCCATTTCCTATTTGGCCAAAAGGAAGACAGGGCCAACTTAGTGGCCTACTTCTAGCATATGCATAGGACTTTATGGCCTGTACTTCGAATAACTAATAACATTATTATATACCTTCTATTTCCTATGTATACTTGGTTCCACCTTTCTCACCTACTTTACCTTGTTTTGTTTTATTTATCCAATGCATTTTGGAGGCTGCTACTTCTGATACCCCACTCCTTCCTTCTGAGTTCATATCAATGGAAATTTAGAAGTTCTTTCATAGAAGGAAGGCCTTTGGTAAACTTTAAAATATTTATATTGCTGAAAATGTCTTTATTTTGCTCTTATAAATGAGAGTTTGACTGAGTGTGGAATTCTGGACTCATAATTATTTTCCTTCAGTATTTGGAACATATTACATAATTGTCTTCTTTTCGTCTATTGCTGCTCGTAAGAATACCAAATAACCTTGGGCAAGTTTCCTAATTTCTCTTAGTCTCCTTGTCTATAAAATAGATAATAGTATCCACTTTAAGGATAATGTATGCAGAATGTTAGAATAGTGCCTGCCGTATAAGGAAGCACACAATAATTGTTAGCTATTACAATTACTTTTATATTTTTTCAGAATTTCTTGGCTTTCTTGGATTTTACTAGTTCATATAAATGTTAGTTTGTCTAGTTGCACACAGGCAAAAAATCATGTTGGTATTTTTATTGATTTCATTCAATTTATATTCCAGAGAACTGACACCTTTACAATATCAGGTCTTCCCATCTTTTCCTTTTATTCAGGTGAAAGATGACTGGTGATTTCCTCCATAACTGTTTTACACAGCTCTTGCTATATTTATTTTGTATAGGTTTTGTTGATGTTATAAATGTCTTTTTTTCTTATTATAATTTCAAATTGATTATTTGCTGGCCCATAGAAACGTTCCTGATTTTTGAATTTTGATCTTGTATCAAGCATCCCAGTTGACTTCTCTTATTAGTTCTAAGAGTCTGTATGTAGATATTCTCGAAATCTCTAGGTAGACAATCACAAAATAATATTTGTCTTTTCTTTTTAATTCCTTATGACCATATCTTTTTCTTATCTTATTGCATTGGGTAGACCCTCAGTACAGTATTTAATAGTAACAGTGATGGCGAACATCCTTGTCTTCGTACTGTCTTGTAACAAGTGCTTTTAAAATTTCTCCATTAATCGTGAAGTTTGCTTAAGTTTCCAGTAGATATTCTTTATTAAATTAAGGATGTTCCCTCTATTAATATTTTTTAATAACTTAAACATTTTATCATGACTGAGTATTGATTTTATGTAATGCCTTAATGTTTTTATGTAAATTATATGAGGTGATATAATTTTCTTTCTTAATATTATAAAGTGATAATATGAGTATATGTAATTACTTTGAGTCATACTCACATATATATATATATACACATATACAGATGTGTTCTTTTATTCTATGGGATATCATTTGCTAGTATTTTGTTTAGGATTTTTGCAAATGTTCATAAGTGAAACAATTGGTCTATAATTTTCTTTTTTTAAAAAATATTGTTTGGTGTCAAGTTTATATTAGTTCCATGAAATAAGTTGGGAAACTTTTTCTCTTTCATATGTATTTTTCTTAAGCAGTTTGTGAGAGATAAAGACTATTTCTTAGAAGTTTGGTAAAATTCATTGTAAAATCCTCTGCACTGCTTAGTCAGGGTATGTGTGTCAAGTTTTTGACAATGCAATTTCATAAATGATTATTGATAGATTTGATCTATTTCTTTTTGATCCAGTTTTGATAATTTGTTTGTTTAGATGATCCATTTCATGTGTTCTCAAATTTATTAGCATAAATTTATTCATAATTTTCTTTTATGGTTTTTATAAATATTGACTATGTTTTAAGATATGTTCCCTTTTTAGTTCTTAATATTTTTTTTGTTGTTGTTTTAATTTATTTATTTTATTTATTTTATTTTTGGCTGTGTTGGGTCTTCGTTGCTGCGTGTGGGCTTTCTCTAGTTGTGGCGAGTGGGGGGGGCTACTCTTTGTTGCGGTGCGTGGGCTTATCATTGCAGTGGCTTCTCTTGTTGCTGAGCATGGGCTCTAGGCGCACAACCTTCAGTAGTTGCAGCACGCGGGCTCAGTAGTGGTGGTGCACGGGCTTAGTTGCTCAGCGGCATGTGGGATCTTCCCGGACCAGGGCTCGAACCCGTGTCCCCTGCATTGGCAGGAGGATTCTTAACCATTGCGCCACCAGGGAAGCCCCTTAATATTGTTTATTTGTGCCATCTCTTTTTAAAAATTAATATAGAAGTCTACTTAATTAGTCTTTTGATAGAAGCAGCTTCTTTCTTATCTATACTTTTTGCTTTTCATTTCTTTTTTTTCCTGTTATTTTTATTATTTTTTCTTTCCATTTCTAGCTACTTGAGTTAACTTCTAGCTCATTTATTTTTTGTTTTTCAATAAATGCAGTTTAGAGAATTCCCTGGCGGGCCAATGGTTAGGACTTGGCACTTTCACTGCCATGGCCCGGGTTCAATCCCTGGTCAGGGAACTAAGATCCCGCAAGATGTGTGGCACGGCCAAAAAAATAAATGCATTTTAAAGCTATAAAGTTAGCTCTACATGTTGCTTTAGCCACATCATACAAGTTTTGATATGTGTACTTTCATTACCACTTGGCTCTAGACTTTTTTTTTCTATTATAACTTTTTTTTTAATTGGGGTATAGTTGTTTTGCAATGTTATGTTAGTTTCTACTGTACAGTGAAGTGGAGTTCCCTGTGCTATACAGCAGGTTCTCATTAGTTATCTATTTTATACATATTAGCGTATGTATGTCAATCCCATTTTCATATTTCTTTTATTTTCTTTTTAACCCATGGATTTAATTTTCCATTTTCAACTTTTAAAAAAGCTTTTCTTAACTTTATTTAAATTATTGTTGATTTCTAATTTAGTTGCATTATGAAAAGACAGCATGGTTTGTATAATAGCAATCCTCTGTGTCCGATTACATAAACAATTTTTCCAAATATTTCATGTGTGGTTTAAAAGAAAAATATATTCCCTGCTTGGTGGCTGTAGCATTCTATATCAATCTAACAGGTCAAACCTATTAACTGTGTTTTTCAAATTTCTCATGTTCTTTCTGATTTTCTTTTGCCTGCTTTCCGAGTTCTCTTCAGTTTCTTGAGAAAGGAATGTTAAAATCTTCCACTCTGTGGATTTGTCAATTTCTCCTTGTAATCCATCAATGTTTATGCAAGTTCACCATTGTTATTTCTCTGGGGTGAATTTATTATGTTATGTACTGTCCTCTGTTGATGCTTTTGGCATAAATTCTATTTTGCCTGAAATTAATGTTGGTATACCTACTTCCTCTTGGTTATTACTTTTTGTATGTCTTTTTATATCCTTTTATATTAACTTCTCTCTATAATTTTGCCTTAATTGTTAATCTTAGGAACAGTTTTTATGTGTAGCTTCATTTTCATTTTTATTATAACCTGAAAATGTGTCTTTTTAATAATTGAGTTTAAACTTTTACATTCTTTGTAATTTATATGCATTTGACCTCTTTCTGCCGTCTTAAGTTTTTGTTTTTCCTATTTAGCATTTTTTGTTTGCTTCTTTTATACTTCTTTGCATAGTTTTCTTTGGATTGATCATGTTTTATATATTCCTACTTCTGTCAACTGTTTTGAAAGACAAAATTCTATTTGTATTACCTTTTAGTATTCATAAATTTTTAACATGTGCATCCATTGAATCTAAAGTTAATCAATTTCTCTATTTCCTGTCAACAATGCAGTGGCCTTAGATGGCTTTAAACCTAATCTGCCTCTCTTCCGATCTTCCTGGTTATTGTGGTCTAGTGGTTTAATCCCACATTGTGTATAGTCCTCTCCCCACCCCTGCAACTAGTCATCATTGTTATTTCCACTTTTTTTTTCTTTTTTACAGTCAAAATTTATTTAACTTTACCAATTTCTTATCTCAACATTGCCTCTTGCATACCATTCTATACTTCTGTGTTCATTTTCTTCATACTAATAATTTTTTCACTGAAGGTCTAGAGTTGTAATACTCCAATCTTGTGGGTAGTTTTGGTTTGGTTTTGAAATTGTCTTTATTCATGTCCCACTTGAGAGAGAATTTATCAAGGTATAGAATTCTAAGTCGATATTTTCCCCTCAGCGTTTTGTAAATTATTACTCCACTGTCTTTTCATCTCAGTTGTTCCTTATGGGAAATCTCTTTTCGGTCTGCCATTCCTTTGCAGGCAATTTATTTTCTCTCTTGGAGACTTTCAGTCTGATCTTTTTGTCTTTCATGTTGTGCCTTTTCATTATAATGTGTCCAGGGATAGTCTGTTTTTATATATCCTACTTGGAATTCAGTGTGCTCGTTAATCTGAAGACTCATCTCTGTTTTCATATCTAAAGGTTTCTCAGTTGTTTTCTCCACAAATCTATTTTAAAGTAATTATTGAGCACTTATTGTATATCAGGAATGCTTCCAGGTGCTAGAGATATAGAAATGAGCATAAGAGACAAACGCCCCTACCCTGATATTGAGTCCCTCATACTCTGTGTTCTCTCCTTTTGAAATACCCATTAGGCAAATGTTGAACCTTCTCATTTTATCTTCTATGCCTTCTTCGTCTAAGATTTCTCTTTCATACTACAATGGACGCTTGAACAATGCACGAGTTAGGAGTGATGACCCTCTGTGCAACTGAAAATCTGTTTATAACTTATAGTTGGCCCTTCATATATGCAGTTCTTTTGTATCTGCAGTTCCTCCAAGTCCGTGGTTCCACATCTCCCAGATTCAACCGTGGACCGTGTAGTACTGTAGTATTTACTGTTGAAAAAAATCTGCGTATAAGTGGACCCTCATGGTTCAAACCCATATTGTTCAAGGGTCAACTATATATATCTCTTTATCTCTCAGCTGTATTCTGAGTGATTTTTTTAGTTCTATTTTCCAGTTTATTAATTTTTTTCAACTGCATTTGGTCTACTGTTCAACCCATCCATTGTTTTTTTTTTAATTTAATGTCTATATATTTTTATTTCTAGAATTTCTATTTGGTACTTGATATCTACCTGTTCTTTTTTTTTAATATTATCTCTTTGCCTTTTAATTTCTAGTCCTTTTTATGTCTTACAGTATTTTAAACATGTTGTAGTTTTAGATTTTTTGTTATTTCTGCTTTTGAATTTTTTAATTACGATTCATTTTCTCTTGTGTCTTGCATCTTCATTAGGAGTTGTGTTCCATAGAAATCCTATGTACCTCAGGATTGCTAGCATAGCACTATAAAGTGATTTCACATTTGTTCCTGCTGATCCTCTCTGGGTTTTACCCATTCCAAATTAGCCTTTTTGTTAATGTCTTGGCATACAGGCCCTGTATAACCTGAAAGTATGCATTTAAACCTTGTTCCTGCATTGTGCTGTAAGCCTGGATTTCAAATTTTTTTAGGTCACTCGTTTTCTACTCTTTGCCCAAGCAGATGACAAGCTTTCTTACGGTTTTCCTCAGATTGGCAAGTGATGTTCCTCTCGAACTCTTTCACTTATGAAGTAGGCCTTTATGACCTCCAGCCTTATGTAATTGCTTCACTGACAGCTCCTGGCATCAGGTGGCCATCAGGTGGACTCCCCCCACTGCATGCATGTCATGAAAGTCTCAGCCGCCAGCCATTTAGGCCTCTAACTGGTCTGGATGGTTCCATGAGGCCCTTAGCTTCAGCTTCCACTGACTGATCTGCTTTGACTTCCCTCCTTATTTCTGGTATCTGGAGATTTCTGTTTTATCTATGTTTTATGTGGTAATATTTGTTGTTACAGCTTTGTTCAGTGTTTTGAAGTGTTTGGATTGGAAGGCGTAATTTCTTATGTCAACTCAACCTGTCATATTGACTGAAGTTTTTAACTACTGATTTTAAAGTTTTTATGTAAAGTAGAATACAAGTAAGTAAATGCATCTACGTTAGCCCCTGGATGTGAAATCCGCTGCTACTGAATGAATGCAGCGGAGAAGAGGCCCTAACAGTACAGTGTGCTAACACCAGCATCACAGGGGGACTCTGCACTGTGGGATGGTGTCTCACTCAACATCTGGCCACATGTTCTTAGTCCAGAAGGGATCTGAATTTCCTCAGCACCATTCCAGTCCCCAAATGCTGTCCTTTAGATTCTTTATAGTAGATTAAAACCTTCTCACAATCAACCAGCATCCTAACTCATACCAATGTTGAGAAGAAAAGCCTTTATGGAGAGGTTCCTGTTCCCTTTGGTCATGGAGATGATGTTCTCTCTCCCCTGACATGTGTGTTTACTTGTGTCTCTAACGGTGCAGAGAGGTTTACGTTGAAAAATTGATTCTTTACTTGTGGCTGATAGCATCTCTGGGAATGTTGATCGAGATCAGCAGAGCTTGTTTATAATGTTTAAAGAAATCTATATAGACATATCTTTCCCATAGCTCCCAACAAATTCTGTTATTTTAAGGAAACCAAAGCAGCAGTCATCTTTGGCCTTCTTCTCTGGCCCTCACATCTATGTGATAATGGAAAAGAAATGGACTTAGGAGTCAAGCAGATCTGGGGTTGAATCCAAGCTTTGCCACTAACTTAGATGTGTGGCTCACTGGGTCCAGGCTGCTATGACAAAATACCGCAGACCAGGTGGCTTATTAACAATAGAGATTTATTTCTCACATTTCTAGAGACTAGAAGTCCAAGATCAGGGTGCTGGCATGGTTCTGGTGAGAACCCTCTTCCAGGTTGCAGATGGCCAACTTCTGTCTGTGTGACTGCATGGTAGAAGGGGTGAGCTAGCTCTCTGAGGCTTCATTTATAAGAATCCCCATCATGAGGGCTCCACTTCCATGACCTAACCACCTTCCAAAGGCCCCACCTCCTAATACCATCACCTTGGAGGTTAGGGTTTTGACATGTGAATTTTGGGGAGACACAAACATTCAGACCATAGCAGTGGCTTTGGGCAAGTTACTTAACATCTCTGGGGCCAAGTTTCCTTTTCCATAAAACAGTGATAATAAAACCTACCTCAAAAGTTTGTTCTGAAGATTAAGTGAGATAACAGGGAATAACATGGGCCACGTGCTTGGCATATGTTAATGCTCACAAATGTTAGTTTCCTCCCATCATCTCCCTTCCCCTGCATTGGTTCTTCTGAACCAGGATTGTGCTTCAGAAGTTCTAATCAGAGAGACCTCTGGGGAGAGGCCATGGGTACGTCTCCCAATATATTATATTTTCTTGGTAATCAGTTTAGATTTCTCTTGGACGAATTTCCACCATTTTTATTTTGCATCTGTACCACTTCTTCATAGCCCTCCCAGCCTATGGATCAACCTTTCTATAGAATAACTATGTTATTACTTAAGAACCATGCCTCTCTTAACCAGGAATATCTCTTTGCTTTATTTGTTGGTGCTTCTGTTCTTTAAGGAGATAAAAAACCTTCCATTTCATTTTAGAATATAACCTTTTAAATGCAAAGACCTCAGAGAGCGTACATAAATAACAGAACTACTTCTGGGACTAGGTTTTCCCAAGAGACATCATGAAGGCCCTGAGTGATTGAGGGGTAGGTGGGGTTAGGGAATTGACAAAGAAGAGGCAGCCATAGTGGATAGAAGAACCGAAGGTATTTCTTAAGGATTTCACAAGATGTAAAATCGGCCTATTTTACAACAATCATTTATCCAGGCCTGTGGAATCTGTACTTGGCCCAGAGCTTTTTTATGTGTCTTATCAGAAATAATAATAATGATAGTTATGACTGTTCTTAAGTAGAGGAAAAGGACATCATGAAAACAGAACATAATTGGAATTATGGATATGCTTCCATATAAATGTCTGTGGCTCAGAGCACAAAAATAACTTTTCTTGCAGAGCTAAGCCAGGAGTTTCATGGAAGCGGCATTGAGAATCTAATTTAAAACAGCCGTGGCCCAGAACTTCAGAGTTGGGGCTGGCACATTGGCCTCTGTTCATCACTTTGAATGTTTTTTGGTTTTTTTTCCCCCTAGCTCATGATAACTCATATTCAGGCCAATTTGGAGGCCCTAGAAAATGGTAATTGATGCCATCAACCTTGCTTTTGTTGGCCTCAGTTTACCGTTAATACAAACATAGAGAAATGTTTTAATCTCAGATTTTTACAACTGAGAACCCCGCCCCCCTCCTCCCACTGTGCAGCTCCAGGCCTGTTGCTAGTTTGTGGCTTGAAGCAGAACCTTGTAAACTTTGTGAAAGTCCCTGGCTAGTCGTGACTGCAGTGGAAGGTGTCTAGTTGGGGTCATTCTAGGTAGCACACGGGTGGTCAGGTGTTCCTGATTCTCAGAAAAATTATCGTGGGGGAGGGTGGGGAATAGCAGTCAGGCTTTCTTAGGAACTGGGTGATAATCTGAGAATCTTCCAATTCCAAGAAGGCTCAGACCTTCCTAGATGAACATTTTTCCCTCATAAGGAAGGAAATTATTTTAGGGTTTCCACCTCATCCTCCCTTCATTCGTCTTTGACTCTGAACTCCCAGTGAGGATGGCCCTGTACCGCACCTGATGGGGTACCTGGCTTGAGACAGCCCCCTGCTTGTTGAGATGTGCCTCATCCCCACCCACACGTTCCCCACTCCAGCCAGATGCTCCTACTTACCCACTCACACGTGCCCATCCGCATGCTCACATAGGCTCTCACCGGCTCTGGGTGGAACCTGGCTGCAAAGTCCCCCACTTGTGGCATGCTTGCTGTTGGTCTGGCCGGAGGGGACGCCTTTCCCAGATCCTCACAAGGGCGCAGTGTGGGCCCCGCAACTGCATCGTGCCTACAGAGACCCGCAGAATCTCACCACCTGAGACAGGTGCTGGCTCCTTCATTGGTTTCCTAGTCTGTCTGTGCTCTTCATCCTCTGTTCCTGTGGAGAACTGGATCCTTTAATCCCATCCCTCCTGGAACTTTTCTGTTTGTCCTATTTCTGACTTGTTGCCTTGCTCTGACCTGACTTATTCATGCTTCTGGGACCCGACCGTACTTTGTTTAGGGCTTGTCCATCCCCATCCCCTTTTGGTAGATGTGGTTCATGCAAGCAGCCATCACTTATGGAACAGCTGCTCTGTCTGAGGCTCCTGCACACCACGACTTGTGGTGACGCTACAGCCAACATCACTTTTCTGGTGCCACCACGTCACTGTGGAGAATGATGAAGGTGATGTGGTTCTGCACAGTTTTGCGGAAATGGCCCCAGGCCACGAGAGAGGTACGGGAAAACAATCTCTTCTCTTTTCTAATATTTCAGCCTTTAAAACTACGTGTGTGTAGGCTGGAACCATCAGCTTCAACCCTGGTTTCTTTCCTGGATTCCTGCCAGAGCTTCCTGTCTGGTTTTCCTGCCTCTGGCCTCACCCCTTGCACTCCATCCTCCACCGTCAGAACTTTCTAAAATTCTTATCTGATCCTGTTTATTCTCTCTCTAAATTCTTTCACTGAATCCTGTTGCCTTTAGGATGAAATCAAACTACTCAGCATGCTACAGCAGGGCTTCTGCACCTTACTCACCCGTCTGCCTCTTCTGCTGTGTCACCCGCACGAACTCCTGGCCTCAGCCACGCCCGTCTACCTGCAGCAGCAGCCCCTCCCTGGGTTTACACACACACTCGCCTCTCTCCACTCTGTTCTGCCTGATCAACTTATACCATCCTTCAGGATTCATCTCAGAAGCCCACTCTTCCTGAGGCCTTTTCACACCACCAGAACCAGCAGCTTTATTCCTATCAAAATTATGGACATTACCACCATCTCTGGCACCAATCTTAATGAAGCATGTGGCTTAATTAAGTACTGCAATGCCCTGCCTTGGGCTTTATCACATTAACATAACATTTGAGAATTGTCCCTGCTAGACAGAGACTGCCCTGGGGTCACAGACTGTGCCTTTTTCACTTGCACCAGTGCACAGCATAGTGTTAAGGGTGCTCAGTTATCATATTGTTGAGTGAATGTGAGCATGCATGAAAGAATTAACTAATTCACACACACACACACACACACACACACTGCGTGTGCACACACACAGCAGGATGTAGATCTGTATGGAAACTTACTTCAACTCTTACTGGGATATTTACAAAGCACATAGTAGGTGCTCAGTGAATATCTGTTGAGTCAAAGAAAGAATGAATGCACATACACACAGACTATGGAAAATTTACTCCAAAATGTACCCTGAGCTGCAGTGAAGCCTCGCTTCCTCTAACTGCAGTAGAGAGAATGTGGGACTGGAAAACCAGAGATTAGAGTTCACGTTCATCTTCCTGACTACGTTAGCTGTGTGCCTCGCTTTACCTAGTTGGACCTCTGTTTCCTCATCTGTCAAATGAGTCGTTAGAAAAGATATTTAATGCTTATTGAACATTCTAGATTCAATATTTATCAGAAGGCTTAAAGTCAAATGACCAGCTGCTTTCCATTAAGTGGCATGAATTTGGGACTTATGTTTTTTGGCCTCATCACGGAGCATGTTCATGACAAGCCCTGGGAACCGGGCAGAACAGCAAAACCGAGCCCACGAGATTGACCAGAGTTTGCCCAAACTATGGCAGAAGGCCAAGACCTAGTTATAAAGCAAATACAGAGCTAGGGGTTGTGGCCGGGATGGGATGCCCTGAGCACGGCAGGGGCAGCCGTCAGCGTCTGATGGCAGTCTGAGGTCAGAGGTGGCTGGAGATAGCCAGGAAAGAAGCCCTGACAGGGAATGGATAACGTGCTTTCAGGGGTGTGCTGAAAATGTGCCCCTCGCTGGAGAGTCAGGAAAACCTAGTATAAGTCATCAAGACCAGCCGTCTTATGTTGTCTGAAGAATGAGTAGGTGAAGAAGTGTTTAGGCTTAGTCTGTGTCCCTGCCAGAGCGTGGATGGAAGCCAGGAGGAGGTTAATTGGGGGTTAATAGGAGGGAGAAAAGTTTAATTCTGTCCAAGTGGTAATGAGATGAACTCACTTATAAAGTAACGAGGTCTCCATCACTGCAAGAGTTTCCACAGCAGCTGCGTAATTCCTCAGCCGAGATGTGGTGTTAAAGATTCCCCGTTTGTGAAGGTCGGACTGGAGGATGTTTAAAGTTTTTATTTTTCTGATTCTAAGAGAGGCTTTGCTTCTCACGTCTTCCCCAAATCTTGTTTAGGGAAGCACTTCCGGATTTCATAGCCCTTCCTTTTGTGACGTGATCCCAGCACACCCCACTGTGATCAGCTTGTGACCAGCCTTTTTTGGGAACTCTTTGGTGTTCGAATGTCCCCCTTAAAGTGGAGCACCCTGGACGGGACCTCCTGTTTCAGGACGTGGCTTGGCCAGGGCCTCTCCAGGGACATTCCACAATTATGACAGGTAGTGGACCTCTTAATTTCTCATCTACCTCCTCGCTCTGTGCTGAGCTGTAAGAGGGAACAGCAGTGAGCCTCGGCTTCTGGTGTGTTCTGCGCCACCTCAGGTGATGCACAGACTTCATTTCCTTCCACCTCAGAGGTGGATTTCAGATGTCTCTGTGGTAAATCTGCTCATCTGGACGCTGACTCTCAGGCTTGGGGGAAACTTTCTGTACTGGGATCTTCCATGGCATTCCATTCCTACCTTCTCAAGAGCCTCACATCTCACCCCAAATGCTTTCTCTCTCTGGTGTTTGTTTCCTTTCCCCTTTCTTTTTTCTTCTGCATTTCTTCTTTCCTGCTGAGTACTATGACATTTCCACTTGCGCAATGTTTTTCTTTTCAAATTCTTTGCCCTCCTTGTATCCTGGTGAATAAGAATGCGGGTGGCTTGTCCGCTCCATTGTGCATATGAAGAAAAATGCCCAGACAAGTTAAGTGATGTGCTTAATTTACTGGCAGAGCCATAGAGGCTGGAACCGGGTTTCCTGACTTCCGTCCCAGCCGCTGTCCTGTCCCAGAGGTCACACTGCATTTGCTAATAGCACTGTAGTCAAAAAGAGCATCAAGTATTTCTCTGTGTGTGTGCTCACTGTACCAAAAGAACTTACCCAGGGACCAATCCCAGGCTTTAGAGACTCAGTCTGTGAGCACACTGAAATAAACTAACAAGAATGACAAGAGCTAAAGAACTTATGGAGGGCTTCATATTTTTCAAAGAAACTTGCAGTGCTGTCACCTTATGTGATGCTCCCCAAAGCCCCTCGAGGTGGAAGACCCCAGGTGAGCCTCATTTGGCAGGCCAAGGTCACAGGTAGAGTCCAGGCGTGAGCTGTTGGGGAGGAGCCCCTGAGCAGACACCCTGGCTCCTGGTCCACAAATCTTCCATGTGTTTGTGCTTCTGGAAAATCAGGGAAAGGGGAAGAGTTGTTTCCATCTGGTACCAAAGGCAGTGGAGACCCTGGGGGCAACCTAGGGTTCTGGGTTTGGCAGTTGGCCCAGGAAGTGGCCTCATGCTATGTTTGGAGGTGGGACCTGGGCCAGGGGGCTGGGGCGGGGGTAGGGGGTCCGGCTGTGGCCCTGGAGGTCAGGCCGACTCCATCCGAGTGGGTTGGGAGAATATAAGGCCAGGTGGGAGGAAGCGTGCAGGCTGGGGTGTCGGTAGTTAAGATGTGGGGAAAGGCGTGGCTTTCTAGGATCTGGTAGGTATGCTAGCTGGGGGTTCCAGAGTGTGAAGAGCGACCCGCTTTCACCCAATGTGGGTCTTGTTGCAATCTTGTGTTATTCGGCCACTTATTCAGCAGTGTCAGCAAGCACCTACTGAACGTAAGTAGATCTCTTACATAGTTACGGCTTTTCTCATGAAGACCTCATACATGTGTGCGTTTGTATCTGTATCTACCTACAGCTATCTACATATCTCTCTAGATCTCACATATATTTATTCTTATTAATGCACATAAACAAACCATGGGGATACATAGTATTTTCCTCCATTCATGGGTTAGGAAACTAAGGCCCAGACAGGGTAATTGGTTTGTCCAAATTCCTATAGTTACTTAGAAACTGAGCCAAGTCCCAAATCCATGTTTTCTGAGTTCTTTTGCTGGTACTTGTAACTGCTTTCCACATGGTAAGCAGTTCCTAACCTTCAAGGTGTAAGTATGCTTTGAAGAGAAATAGAGAAAAACACCTTCGTGGTTATTACCCAGGGTTTCACTTTATCTTTAGAGGCTGGAAAACCTCAATGCAGAGTTGGAACGCAATCCGAGCCCTTTTTACTAAACCCTCAAATGGGCATTTGTAGAGGTGGCATTCACTCTTTAAGTCAACCAGGTACAAGTCCTCTTCTTCGATTTGGAGTTAATGTCTGTGCTCTGGCGCCTCCTGACCTGTGTCGGGCTCCCTAGTTGAATGGCCAAATGGAGCAGTGCAGCAGGAAGAATAGACTGGTTTCCTTGGTGAAGTGGTTACGGGTGAGAGGGCTGGGGTCATCGTGCCACCAATCTGGGTCCTTCTGCAGTGAAGCAAGTTTCCTATCCCAAAGCTCCCAGGGCTGGAATATGCAGCTCAGCTCACAGCTCAGGTCTCCTTCCCTACCGCCATGGCCTGCTCCATGACCATGGGCTGAGCCCCTCTAAGCCCTGCGCCTGCCCCTGTAAAGGGCACATGAAGTTCTACTGCCCTGAGCCCTGGGATTTGGTCCCAACAAACTGAGCAAGGCTGACTCCTGACGGTGAAGCCCCTGCGAAGGCTGCCTAGGTCAGGTGGGCGCTTCGCTGGAGACTGAGCTTCCTGGGAAGCCTGGTCCTGGCCATGAATTTTCTTTCTCCTGTCAGAATGTTCTTCTGCCCCGCCTCCCCACCCCTTTTCCTTTCCAGCCGGAAGCAGCTGGTCTCCTGTGCTTTCATTGGCACGGTTCTTGCCCTACAGGTAGCCTGTAAGAAACTCTGGGAGGAGTCAGAACCTGGCTTCAGCATCAGGTACCTTCTTCACTCATTCACCACACATTGGACCTATCAGTCTGTGCCAGGGCAAGGCACCCAGCCCTGAATAAGATCCTGCCAGTCCCTGCCCTGGGGTTGCTCCAGCCTAGAATGGAGACCCCAGGAGATACCCAGCCCCCTGTGACAAGTGCTATTGCGAACTCCTGGCCAGTCACCTACTCTGGGGGGTTAGTGTCCTGGTGCTCTTGTTTCTGTCACACTCTCCGGACCCTGACATCTACCTTGGGAGCCTTGCTCTGCTGCCCTAGAGCCGCATCGTCCTTGCTCCAGTTGTCTATAGCTGCAGAAAATCACTCCAAAGCGTAGAGGTTTTCATCGATGGATGAATGGATAAACAGAATTTGGAATACACATACAATGGAATGTCTTTCAGCCCGAAAAAGGAAGGAAGTTCTGGCACATGCTTCAACATGGATAAACCTTGAAGGCATAATGCTAAGTGAAATAAGCCTTTTGTGACAAGAGGACAAACGTTGTATGATTCCACTCATATGAGGTACTTAGAGTCATCAGATCCATAGAGGCAGAAAGTAGAATGGTGGTTGCCAGGGGCGGGGGTGGGGGGCATGGGAAGGCAGTGTTTAATGGGCACAGAGTTTCAGTTTGGGAAGATGAAAACGTTCTGGACATGGATGGTGGTTGCTCAACGATGTCAGTGTACTTAGTGTCACAGAACTGTACACTTAGAAATGGTTCAAAGGGTAGATTTTATGTTTATGTGTATTTTACCACAAGAAATGTAGAGGCTTAAAACCACAATTTAGTATTCTCTCTCCTGGTTTGTGGGTTCCCTGGGCTCAGCTGGGTGGTTTTTGGTTAGGGTCTGTCATGTTGTGGTCAGATGGTGATGGGGGCTGGAATCACTGAAAGCCCAAGGGGCTGGATGTCCAAGACGGCGCCTCAGCGTGGCTCCTGCATGGCCTGGGCTTCTTATGTGGTGGCTCAGGGCTCCAACAAGCAGGAAATGGCAGCTTCTGGGTCAGCTCAGGCCCAGAGTTGTCACAATGTCACTTTTGCCACATTGTATTGGTCAGAGGAGCAAAAGGCCCACCCAGATTCAAGGGGAGGGGAAAGAGAGCGCCCTCTCAGTGGGGGAGGGACAAGGTGACCTTTCAGAAGGGCATTAGATGGGCGATGTTGCTGCGGCCATCTTTGGAAAACTTGCAGCCTGGGCATGGTTGCAGGAGTCCTAAGGTATTTAGGTAGGAAGGGGTCTTCAGGGAGGCACATACTTCTCTGCAGACTCCTTTTTAGGAGAATTCATCTTCATAACTTGTTAGAGTTTGAAGGGCCCTTGAAACCACTTGCTAGCAGGGACTTGTTTTAAATTACAGAGCAGAGGGAAGCAGAGCTGGAACCAAACCTCCCAAACTCTGGCCTCCTGGCTCCCAGGCTGGGCAAGCAGCTGTGGAGACTGTTAGCAGTAGTACAAAGATCTGGTGGAGAGATGGGTGTGGCGGGAGAGCAGAGCCCTGGGTGGTGTCCACTGGAGACCCAACATCTTAGAGGCTGGGTGAGCCCCTTGCTGTGCTGGCTGGTTCTCGCAGGAGCACATGGGCCTCGCTGGGCAGGGCTATGCAGAGGCACCTGGGGCGCTTGGTGAGGATGTTGGAAGTTACTCATTTACATGAAGACTCTGAGTCAGGATGAAGGATGTCACTCTGCTATAGGCTCAAGTGCCCAGGTTGAGACTTAGAGACCCCTAAGTTTCAATATAAGCCAACACCCATGGCTGAGAGTGTCATATGACAATTCCATTCATTCATATCCACTCACACATTTCTGATCAGACTTTGCTCTAAGTGCAACCTTCTTTGTAAAGCCTTTAATGGCTTTCGAAATGTGATAAAATTAACAAATATTTTGCACACGCTCCCTTTGGACTTAGAGACACAAGTATTAGTTTTGTGCATGATATCTGCATTTGAGACTCAGAGCCCAATAAATGTTGATCTATACTTGGTTTGTAAATAGGACCTTACTAAAGGATTTTTAAAGATCTTTCCCTATTCTTGGAATTGCTCAAGTTTTGCATATTTGTACACACGTACATTCATGGCATTCCTGACAGTGGTGAGAATCGAAACAAACGTGCTGTGCCCTCTGTACGTCAGTGCTTCCCGCCTCTGCATTCCCACTGATGTGGACATCGCCAGGTGAGCTTGGTGGTCAGCAGTAGCCTCGGACTAGCCACGGATAAACCAAAATGCATTTGATTTGGAGAACGCAAACAGCCCTGATCACCTCTGAGGTCATCTCCGTGGCTCGCGGCCCAGTTTGGGCAGCCGGAGAGGAGACCTGCCAGAGCGATGTTCAGGGTGTGTGTGACTGGATTTTGTGTCTGCGTAGTGGAGTGAATGCAGCCAGCTGGGAGAAATTCCCTTATGCTGGTGTCAGCTGGCATGTGATGCAAATGCACAGACACATGGGCAGAGGGTATGATCACTGTTGCCTGATCTGCTGCCCCTTGTCTCTGCCCAAGCTGATGCCCCCTCCCCAGGAAGCCTCTTGCCCTTGAGCCGGGACTTTCCTCTCCAAACCTCCCAGTGCACATTAGTGCAGGAGAGTGGGCACATTCTGCCTGTCATTTGTGGCTTTCTCTGGTCTTTCCTTCCAGGTTGTAAGTACCTTAGTGTTGTTGAACACAAGTTCATGTGCCCAACACACAGTGAAGCCAAACGAAAGAAAACATTGGAGTTTGGAGGGGAGAAAGGTTTATTGCAAGGGCCATACAAGGAGGACGGGGCGTCTCATGCTCAGAAGACCTGAACTCCCCGACGGGTTTCAGGGAAACATTTTTAAAGGCGAGGTGAGGGAAGGGAGTCACAGGGTGTGTGATCAGCTCCTGCACAGTTCTCTCTTTGGTTGTTGGTGAAGTAACAGAACAGTGTCACAGGGGTTAACACTATCAATCCTCAAGCTCTAGTAGGTCTGGGGACCATGTGCTCATGGTCATTAAGTAGTTAACTTCTTCCATTTGGTGGGGGTTTTAGCAACTGTAAAACAGCTCAGGAAATGTACATTAGACACAGTTATCTAGGTACTTCAGGGAGGAACTAGAGATTCTGTGACTGCCATATGACTGACTTACTGTTTCAATTGTTACCAGTTCTTCTGGCCCCACTGCTACTTTTGTCACTACCTGTTCACATCCTTTCCATCATTAATTCTTGAACCAGGCTTCTGTGACCCCGGGGAGGCCTGGGAGACTACAGCTTTTATACAAACAAGAGGCAGGCAGAGGACATGGCAGGAGGGGTCGGTTGCAGGAAGGCCCCATAGGTTGCATTATGAGCAAGAATCCATAGTAATAACAGCCTCTACTTAGGATCTCCCCCGCCACCTACCGTTTTATAGATGCACGTACTTAGTTTGTTCTGGCTGCCATAACAGGACACTACACTACACACTGGGTGGCTTCAACAACAGAAGTGTATTTCTTACAGTTCTGGAGGCTGGAAGTCCGAGATCAAAGTGTCGGCAGGTTGGGTTTCCTCTGAGGCCTTTCTCCTTGGCTTGGGGACAGCTGCCTTCTCTCTGTGTCCTCATATGGCTTTTTCTTTGTGTGTTCGAATCCCTGATGTCTGTGTGTCCAGATCACTTCCTGTAAGGACACCATTCAGATTGCCTCAGGGCTTACCCCAATGGCCTCACTTTAACTTAATTACCTCTGTAAAAACCGTTTCTCTAAATACAGTCACATTGGGAGGTACTGGGGGTTAGGAATGACTTTGGGGGGGGATATAGTTCAGCCCCAAACAAATCCTAAAAGTTAACAATTATCATCCCTGTTTCGAGCCTGGGGAAACTGAGGCTCAGGGAATTAAAGTAACTTGCCCCAGGTCACACAGGTAGTCAGTGGCAGGACTGGGATTCACAGTCTAAACCCTTCTTTCCCCACCTGACGACCAGTGACTCAGGTCTTAATCTGTGGTCTGCAGTGTGCTCCACCCAGGATCCAACACTCAGAAGACATAGTCACTTATTCACTGAATGAATGAGCAGGGTGTGTGGGACAAGAATTTGTACCAGAATGTTTGGCAGACGTTCCGCAAAGTCCAGCACCCAAGGGTCGAGATCCTGCATCTCTTTTGGCATATGATGGTCCTTAACTTCTCGTACAAGCTATTCCAATCTGAACGCAGTATGATTAGTGTGTCAGAAGGAATCACATTTTAAAGTGTTAATTAGCCTTTCTGGGCCATTTAGCTACTGCCTCCTCTCAAAATACTAAAAGCAATTACATGGTAATTAAGAAAAATGACCAATTTTCATAGCAAAGTGGTTGCCTTTGGTTTTCCCCCCATTAAATATTGAAGTCCAGAGAGAGACTCTCTTTATAGTTCTTTAAAATACCAGGACTTTCTGCTTATCTTCAGGAGGTCCCGTGGGCCTGGGGGGTGGGGGGGAAGAGAAAAAGGAGGAGATTTGCATATTTAAGATGTGTGATCTGAGCCAACGCCCCTGCAGCTACAGCTAACTATATCCCACATCTTTTTCATGGATTCCTTTGAGAACTCAGAATCCAAATCCAGGAGCTGCCATCTAATAATAACCACAGGGCCCCCCACCCAGCCCTGCCCTGGGGGCCCCTATGGAGATAATGCCCTCGCTCCTGAGCAACCCACGGGACATAAATACCAACAGGCAGTCCTGAAAGCGGGCCTTTGAAAGCGGGCCTTATTTGCGCAGGCCCTTGCCTGCACGCTGTCCCTGGCCCCGGGTGGGCTGGATTTTTCAGAGAGTGGGAGGCCCTGGGGCCCTTTTGTGCTCCAGAGACCAGGAGGTAGGTAAGGTATGAAGAGGCGGGCAGTTATAAGGCTGCCAGAAATCAGTCCACCCAGGAAACAACACAGCCCCAGAGCTGCAGAAACCCAGGAACTGGAGCGGTGGGGCAAGGGAGGTGGCCAAGATATAGCCCAGACTCTGCCCATGGACCCCCAGGACCCGTGCTCCCTTTGCTTCCAGACTGGCCTCACTCCCACCCCTGTCACCGTTGACCTAATCACCAAACCTGAAGGTCGTCTGTCCGTCTCTATTTTCCTGCCCCTTGCAGCTCTTCAAGGTCCCATGAAGACCCGCTTTCTGCCTTTTGGGTCCCTGCGCCTCCTGCTTTTACCTTGGCCTCTTGGGCGTGTCTTCCTTTCTCCTTTTCTTTTCCTCCTGTAAAGCCACCCAGTCCTCAGCTTTGGGCACCCTGTGGCCTCTCCCTTTCTCTCCTGCGTTCAACTCTCACTTACCCAAAAAAGACCCCCAATTCTACATGTACTGCCGCCTGTTTTCTCTCCAGGTACCATCCCGTGTTTCAGGCTCCTTGCTGGGTGTTTCCACTTGGATGTACTTCAGACTTGACCGACGTGTGTAAACGCGGCTCCTCTTCCTGCCTGTACTATGTCTCTCCTTTTCCAAGTGCCAGACTTCCCCTTTCCCATGTTTTCTAGATCACATTTGGTGTCCGAGTCCTGTCAAGTCTTCTTTTAAAATATCCCCCCCGCCAAAAAAATAAAATAAAATATTCCCTTATTGCCCTCTCTACTATTCTTTTTTTTTTTTTTTGATTTAGATCTGTATTTATCAAACTGGAGGGATATCCATAATACATTATTAAGCAGATATTTTAAAAAGCAAGCATCTGCCCCGGTCTGGGAAGATCCCACATGCCGCGGAGCGGCTGGGCCCGTGAACCATGGCCACTGAGCCTGCGTGTCCGGAGCCTGTGCTCCACAACGGGAGAGGCCACAACAGTGAGAGGCCCACGTACCGCAAAAAAAAAAAAAAAGCAAGCATCATGTATAGCATGATCCTAAAGCAAAACTTCCATATGTGTACATATATTTGTTTGTATTTATATGAACATGGAAACAGTGTGGAAAAACGCATACTGTGCTTTTAACAGAATTACCATAGTGGGATGAAAATAAATGGAAAAGGATTAACTTTTCTTTATGCATTTTTGGATTGTTTCATTTGTTGAAATGAAACAAATGTATAACTTCTGTTTATATTTTTTCTTTTCCATTATAGTTTATTACAAGGTATTGAATGCAGTTCCCTGTGCTATACAGTACAACCTTGTTGTTTATCTATTTTATAATAGTAGTTTGTATCTGCTGATCCCAAACTCCGAATTTATCCCTTTCCCTCTGCCCTCTCCCCTTTGGTAAACGTAAGTTTGTTTTCTATGCCTGTACATCTGTTTCTGTTTTGTAAATAAGTTCATTTGTATCATTTTTTTAGATTCCACATATAAGTGATAACATTGGATATTTGTCTGACTTACTTCACTTAGTATGATAATCTCTAGGTCCATCCATGTTGCTGCAAATGGCATTATTTCATTCGTTTTTATGGCTGAGTAGTATTCCACTGTGTATGTATACCACATCTTCTTTATCCATTCATCTGTTGATGGACACTTAGGTTGCTTCCATGTCTTGGCAGTTGTGAATCCCTCTCTCTTATTCTGATCCCTGCTCTGGTAGACCATGTGATGTAGTGGAAAGAGCAGGAGATTTGCAGACCGACACAGGGTTCAATTCTGACCATTTTCTGGTTGTGCAACTTCAGGCAAATCGCCAAATTGAAGCTTCCTATTCACTGTCCACAAAGTAGACACATGCAGGGGGGTGGACACCCGCTCACCACACTCAGCTCACTGACCTCAATATAGGGCAGGATTTCTCAGCCTTGGCACTACTGATACGTTGGGCTGGATAATTCTTTGCTGTGGGGCCATCCTGTGCCATATAGGATCCGTTCAGCAGCATCTACTCACCAGATGACAGTAGCCCCTGCCCACCGCTAGCTGTAATGACCCAAAATGTCTCCAGACTCTGCCACACGTACACTGGGAAATCAAAACACTTGAGAACCGCTCGTATGGAGTGATGCTGAGTCTTGGGTTGTGGGTCCCAGGTGTTGAGGTTTTAAGTTTACAGCCACCAAGCCACATGGAGGAAGGGAACCAGCAAGGATAATATTGGAAGGCATGGATAGGTTTTGCTGTGGTTTAATATTTTACAAATGGTATTTCCTGTCACAGCGCTGAACTAAATGCCACATGTGTTTGTGATGAAATATTATGGGCTGCAGACGTATGTGTTAATAGTACATGCAGGACATGCAGTGGGCACCTCTCCTACGACTTAGGTTGAGAGTGTGCTCTGCAAGGGTTTTCCCTCCACTTAGGGTTCTGTGTTGTCTGTTTCAAACTTTCAGTTTCCCCTTTAAAGGGAAAAATTCTAGAGAATATTTTAAACACTTTCTTAGCAAACCTTTAAGAAAATTCTTCATGGATGCATTTTGCACACTGGGCTATCCCTGACTTTGGCTTTGTTTCTGGGATATCTCAATATATCCCCGAATGCAAAGAGGGTACTACAGACTCCCAACCACACAAAATGAGGGGGAGGTTGTTTTTTTCAAATGCAGCTCCAGCCTGGTTCCACTATTGCAGTTGAGGAGTCAGGCATTGGGGAGAGTCAGAGAATTCCTTCTTTGGGGGGCAGGCAATGAAACCACACAGAAACTGACATGAAGACATTCTTTCTCTAGATTATGCAGCGTTGCTGTAGAGCAATAAAGTCACAGGCATAAAGGACTAAATTCAGCCCTCTGTAGAGGCGAGGGCGTTGCTCAGGGTCCAGATGTGTTCGTGGAGCTTGAGTAGGAGTCAGCCCGACAGTGACAGTTTGGGCGGGGCTGAGAGCAAGAAGCTGCTGCTAGGTATCGGTGGCGCCTCCCTGAGCGTTGCCGGATACCTCTTCAGCATCAGTCCTCCCCCAGCACCTGGCAGAGACAGAGAAGCAAGAGCCTAGAGATCATCCTAGAGGGTGGGGGTCTCCACAGATGACTCGCTGAAGTGGGGACAGAGTCTGCGGCTGCAGACCACCTGGAATGCTGATTTAACAACCAGATGCCTCTAATCTGATTTTGTTTGACGATCTACGGAGAAAGGTAGAACTTCATAGCTACACTTTATTTGCATGGTGTCTCCAGAGAAGCAAAGGAAAACTGCCAAGAACAGCAGAAGTAGACCCTGGAGAATAGAGGCGGGAGGGGGATGGTAGGGGAGGAGGGACAGTTGCAGGGAGTTACGCAGAGTTTGGGGACTTAGACAGTGCACCAAGATGGTCTCGAGAAGAGAGGGTGGACCTAAATGTGTGTGTTGGGCAGCAAGTCTGAATAATTGTTCATCACTAAGGGTGGGATGGCCAGTTGATGCAGTCGAAAAGGGATGGGAAGTAGGGCAGGCTGAGATGTGAAAGCTACTCTCAGAATTGACCCAAATTGCTCCTGAGTTGTTGTTCTTGAGAACAGCTGTCTCAGAGTTTGTCTTACCCACAGCCTGATGTCCCAAGGCAGACGCTTGGTCTGGACTTTGTGGAGAAACAGGCTCTTCTCAGGTGAGAACAGCATCCTTCAGTTTAGAGAGTTCCTGGCTCCAGGAAGTGGTGGTTCCTGCCCTGGAGCTTTCCCCTTAGTGAAAGGTGGCATGGTGACACCGGCAAGTCCTTGGATCTGTCGGTACCTCTCGGGTGGTGGATGCTGTCAGTCATAGACTTTGGGATCAGACAGACCAGGTCATAGTCCAGGTCTGCCTCTTACTGGCTGGGTGACTTTAGGCAAGTAGATAAACCTCTCTGAGCCTTATTTTCCTTTTCTAAAAAAATGATAACATATAATTTTATATTAGATCATATTATATCAACCTCTCATAGGGTTGTAAGGATTAAATGAGATTATGCACATACAGTCCTCAGCAGACCGTGAGCACCTGGTACTTGATACATGTTTGTTGTTGTGTTCGGTTAACACAACAATAAACTCTAAATTCAGTGATTCTTTGAACTGGGGAGGGCAGTATAGAGATTTACTTTATGGAAAACTGAAAAGACCGTTTAAAATTATTCAATCAAAAATTTATTGAGGTGCATATTTATGTCAGACATTTGCAGGCAATGTGGAAAATGCCCTAATGGATGAGACATGACCCCTCCTTCTGACTCTCAAAGAATATATGAATTTTTCCTACAATAACTTGAAAACTTGTATCCCAGAATCCTTTTTGGTGAGGTCATTTTTCCATACCAGTGCTCGTTATTCATAAGGCTTATTGTAAATAATTTGCAATATTATTAATAATATTTAAGGTATTTCTATTGGTGAAAGCTTTACTTTTTAAAATAATTTGAATAAATTTATGACAATCTCCATACTACTTTTATAAGAATTCCAGTATGATTTATTTTTTTAATTGAAGTATAGTTGATTTACAATATTGTGGTAGTTTCAGGTGTATAGCAAAGTAATTCGTTTATACATATATACGTATATATCTATATATATTTTGTCGACTCTTTTCCATTGTGGTTTATTACAAACTATTGAATATAGTTCCCTGTGCTATTCAGTAAATCCTTGTTGTTTATCTATTCTTATGTGTTAGTGTCCATCTGTTAATCCCATACTCCCAATTTATGCTTCCCCCACCCCTCCCCTTTGGTAACCATAAGTTTGTTTTCTTTGTCTGTGAGTCTGTTTCTGTTTTGCACATAAGTTCATTTGTACTACTTTTTTAGATATGTGGTATCATATAATATTTGTCTTTCTCCTGGTATGATTTCTTCAGTGGAAGAAGGGGGTCAGGTTCAGGAATTGTGTGTAAGTACAGCCTTTCTCACGTTTGTCGTGACCTGGGGCCCTCCTTTGCTGACCCAACACTTAGAATGGTGGTTGTAATTAATTATTTTAGGGCTTCCCTAAATATTTTGAGAGGTGGTTAAATGCTTCTGAATGCCACTGTCACAGGTGTTGAGGTAAAAGGTTGAAAATCCACTGTCTACCTACAACCTTGTTATTCCCAGTGTAAGCATGTGCAGTGACTTTTAATGTGTTCTTAAGTTTACTGGACCCTGATGCTGCTTTGAAAATAGGCAGCTGAAAAGAATGTCTAATAGTCTTAAGGGGAAGCAAACACGCTCCCCTAGAAACCTTCAAACCTCAGAGATTGACTTCTAGAAATTTCCACCATAATACATTTTACTTTTCTCTCTGTGCCTTATTTGGAGTCTTCGTGTCTTGCCCTGTCTGTGAAGTTTGTCTGGAATTGTCTTCTAGGAGTTTCAGGATAATCCAGATCGACTGAAAACAGACCTCTGAAAGGATTAGGGTATGTAAGATAGGATGGAATCCACAGCTGAGGAGAAAGCCAGGGAGTCGAACCAGGGGAATCTTTGCTTCAGGGGAAGGCAGCTGGGGACGTGGTCCCAGGAGTCCTGGGTTCCCAGCTCTCCACTAACCGGATCCTGACTTTGGAGACGGCATTCCAATGCTCTCGTCACCTCTGGATTGTTGTAAAGTCTAAATGACATGTTGCCTTGAAAGGGCTCTGGAATGGTAGAATTCAGGGCCCTCTGGGAGGCATAGATTTAAATCCTATTCCATTTGCAATGCAGAAAAAAAATACTGAGGTTAAATAGGTGTTATTGCTTGAATACTTTTGGATTCCAATGTCCTGAAGTAGATGGTGTGAAGTTGCAGATGATTAAAAGAAGACACATTCTAGATCCCTTGCCTCTGAGCTTTCTCATCCCTCCCTGAGACCCAGTGGGCCTTGGACAGACCAATGCTCTGGATAGGATGTGGCTCCCCCCTTTCCCTGCTTGGGGTGGGGATGGGTCAGGAGGGAAGGAAAGTGCTGGTTGGAATTGACTCTGGTTGTTGACTTCGGGAGAACTGCTTGGGGTTCGGGGTGCTTTGAGACTAAAATAGAAAGATGAGGTCATATAGAGAGGGAAGGGGCAAAAGAGGTAAGAGAGAAATGGAAATACGTATATAAAGGATTGATAAGGGCACAAGAGGGGTACAGAGAGGAGAAAGAGGAGCACAGTGGGAAACAAACCTGTCCCTGACCACAGAGCGCTGGAGTCTTAGCTGCTCACCTCAGAGCAACATCTAAGTGCTGCCTTTTCAACAAGGACAAAGGTTTGGGTTCCTATTGGGCACAATTCTGTTTGGTTGGATTAAACTTACGTTATATTTGCTGAGTGCCTCCCTGTGGAAGAGTCTAACACGGGTCAGAGTGCGCTTTGCATAGATTTTGCCTTCAAGGTAGGAGACTTTTTTGCAAGGTGTGCTTTTAAAAAGTTCAAGGGTCACTTAAAAAGTAGTGGGATTGATTTCTTTATTTGGCTTATGGAAGTCACTTTTTTTCTCATAATAAGCAAAAACTCTGAAGAAACCAGTATCACTTCCAAATTTTGAAGCTCCCAATGGAAAATGGATGAAGTGAAATGTTTGGTGTAGATCAGAACAGAGTTCAGTCTGAAGCTGAATTATTTCTTCTCTTGTTCTTTCTTTCTTATAAACCCAACTAAAGCAAATATTTACACAATCTCTCACCCTATATGAAGAATTATTTTGGCTGGATTCCTTCTGAAGATGGTGGGATGGGATGGATCAAGAAATATTGTTGCAGATTTCCTGCCTCTGAGCCTCCTGGCTGTGTCCCATGGAAACACTGCTCTTCCTGCTTCAAAGGGAAAGTGCTTTACGGCAACTCTAGCTCAAGGGCAGTGACAGTGAAATGCCCTCCAGAGAGAGCCAGCTGGCCTGGGCTGCTGCTCCACCGTGTGTTTTTGTGCCCTCAGGAATGTGTGGATTTAGCAAATGACAACACTGAGCGTGCCCGGTCCCCAGTGGAGCCCCAGGCCCTCTCTCTCTTTGTGTTGGCTCTTTTCCAAGCTTGAATGACTGCACTGGTTGAGCCTTCATTATCCACAAGGGGAGGTGAGCAAGCGGGTCAGAGGGAGAAAACTTGCCTTTCTCATGGGCTTTATTCCAACAGAGTTCGAATTTTCACATCAGTAGATCTCATGGAGTTTTACTTTCTGTCAGTTTGGAAGTTTGGTTAAAAATCCCAGTGGTAACACAATTTCTGCTTTGGAAAAAAAATTCAGTTGGATGTCAACCACAATAGAATTATTTTAGAGTTGGAAATGACCTTAGAGATTATTCTACTCTAATCAGTGAATGTCCAGAGGGGCTTAGCACACAGCTTGTAAGTGGTAGAACAGTGACCAGCATTCGGGTATCCAGCTCCTAGGTCAGTGCTGGGGCCTGTACAGCTCATTGCCTCTGATATCATTAGAATACTTCCAATAATATACATTGTACTAGATCAGGATGAAGTGACCTGTGTTCAAAATCTGGTTCTTTCCTAGCTTAGGTATATACCCAAGAGAAATGATCACACTGAGACTTCTACACAAATGCTTATAGCAGGAGTATTCATAATGGCCAAAAATTAGAAGCAAACCAAATGTCCCTCAACCCATGAGTGGGTAAACCAAATGTGAGATACTCTCACAATGAAATATGACTCAGCCACAAAGAGGAATGAAGTTCTGATAAATGCCACAACATGGATGAACTTTGAAAACATCATGCGAAGTGAAGGAAGCCAGGCACAAAAGGCCATATGTTGTAGATTCTATTTAAATGAAATGTCCAGACGAGGCAAATTCATAGGAAAAGAAAGGAGATTGTCACGGCCTGGGGGAGGAGGAAAACCAGAAGTGACTGCTCATAGGTACAAAGTTTATTTTTAAATTGATAAGAATGTTCTGGAATTAGATAGTGATGGTTGCACAGCTCTGAATATCACTGAATGAAACATTGGTGAATTGTCATTTTATATATGTGAATTTTTCAAATTATTTATTTATTTAGGCTGCACTGGGTCTTAGTTGCAGCACTCGGGATCTTCATTATGGCATGCAGGATCTTTAGTTGCGGCATGCGAACTCTTAGTTGTGGCATGCATGCAGGATCTAGTTCCCCGACCAGGGATTGAACCCGAGGCCCCTGCATTGGGAGCGTGGAGTCTTACCCATTGGACCACTAGGGAAGTCCCTATATATGTGAATTGTATATCAATAAACCTATTATAAAAAAAAAATCCTAGTTCTGCCTCTTACCAGTTGGGTGACTTTAGGTAATGACTCTAAATCCAAGTCAACTCAGCCATGAAATGGGAATAATGATATATACCTCCCAGAGTTGTTTTGATAAGTGGGATCATGAACTTGAAAATGCTTCTAAACTGTAAACCTTTGGGCCTGTCAATGAGTTATAAGTTCATTATGAATTGGGTTTTTATCTTCTCCTGTATTTTCTATAGCACTAACAAGGTCTAACTACATAGTAGTCATTCAAATAAAGACTTTTTGAATTGATTCAAAAGCACTGCAATTTAAAAAAAAATTTATAAATTGGGGTATAGTTGTTTTACACTGTCGTGTTAGTTTCTACTGTAGAGCGAAGTGGAGTTCCCTGTGCTATACAGCGAAGTGGAGTTCCCTGTGCTATACAGCAGGCTTTCATTAGTTATCTATTTTATACATATTAGTGTATATATATCAATTCCAATCTCCCAATTCATCCCACTCCTCCTTCCCTCCTTTGTGTCCCTACATTTGTTCTCTACATCTGTCTATTTCTGCCGTGCAAACCAGTTCATCTGTACCATTTTTCTAGATTCCACATATATGCGTTAATATACGGTATTTGTTTTTCTCTTTCTGACTTATTTCACTCTGTATGACAGTCTCTAGGTCCATCCATGTCTCTACAAATGACCCAATTTCGTTCCTTTTTATGTCTGAGTAATATTCCATTGTATATATGTACCACATCTTCTTTATCCATTCGTCTATTGATGGGCATTTAGGTTGCTTCCATGACCTGGCTATTGTAAATAGTGCTGCAATGAACATTGGGGTGCATGTGTCTTTTTTGAATTATGGTTTTCTCTGGGTATATGCCCAGTAGTGGGATTGCTGGGTCATATGGTAATGCTATTTTTAGTTTTTTAAGGAACCTCCATATTGTTCTCCATAGTGGCTGTATCAATTTACATAACCACCAGCAGTGCAAGAGGGTTCCCTTTTCTCCACACCCTCTCCAGCATTTGTTTTTTGTAGATTTTCTGATGATGCCCATTCTAACCGGTGTGAGATGATACCTCACTGTAGTTTTGATTTTCATTTCTCTAATGATTAGTGATGTTGAGCAGCTTTTCATGTGCTTCTTGGCTGTCTGTATGTCTTTTTTTTTTTTTGCGGTACACGGGCCTCTCACTGCTGTGGCCTCTCAGCCTCAGTGGCCATGGCTCACGGGCCCAGCCGCTCCACAGCATGTGGGATCTTCCCAGACCGGGGCACGAACCCGTGTCCCCTGCATCGGCAGGCCGACTCAACCACTGCGCCACCAGAGAAGCCCTGTCTGTATGTCTTCAGTGGAGATATGTCTATTTAGGTCTTCTGCCCATTTTTTGATTGCATTGTTTTTGTAATATTGACTTGCATGAGCTGTTTATATATTTTGTAGAGTAATCCTTTGTCCATTGACTCGTTTGCAAATATTTTCTCCCATTCTGAGGGTTGTCTTTTTGTCTTGTTTATAGTTTCCTTTGATGTGCAAAAGCTTTGAAGTTTCATTAGGTCCCATTTGTTTATTCTTGTTTTTATTTCCATTACTCTAGGAGGTGGGTCAAAAAAAGATCTTGCTGTGATGTATGTCAAAGAGTGTTCTTCCTATGTTTCCCTCTAAGAGTTTTATAGTGTCTGGTCTTACATTTAGGTCTCTAATCCATTTTGAGTTTATTTTTGTGTATGGTGTTCGGGAGTGTTCTAATTTCATTTTTTCTCATGTAGCTGTCCAGTTTTCCCAGCACCACTTATTGAAGAGACTGTCTTTTCTCCATTGTACATCCTTGCCTCCTTTGTCATAGATTAGTTGACCATAGGTGTGTGGATTGATCTCTGGGCTTTCTATCCTGTTCCATTGATCTCTATTTCTGTTTTTGTGCCAGTACCACATTGTCTTGATTACTGTAGCTCTGTAGTATAGTGTGACGTAAGGCAGTCTGATTCTTCCAGCTCCGTTCTTTTCCTTCAAGATTGCATTGGCTATTCAGGGTCTTTTGTGTTTCCATACAAATTGGGAAATTTTTTGTTCTAGTTCTGTAAAAAATGCCATTGGTAATTTGATAGGGATTGCATTGAATCTGTAGACTGCTTTGGGTAGTATCGTCATTTTCACAGTATTGATTCTTCCAATCCAAGAACATGGATTGTTGGTATCTCTCCATTTTTTGGCATCATCTTTAATTTCTTTCAACAGTGTCTTATAGTTTTCTGCATACAGGTCTTTTGTCTCTCTAGGTAGGTTTATTCCTAGGTATTTTATTCTTTTTGTTGCAGTGGTAAATGGGAGTGTTTCCTTACTTTCTCTTTCAGATTTTTCATCACTAGTGTATAGGAATGCAAGAGATTTCTGTGCATTAATTTTGTATCCTGCTACTTTACCAAATTCATTGATTAGCTCTAGTAGTTTTCTGGTAGCATCTTTAGGTTTCTTGATGTATAGTATCATGTCATCTGCAAACAGTGACAGCTTTACTTCTTCTTTTCCGATTTGGATTCTTTTAATTTATTTTTCTTCTCTGATTGCTGTGGCTAAAACTTCGAAAACTATGTTGAATAATAGTGGTGAGAGTGGGCAACCTTGTCTTGTTCCTGATCTTCGAGGAAATGGTTTCAGTTTTTCACCATTGAGAATGATGTTGGCTGTGGGTTTGTCATATATGGGCTTTATTATGTTGAGGTAAGTTCCCTCTATGCCTACTTTCTGGATGGTTTTTATCGTAAATGGGTGTTGAACTTCCTCGAAAGCTTTTTCTGCATCTATTGAGATGATCATATGGTTTTTCTCCTTCAGTTTGTTAATATGGTGTATCACATTGATTGATTTGCGTATATTGAAGAATCCTTGCATTCCTGGGATAAGCCCCACTTGATCATGGTGTATGATCCTTTTAATGTGCTGTTGGATTCTGTTTGCTAGTATTTTGTTGAGGATTTTTGCATCTATGTTCATCAGTGATATTGGCCTGTAGTTTTCTTTTTTTGTGACATATGTGTCTGGTTTTGGTATCAGGGTGATGGTGGCCTCGTAGAATGACTTTGGGAGTGTTCCCCCATCTGCTATATTTTGGAAGACTTTGAGAAGGATAGGTGTTAGCTCTTCTCTAAATGTTTGGTAGAATTTGCCTGTGAAGCCATTTGGTTCTGGGCTTTTGTTTGTTGGAAGATTTTTAATCACAGTCTCAATTTCAGTTCTTGTGATTGGTCTGTTCATATTTTCTATTTCTTCCTGGTTCAGTCTTGGAAGGTTATACCTTTCTAAGAATTTGTCCATTTCTTCCAGGTTGTCCATTTGATTGGCATAGAGTTGCTTGTAGTAGTCTCTAAGGATGCTTTGTATTTCTGCGGTGTCTGTTGTAACTTCTCCTTTTTCATTTCTAATTTTTTGATTTGAGTCCTCTCCCTCTGCTTCTTGATGAGGCTGGCTAAAGGTTTATCAACTTTGTTTATCTACTCAAAGAACCAGCTTTTAGTTTTATTGATCTTTGCTACTGTTTTCTTTGTTTCTGTTTCATTTCTTTCTGCTCTGATCTTGATGATTTCTTTCCTTCTACTAACTTTGGGTTTTCTTTGTTCTTCTTTCTCTAGTTCCTTTAGGTGTAAGGTTAGATTGTTTATTTGAGATTTTTCTAGTGTCTTGAGGTAGGATTTATTGCTATAAACTTCCCTCTTAGAATTGCTTTTGCTGCATCCCATAGGTTTTGGATCATTCTGTTTTCATTGCCCTTTGTCTCTAGGTATTTTTTGATTTCCTCTTTGATTTCTTCAGTGATCTATTGGTTATTTAGTAACGTATTGTTTAGCCCCCATGTGTTTGTGTTTTTTTACGTTTTTTTCCCTGTAATTGATTTCTAATCTCATAGCATTGTGGTCAGAAAAGATGCTTGATATGATTTCAATTTTCTTAAATTTACCGAGGCTTGATTTGTGACCCAAGATGTGATCTGTCCTGGAGAATGTTCTTTGTGCACTTGAGAAGAAAGTGTAATCTACTGTTTTCAGATGGAATGTCCTGTAAATATCAATTAAATCTATCTGGTCTATTGTATCTTTTAAATCAATTAAATATCAATTAAATCTATCTGGTCTATTGTGTTTCCTTATTAATTTTATGTCTGGATGATCTGTCCATTGGTGTTAAAGTCCCCCACTATTATTATAAAAGATTTCCTCTTTTATAGCTGTTAGCATTTGCCTCATGTATTGAGGTGCTCCTCTGTTTGGTACACATATATTTATAATTGTTATATCTTCTTCTTGGATTGATCCCTTGATCATTATATAGTGTCCTTCCTTGTCTCTTGTAACATTCTTTATTTTAAAGTCTATTTCATCTGACATGAATATTGCTATTCCATCTTTCAATTTTCATTTGCATGGAAAATCTTTTTACATCCCCTCACTTTCAGTCTGTATGTGTCTCTAGGTTTGAAGTGAGCCTCTTGTAGACAGCATATATATGGGTCTTGTTTTTGTATCCCTTCAGCAAGACTGTGTCTTTTGTTTGGAGCATTTAATGCATTCACATTTACAGTAATTATCAATATGTATGTTCCAGTTACCATTGTCTTAATTGTTTTGGATTTGTTTTTGTAGGTCCTTTTCTTCTCTTGTGTTTCCCACTTAGAGAAGTTCCTTTAGTATTTGTTGTAGAGCTGGTTTGGTGGTGCTGAATTCTCTTAGCTTTTGCTTGTCTGTAAAACTTTTGATTTCTCCATCAAGTCTGAATGAGATCCTTTCTGGGTAGAGTAATCTTATTGTAAGTTCTTCCCTTTCATCACTTTAAATATATCGTGCCACTCCATTCTGGCTTGTAGAGTTTCTGCTGAGAAATCAGCTGTTAACCTTTTGGGAGTTCCCTTTTATGTTATTTGTCATTTTTCCCTTGTTGCTTTTAATAAATTTTCTTTGTCTTTAATTTTTGTCACTTTGATTACTATGTGTCTCAGCATGTTTCTCCTTGGGTTTATCCTGCCTGGGATTGTCCACGCTTCCTGGACTTGGGTGACTACTTCCTTTCTCATGTTAGGGAAGTTTTTGACTATAATATCTTCAAATATTTTCTTGGGCCCTTTCTCTCTCTCTTCTCCTTCTGGGACCCCTATAACGTGAATGTTGGTGCATTTACTGTTGTCCCAGAAGTCTCTTAGGCTATCTTCATTTCTTTTCATTGTGTTTTCTTTATTCTGTTCCACGTCAGTGAATTCCACCATTCTGTCTTCCAGGTCACTTATCCGTTCTTCTGCCTCAGTTATTATGCTACTGATTGCTTCTAGTGTATTTTTTATTTCAGTTATTGTATTGTTCATCTCTGTTTGTTTGTTCTTTAATTCTTCTAGGTGTTTATTCTTTAATTCTTGTAGGTCTTTGTTAAACATTTCTTGCATCTTCTTGATCTTTGCCTCCATTCTTTTTCTGAGGTCCTGGATCATCTTCACTATCATTATTCTGAATTCTTTTTCTGGAAGGTTGCCTATCTCCACTTCATTTAATTGCTTTTCTCGGGTTTTATCTTGTTCCTTCATTTGGTACATAGTCCTCTGCCTTTTCGTGAATGTGGTTTTTGTTCCACAGGCTGCAGTATTGTAGTTCTTCTTGCTTCTGCTATCTGCCCTTTCTGTCTTAAGATATTTTCTAATTTCCTTTTCGATTTCTTCTTTGACCCATTGGTTAGTGAAGAGTGTAGTGCTTAATTTCCACATGCCTGTAAATTTTTCAGTTTTTTTCTGCTGTTGATTTTCAGTTTCATTCTATTGTGGTTGGAAAAGATACTTGATATGATTTCAGTCTTCTTAAATTTTTGAGACTTTTTTTGTAAACTAACATGTGATCTATCCTGAAGAATGTTATGCATGTGCTTGAGAAGAATGTATTCTGATGCTGTTGTGTGGAATATTTTGTATATGTCTGGTAGGTTCATTTGATCTATACTGTTGTTCAAGTCCTCTGTTTCCTTATTGATCTTCTATCTGGATGTCCTATCCATTATTGAAGTTGCTGTGTTGAAATCTCCTACTACTATTGTGTTGGTATCTTTTTCTCCCTTCAGTTTTTTAATGTTTGCTTCATATATTTGGGTGCTCTGATTCTCATAATTGTTATATCTTCCTGGTGAGTTGACCCTTTTTTCATTATATAATGCCCTTTTTTGTCTCTTATGACAGTTTTTGACTTAAAGTCTATTTTGTTCTGTATTAGCATGGCTACCCCTCCTCTCTTCTGGTTTCTGTTTGTATAGAATATCTTTTTCCATCTTTTCACTTTCAGTCTATGTGTGTCCTTAAATCTAAAATGGGTCTCTTATAAACAGTGTATGGTTAGATCTTGTTTTTTTAATTCATTCAGCCATCAAAAGTGTTACAGTTGCTTTTTTTTTTTTTTTTTTGCGGTACGCGGGCCTCTCACTGCTGCGGCCTCTCCCGCCGCTCTGGATGCGTAGGCCCAGCGGCCATGGCCCACGGGCCCAGCTGCCCCGCGGCACACGGGATTCTCCCGGACCGGGGCACGAACCCACACCCCCTGCATCGGCAGGCGGACCCCCAACCACTGCGCCACCAGGGAAGCCCTAAAAGTGTTACAGTTTTTAAGCATTTCTTTAAACTCAGTTAATTTATAAATCTGGATACTTTTAAATCCAAGTGTTTCTCAGAACAAATGTCCTCTAGTAACTTGAATTTTTCCCCCTCATTTTATGTTCTTATTTTCTCTTTGTCCTTTAACAGAGACAACATATCTGATTCATTGGCAAGACCGCAATCTGATCCCAAAGATGTGCTCCACAAACCCAGGCAATTGGGTCACATTTGATGATGACCCTGCTTTTCAGTCTTCTCAAAAGTCAAAGAATTTCCCTCTGGAGAATCAAGGCATTTGTAGGCCAAATGGACTTAAACTGAACCTTTCTGGTACTAAGGAATTTCCCAGTGGATATTCCTCCACCAGCAGTACCCCTCTCTCCTCTCCCATCATAGACTTTTATTTCAGTCCAGGACCTCCAAGTAACTCTCCTCTTTCTACACCTACCAAAGACTTCCCAGGTTTTCCTGGCATCCCCAAAGCAGGGACTCATGTGCTTTATCCTATTCCAGAATCATCTTCAAACAGTCCACTTATACCTGGAGCAGGTTCTTCCATATTGCCTACTAAACCAACCTGTTTATCCCATGCTTCCTTACTCAGTGACCACTCATGTATACATCCAGCTCCCAAAGTGGGTCTTCCAGATGAAATGAGCCCTCACCAGGCTGAAAGCCTAGGGTTCCAAAGTGATACTCCCCAGTTTCAGTATTTTCAGGAGGACTGTGCCTTTTCAAGTCCATTTTGGAAAGATGAAGGCAGTGCTTCCCAGCTCACCTTTGACCCTCCAGGAAGCAGAAAGATGGTCCCATCAAGAGACAAAGAGATGCCTATTGATCAAAAAGGCTTAAATCAATGTTCACTCAACTATATCTGTGAGAAACTTGAACATCTCCAATCAGCTGAGAACCAAGACTCATTTGGAAATTTGTCTACGCAGTATCTGTATGCTGAAGATGCTGCCTCTTCCTTTGTGCCCCACATGCTCTTCAGGAGTCAGCCAAAAGCCGGATGGTCTTTCATGTTGAGAATTCCTGAGAAGAAGAACGTGATGTCTTCCCGTCAGTGGGGGCCAATTTTTCTAAAAGTCTTACCTGGAGGAATTTTGCAAATGTATTATGAGAAGGGGTTAGAAAAACCATTTAAAGAGTTACAGCTCAATCCATACTGCAGGCTTTCTGAACCCAAAGTTGAGAACTTCAGTGTGACAGGAAAAATCCATACCGTGAAGATCGAACATGTGTCTTACACAGAAAAAAGGAAATACCATTCTAAGACAGAAGTAGTTCACGAACCAGACATAGAACAAATGCTGAAGTTGGGATCCACAGAGTACCATGACTTCCTTGACTTTCTGACCAGTGTGGAGGAGGAGCTGATGAAGCTGCCAGCTGTTTCAAAACCAAAGAAGAACTATGAGGAACAAGAAGTTTTCCTTGAAATTGTGGACAACTTTTGGGGTAAAATCACTAAGGAAGAAGGAAAATTGGTTGAAAGTGCTGTGATAACTCAAATCTGGTGCCTCTGCTTTGTGAATGGGAACACAGAATGCTTTCTAACCTTGAATGACCTTGAGCTGCAGAAGCGAAATGAATGCTATTTTGAAAAAGACCCAGAAAAGAAGGGGATTGATATTCTTGACTATCATTTCCATAAGTGTGTGAACGCACAAGAATTTGAGCAATCAAGAATCATTAAGTTCGTACCTCTGGATGCCTGCCGGTTTGAGCTGATGCGTTTCAAGACTTTGTATAGCGGCGAAGACCTTCCCTTTTCCCTGAAGTCTGTAGTGGTTGTCCAGGGGGCGTATGTGGAGCTTCAGGCCTTTGTCAACATGGCCCCGTTGGTCCAGAGACCATCCTTGAGGTCCTGTGACAACATAATGATACACTTTCCTGTGCCATCGCAGTGGATCAAGGCCCTCTGGACCATGAACCTCCAGAGGCAGAAGTCCCTGAAAGCCAAAATGAACCGCCGGGCGTGTCTGGGGAGTTTACATGAACCTGAATCTGAACCTGTCATACAGGTCACTGTGGGGTCAGCAAAATATGAGAGTGCCTACCGGGCCGTCGTATGGAAGATAGACCGGCTTCCTGATAAAAATTCAAGTAAATATTCAACACTCCAAGCTGATTTTCATGTGAAATCACTTAAATGTATTCGCCCCCCTCCTCCCTGGGTTGAAACCAGGCTGAGGCAGATGGGGTAACGTCATTCAGCTGAGGCCATGCTTACATCGCTGGGTGGGAGATGGAACATTTAGTCAAACAGCTGGTTTATTGTGTCCCCTTATGCCTATTTCTACCAGATAAGTTTAGCCTAACATTTTTTTAAGGTATCATAAGAAATACCATCCGAGGCTAGGATTTTATTTTGGATGGTGGTACCGAGGGAAAATTTCTAGTTGGACTTCTTGACATCAACCGTCAGCCTCAGATATTAAAATTATTGTTCATATAGCTTAGATTCCCTAACTGACCTTTTAAGATCTGTCATCCTTGAACATACCTGAACTTTTTTGTGTTCTCAGCCAGTACCACTTCCTCCTTAGGGTTTGTTCCCTGCTTCTTGAAATAAGACTACCTTTCATTTTCACCCAAGTTAATTTCTTTTGCTGAATTGACCAATTTGACCATCTTGACAGGTTGTTTTAATTTTAATTAAGCATTAAAATTCAGTTACATTTTTTTATTTTGTAAGGCAAACAATGAATCTAGAAGCTTAGAACTTTGAAGAGACAGCCCTAGTACTGCATTTATTTTAAAGTAGTAAGTTAGTAGTGGGTGTAACATAATAAAGCAAAAAAGCAAAATTTGAAGGTAGGGCTGCTGCCTGTTTTAGTTCAGTTACTTCTGGCAGAACGCTGGGCTGTGGAGCTAAGTTGGGGGCAGATTTGGGGCATCTGAGTTGATGCATTCATCATTTAGGCAAACCTTTATTGAGCACTTACTGTATTCCAAGTGCCACATCAGGTGCTGGGGCTAAAGAGAAGTAAGATTGATCCCTGTTTCCAAATAGCTCACATCTGGTCTAATCCTTCAGGGGAATTTAATTACATCCTAGGGCCCTCCACGCCGTGGACTGCGGAGGAAGCATTTTTATTCAGGGTGGACCTACAGCAGTGTTTCTCAAAACTGGCCGTCAGAATAGCCTGAGAGCTTTTAAATAACCTTGATGTTTAAGCTCTACTCTATGCCAATTAAATCAGAACCTCTGGGGGAGGGCCCCAGGCACCCATATGTTTTGAGAGCTCCCCAGGTGAACCTAATGTATGACCCAGGTTGAGGGAAACTGCTCTGCATGTCTCGTGTTGTTTTGGGGCCGGAAGAGCTAGCCCCAGACTACGGTGGACCTAAGGGGCAGCATGCCACCTTCTCTGTGCCCTGCAGTTTTCTGGCTTAACATCTGTCAACTGATTGTATCTTGAGCTACAGACAGGGCCCAGCAGGTGAGAGACACAGCTGGCATCTGAGGAGCCCTAGGCCCCTGTGCTGAAGGGAAGCCCCCATTCAGTAGCCTTTCCTGACACTCCCTGCTTTTCTCCATTCATGCCAAATTCCCCTCCACCGTGTCCTCCTGACTCACAGTAGTTGGTGGTTACCTTCTAGTCCCAAGGAACAGCCAGGAGAGCCCAGGCCCAGGGCGGGGAGAGGCAGTGATAGGATAGCGTGGTCACAGGCGTGGCCTCTAACGGTACCTCTTGGTCAACTCCAGCATGATGGGAATATCTTCCAGGATATCATCCACAGCGGTAATGCTTCCTGCCTTCTTGATAACGTTGCTGGAGGAGCAAGTTCAAACCATTCTCAGATTGTCTTCCCCCCCAGGGAAACAGATTTTGAGGTTTTGAGTGTGTGGTTCCAAGGGATCTGTTCTCAAAGTTATGTGTGCTGCCTTTTAGGTGAGAGACGTTCTAAAAATCAGAATATCGTTGCCTTTTATTTTGCTGAACACAGAGGGAAAGGGGGAGGTAGGCTGGAACGCGAACCGTAACCTCCTTGGTCCACAGATGTCCTCTGAGGTCTGGGTGATAACCTGACTCCTGTTCTCCTTTGGTCCTAGGGATGGTCACTGGGCCCAGAACAAAAGGTCAGGTGCACCTTTTGCCTGGATTTGCAGCAATGCTTATGCCTCTGAGAGAGGAGCACAGAGGGCTCAGCCTGCTGGCTTGTCCAGCTGGGGTCAGCGGGCCAGGGGGACAGGTTCGCAATGAGCCCACTCCAGCTGCTCTGCCTCGGAGCAGGCACTCCAGCTAGACCCTCCGGGGCAACCACGCCTTTTTTTTTTTCAACTGAGAACCTGTACCAATCATTCTTTTCTAATTTTGGAAGGAGAACAACATACAAAGCTTCTTGTGAAAATGTTCCTGTTCAGAACAGTGCATTTTCTCAGAATTAATGGTAGAGTTAATTGATTCAGTCAACAAGAGGTTAGTAAGAGGGCTCACTCATTCACACGTCCATTCCACAAACACCCACTGAATTTCCTCTAGGTACAGGCTCCGTGCTGGGTGCTTGGGGGATACAGATGCAAACATGATCCCTGCTGTCTGGAAACATAAGTCTAGTAGGCGAGGCAGACGCGGAAGCAGCTATCCAAATGAGCTGTGGAAATCTGCTCTCTTCTCTTCTGGAACAGGTACAGACGTTATCTAATAGGGATCCCAGAGGAAGGAGTCATCAACTGCAGGGGGCAGTAGGGAAGGCTCTGCTTCAGCTTGGCCTGTGAGAATCAGTGAATAGGAACAGCAGAAACACAGGCGTGTCGGTGGGGGACCTTACCTGAGTTATGGGGCCGAGGGGGTAGTTGGAGAAGAAACCAGCCTGCCAGGAGGGTCGTGAGCCAGGCTGTGGGGTGTGGAGTTTGTCAGCAGGGCCTCAGGAATGTTTTCAGGCATGACTGTGACAGAATCCTACCTTGTTTTAGAAAGTCAGGCGTACGTTGCAGAGGAAAGATTCAGGAGTAGATTATAGTACAGGGAGGCTGGTAGGAGGGGAGAGAGGTTGACCAAGGTGGAGGGCAGTGGGAGCACTGAGACAGAGGTGAGCGGTGGGTGAGCGAATTCAGAAGAGGTGACCTCGAGACAGTGACAGTGGTCTGTGGGCCTGGGGGAAAGGGAGGGGCTGGGAGGAGGTCCGGGTGGGCGATGGTGCCATTAGCTGAGATAGCCTCTCCTCCTTTTAAAATCTGTTTCCCAGCCCTGGCTGCATGTTAAGAGTCCTTAAAATCATTAGAGCTTTAATATTTAAAATACCCATATTTAGGCCTCATCCCTACCAATCAGACTCCCAGGGTGAGGCCCAGCTATTGGTGCTTGTAAGAGGCTCTCCCATGCAGCTGGCCTCGTACCTCTCCTGGGAGACCTGTCATGGCCTCCTAGACATCACTCCTCCCTGCTGTGTATCCCTGTGTCTTCTAGAGCCCTGTTATTGCCCTCCCATCCATATTTACCAGCAGTTGAGCTCACTGAGAACAATTCGAAGAGTGTGCATTCCCAGAGAGGCTGGCTGGACTTGGCCTTGGCCTTTGGGAATATTTGTGGAAGACTGTCATAGCACCAGGCTCACACAGAATGTGAGCATTCCAGACAATTACGTGGTGAGAATTCACTGACCAGATTCTTTGGGATAAAGCTGCTTTGTTCAAATCAGGTCTGTGCACCAAGAGGAGGCCCGGGAAAAGGCAGTGAGGCTGTGTCTGGTGGAGTCTGGGGGAGGGGGCAGGGGGCAGCTCTGAGCCAGGCTGGGGCCCAGACACTTCTGGGATCACGTGGCCCTGTCGCCGAGGCTTCTCCACGATAGGGGCTGGGGGAGGATAATGCGAAGAGTAAGAGGCTGCCTGGCATTTTGCTTCCTGAGAAGAAGCATAGAAAGAGTAAGGTTGGGGCAGAGAGGAAATCTTTATCCTAAGGCAGTGCTTCTCAAACTTTTGTGTGCATATGAATCACCTTGTTAAAATGTGGACTCTGAATCAGCAGGTGGGGCTCCCCAATACTGTGCCACCCACACGTGCTCCAGTGATGCCAGCGCGGCTGGCCATGGACCTCACGTAGAGGAGCAAGGACTTAGAGCATCTCGATGTTTCTATATGATTTTAAAATCACTTGGGCATTTAGAGAACAGAGGATTTTAAAAGAGGGTCTTTAAAACGTTACCCTTTCAAGCTAGTTTCTGAAAAACCTGTTAGAAAAAAAAATTTTTTTTAGAAAGGAAACTAAAAAAATGTATGAAAAAAAATGTATGAAGTATATGTACTAATTAAAAAAAAATTTATGCCCCTTTCCTGGGGATTTTTGAGATCGGAATTGAATTTTCCTATTGGTGAAATAACTTACATGTGATATCAGGGGAGGTGGGAAGGGATGCTGGCTCCTTAAATGTCTCTTCTACCAGCACATCGATGCTTAATATTCCTTTAACAGTGGGTGAGCCTTTCGTTTTACAACAAAGGTTGGCCCCAGATAGTTCATTCAGGCTAAGGTGTGAATGACAACAGAGGACAGTTTCTTGTGCACAGATTTTGCTGGGGGTGGGAAAGAGGAGGAGGAGGGGGGAGAAGGAGGAAGAGAAGGTGGTGGAAAAGGAGGGGGAGGGAGAGAGAGGAAAAGGGAGGAAGGAGAGGGAGAAGAGAATGAGGACATTTGAAAACACCGATTAGTCATAGAGGGTACATATGGTAGCGTAGAATTAGAAAGAGAAGTGAGCATGGTGGAGGGTCAGTTAACAAATGTATCTATCTCCACTTTCCCAGTTTTAACCAATTTTTAAATATGACTCGCCTTTACTTTTTTCTTTGCTTTCTCTTCAGCACATTGGTTGTTCTCTCCTCCTCCACTACTTGTGTCATCCTTCTACCATTCATTCCCTCCAGCTGTCACCAATTCAGTTTCACGTGTGAAATATTTTGGTTCAAGAGGGACCCGGTATCTACTAGACCTAAATAGATTTCGTGATTTGCATTCCTGGTCCTTAGAAAGTGATGAGGGACTAATTACCGAAGCCCGAGAGTGCCCCCTGGTGGTCAGTACTGAGATAAAGAACATGATTTTCCTCTATCTTTTGTGCATTCACTTGTAAATTCCACAAATATCCTTTGAGCCCCTAATGTGCCAGGCTTGTGCTAAGGACGGACATGATACTGCTCTTCATGGATATCAAAGTCCAAAGGGAGTGTGAGTTATTAAACATTGTAGAGTATTTAGAGTTTTAAAAGCCAGGAAAAATATGCCAGAAAACTTGAAAGGAAAAACGTTCTCCTTTTACCAGTTTTTTAGAAAAGGGGGTAGAAAGGTTTTGTTTCTAAACCCATTTTTGGAGTACTAGGTCTTCAGCTTGGGTGATTTTCATTGCAAAAGTTCCAAAAGAGTTTCTCTTTAAAATGTGAATATCAGTATTCACATCTAATATCAATTAGATCATCTCCAATATCATTTTCAGCTCTACAAGGGTAGAATTCATGGTGCTTTCATTAGCAAAATTATGGTAATTAAATAACAATACTGAATTTGTAATAGAATAGCACTGTGCACTTCTATCTATACCACTATAGTATACCACGTCCCTAGAGCTCTTATGTGTGCCAACTAGCTTGTTTAATCCTCACAGCAGTCCCATAAGGTTTGTGTTGTTATCATCATCATCACCCCCATTTTCAGTTGGGGAAACTGAGGCTCAGAGAGATCAAATAACTTGCCAAGGGTCACCCACCTTTTAAGTAGCAGAGCTGGGATCTGACCCTGGGCCATCTGAGTCCAGTGTTCATATGCTTAACCACTATGCCATAAAGGACTGAAGACTGCCTGAATTAAGTTTAAATAAACTTATGTATCCTGCAGACAGAAGGCCAGAAAGGCTAATGGATTGTGGACTCTCCCCTGGCTTTGTGTGTGTGTGAATAAAGTTATCACTTGCCTGCAGTGATCTGGGTAGCTTAGAGCACCTCTGAGGCCGCTGTTGTCCTGCCCTACAAGTGAGAGGAAATGCTAATGAGCATCTGTTGGTTAATTGATGGATGAGTTCTCAAGGCCTTTTACAGCCTTAGAATTCTATTAGTCTCTCTACAAGAAACAGGTTGTAAGGAATGAAAGGCAATTTATCTTTTAAGAATTAAGTGAAATCCTTTAAACTCTTGTTTTTGTGCCTAACGCTATATTCTGATGGAAATTTTCTTTCTTGAGTCGTGTCAGTGGTATAGTAATTTAATCTGGCTTTTGAAATTATTGTCATCTCATACATTTAGTTTAAGTAAAGATAGCTGCATGGGATATGTAGATGCTGTGGACTAAAGGAACAGAATCATGGAACATTTATAGAGTTACTATAGTGGTTACGTTGAAAATATTTTTTACTCCATTGTAACACACACACATAAACACACACACACAGTACCTGACCCCTCTTAAAGCTTTTGTGTATATCTGATATCCCTAGGTCTGGCACAGGGCCTGGCTTGGCATAGAGTAGATGCTCAATATATGGCAAAGTGAAGTGAAAAGAGATATTGCATTGAAACACTGAAAGTCAGTATGCCCATATTTACACGGTACATTTGTTCCAGTCAAAGCTTTAAGGAGGGTGAGTGGGAATTAGTGTACTAAAAAATAATCCATTCTACTAAAAAAAGAATTCTTGGCCTAGAATATTTTCTGAAATGTAAAAAAATCCATTAAGTTTAACTTTTTAAAAAATCATAATTCTTTATAATGTGACCTAATTTAGGCTGAAATTTACCTTTGCATTATCTATCAATAAATAGAGTGGTAAGAAAATGAATAAATTAAGAATTACTGTAAGATCTTATTCAGTCTACTTAAAGAAAGTTTTCTCTCTTTACAGATCTTATGCACATTATAGCCAAATAATGATGCTTAATATAAATATTACTCACCTTTTAATTTAAAAAACTTAGCATACTTTTATTATTCTGAATTAGAATCACCCAGTATAAGGCACTCACATATGAACTTGATATAATTCTAAATTTTTCGGATCGCTGTATTGTTGGTCATTGTTTTATTTGAATAATTAAATGAAATATTAAACTTTCTTTTTTAAAAAAGAAACAGCATACTTCTCATTGAAAACATTTTGGGAGTTAACATATATAACTATATAATGATAAAGTTGTACTTACTTCAAAGCTAGTACTTAAAAAATGCAGGTAGACTTCCCTCCAGTTAGTGCAAAATTGTGAATTTTGATGGTATGTCGTTTAATGGAATTCACACAACCATAGTGCTAATGGAAATGCTTATTAAAGAGAGGGTTACATGCCTCTTATGCTCAAGAGAAATGTTCAATGGCCGTTGAAATACTTTGACTGACCATTTGATTTTTTTCTTCAAGGTCCTGATCATCCCCATTGTTTGTCATACAAACTAGAACTCGGATCAGACCAAGAAATTCCCTCTGATTGGTATCCATTTGCTACTGTTCAGTTTGGGATTCTTGACACCTGTGCCTCAAGGACAGAGGTCAGGTCTCTGGGGGTGGAGAGTGATATCCAGCCACAGAAACATGTTCATCAGCGAGCCTGCTACAACATCCAGGTACATCCCGAAGCCCTTGAGTTCAGGTTGGGGCTTCCGAAGCTTTGACCTGATTTGGCTTTAGATATTTGCTTTGCCCTGTTAAGTGACTGTGTGTGTGTATGTGTGTATTTGACCTAGAAAAGAGTGATGGTCACCAGTGAGCCTAGTTCTTCCCCTCAGTTCTAGAGAATATTGGAAGCCTGAGGACACAGTGCTGTGTATTTAACTCAGCTCTCAATGAAAAATAGGGCATTAAAAATAAGTTCACATTCCAGAAGCATATTTATAATAAAGATTTTGTTAGAACAGCATTTCCCAAGGTGTGTTCTATGGAACATATGTCCCCTATAATGATCCAAGAAAAAAATAAGTTGGGGAACATCGTACACTAAATTAATGTTGAACAAAGGCTCTGAGAAGTTCTGCAATAAGGAAACTTGTTAAACTTAACTCAGTTTCTCCCAACTCATCAATTATGGAATCTTGTCTCCTGTAAAACACCTATCAATATCTTCTGGAATAGTATTCTGTGGAGCAGTCTTTGGGAAATACTGAGTTACTCTATCACCACAATTTTAAATGTTCACCATCAGCTCATCTGCATTCTTGCGCCAGATGAATTAAGGAGTGACATACACTTGCACAAGTTTGTTCCTAAACTTGCTTTTCCTTCTCATCTTCAGACTTAGATATAGAGATAACCTCTGCCACACATTTCCAATAGTGTCTTTTTTTTTAATTAATTAATTTATTTTTGGCTGTGTTGGGTCTTTGTTGCTGTGCGCTGGCTTTCTCGAGTTGCGTTGAGCAGGGGCTACTCTTCGTTGCAGTGTGCAGGCTTCTCACTGTGGTGGCTTCTCTTGTTGCGGAGCACAGCCTCTAGGCCCGCGGGCTCAGTAGTTATGGCTCGCGGGCTCTAGAGCGCAGGCTCAGTAGTTGTGGCGCACGGGCTTAGTTGCTCCGTGGCATGTGGGATCTTCCCGGACCACGGCTCAAACCCATGTCCCCTGCATGGGCAGGCAGATTCTTAACTACTGTGCCGCAAAGGGAAGTCCCCCATAGTATCTTGAAATGGTGTGATTATATAAGTCATCATTAGCATCAACTGGTGGTTCTATAATATAGTAACCAAGTCTGGATTTTTCTTTATTTTGGACTATCTGTTCAGAAGCCTGTAAGTTTGGGTCTGGTGATTTTTATTCTATTGGTAAAATGAATGATGAATGGGCGCTGTTCTGTGCAGCCCCTTCAGGACTGAAGGACTTATTCCCTCGGCAGCTGGGAATTGCCCTGGATGAAGAAGGATGCCATGCTCCAGGTCATGCCCCCTTCCTGGGGCAGCCTGTGTCCAGTAACTGGTGGATTAGGGGTCTAAAGACCCTTTTACCTCAAGTTGGAATAACCCTGCAGGGCCTTCGTAGCTTCAGCCCTCCCTGGGAATCGGCTGAAGCCTTTACTGGGACTGCTTTGCGGCCCGACTTCTCCCTCTTCCTGTTCTGCTCCCTTCCCTCCCCTCCTTGTCAGGTGTCCTCCCCGGCAGCCCTCCCCAGTAAACTTTCTGCACATCAGTCTCCACCTCAGCATCTGCTTCTTGGGGAACCTGACCTGTAACACTAGGCATCTAAGTATTGTGTGTGACTGAAATGTGTGTCAGGTGCTCATGGAGATGTCATTTATACTGTTTGCTGTTCGTGGGATGTACCAGTTTCACATAGTTGTAGAGGACCGCTCACAATTATATACCAAAGTCTCTTTAGCTTTAATAGCATGGGTGGCAGTCAGTTTCAAAATGTTATCTTCCATTTAATAAGTATTTATTGAGCAGTTTCAAAGCGCCAGCTGCTGCCGTAGATGCTGGGAATACAAAGGTGAACAAAAGACCACCCCCTGTTCTCATAAACCCTACCTTCTAGTGGTGGAACAAAAAATAATTAGTAAACAAGCAAATAACATAATTTTAAGTAGTGACAAATTCTAAGAAGAGAGTAAAAGAGGGTCACAGGATAGAGAGGGATGGAGGGCTTCCTTATCTAGAGTGGTCCTGGAGGGCCTCTGTGAGGAAGTTTGAGGTGAGATGAAGAAGAAGAGGGGCAGGCAGATGGTTTGGCCCAGCTGTTTACTGTTGTAAACTAGTTTTAGTTAGAGAGATGATTTTGGGTGTGCTCTAAATCTCAGGTGGGCCAGAGGCTGGATATATGATACTCGGGGGCATCTTTGATCGCATGTCTAGCCAGATTTGTAAATGTCTTATCAGTATATGTAGTCCGTATACATTTTATAAAACCTGTGTCTGACTTGGAAGAAAGTTTGTCCTCTTCCAGATCTGACCCTAGAAGGGAAGGATTTGGGAGACTCTGCTGTTCCAAAAGAGAGCAGTGTGCTTCACTTGGGAACGGGCACGACCGGATAGAGGGGCTGTGTTTGTGTCCAAAGGATGAGGTGGCTAGAGTCCTTGCCTCATTTACAAACGAGGACTGAAGAGATGTTGTGCTGTGTTGCATTTGTTAATGCTGCCCCTGTTTTGCTTTTGCATGACAGGTTGAAATAGAAAAGAAGTGGATTAAAATCGATGGAGAAGACCCAGATAAAGCTGGTGACTGCGTAACTCAGTAGGAGTAGCAAGAGTCAGTGATGACGACCCACTTTCCAAATACGCAATTCACAGAAACCACACAAAGTTCTGCTACTGTAGAGTGGAAATGACAGGTCCAGTGGTTACGTTTAGAGAAGTTAGACCTGCAACCGAACCGTCTGTACTTTATGCTTTTGATATGTTTGTGCCCTGGGGGTGTGATCTAAAATGTGTCTATAATTTTCATGATGTTTTTGTTTCCTAGTGAAACTCAGAGGCGCTCTTATTGTGACCTGACAGCCACTTGGCCAAAGCATTTTTGAGTTTTGATTGCTTGGTGGCTGATTGTTTTGCCCTCTGGGTTACCTGGGGCCATAGTTATTATCCTCCAGCCCCTACCTCTTCTTATTGCGCTAGCACTAGTACTAGAGGACGAGGCAATCAGAGGAGACGTAAACCGAAGTACTTAACTTTCCCTCTTGCTCTTGTCTGAAACGTGGTTAGTTGTAGGATGATGTTGAAACCACAGGCTAACATGGAGATGTGGGACTATCTCTGACTCTGAATTATTTATCTTCCTGTCCTGTTACCACACTGGTGAGTAACCATCAGCTGTATTTGGTACCTGTCTTTCACCCACGGTATCATTATTTTCAAAATACATTTGTATTCTGATGTGTGCTGCAAAGAAGCTAGTTCTGTTGATATACATATTTCAGTACAAATCACTAAGACATATTGCCCTTTGCTTGGAGAGATTCCTTTCAAAATGGAATCCCAGTATTGGACACTAGTTAAAATATTTATGTATGTTAAAAATGAATTTTTAAAGTTCATGAATATTGTTTCCCAGAAGTGCAGACTCTAAGAATGTATTTTGATAAAGTATTTTTTTTTGTAATTAACACAAGCTTCTCTTGAGTAGAAGTCTAAATCGTATTATGATTATTTTATGTTAGCTCTGCTATCATGCTATTTATGCTAATTCTGCTTAATTTAGAGTAATTTTCTTTAAAAGATGAGCGAAGTGAAAGACACTAGATTATTTTATCTACATTTCTAAGAAGTGATATTTCTATTCAAAGCCAGGTAAATGTTTGTTTTTTAACGAAAAGCCAATGGCATTAGCAGTTATAATTCTGTTTATAATTTCCTTTCAGTGTTTATAGTGAAAGGTCAGACTTTTAAATTTAGGAAATCTATATTCTAGTTATTTTTTTAGTCAGAAAAACACGTGGAAAAAACATGTGGTATTAATGTACCTTCAATTTATGTTGATCCTTAAATATGATTAGTGGGTATTTTTCTTTATTTACTAGATTTGTTTTGAGTCAAAACTGATATAATAGCGTTCTTCCAAACAACATTATTTGTTGGCCCACAGAGTTTGTCTCATACATTTTATTTAATGTTACATTACATTCATTTTAATCTGTTAAGAAATGCAGATTTTATAAAACAAACATTTATGATCTGTATCAATCAGCAGATTTAATGCTTTTCATTATTTTACTGTAAAGGCAAAGAATGCAAAAGTTGACTGTTAAAATGAATTGTTATTGCTCTTTTTAACTTCAGCTGATGTATTGCTCATAATATCATATGCTTGAGACTCACTGTTGATGTATAGGAGGGCAAATCTATGTGCGCGTCATTTAAAAAAAATTCCACCATCCGGCCTCATCATCTGGTGTGGCACATTCTGGAGTGACTTCAATCTGCTCAGAACAAATATGGAGGCGGGCTGAACCTGATGCTGCTCCACGATACCAGGGACGGTAGCTGGGTTAATTACTGCTGGTCCTTGCAGATCTGTTTCATGGCGTCCTGCCCATAAAGAACTCAGAGTCTGATTCAGATGAACTTGATGAATATTTACACCTCAACGTAATTTCAGCACAGGGTTCAATTAATCACTCCTTAGGCTTCACAGGTTGCCAGTATGTGTGGGTACCTCACTGCTGGGGTCATTTATTCACCAGCCCTTCAGCCTTCAGGAACGTCTCAAGATTCAGTGCTGGAAATGTAACAAAAGGCTGACTGAAGCCCAAGTGAGTTTCTGCAGCAATGCAGAGGTTGATGGCAGGAACAGCGGGGTGCTGCAGCATAAGTGTTCATTTGCACATCTATTAGGATCCTTAAATATTCATTACTTAATGTTAAATTAACATTCTGTGTCAGGTGGAGAGGCTTTTTAATACAATTCTTCTGACCTCAGAAATGGCGGAAGGTCAAATGTGATCCTGATGCTCTAAGTGAAAACTCAGGTAGGGTCCACTTAGACTTACCAATTAAGAAGTAGAATCTCCTTTGCCAGAAAGTAAATGATGATCTTCAAAACAACAACAATAAAAACTCCTGCTTTTAAAGTAGGGAATGGAGGAAGGAAGTGAATGAAGGAGGAACTACTCCTTTCTAGCATTTTAATTTAGGTAATTTAGATCAATGCTTTATGAGTTTGACCCCCTTGGGGTCATTTGTTTAATTGACACAATGGCAGACTTCCAAGGAGTGGGCCAGTTTGGGATGAATTGTTCTGCTCTAATTGGTTTGGTCTGGTTGCCTTACCAGTCAAAGGATCGTATTAGCCGCGTAAATGCATTCATGGCTTGATGGTTACCTGATCAATTTACAGATCTGAATTTAAGGACATTTCCTTTTTTTATGGGGATAGAAATAGTTTATCCATTAAAAAAAGTATGGAAAAAAACCCTTCCTAGCATAAATAAAGGCTGGCATTTTTTGACCTGATTTATATATTAAACAGTTCTAGGGTTTTAGTTCCCTTCATTCTGGGTCTGTGCTTTCGATATAGCCCTTCTTCTCTTATAAATTATGTCAGAAGGCCTTCCTTGATAATGACTAAGTATTATTATATCTTATTCAAAATATGATTTTATGTCATCAATACAGATATAAAACAGATTGAGCCTTAATAATCATGTAACAAAATATTTTGTAGATTGCATATAGATTTTTTAAAATTAAAGATGTATTTCAAATGATTCTTGCTGTGCAATGGACTTATATCTTCTTTTGCAAGGTCTGGAGCAATTTTTTTTAAGGTATGAAATCAATTTCAATAACCTTAACCAATTGACTCTGTCAGGCAAATGTATACCTGCTTCACTATTAAGGACTCAGCGTACATGGCGTCTTGGCACATCCTGGAAAAATAACACAATCAAACTACAATCTGTGATGTTAAAGGATGATTTTTAAAAGAGGATATAATCATTACTCTCATAAATGATATGAGTAGATGCCCAAGATCTTACTTAACTCATTAACTAACACGGGAACTGGTAAGATGTTACAAGTGGTTCTAAGGAGAATTCAAAGAGCAGAGAGACATGTACAGGAAATAAGGAATTCTGAAAAGAATTTACAAATAGATGCAAAATGGATCTATCCATAGGCCAATATCAATAATCAATTTCCCCTAATTAATTTGCATTTGTATGGACAAAGATCATGTACGTTATTATCAGTTTTCTAAAATTTACAGAGTTGTAAAATAACTCAAAGACAATGAAGGTGTTGATAACCTGGATAAATGAACTAGTTAGTCTTTCACAATTCTTCCCAACGGGACGAACTTTATCACCAGGAGAATTCTAAGGAACTTTCAAACTTTGGCAACTGGAAATGATGTGCATGTAAAGAAATTTTTTTAAGTTTAGAAAATTATTTTTTTGCAATTTTACAGAATCTATTTCAGATAAAGTGTGTGTGTTTTGGGGGGGCATTAAAGATATGACGATAAATCAGCTCTAATAAAAACCAACCTAACAACCTCTCCACCCGCCCTTTGCATGAGGAAGCTGCCATGTGTTGGAATTCAATTCTTATCTAGCTATATTAAAGTTAAATTTCAAAACTGCATCAGGAAATGGAACTTCATAGAGGCCAGATCATTTGGAACTGTTTCAGCCACTACTGAAATTAACAGGGCTTGATTCTCATTGGGCAGGAACAACAAAAAGATTAAGTAACATAAACCAATCCTATTTATAACAAAAGTTCTCAAATTCCATCAATCATTTATTTCCTGTTTTGTCTCAACTTCACCTAGACTCGCCCCCCCCCTTTGCGTAGACACAAGGTGATTTCACTACATTTTGCTGGGTCTCTTCCAGCCCCTCCCCATTCTCAGCAGCTACTCTACTCCCAGGACCTTTTGTGCTCTTACCCAGGGTCCTAACGGACAAGGCTATTAAATTGACAGGACGGACAAGGTATTTAATTGAACCATGTGAAATTGACAATATTTAACCATTCTTGATGGCAATTCCATGGCGCTCAACCTGATCGCCTGCATATTTCCCCAGTTTATACTGAAACAAAATATTTTTGCTATAATTGTTAATAAGATCCTGCTTAGACCTGGCATCTAAATACGAATTTGTCAATTTTTAAAGCAAGACAGAATTGCTAGCCAGAAAGCAAATAGGTGAGTTACAAAAACTACCTTAGATAAAAGCTCCAGGTGATTTTATGCCTTAAAATCATGTCCTGTCTGTAAGGAGAACAGATTAGACGAGTTGCCCCTTTTTTTTTTTAAAGATTAAAGTTCATTTCTATGAGACTGCCTAGGGAAGAAATGCAAATCACCACTATACTTCGGGGGCTGCAACATTTCCCTCATCTTCGCCTCATCTATCTGCTCCAGAAGAGCCGTACAAACCTCAGGTGGGAGGATAACATATTTAAATAATATGATTGTGTGTGTGGACATTTTCCTGAAAAGCCCATTTTTGTACTATCCAGAATTGCTGTGAATTCCCTGTAATACAATTTGCGGTATTATCTTGAAACAGAAGAGGGCGCTCGCAGGCAAGCTGCTGCTACCCAGAATGAGAAACAGCGTTTGAATTTGATGGTGCTTGTATTATGATTAATAAAAGATCTTGGGGGCATTTTGTAAAGCATTTTCAAAGCACTGTGAATCCAGTGGAGTATAATTAAAATTAATGCAATAGACAAACACTCTAAAGTATTCCTAATGCCTTGTCTAAAAAGGCTGTTAAATACAATTTTACACATCCCGAAGATTTAAATACCATACTTATCTCTAAACATTTGTAAGTACTAAAGAGATAGAAAAATAGTGCCTTTCTTCTCAACACATTTCAAACAAACTTTTTCTGATGAGAATTAATGAACTCTAAATCTGCTTACTTTGAAAGATGTATAACATATTACAATGAATCTATCACGTTCAGCTTCTGAGCTTCCAGGTACATATATCAAGATCGATGTGGTCTCTAAAGAGCTCCAGCCCAGGATTGTACTTTCAGGTTCTGAGGTAAGAACAAGCAAATATGTGCTTTCAGGAGAATATTCCATGTCACCTTGACTCAGGGATAAGACTTTACCCTGTTTAGTTCTCTGAAATCAATAATGAGCATTGTCTTTTCAAGATGGGCTCTGTCTTTCTCTCAGAAATCTTTCTGGGTAGAAAGATTTGATGTCATTCCCTTATAAATGTCATTCCCTTATAAAGGGAATGATGTCATTCCCTTATAAAGCCTGTTAGAACGATGTGTTTCCAAAAACCTTAGAGCATTAGTAAGTCTATGAATGTGGCTAAACATTTGAGGCATTCCTGAAGCTGTCTTCCACACTCTGAAGTACAGAAGGCTTGTTTAAGACATTGGGTGCCTTAAGTGGTGACTTTGAATCACCTCAAAATGTTATGTGACCATTGCTCCAGTTAATTGTCTTGCTAATTCTACTGTTTGCTGCGTGTCTACTAAGTACCTGCATTTTTCTAGGCACTGGGGGTAAACAATCACAGAAACAGTAAGTTCCTGTTCTTGTAAAGGATATGTAATAGTGGGGGAAGTGAGACAATAAACAGGTATCAGGCTGTGATCATTGCTATGTAGGGAAAAAAAAAAGCAACAGAGTGGCAGAGAATGCCCTTCTAGATAGGTTGGTCAGGAAGGTACTGTCTGATGAGATGACATTCTAGCAGAGGCCTGAAAGAAATGAGAAGAGTGTGTCCAGCAGAGGGAACTCCTAGTGCAAAGGCACTGCAGTCAAGGTGTGCTTAGCCTGTCAGAGGAACACCAAGGAGGCAGGTGGCTATAAGGTGGCCAGGGCAGAGTGAGCAAGGAGGATGGTTGGGGGAGGAATCAGAGAGGTTGTGGGTAGGTGAGGGAGGCAGATCAGTAGGCCTCAACGGGCTATGGGAAGGACTTTGTGTGAGACGCAAACCACTGGCAGGGTTTGTGCGGAGGAGTGACGTAAGCTGAATTACACGTTAAGATGGTTCCATGGACATAGAAGCGGGGCAGTGAGAGAAGCAGAGAGAGCAGTTAGGAGGCTACTGCCATAACCCAGGTGAGAGGGGATGGTGACTAGGGTGGGAGATGAAAAATGGTTGGAATCAGAACACGTTTGAAATACAGAGCTAACAGTGTGTGCTGATGGGTTGGATTGGATTCCCAGAGTGAGGGAAAGAAGGAAACCAAAAATGACTCCCGGAGTTTTGACTGAGCAGCTACAAAATGGAGCTGTCTTTTACGGAGAAGGGGAAGACTGTTAGGAGAAAGTTTGAGGAGAGAGATCAGAAATTCGAGTTTGGATGTGTTAACTCTGGGATGCCTATTAGATATCCAGTTGGAGACACTAAGTAACAACTGGCTATATAGGGAGGGACAGAGGTCTGGGCTAGGGATGTGACTTTTATAGATATCAGTACTTAAAGCTGTGAGACTGGATGAGATCACCTAGGAGTGAATATAAAGGGTGGAAGTGGTCTGAGAACTGACCCTTCGCATTCTCTAAAGTTCAGAGGTCAGGAAAGTGAGGATGATCCCATAAAGGAGACTTGGGAAGAGTAGCTCACTAGAGTAAGTGTAATCAGCTGCTTCAAATTCTGCTTATAGGATAAGATGAGGACTAAGAATTGACCATTGAATTTAGCAACATGGAGAACATCAGTGAACTTGACAGACAACTCAAGTGCATGTGGAGACCGTGAGTAGATGGCTTTTGGGGGGAGCTTTGCTGCAAATATGAACTTTGGGACAGTAGCTGGTGAGGATGAGATCTTTCTTAACATCCCTTCAACCCTTGAGACCTAAGTCTTGGCTTTGGTCTTTACTAGTGTCTCTCCATTATTATTATTTTTTAACCTTACTGATGTTGACTCTTGCTAAAAATTTCCTCCTCTTTCTCACTGTCAGCACTTATAGAAAATGATTCCTTGTCATCTTTCAATCCCATGTCATCTGAACCTTGTGTCATTTATATCTTCAGATGTGCCTATTTTTTCAGTTTTCATTAACTGTATGTGTGGTGTTGAAGGTATTATATACTTCAATATAAATTCAGCCATTGCTTCAATTGTCTCTTGTTTTGCTTTTAAATATTTTCTTGATTGAACTCTACTGGTCAATGTCATTTCATGTTGATGTGGTGAACACCTGCAAATTCCTCCAAGTTCCTAGAGGACAAAATATACGTAACTATTTTTTGTTTGTTTGGTTTTGGCTGCGTCAGGCCTTTGTTGTGGCATGTGGGTTCTTAGGTTGCGACGTGCTGGCATCTCTCTAGTTGTGCTGCGTGGGCTCTGTAGTTTGTGGCATGCAGGCTCTCTAGTTGAGGAGCACGGACTCAGTAGTTGTGACACACGGGCTTAGTTGCCCCGTGGCATGTGGGATCTTAGTTCCCCGACGAGAGATCGAATCTGCGTCCCCTGCATTGGAAGGTGGTTTCTTTACCACTGGACCACCAGGGAAGTCCCATACACAACTATTTATTTAGTAGTTTTTATATTTACCTAAGAGTTTGTACTTTGATTCTTTGTTATAGTCTGGTATAATAATACTCTATGTCAATAGTTTTCTAGTAACTAATAAATGAACTTTAGTGAAATTAAAACATTTAGAAAAAGTACAATTTAAGTAGCTGCTGATGTAATGTTTTATTTTCTTGATTCCTTCTTTAGTTTTAAAACAATTAATGATTAAAATAGAAGAATAAATGTCCATATTAAATATATTATTATTCAAATACAGTATTTCATGTGTAAAGTAACCAAACAAAACTTACCAAACAAAACTATTACATCTTGCCATTCATACTCTGCTACAGTCTTTTTTTTTCTTTTTTTTTTTAACATCTATATTGGGGTATAATTGCTTTACAATGGTGTGTTAGTTTCTGCTTTATAACAAAGTGAATCAGTTATACATATACATATGTTCCCATATCTCTTCCCTCTTGCGTCTCCCTCCCTCCCACCCTCCCTATCCCACCCCTCCAGCCTTCTGCTACAGTCTTTTAAAGACACAAATAGCAACTCCAAGTGGTCACATAGAATGACAAAACTGAAGTAACTCAGGTTCTATTTCTTCATATTTACGATCATTGTTTATTTTGAATCTATGGTTCAAACCCAGGAATACGTAGTACCAAAAGGGATGGAGACAAGAATTGTGCCTGAAGCAAGTTTGAACAATTCTGGGCCATTATGTATTCGCACAACAAATATGTGTATCTAAGTCCACATGTGTCCTGGTCCAACTGTGTAACTGGGAGTTTTCCAAATTAACTTCTATGTAGAACACAGTGTTTATTAAATGTTAAGTTTATTAAATGTGTTTATTAAATGTTAAGAAATTAAAATATGCTAATGAAAAAAAAATGTGCCAATTTGAAGCTTACATATGCATTATTAAAACAACAGTAATTGTAGCAACTGTTTAGAACACTATGCCAATAAAAAAGTTGGGAGGGGGGCATTTTAGCTCAGACGTTGCTTAGAACTGTCAGCACACGGTGATAATAGAAAGCAGATTTTTATGGGAATTCCCTGACAGTCCAGTGGTTAGGGCCCTGCACTTCCACTGCAGGGAGCATGGGTTCAATCCCTCATTGGGGAACTGAGATCCTGCAAGTGGCATGGTCAAAAAAAAAGAGAGAGAGACTTTTAGTCAATTTCCTCATGTATTTAAATTCTCTACAGACAGTGTGTACCATTATTGCCTGCACCCAGGACTGACTGCCCTCTCCCCCCTCCTTGGTATACATCAGGTGGTGGATATCTCTGCAGGCTAGCAGTGATCAGTTGTGAAAGGAAAACTGATATTGCAGAAGACAGAGAGGGAGAAAATTGCTAGGGCCTTATCTTTGAGTAGATCAGAGGGGATGAGATCAGCCAGCAGAGGGCTGATTTAGATAAGGGCGTAAACAGTTCACACATTGCAGTTGGAGGCAAGGCAGAGTTTACGGGTACAGATGCAGGCAGGCCTGTATATCCAAGGTATTATTTCTTAGTTTCTTTTACAGAAATGGCATTGGATTCAGAGACCTTCCACCCTCCCATAGAGGGTGGGTGTCTATGAATTTCCTTTAAGGACCCTTTATGACCAACTTTGATTTTATTTTCTTGAGTACTTTGGTCACGTCCTTCAATTTATTTGCTCTTTACTGGTATTAATGCTTGAATATCAGCTATGCTGACCCAACAGGCACATTTTTGTGATTTTTGGAACTGAGACTATGAATTCCCTCTAACAGAGAATAAATGTTCTGATTGGGGAAACCCAATTGTGATCAGTGTAGAATTTGGTCTCCTTCTGCTTCTCATCTCTGAGAAGGATGCTGCCAATCTGAGAGTGGCTGCATGGGGGTGGGACATGGCACCCGGTTGCAGCACTTGGCCTTTTCTGTAGGGTTTTGTTTTGATATTTTCACACTGCTCAGAGAGAATTCCACCCAAAGGTCCTCAAGTGCCATGAAAAGGACAAGGAAAGAGCATCTCTGAACGGTGGCGTTGTTAAATGCCAAGGGCCTGCCTCTCCAGTGGACTATTTTGAGACATTGAAATATTTTTCAAAGGCTTTGCTAAGTACTCATTGTGGAAAAGGACAAATTCTATATTAAACTTACACTGGAACCAGAAGTGGCCTTGGGTAAAATTGTGAACTAGATGATGTTTGTCACCTTTTATTACCTTTTCCCCCATCAGTGGGTGCTCCATCCCCTTCCCCTAAAGTCTCTTGGAGTCTTCCCCCTCTCTTCCTCTTTGCCTTATATGATTGACTGCCAGAAAAGGCTATACATTGGTAACTTAGATCTTGTTCTTCTCCGGGGAAATTGCTTCTGCTGCAGGCTTTTCAAACAGAGCTGCTCATTCTTCCTTACCCCACAGACTTCTAACTGCTTCTCTGCTTCCTGTGTGGTCATCCTCCAATCTACCTCCACACTGTAGTCAGTGGAGGACATGCAATCTGGCCCTTACTTACCAGCCAGCCTTAGCTTTGCCAAGATTTCCCTGTTCTCTATCCTCTGGCCAAACCAAACTGCTGTCATTTCCTCAAACCCACCGCATTCCCTAGAGGTGTAGACACCCCAAGCTTTGGCTTGTACAGTGCCCTCTCCCTGGAACACCCTTCCTTGCCCCCTTCCTTTGTCCCTTACTCATTCCACAGATCGAAGTTTAGGCATCCTACTCCAGGAAGCCTTCCCTGACTACCCCCATTCAGGTTAGTTGCTCCTCATAAATAATTTTTAGTACTGATCCCATTATATTGTAGATGCTTGTGTATTTCTCTTCCCCCTCCTCCCCAACTAGGATTTCAATTGGGGTGGCTCTGTCCACAGTGATTTCCCATTTTGGGGGAAGAGGCCCAAATACAGGGGTGGTGGTAGGTGATGGTGGTATCAATGTCCATTAATCATAAGCTTAGCTAGAGCTTATGATCGATATGTTGGGAAAAAAATTTTGAATGAATGAATGATAGGATGAATTTAGATCTATGCACCACTTCTCCTAAACATAGTTGCAATTTAGTCCCTAATTTTCACCAACAAACAGGCTAGAAATTCCACTTTACAATAGTTTAACAGTATATTCAAATCAATAACTTTTTTTAACATCTTTATTGGAGTATAATTGCTTTACAATGGTGTTACTTTCTGCTTTATATCAAAGTGAATCAGCTATACATATACATATATCCCCATATCTCCTCCCTCTTGCGTCTCCCTCCCTCCCACCCTCCCTATCTCACCCCTCTAGGTGGTCACAACGCACCGAGCTGATCTCCCTGTGCTATGCAGCTGCTTCCCACTAGCTATCTCTTTTACATTTGGTAGTGTATATAAGTCCATGCCACTCTCTCTCTTCATCCCAGCTTTACCCTTCCAAGTCAGTAACATTTAATGAATGCTTTCCATATTGGAGGTACTATGCTAGGAACTCAGGGGGCATATAATGATGAATAGTAGCCTCAGTCCTCAAGAAATTTAAAATCTATCACACTTATAATTACAGATACACTTTTTCTTAATAAACACACATATCTTCAAGGGGTTGAAAAGATTAAAATGTCTATTTTAAAATTTGGTTTAAATTTGTTTGTGAAAGCTGCCCAAAGTGAAGAAGAACCTTTAGGCTTTTAGCTCCTACGGTGTGCTAGGGATCGAGTTTTTTCATTTAATACTCAAAATCCACTAAAGTGTTATTTCTGGTTGTGAAATGAGAGTATCTGTCTTTTGTTAAAAGTATTTTGGAACCATTCTGTAACTGCAGAAGGTTTTTTCCTGCACTTGAAACGAGACCGGATACTTAATTTCCTTGACCTGTCCACATAAGGATAAAATGTAACCTTAAATTAAAATGGGGAGTTATTGTTTTATGGGTACAGAGTTTCACTCTGGCAAGATGAAAACAGTTATGGAGATGGATGGCACAGCAATGTCAATGTACTTAATGCCACTGAACTGTACACTTAAAAATGTTAAGATGGCAAATTTTATGTTACGTGTGTTTTACCACAATTAAAAAGAAATTAGTTCCAACCTAAAGAAGAGAGCCTCCCCTGATACCTTTCAACGCTTTGTTGAGGATTAATTTATATATCATAAAATTCACCTGTTTTAAGTGTACAATTTAATGTTTTTTGGTATAGTCACAGAATTGTACCACCGTCACCACAATCGATTTTAGAACATTTCCATCTCCCCCAAAAGCCTATCTTCAGTCACTCCTCGTTCTCACCCCAGCCCCAGGAAACCACTAATCTAATTTCTGTCTATATATTTACCTTTTCTGGATATTTCATAAAAATAGAATTTTATAATACAGGGCTTCCCTGGTGGCGCAGTGGTTGAGAATCTGCCTGCTAATTAATGCAGGGGACACGGGTTCGAGCCCTGGTCTGGGAGGATCCCACATGCCGCAGAGCAACTAGGCCCGTGAGCCACAACTACTGAGCCTGCGCGTCTGGAGCCTGTGCTCTGCAAAAAGAGAGGCCGCGATAGTGAGAGGCCTGCACACCGCGATGAAGAGTGGCCCCTGCTTGCCGCAACTAGAGAAAGCCCTCGCACAGAGACGAAGACCCAACACAGCAAAAATAAATAAATAAATAAATAAACTCCTCCCCCCAACATCTTCTTAAAAAAAAAAAATATATATATATATATATATATATATATATAAAAAATATAGGCATTTTGTCTCTGGCTTCTTCCACTTAGTATGTTTTTGAGGTTCATCCACGTTGCTCACCAGGTTCATGCATGTATCAATACTTCATTCCTTTTTATTGTCAAATAGTATTCCACTGTATGGCTATATCACATTTTTAAAAATATTTATTTATTTATTTTTGGCTGCATTGGGTCTTCGTTGCTGCGCGCGGGCTTTCTCTAGTTGTGGCGAGTGGGGGCTACTCTTCCTTGGGGTGCGCGGGCTTCTCGTTGCAGTGGCTTCTCTTGTTGTGGAGCACGGGCTCTAGGCGCATGGGCTTCAGTAGCTGTGGCACACGGGCTTAGTTGCTCTACAGCATGTGGGATCTTCCCAGACCAGGGCTCGAACCCGTGTCCCCTGCATTGGCAGGCAGATTCTTAACCACTGTGCCACCAGGGAAGTCCCTATACCTCATTTTATTTACCCATTCATCCCTTGGTGGACATTTGGGTTTTCCCCACTTTTTCACTATCATCAATAGCTCTGCTACAAACATTCACGTTCAGGTATTTGTGTCAACATATATTTTCATTTCTCTTGGGTATGAGCGGAATAGCTGGGTCATATGGTAAATTTCTACTTAACTTTTCAAGAAACTGCCAAACTGTTTTCCAAAGTAGCTGTACCATTTTACACTTTCTTCACATTCTTGCCAACACTGGTTTGTGCCTTTTTGGTTTCTGTTTGTTCCCTCTGTTCTTTATTTCTCTTTTTTTCTTTTTTTCTGCCTTCCTGTTGGTTACGTATACATTTTTTTAGAATGCCATTTTGATTTATCTATAGTATTTTTGAGTGTATTTCTTTGTGTAGCATTTTTTTTAGTGGTTGCTCTAGGTATTACATTATACACGCATAACTTATCATAGTCAACATTTTTACCACTTCCAGTGAATTGAAGAAACCGTGTTTTCCTTTATCCTCCCCCACTGATAATAGAATTTGAGAACCACATGAGGCAGTATTACAATTTTTGCTTCAACTGTCATACACACTAGCAAACTCAAAAGAAGAAAAGTCTACTATATTTACATATATTTTTACTTTTCATTCTTCTTCCTGATAGTCCTCCTTTTTATCATTTCCTTTCTATTTCAAAACTTCCTTTAGCCATCCTTTTAGGGTAGTTTTGCTGGTGATAAGTTATCTTAGTTTTCTTTCATCTGAGAATGTTTTGATTTTCCCTTTATTTCCTGAATAATATTACCACTGCGTATGGTATTCTGAGTTGATGGTTCTTTTCTTTTAGCACTTTTCTTTCAGGCCTCTTCCTTCTGGCCTCCTAGTTTCTGACAAGAAATTCACTTACATTTGAATTGACTGTTTTCTCTCTGTTGTTCAAATTGGGTTATTTCTATGGTTCTATCTTGAAGTTCACTGATTCTTTCCTTTCTCATTTCCATTCTACTGTTGAGCCCTGCATTAGTGTCCTAGGGCTGCCATAACAAACTACCATAAACTGGGTAGTTTAAAATAACAGAAATTTATTGTCCTAAGTTTGAAGTTTGGCTAGAAGTTTGAAATCAAGGTGTTGATAGAGCCATACTACCTCTGAAACTCGTAGGGGAGAATTCCTTCCTTGTCTTCTAGCTTCTGGTGTTTGCCAGTAATCCTTGGTGTTCCCTGGCTTGTAGATGCGTCACTCCAATCTCTGCCTCTGTTCTCACATGGCTGTCTTTCTGTCTATCTTTGTCCTTTTCTTATAAACACATCAGTCATATTGGATTAGGGGCCCATCCTACTACAGTATGATCTCATCTTAACTAATTATATCTGCAATGATTCTATTTCCAAATAAGGTCACATTCTGAAGTGCTGGGAGTTAGGACTTCAAAATACCTTTTTAGGGGGGACATAATTCAATCCATCACAAGCCTAGCCATTGAACTTTTTATTTTGGTTATTGTATTTTCAGTTATAAAATATCCATTTGGTTCTTCTTTATACCTTCTGTTTCTTTGCTGAGACTTTCTATTTTTTCATTTGTTTAAAGCGCCCGTTAAATTGCTTGCTTAACTGCTCATTAAAGCAGTTTTATGAAGGCTAGATTCTTGTCAGATAATTCCAGATAATTCCAACCTCTTAGTCATCTCTGTGTTGGTGTCTTTTCTCATTCAAGTAGAGATTTTCCTGGCTCTTGGTATAACAAATGATTTTCAATTGCATCCTGGACATTTTGGTTATTAGGAGACTGGATCTTGTTTAAATCTTCTATTTTAGTAGGTCTCCTCTGACACAGGGCCGGTAGGGGAAAGTGAAAGTACCCACTTGCTACTGCCAAGGTTTCCAGGCCTTATTTCTGGCTCAGCCTCTGTTGACAGCCCAGGGGAGGAGGGTCTCCTCGTGACAGTTGGGTAGGGTAGGGGTTCAGGCCCCCCACCCAGCTTCCACTGACATCGCGCTGGTTGACGCAGGGAAGGGGACCTTGTAACTCCTTCTCACATGGCCCCCACGGACACTGTAGGGGGAGGTCTCAATATCACCCAGCAGGAATGAAGGTCTTGGTCTTCTCTGACACAACCCTAGTGGCTGGTGGGGATGCCTCATCATAGCTGGGCTGGGGGGACGAGTCCAGGCATCCCAGGTGGCCTCCAGTGACATTGTGGGGATGGCTGCACCTCGTTACAGCTGGGCAAGTGTGGAAGTTTAAACCCCCTACTCTGCCTTTGCTGACGGCTCTGGGGCGGGGCTGGTTTTTTTCTGTGGCGTTTGAAGTAGAGCAGATATTGTCTAAAAGTTTTCTGTCTTGCTGCCCCTTTACTGGTCCTTAGCTTGAGAAAAACGGCTTTTGTTCTTTTTGGTCTGTGACCTTTGATGTTTCCGGGTTTGCAAGCTTCACCAGTACCCAGGCTGGTATAGGCGAGGCAAAAAGAAAACAAGGGGATTTACTGCTGTGTCATTCTTTGGGTTGTGAGGTCCCTAACTGTCTATGCTCTTCTCTCCACCTTTCAGAGTCTTCTTATCTTTGTTTTACGTATGATATCCAGAGATTTTTTTAGCTGTGCTTAGCAGAAGGAATAGGAAGGAGCGTGTCTACTCCATGTTGTTCCTGCCTCTCCTGATATTTGAAGCACCTAGAATAATATAGAATATTCAAGATGCTACCTTTACGTCTTACAAAATGAGACCAATTAGGAAAGAAGATAAGTACAGTTACTGTGGGAACAAAGCTGGTTGGTTCTTTCCAGGTCATAGCCTTAAGTTCAATTTATTGGTCTTTACCTCCATCTTCTCTAAGTAGAAATTTAGGTTGGAAAATTCACTGGAGACAGCAGACATTATTCTTGCTAATATTTCATGTTCACATTTGATTATACACATTGTGATTAAAGAAATGAAAATGGAATAATTTGTTAGCTTGGAAATTACTGAATTCTTATCAAGACCCTGATGAGAATGTTGAAAAGTAGCCATAGGGAAAACTGTGTTTGAAGTCATCCTTCACACTTTCCTTGAGTTAATTATAGTCACTAATTTTCATATGCACACAATGTATACATCTCTTTCATACTAAAACATTTTAAAATAGGTAGTAATGTGAACATTAACAGTGTTCCACTGTGTGATAAGGTCACCAGTTGGCCATCGCACTGTGTCACATGGTCATTTTTAACTGAAATCCTATTGGGGTAGGGGGGAGGGATTCATCGTGGTGGAATTGTATCTGATGTTCAAATAATATAAGTTGATTTTAGAGTTGTATTAGAAAATGGAAAATGTTATAAAATAATAATATATATATTATATATATTATATATATATAATATATATATTATTATATATAAGAATATAATAATATAAGTTGATTTTAGAGTTGTATTAGAAAATAGAAAATGGAAAATTTGTATAAACAAATCAGAACTACTAACATTGCAGCCATTTCAAAGTTACAAGGTGAGGTAGAGATTATGTGGATTTTCATTTCCTGAATGATGTGAAGGATGAAACAGAGGCAGAGAAACACAGTACTGCTGGGTTTAGTGCATTGGGTGAAAAATGTTCAGAAACTAATTGTGAATATTTGCTGCCTTAAGGCATAAGCTCATAGCCTAACTTGTATTTTTCATTACTGATAAATATATTATTTAGAGTCTAGAGTTACTGAAATGCCCTGCATTTGACTGTAAAATTTAATATGTAAAAGATAATGGGCTGTCTCTAAAATACATTTTTAAAAACATTCTTATTCAGAGAAAGGACTTCATAGATAGGGCCTTTTCTCACAATAAACAAAGAGAAGTTTTTTCTTTACTTTTATAATATCACTGAAACCTCTAGGCAAAAGTAATATGAACTTACAGAATGCAGAGAAATTAATCTGATTATTAAGATTTGCTTAAATGTTACAAAACTAGTGTTGATTACAAATGATATGTTAAATAGATATTATAGCCTCTAAACAAAACAGGAGAAAATGAAAATCTGATGCTCTGAACTGTGATGGGCAATTGGGGAAGAGCTTTATATTTTGCCACAGGTGTAATTTCAAAAACTGTGTACTCAAAGACAGACCAAAGCTCAGCATTCCTTTTTTATTCTCTAATTACTAACGTAAAAAGAAAAAGTTACTGTAAAATTGCCTCACTGAGGCTTTGGGATCTTGACATTTCAATTTTAGCATCAAAAGTCTTTTGTGTATGCAACACACTTCCCCTCTGAGTTTGAAAAATTGACAAAAGAAATGTGATCATTACATGACTACAACAGTCTGCTTGTTTGATGATAACCTGGGGTCAACACTATCAAATATCAGCCTATAAAGATTCCTTTACATACTTCTCAAATGCTCTTGTGACTGATGAGGGTACTCAAGAAAGCTTAAATTCTGAGATTACAATGAGGAAAAACCAAGCCTTCACTAGGCACCGTCCAGTCAGAGAATGGGTCCTGTATTAGTTATCCCATTTTGTGCAACAAATTATCCCCAAACTTAACTGCTTAAAATGACAAATATTTATTATCTCACACAGTTTCCGGTTCAGAGTCTCTCAAAGGGATGCAGACAAGTCAGGGCTGCAATCATCTGACAGCCCAAATGGGGAGGCATCGATTTCCAACAGGGATCCCTGTTGGCTATGGGCTGGAGTCTTCGTTCCTTGCCACATGGGCCTCTCCATAGGCGGAGTGCTTGACTGTCCTCACAACGTGACAGCTGTCTTCTCCCAAGTGAGTGATCTGAAGGAGTCCCAAGGAAGGAAGCCACAGTCATTTATAACCTAATCTTAGAAGTGATACATCATTACTTCTGCTTTTCTGTTGGTCACCCAGACAAACCATGCTACAATGTGGGAGGGGAGAACACAAGGTTGCGAATACTAGGAGGTAAGGATCTTTGGGGGCCATCTTGGAAGCTGGCTATCTCAGGTCCCGAGCAGATTTGCAACTTGGATTCACCTGGAATGTAGGTTAAAGTATACCTCCTCTAAAAGCCATTGTCTATTACTGGGAAGAAACTATATCTTAGTCTACTAGTGACCATGCAGACAGACCACCAGGGGCAAATGGAAAGTTACTGACATTTCTCTGCCAGTTACATAACCTCTTGGCAACCTGAGTCTACTAAGTATACTAAGAAACAACAGTTCAACTCAGTCACACTTTTTATGGGTACCAAGGTCCAAATTTAATTTCAAAAGTATGTATGATCTATAGTATAGCCCTGAGAAGGGTAAAATATATAATGAAGTAATATAAAACAGTATGCTGTCACAAAAAGTTAGGTGATTACTAATCCTATGCATTTAGGAATAAAGTTTTAAAACTTGGCTATGAAAAAGATGAAAAATGAGATTTTTTGGCAATAAGCTGAATAATTGAATTGAATTTTTATGATATCAGTAGGAATCAATGACTGCTTTTAGCTTTCTGTTTTGGGTGTAAGTTAAGTCACTTTGAATACTTCTGGTAGTAAATTGCCAGGTAGAGATACAGTCATTAAAAATTACTATGTAACATTCTTGGCTTTTTGTAAAGGAAATTTCAGATAGTTTTCAATTTAGGAAAGTCTTCTAAAGGGCTTCATATAAATTAGCTTCTTGAAACTCACAAACTATAAGGTACCTGGCCCAGGCAAAGCAAATACAGAATGGTTGGATATAAATAGCTTTACTGAACTTACATGCACAAATACATAAATAAACAGCCAATTTTAAACCTGATAGGATTTTTAATCATTCAGTAATTTAGCCATCTGGTTAGGTCAGGATCTATCTGCAGGCTAGAAAGTCTGTTTTAAAAGGCAGAGTAGTGGCAATAAATGACTTGTTCCCTTATCTAACCATCTAGGTTATCTGTGCTTACATCTACCCTCAGCCCTAGGCAAGGTATGCCCCTAGATGCTCTACCCTTCAGGGGAAGGAGGGAATTATTACAGGTCAAGAGTGTCATTTCTGCCTGAGGAGGAAAAGGAGCCTGGGTGGTATTGGGGTGCTGACTTTATTTTAGCAGTGGTTCTCCAACTTGGCTGCATAATAGAATCAGATTCTCTGGGGTGAGACTCAGGTGCCAAACCTTTACTAAGCTCCCCAGGTGATTTCAGTGTGCAGCCAAAGCTGAAAATCTTTGGTTTGGGACAAAGAGTCTCATTGAAGTGCCCATCAGAATCACCTGGAGAGCATGTTAAAGTTACAGAAGGCTAGGTCCCAGCCTCAGAGTTTCTGATTCAGTAGGTCTGGGGAGGGACCCAATAATTTGCATTTTTAACAGGTTTCCAGATGAAGCTGATGTTGCTGTCGTACACTTTGAGAACCAATCTTAGAAGAGTTTGACTCTTATTATATACTGGAGTTCAGCTGTGACTGGGGCGTAAGGAGAGGAATGAAAATTGGCAGAAGGAGAGGACAGATACCACTAGCTCCCCTCTTCTCAAAGGTAAAGTGAACTGGGATCTACCGCTGCATTGCTCATCCCCTATTTTCTTAGCCTTTATTTTATAGATTGAGAAAATAAAGGCTCTTCAAGGGTCATGTGGACGGCCCAAAGTTGGTTACACCAGAGTTAACCACCCCGTTTTATCTGGTCTCTTTGCACTTTCAGGTCAACCTCTTAACTGCCTCTGCAGCGCGACTCCACTTAGCCCTCGTCATTAACCTTTGTCTCCTCCCCCGCCCCGCCCCCAGCGTCCTGACGGCGTTGCGTGGACAACGTGCACCTACGTTCAAAGCACGCAAAGAACGGTGCTCGGAGGCGCATTGCGTGCTGCGCAGGCGCAAGCGGCAAGGCGCTGGAGCGGCGGTCATGGAGTCCGTCAACCCGGTGGTAAGGACCACCAGCCTGGCCTCTCGGCCTGTGCTCCGTGCAGAGGGAGCGCGGTCCTGGGCTCATGGCAGTGGAGCTCCGCACACCCTTCTTTTTTTTCCCTCCTGGCTCTTTACAGACTTTCAGGAGCCCTCTCCCTTAGGGGCTCCTCTGTCCTCCTCCTCCGTGTTAGAGGAAGTAGATGAGGGCCAGTAGCTCAGCCGGAAGTTGGACCAGGCCCCCTGCCAGAAAAACAAGCGCCCCTCTTCTTCTTCTTACTCATCGAACTGAGGTCCTCTAGAGTGAGGATTTGAGAAGGTGGTTAGAGATGGAACGCAACTTAAGCCTCCCAGTTTAGTGTGTTTAGAATTACTGAGTTCAGTTGTACTCTAATTGTAGTTCTTAATTTTAGTATGACCACTGTTGAGTCTAAGCTATATTATTTACCCGAAATAACAGGTAATGTGATACTTTAGGTGACCCCACCACATATTTTTAGAGTTCTCCCGCACCCCTCCATTTCCCCATCCTTAAGCATCTTAATGTTTAAGTGTACAGTTGGAATTGATAAACACAGACGTTGCTTTGTTACCGTTAAGGAGTACATAAACCTCGCATGAGAACTGACAGGCTAAATGGTCTTGTGAGACCCTCTATCAATCCTAAAAATTGATTTAAAGAAAGAAAGTCAAGAAATCACGTTTATTTTCAGTTCATTTCAACAGACTTCACATTTGGTGAAAGGCAATGTGCTTGTCCTGATCTGTGTTGTTTTATGGGTTCCATCTATACATACGAAGGATAAAATGGTTCATTTCTGAAGACAAGTTATTCTTTTAATGTGTATCCTTTTTCTGATAATGTATTTTAATATATGTGAAATAATTATGCTTGAATGTAAGCTTACCGTGTATACCATTTTATTTGATGGTGAAACTCCAACGAGTGTGTGTGTGTTTTCTTTTACATAGGGAAGAGGTTAAGGTGGATTTCCTGGGCTATGCGTAGTGGACTATACATATACTAATGAAGATAACAGGGAAAGAATATAAAGTCTAGCTGTAGTCCTAGAAGAGAAAGTATGTTCAATTCCTACTTTGCTTTTGAAAAATTATGTTCTAATGGGTTATTTTTGATGGCTGCTGTTACATTCTAAGGGTAGATCTTAAAAGATGTTTTTATCCCTAGGAGTTTTTACCTCTAGCTTTAGGTGTGATCACACTAGCTGGGCCTAACACTGACACATCAGTTAAGCACGGCTTTATCAGGGTAGACTGTTTTAGAAGAAGGAACTAATCTAGGGCACTTAATCTTATTGACTATGCTTGTGAATGATGTATTATTTAAATATTACTGATTGGCTTTTTCATAGGCTCACTCTGGGTCTTTAGAAGGAATAAGTTTAATACCTAGCTACTCTTCGCATGAATAGGAGTACTTAGAATATTTACTGAGTAGTATGAAAAAGCAGTCCTAGAATGACAGAATTTTCAATTTGGCCTGATTAAGCAATTTGAAATAAGAGCAATTCAACTAAATTCCTATTTTGTTATTTCTTATCAGTAGAACTTCCACTAGGTCAGTATTGTCAGTACACTTAGCATTGCCATTCTTTTTTTGCATTTTTTAATTTTATTTAATTTTATTTGATCTTTTTTGGTGGTGCCGCGTGGCTTGCGGGATCTTAGTCCCCACACCAGGGATTGAACCCAGGCAGTGAAAGCGCCGAGTCCTAACCACTGGACTGCCAGGGAATTTCCTAGCATTGCCATTTTGGACTAGGGTGGGAGTGGAGCACAGTTTACATAGATTTGAAGGACTCAGTTTATTTCACAGGGCTGTTTTTCTATTGATATTGACCAGTTTTTAATCTGGTAAAGGTCTGCTTTTAGGATGTTACTTAGTCTCTGCAGTATGCAGATTGTGGAAGGGTAAGGTTTGTTTATTCCTCCTTAGTTTCTCTTAGGAAATCCTTTTTGGTGCAGTTGTACTTTTACTTGACCATGGTTCAGAATATCTTTTTGGACTCTGTATGTTGGAAGCGAGACAGAATTTGGTGACTCTATTGTAGATGCTTGCCCCAAATTTATGGCTTGGAATTTATTTACATTTATGGAAGTAATATAGCAAACTCTAAAAAAGCTCTCTGGGTCCCTCTGAGAAAAAGGTAAATTGAAAACAAAAGGTTCATTTCCACCTGTCTTAAATTAATTTCCTTTTTAAAAAGGAGTGTGGAGGTTAAATACTGACACAAAAGCCAAGGATCCTAAAAGTAACCATACATCTTGATGAGATTATTATCTCATATTTTCTTGTAGTATTGTGATTCAGCCCTATAGATAAGCTGAGACTGTGGGTCTGAAGTTAACCAATTTATGGAAAGCTAAGACTGTATTGGGAATAGGATGCACAGAGTGAAAATCCTTATGGTGGCTTTTCTTCAAATATAAGATTAGAAAGTGTATACTGCATGTTTTTTAAGGCTGGATACACTCAAACTTGAGAATGTAAAACTTTAACAATTGCTTTTATGTAGCCTAAACTCTACAGATCTGTAATTGAAGATGTAATTGAAGGAGTGCGGGATCTATTTGCTGAAGAAGGTATAGAGGAACAAGTCTTAAAAGACTTGAAGCAGGTTTGTAGACAGTAGAAGTTTCTCTCTTGTTTTTTCAGCTTAAAAAAATGGATAAATTAAATTCAAACCCCTTAATTATAGTTTAATACCCATTTATTGTGCCTTCAGCTGACAATTTAAAAGTAAAAAATATGAGTAAATATCCTAATTTTCTTTTTTTTAGAGCAAACATTTTGTTTTTCTCTGCAGCTCTGGGAAACAAAGGTTTTGCAGTCTAAAGCAACAGAAGACTTCTTCAGAAATGGTGTCCATTTGCCTTTGTTCACCCTTCAGTTGCCACACAGCTTGCACCAAACATTGCAATCATCAACAGGTTGGATATAGTTAGTAAATTAGTACTATATGCAGAACAAATTCTCATTTGGTGGTGGTTTGGCATTAGGGTAATGTTCTTAAGGAGAGAGGGCTTGGACTTCAAAATCATTGCTATTAAAAGAACACAGGATAAGTCATCACTGCCATGTAATTATTGACAAAAAAATTAGGTTATTTAAACTATTTTTAAAACTATTATAGTCCACAAAGGTGACAAAGCCTTACTTCATAGGAACAAATTATATAGTTTGTGGGCTATTGGAAATACCCTTTGTTTATCTCAGAGGATTTGATTGGCTCTAGTAAAGGAGTAATTCAGCCAGTTGGTGAAGAAGCAGAGGGAAAGATGGGTGCTTGCAAGCTTGTGCATTCTTTCTCTTTCTCTTGCTATCTGTATGTATTGTAATTCTGTAATTGAAATGGAAGCAAAATGGAGTATAAACAGGAATATGGAGGTTATTCAGGCTACTTCACAGTTTTGGATATAAAATGATGGCTAGAAATGGACCATATGCGTATTGTCTTTAATCTTGGACTTAAATCTAGACCTCTGCTTTTAAGGGAAATATTTGTCCATATTATGTCTATCAATTTAAACTGGAAAAGACTAACTGCTAAAAGATAAAACAATACTATTATATCTTTCTAGCCTTTATTTCTTTTTTTCTCCTCTGATTCTTATAATCCTTATGCTATCCTGATGTGTGTGTGTATATACATCTACATGTTGATGTACAGAGACGCAGGCACATAGGGATGCACTGACAGACACAGAGGCACACACCAACAGACATATCCAGACTCAGGGGGCACACCCAGATACAGACGTGTGCAGATACAGACAGACACACACAAGTAGGTTTTATTGGATTTAGCCGAAATTCAATAGATGAATGTCTGCAAGAGGTAAGGGTAGATTTTGGATTAGATTGTCAGTAAAAACTAGATTGTTCATGGCATACTTGGGAAAATTCACATGAAAATCTTGTGGGTCAAGGTGAGGGGAAGATATCGATAGTAAGGAGGCTACTACCTCGTCTGTTACAAAATGAGAGAATTTAAGTGTGACAGCAATTATAACGTCTAAAAATGAAAATAACAATGAGTGTTGAGTTACCAAACACAACTTATATAATGCTGTGCTTAAAATGTGTAACGTTGCTCTTTAAGAGTTAGCCATGGCTGTTTTAATTATTAAGTTGACACATTGAATTACATCAATTGTTCGGTTTTTGGCTATGCTTTCATTTTTAACTTTACTGTTTTATTAGGGCATCCCTTTTATTTCTCTATTTAAATAACATTCTTTTAATTTTTTTCTTCATTAGAGAACTTTAAAGATTTTTTCCTTAGGAGTGGCTTGGAGGGTGGTGAATGTGGAGTAGTAAAATATTTGATTGTCTTTTATGAAAAGCATGGTTCTTAAGAAAAGACTAGCTGGAACCCTACTGTAATACTTGATTTTGCCTCAAGATGGTAATATTACCAGTGATTTAAATCACAAAATAGTCTTGCAACTAATATATCTAGCTGACTTTCACTCAGCACTTCTTTCTTTCTAATTCTGTCTTAGAGGTTAGAATAATAGAAATAATTCCATTTAAACAAGACAGTTTTTCTTCTTATTCTTTTCTACATCATTCATGATGAAGTGAAGAGGAAGCACATGTATCCTGTAAAACTGCGTTATAGGCCTTTTTCCTATCCCTCTTCATTTCTAGGTACTCTGCAATAAGATTCTTGAAGTAAACAGCCTCATAAAAGTGAAGTACTTTTTAATTATATCATCTTGTTGTATGCTTCTAAAAGCCTGATTAAGATAGCCTAAACATACGCTACAACCTTTCCATCTCTTGATAACAAGTTCAAATTAAATCTACAGTGGAATAAGTCCTTTGCCTTTGTCTTCTCCACTGTTAAAATTTGTTTGCCCTGTTGTATTTTCTTTGACTCTATTATCCATTTGTTTAGTCATTTGCCATATCTTCAGTTGTCAACTTTTTTTTTTTTTTGGTCTCAGGACCTCTTTACACTTAAAAATTGAGAACCTCAAAATGCTTCCTTTTATGTGGGTTGTTAGTATCTATTTACCATATTAGAAATTAAAGCTGAGAAATTTTTAAAATGTTCATTTATTAATTTAAAAAATGATTGTATGTTAATATATATTTGTTAAAAATAACTCTTTTCCAGAATAAAAAAATATTTAGTGAGAAGACTGGTATTGTTTTACTTTTCTGCAATTCTTGTTAATGTCTGGCTTAATACAAGACAGCTGGATTCTCATATCTATTTCTAAATTTAATCTGTTGTGATACGTAGTTTTGGCAGGAGAAAATCTAATCTTCCACAGATAGATAATTGGAAAAGGAAGAGTGTTTTAATAGCTTTTTCAGGTAATTTGGTACTATGCTAAAACTCAACACGTGGTAGTTTCTGAGAGGTTAGCTGCAAAGTGTAATCTGAAACCATATCAATGGACTTTTTGTGATGTTAAAGTTCACTGGTATATCTTGCATTTTGAATGACTGTCTAACCCCTGTGTAATTTTGTAACATACGTGGGTGACGTGGAAAATATTGGTTCACTGAGTTATACATTTGACACATTGTTCATTGTACAGGATAAAAAATCATATTAATATCTCCACATATCTCAAAGAAAAGTGTTTAAGTATTGGAAAGTGATGAAGCTTACTGTAGTGGATATAGTTTTAAAATTCTAATTTTTGCTTGAAAGCTTGAATTTTATCATTGCCAAACAAATACTGTCAGTTTGTTTTCCTTGAGGTGATGGGCACACTTAGTTCATTTTCAAAAGATTGCCAAATACCCAAGTCTGATGAACCATAGTTTCTGTCAGTTTTTCTTTCAGGTAAAATAGTGTTTCTTGAAAAAAGAAATTAGCTAGGTCAGCTCCCAACTTAAACAATAGCACCATTGGATTTCCTCATACTTTCCTGTACTTCTGTATGCTACAGAAATGCTTTATATGTTCTTCCTATTTCCTCACACAGAATATTAAAAGCAAGTATACTTGAGGGTTGAAATTTAGTAAAAATAATTCTTTATGGTTACATTAAGGAATTTCTTAAGTGAAACAGTTTTGTTGTTGCTGGTTTTATTTGTTTATTTTTAAACTGTGAGTAAATAGCAATGGAGAATAAATACAATGAGCACTAGTAAGGTTTGGTGCTTACAAGCTTAATTCATGTGAAGGTGCCTTCAGTTTTATTTATCACGGCTTTGTGCTATCAGTGCAAATGTCAGCACCACCCCCCGCCTTAAAATATTTAGTGAGAAATTAAAAAGGCATATATTGTTTTGATATTATAAAAATAGTTTTGACCTTATGAACACCCTGAAAGTATCTTAGGGACCCCCAGGGGTTTGTACACTAAACTTTGAGAACTGCTGTTCTATTCTTATATTCTATTATATATAATTTATAATCCACTTTTAAAAAATACTTAATTTTTTAGAACATCTTTAGGTTCACAGCAAATTTGAGAGAGGGTACAGAGATTTCCCATATACTCCTTGCTCCCACTCATGCATAGCCTCTCCAGTTAACATACCCCACCAGAGTGGTACATTTGTTACAGTTGATGAACCTGCATTGACACATCGTAAACACCCAAAGACCATAGTTTACATTGTCACTTTTGGTGTTGTACATTCTGTGGGGTTGGGCAAGTTTATAATGACTTGACTCCATTGTAATAGTTTCATACAGAGTATATCCATTGCCCAAAATATCTTCTGTGCTCCTCTGCATCTGTTCCCCTCACACCAGTCCCTGGCAACCACTGATCTTTTTACTGTCTCCATAGTTTTGCCTTTTCTAGAATGTCATGTAGTTGTAACACTATAGTATACAGCCTTTTCAGGTTGGCTTCTTTCAGTTAGTAATATGATATTTATATTTGGCTGCGTTGGATCTTCGTTGCTGCACCCGGGTTTTCTTTAGTTGCGGTGAGCGGGGGCTACTCTTCGTTGCGGTGCACGGGCTTCTCATTGCGGTGGCTTCTCCCACTTCAGAGCACAGGCTCTAGCCACACAGGCTTCAGCAGTTGTGGCATGGTGGGCTCAGCAATCGTGGCTTGTGGGCTCCAGAGCGCAGACTCAGTAGTTCTGGCGCACGGGCCCAGTTGCTCCGTGGCATGTGGGATTCTCCCGGACCAGGGCTTGAACTCGTGTCCCCTGCATTGGCAGACGGATTCTTAACCATTGTGCCACCAGGGAAGTTCAGTAATATGATTTTAAGTTTCTTCCATGTCTTTTCATGGCTTGATAGCTCCTTTCTTTTCAGCACTGAATAATATTCCATTGTCCGGAGGTACCACAGTTTATATATCCATTCGCCTACTGAGGGATGACATCTTGGTTGCTGCCAGGTTTTGGCAATTATGAATAAAAGTGCTGTAAACATTTGTGTGCAGGTTTTTGTGAAGAAATAAGTTTTCAGCTCCTTTGGGCAAATACCAAGAAGTGTGATTGCTGGATCATATGGTAAGAGTATGTTTAGCTTGGTAAGAAACTGTCAAACTGTCTTCCAAAGTGGCTGAACCATTTTACATTCCCCAGCAATGAATGAGAGTCTGTTGCTCCGCATACTTGCCAGCATATTGCTGTTATCAGTGTTCTGAATTTTGTCCATTCCAGTAGGGGTGTAGTGGTATCTCGTTTTAATTTACATTTCTCCAATGACATATGATATGGAGCATCTTTTATATTTTTCATATGCTTATTTGCCATATATATATCTTCTTTGGTGAAGTGTCTATTTAGGTCTTTGGCCCATTTTTTAATTGGTTTGTTTGCTTATTGTTAAGTTTTGAGAGTTCTTTGTGTTTTTTTTTTTTTGTAAATTTGCCTTTTATTTATCTTTTTTTTTTTTTACTTTTTTTAACATCTTTATTGGAGTATAATTGCTTTACAGTGGTGTGTTAGTCTCTGCTGTAGAACAAAGTGAATCAGCTATACGAACACATATATCCCCATATACCCTCCCTCTTGAGTCTCCCTCCCACCCTCCCTATCCCACTCCTCTAGGTGGACACAAAGCACCGAGCTGATCCCCCTGTGCTATGCGGCTGCTTCCCACTAGCTATCTGTTTTATATCTGTTACTGTATATATGTCCATGCCACTCTCTCACTCCGTCCCAGCTTATACTTCCCCCTCCCCGTGTCCTCAAGTCCATTCTCTACGTCTGCATCTTTATTCCTGTCCTGCCCCTAGGTTCTTCAGAACCATTTTTTTTAGATTCCGTATATATGTGTTAGCATATGGTATTTGTTTTTCTCTTTCTGACTTACTTCACTCTGTGTGACAGACTCTGTGTCCATCCACCTCACAACAAATAACTGTTTAATTTCTTTTGATGGCTGAGTAACATTCCATTGTATATATGTGCCACATCTTCTTCGGCCATTCATCTGTCAGTGGGCACGTAGGTTGCTTTCATGTGCTGGATATTGTAAATAGTGTTGCAATGAACATTGTGTTACATGACTCTTTTTGAATTATGGTTTTCTCAGGGTATATGCCCAGTAGTGGGATTGCAGGGTCATATGGTAGTTCTATTTTTAGGTTTTAAGGAACCTCCATACTGTTCTCTATAGTGGCTGTATCAATTTACATTCCCACCAACAGTGCAAGAGGGTTCCCTTTTCTCCACACCTTCTCCAGCATTTCTTGTTTGTAGATTTTTTGATGGTGGCCATTCGGACCAGTGTGAGGTGATACCTCATTGTAGTTTTGATTTGTATTTCTCTAATGATTAATGATGTTGAGCATCCTTTCATGTGTTTATTGGCAATCTGTATGTCTTTGTTGGAGAAATGTCGATTTAGGTCTTCTGCCCATTTTTGAATTGGGTTGTTTTTGATATTGAGCTGCATGAGCTGCTTGTATATTTTGGAGATTAATCCTTTGTCAGTTGCTTTGCAAATATTTTCTCCCATTCTGAGGATTGTCTTTTCATCTTGTTTACGGTTCCCTTTGCTGTGCAAAAGCTTTTAAGTTTCATTAGGTCCCATTGCTTATTTTTGTTTTTATTTCCATTTCTCTAGCAGGTGGGTCAAAAAGGATCTTGCTGTGATTTATGTCATAGGTTGTTCTGCCTATGTTTTTCTTTAAGAGTTTTATAGTGTCTGGCTGTACATTTAGGTCTTTAATCCATTTTGAGTTTATTTTTGTGTATGGTGTTAGGAAGTGTTCTAATTTCATTCTTTTACATGTAGCTGTCCAGTTTTCCCAGCACCACTTATTGAAGAGGCTGTCTTTTCTCCATTGTATATTCTTGCCTCCTTTATCAAAGATAAGGTGACCATATGTGCATGGGTTTATCTCTGGGCTTTCTATCCTGTTCCGTTGATCTATATTTCTCTTTTTGTGCCAGCACCATACTGTCTTGATTACTGTAGCTTTGTATTATAGTCTGAAGTCCAGGAGCCTGATCCCTCCAGCTCCATTTTTCTTTCTCATGATTGCTTTGGCTATTTGGGGTCTTTTGTATTTCCATACAAATTGTAAAATTTTTTGTTCTACCTCTGTGAAAAATGCCATTGGTAATTTGATAGGGATTGCATTGAATCTGCAGATTGCTTTGAGTAGTATAGTCATTTTCACAATGTTGATTCTTCCAATTCAGGAGCATGGTATATGTCTCCATCTGCTTGTGTCATCTTTAATTTCTTTCATCAGTGTCTTATAGTTTTCTGCATACAGGTTTTTTGTCTTCTTAGGTAGGTTTATTCCTAGATATTTTATTCTTTTTGTTGCAGTGGTAAATGGGAGTGTTTCCTTAATTTCCCTTTCAGATTTTTCATCATTAGTGTATAGGAATGCAAGAGATTTCTGTGCATTAATTTTGTATCCTGCTACTTTACCAAATTCATTGATTAGCTCTAGTAGTTTTCTGGTAGCATCTTTAGGATTCTCTATGTATAGTATCATGTCATCTGCAAACAGTGACAGTTTAACTTCTTCTTTTCTATTTGGATTCCTTTTACTTATTTTTCTTCTCTGATTGCTGTGGCTGAAACTTCCAAAACTAAGTTGAATGATAGTGGTGAGAGTGGGCAACCTTGTCTTTTTCCTTATCTTAGTGGAAATGGTTTCATTTTTCCCCATTGAGAATGATGTTGGCTGCAGGTTTGTCATATATGGCCTTTATTATGTTGAGGTAAGTTCCCTCTATGCCTACTTTCTGGAGAGGTTTTATCATAAATTGGTGTTGAATTTTGTAAAACACTTTTTCAGCATCTATTGAGATGATCATATGGGTTTTCTCCTTCAATTTGTTAATATGGTGTATCACATTGATTGATTTGTGTATATTGAAGAATCCTTGCATTCCTGGGATAAACCCCACTTAATCATGGTGTATGATCTGTTTAAAGTGCTGTTGGATACTGTTTGCTAGTATTTTGTTGAGGGTTTTTGCATCTGTGTTCATCAGTGTTACTGGCCTGTAGTTTTCTTTGTGACAGCTTTGTCTGGTTTTGGTATCAGGGTGATGGTGGCCTCATAGAATGAGTTTGGGAGTGTTCCTCCCTCTGCTATATTTTGGAAGAGTTTGAGAACGATAGGTGTTAGCCCCTCTCTAAATGTTTGATAACATTCGCCTGTGAAGCCATCTGGTCCTGGGCTTTTGTTTGTTGAAAGATTTTTAATCACAGTTTCAATTTCATTACTTGTGATTGGTCTGTTTATATTTTCTATTTCTTCCTGGTTCTGTCTTGGAAGGTTTTGCTTTTCTAAGAATTTGTCCATTTCTTCCAGGTTGTCCATTTTATTGGCATACAATTGATTGTAGTAATCTCTCATGATCCTTTATATTTCTGCAGTGTCTGTTGTAACTTCTTGTTCATTTCTGATTTTATTGATTTGAGTCCTCTCCCTCTTTTTCTTGATGAGTGTGGCTAATGGTTTATCAATTTTGTTTATCTTCTCTAAGAACCAGGTTTTAGTTTTATTGATCTTTGCTATTGTTTCCTTCATGTCTTTTTCATTTATTATCTGATCTGATCTTTATGATTTCTTCTGCTAACTTTGGGGGTTTTTTGGGTTCCTTTTTCTCTATTTGCTTTAGGTGTAACATTAGGTTGTTTATTTGAGAGTTTTCTTGTTTCTTGAGGTAAGAATATATTGCTATAAACTTCCCTCTTAGAACTGGTTTTGCAGCATCCCATAGGCTTTGGGTTGTCATGTTTTCATTGTCATTTGTTTCTAGATAGTTTTTGATTTCCTCTTTGATTTCTTCAGTGATCTCTTGGTTATTTAGTAGTGTATTGTTTAGCCTCCATGTGTTTGTATTTTTTACAGATTTTTTTCCCTGTAATTGATATCTAGTCTTGTAGTGTTGTGGTTCGAAAAGATACTTGATATGATTTCGGTTTTCTTAAATTCACCAAGGCTTGATTTGTGACCCAAGATATGATCTATCCTGGAGAATGTTCCATGAGCACTTGAGAAGAAAGTGTGTTCTGTCGTTTTTGGATGGAATCTCCTATAATTATCAGTTAAGTCCATCTTGTTTAATATGTCATTTAAAGCTTCTCTTTCCTTATTTATTTTCATTTTGGACAATCTGTCCATTGGTGTAAGTGAGATGTTAAAGTCCCCCACTATTATTGTGTTACTGTCGATTTCCTCTTTTAGAGCTGTTAGCAGTTGCCTTATGTGTTGAGGTGCTCCTATGTTTGATGCCTGTATATTTATAATTGTTATATCTTCTTCTTGGATTGATCCCTTGATCATTATGTAGTGTCCTTCCTTGTCTCTTGTAACATTCTTTATTTTAAAGTCTATTTTATCTGAGTATTGCTACTCGAGCTTTCTTCTGATTTCCATTTGCATGGAATATCTTTTTCCATCCCCTCACTTTCAGTCTGGATGTGTCCCTAGGTCTGAAGTAGGTCTCTTGTAGACAGCATATGTACAGGTCTTGTTTTTGTATCCATTCAGCCAGTCTGTGTCTTTTGGTTGGAGCATTTAATCCATTTACATTTAAGGTAACTCTTGATATGTATGTTCCTATTACCATTTTCTTAGTTTTTTGGGGTTTGTTATTTTAAGTCTTTTCCTCCTCTTGTGTTTCATGCCTAGAGAAGTTCCTTTAGCATTTGTTGTAAAGGTGGCTTGGTGGTGCTGGATTCTGTTAGCTTTTGCTTCTCTGTAAAGATTTTAATTTCTCCATCGAATTTGAATGAGATCCTTGCTGGGTAGAGTAATCTTGGTTGTAGGTTTTTCCCTTTCATCACTTAAATATGTCCTGCCACTCCCTACTGGCTTGCAGTTTCTGCTGAAAGATCAGCTGTTAACCTTATGGGGATTCCCTTGTATGTTATTTGTTGTTCTTCCCTTGCTGCTTTTAATATTTTTTCTTTGTATTTAACTTTTGATAGTTCGATTAATATGTGTCTTGGCGTGTTTCTCCTTGGATTTATCCTGCTTGGAACTCTCTGTGCTTCCTGGACTTGATTGACTATTTCCTTTCCATATTAGGGAAGTTTTCAACTGTATTCTCTTGAAATATTTTCTCAGTCCCTTTCTTTTTCTTTTCTTCTTCTGGGACACCTATAATTTAAATGTTGATGTGTTTAATGTTGTCCCAGAGGTCTCTGAGACTGTTCTCAATTCTGTTCATTCTTTTTTCTTTATTCTGCTCTGAGGTAATTATTTCCACTATTTGATCTTCCAGGTCACTTGTCCATTCTTCTGCCTCAGTTATTCTGCTATTGATTCCTTCTAGAGAATTTTAAATTTCATTTATTGTGTTGTTCATCATTGTTTGTTTGCTCTTTAGTTCTTCTAGGTCCTTGTTAAATGTTTCTTATATTTTCTCCATTCTGTTTCCAAGATTTTGGATCATCTTTACTATCATTATTCTGAATTCTTTTTCAGGTAGACTGCCTATTTCCTCTTCATTTGTTTGGTCTGGTGGGTTTTTACCTTGCTCCTTCATCTGCTGTATATTTCTCTGTCTTCCCGTCTTGCCTAACTTAGTGTGTTTGGGGTCTCCAGCCTGCAGGTTTGTAGTTCCCATTGTTTTTGGTGTCTGCCTCCAGTGGGTAAGGTTGGTTCAGTGGGTTGTGTCGGCTTCCTGGTGGAGGGGACTGGTGCCTGTGTTCTGGTGGATGAGGCTGGATCTTGTCTTTCTGGTGGTCAGGACCACGTCTGGTGTGTGTTTTGGGGATGTTTGTGAATTCAATATGATTTTAGGCAGCCTCTGTTCTAATGGGTGGGGTTGTGTTCCTGTCTTGCTAGTTGTTTGGCGTGGGATGTCTAGTACTGGAGCTTGCTGGTCATTGAGTGGAGCTGGGTGTAAGCATTGAGACGGAGGTCTCTGGGAGAGCTCTTGCCGATTGATATTATATTGATATCTTGCCGGGATATCTGTGGTGGTCCAGTGTCCTGAACTCGGCTCTCTCACTTCAGAGACTCAGACCTGACCCCTGGCCAGAGCACCAAGACCCTGTGAGCCACATGGCTCTTTTGGGAAGTCTGAGGTCTTCTGCCAGCATTCAGTAGGTATTCTGTAGTATTTGTTCCACATGTAGATGTATTTTTCCGAGATCAAACGAGATCAGGCGTGTTCAGGATGGTATGGCGGTAGACTGTAGATGTATTTTTGATGTATTTGTGGGGAGGAAAGTGATCTCCATGTCTTACTCCTCCACCACCTTGAAGGTCCTCCATCTCTTTGTTTATTTTGGATAACAGTCCCTTATCAGGTATGTCTTTTGCAAATATTTTCTCCCAAACTGTGGCTTGTCTCCTCATTCTCCTTACATTGTCTTTTGCAAAGCAGTTTTTAATTTTAATGAAGTCCAGCTTATCAGTTATGTCTTTCATGGATTGTTCCTTCAGTGTTGTATTAAAAAAGGCATTGCTATGCTCAAGTCATGTAGATTTTCTCATATGTTATTTTCTAGGAGTTTTACCGTTTTGCATTTTACATTTAGCTCTGTGATCCATTTTGAGTTAACTTTTGTGAAGCGTGTAAGGTCTGTATCTAGGTTCATTTTTTTTTTGCACTGGATGTTCAGTTGTTCCAGCACTATTTGTTGAAGAGACTATCTTTGCTCCATCGTATAGCTTATGCTCCTTTGTCAAAGATCAGTTGATTATATTTATGGGGATCTATTTCTTGGCTGTCTGTTCTGTTCCACTGATCTATTTGGCTATTTTTTTGCCATCTATTTGTGTACACTGTCTTGATTACTGTAGCTTTACAGTAAGTCTTGAAGTTGGGTAGTGATAGTAGTTCATCATTTTCTCCTTGAATATCATATTTGCTATTCTGGGTCTTTTGCTTATAATCCACTTTTCTTCTTTTTTCTTTTTTTTTTTGCAGTACGCGGGCCTCTCACCACTGTGGCCCCTCCTGCTGCGGAGCACAAGCTCCGGACGCACAGGTCCAGCAGCCATGGCCCACAGGCCCAGATGCCCCGCGGTATGTGGGATCCTCCCGGACCGGGGCACGAACCCGCGTCCCCTGCATCGGCAGGCGGACTCCCAACCGCTGCACCACGAGGGAAGCCCTATAATCCACTTTTGAGAGAGAAATGGGATTCTGTTAATAATAACCTCAGGATTTCCCTGGTGGTGCAGTGGTTGAGAATCTGTCTGCCAATGCATGGGACATGGGTTTGATCCTTGGTCTGAGAAGATCCCACATGCAGTGGAGCAACTAAGCCCGTGCGCCACAACTACTGAGCCCGCACTCTAGAGCCCACGTGCCACAAGTACCAAAGCCCACGTGCCTAGAGCCCGAGCTCCGCAACAAGAGAAGCCACCGCAGTGAGAAGCCCGCACACTGCAACGAAGAGTAGCCCCCACTTGCTGCAACTAGAGGAAGCCCGCGCGCAACAACAAAGACCCAAGGCAGTCATAAATAAATAAATAAATAGTAATAATAATAATAACCTCAGAATAACAGGTGTAAACTAGGACTGTCCTGAGCACACTGGGACAGGTAGTCACTTTGTCTATAATTGCCTTATTTCTAGGGCAATTCAAATCATCTTCTGCTATTTGGTCTTCATGTCACATAGTCTTTTTGATGAAGCCATCAGTCATTGTGGGAGGAAGACAGGGAAGAACCAGGAACATTGAGACGTTTGTTAGCTTTCATCTTTGAGCATTAAAACTCCTAAACTTCAGGTACAAACTGTATGTCCTGTTGTTCTTGAATTTGGATCTGTTAAAATTTTCAGCAATGTTGTTTCTTGAGGTGGTTTGAGTTAGAATATTCAGTGTGGTCATCAGGAGACAGTCATATACTAAAGAGTAGTCACAAAAAAGAAATTTACCAGTTTTTGCACCTCTTGAATAATGTGACTTGGATATTAAAATTTGGTATGTTTCAAAGAGGGACCAAATATTGTTCAATGGTTAACTGCCTTAATGTATCAAAGACTTTTTGGTGTGTAGGGAAAAATACACTTATAAATGTGAATGTTGTTGTGCTATGCTATTTTTTCTGCAAAACTCCTTAAATTATATTTGTCGGATTAAATTCTTCCTTTATTCTAAAGCTTATTGTTTATGAAATTTACTATTTCTAGAATATATACATGAAGACCAAAATTCTGACACTTTAAGTAAAAACATGTATTCAGTTAAAACTTAATTGGTTATTGACACTATCTTGAGTATTTTAAAAAGTATGTTTCAGGAACATATAATGGTGTACGTAATTCGTGAATGTATATGAATGATGAATATAACTGGTGAATTTAGTATCAAAATTAAGTAGAAGCTACATGAAACTTTACTCTAAAATTTTGTTAGTTCAATTTTTTGATGGCTCTAAAGAAACTCTTAAAACTCTTTTAGCTCTGTTTGATTTGTATGAGTGGAGAGAATTATCCTTTGGGATTTATTGCTGAGTATTTAACAGGGGAGAATTGTTGCTATTTTTCCTCAAGAAATTCATTTAATTGCTTCAGACAGTATGTTAACAGATTTTTGTTTCCTCTCAGGCTATGGCTTATGCTGTACCAGCCTAAGCTTTTCTCACTTCAGCTAATTAAGACTAATACCATTGTGTTCCTGCCACTCCAGTTCTAATTTAGCCTTTCCAAAAAGAATCCTGGTTAAGAAGTAAAGCTATAGTTGACAGAGGATAAAAATAATTTTGTACTTCATTAACCATCAGTCTTTGTAGCTTCACTTCTGTTGTCTTAATGTGAGAAGAATCGTTAGTTAAAAAAAATTTGCTCTTCTGAGCTGTTTGTGGTATATCATGGAGCCATGCTAGTGTCAGAAATGGGTCTTTAGGACAGTTCTTAATACAATATGTGAAAAAATACCATAAAAAACATTACATTCAGTAAATACGTGCTGCATAAACATGCTAAAATGTTTTTGTTTTTATTAAAGAAAAGGCAAAATGGTCTTCTGTCAGGTTCAAGTAGGTAAAATGAACCTTGAGGTAAGGTTTAAGGTTACATTGGTCAACTGAGATCCTTCTAATAACTATTTGTTCTTTAGACTTACTTAAAAAAATTTTATTGGAGTATAGTTGATTTAAAATATTGTGTTAGTTTTAGCTGTACTGCAAAGTGAATCAATTATACATATACATCTATCCACTCTTTTTTAGATTCTTTTCCCGTATAGGTCATTACAGAGTATTGAGAAGAGTTCCCTGTGCTATGCAGTAGTTCCCTATTAGTTACCTATTTTATATATAGTAGTGTGTATATATCAATCCCAATCTCCCAATTTATCCCTCCCCCTTTCCCCACCTGGTAACCATAAGTTTATTTGTACATCTGTGACTCTGTTTCTGTTTTGTAAATAAGTTCATTTGTACCATTTTTTTGGATTCCACATATAAGTGATATCATATGATGTTTGTCTTTCTCTGTCTGACTTACTCAGTATGACAATCTCTAGGTTCATCCATGTTGCTGCAAATGACATTATTTTGTTCTTTTTTATGACTGAGTAGTATTAAGACTTATTATTATTTTTTTTTTCCTGTACGTGGGCCTCTCACTGTTGTGGCCTCTCCCATTGCAGAGCACAGGCTCTGGACACGCAGCCTCAGCGGCCATGGCTCACGGGCCCAGCCCCTCCACGGCATGTGGGATCTTCCCGGACTGGGGCACGAACCTGTGTCCCCTGCATCAGCAGGCGGACTCTCAACCACTGCGCCACCAGGGAAGCCCTATTTTTTTTAATTTTTGAATTTTATTTTATTTATTTTGTTATATAGCAGGTTCTTATTAGTGATCAGTTTTATAAACATCAGTGTATACATGTCAATCCCAATCACCCAATTCAGCACACCACCATCCCCACCCCCCCCGCGGCTTTCCCCCCTTGGTGTCCATACATTTGTTCTCTACATCTGTGTCTCAACTTCTGCCCTGCATACCGGTTCATCTGTACCATTTTTCTAGGTTCCACATACATGCGTTCATATACGATATTTGTTTTTCTCTTTCTGACTTACTTCAGTCTGTATGACAGTCTCTAGATCCATCCACGTCACTACAAATGACCGAATTTTGTTCCTTTTTAGGGCTGAGTAATATTCCATTGTTATATGTACCACATCTTCTTTATCCATGCATCTGTCGATGGGCATTTAGGTTGCTTCCATGACTTGGCTATTGTAAATAGTGCTGCAGTGAACATTGGGGTGCATGTGTCTTTTTGAATTATGGTTTTCTCTGGGTATATGCCCAGTAGTGGGATTGCTGGATCATATGGTAATTCTATTTTTAGTTTTTTAAGGGACCTCCATACTGTTCTCCATAGTGGCTGTATCAATTTACATTCCCACCAACAGTGCAAGAGGGTTCCCTTTTCTCCACACCCTCTCCAGTGTTTGTTATTTGTAGGTTTTCTGATGATGCCCATCCTAACTGGTGTGAAGTGATACCTCATTGTAGTTTTGATTTGCATTTCTCTAATAATTAGGGATGTTGAACAGCTTTTCATGTTCTTCTTGGCCATCTGTATGTCTTCTTTGGAGAAATGTCTATTTAGGTCTTCCGCCCATTGTTGGATTGGGTTGTTTGTTTAATATTGAGCTGCATGAGCTGTTTATATATTTTGGAGATTAATCCTTTGTCCGTAGATTCGTTTGCAAATATTTTCTCCCATTCTGAGGGTTGTCTTTTCGTCTTGTTTATGGTTTCCTTTGCTGTGCAAAAGCTTTTAAGTTTCATTAGGTCCCATTTGTTTATTTTTGTTTTTATTTCCATTGCTCTAAGAGGTGGATCAGAAAAGATCTTGCTGTGATTTATGTCAAAGAGTGTTCTTCCTATGTTTTCCTCTAAGAGTTTTATAGTGTCCGGTCTTACATTTAGGTCTCTTATCCATTTTGAGTTTATTTTTGTGTATGGTGTTAGGGAGTATTCTAATTTCATTCTTTCACATGTAGCTGTCCAGTTTTCCCAGCACCACTTATTGAAGAGACTGTCTTTTCTCCATTGTATATCCTTGCCTCCTTTTTCATAGATTATTTGACCATAGGTGCGTGGGTTTATCTCTGGGCTTTCTATCTTGTTCCATTGATCTTTGTTTCTGTTTTTATGCCAGTACCATATTGTCTGGATTACTGTAGCTTTGTAGTATAGTCTTAAGTCAGGGAGTCTGATTCCTCCAGCTCCGTTTTTTTTTCCCCACAAGACTGCTTTTGCTATTCGGGGTCTTTCATGTCTCCATACAAATTTTAAGATTATTTGTTCTAATTCTGTAAAAAATGCCATTGGTAATTTGATAGAGATTGCATTGAATCTGTATATTGCTTTGGGTAGTGTAGTCATTTTCACAATATTGACTTTTCCAATCCAAGAACATGGTATATCTCTCCATCTGTTGGTATCATCTTTACTTTCGTTCATCAGTGTCTTATAGTTTTCTGCATACAGGTCTTTTGTTTCCCTAGGAGGGTTTATTGCTAGGTATTTTATTCTTTTTGTTGCAATGGTAAATGGGAGTGTTCCCTTAATTTCTCTTTCAGAGTTTTCATCATTAGTGTATAGGAATGCAAGAGATTTCTGTGCATTAATTTTGTGTCCTGCTACTTTACCAAATTCATTGATTAGCTCTAGTAGTTTTGTAGTGGCCTTTTTAGGATTCTTTATGTATAGTATCATGTCATCTGCAAACAGTGACAGTTTTACTTCTTCTCTTCCAATTTGTATTCCTTTTATTTCTTTTTCTTCTCTGATTGCCATGACTAGGACTTCCAAAACTATGTTGAATAATAGTGGTGAGAGTGGACATCCTTGTCTTGTTCCTGATCTTAGAGGAAATGCTTTCAGTTTTTCACCATTGAGAATGAGGTTTGCTGTGGGTTTGTCATATATGGCCTTTATTATGTTTAGGTAAGTTCCCTCTATGCCTACTTTCTGGATGGTTTTTATCATAAATGGGTGTTGAATTTTGTTAGAAGCGTTTTCTGCATCTATTGAGATGATCATATGGTTTTCCTTCTTCAATTTGTTAATATCACATTGATTGATTTGCATATATTGAAGAACCCTTGCATTCCTGGGTAAATCCCACTTGATCATGGTGTATGATCCTTTTTATGTGTTGTTGGAGTCTGTTGGCTAGTCTTTTGTTGAGTATTTTTGCATGTATATTCATCAGTGATATTGGTCTGTAATTTTCTTTTTTTGTAGTATCTTTGTCTGGTTTTGGTATCAGAGTGATGGTGGCCTCATAGAATGAGTTTGGGAGTGTTCCTTCCTCTGCGATTTTTTGGAAGAGTTTGAGAAGGATGGGTGTTAGCTCTTCTCTAAATGTTTCATAGAATTCATCTGTGAAGCCATCTGGTCCTGGACTTTTGTTTGTTGGAAGATTTTTAATCACAGTTTCAATTTCATTACTTGTGATTGGTCTGTTCATACTTTCTATTTCTTCCTGGTTCAGTCTTGGATGGTTATACCTTTGTAAGAATTTGTCCATTTCTTCCAGGTTGTCCATTTGATTGGCATAGAGTTGCTTGTAGTAGTCTCTAAGGATGCTTTGTATTTCTGCGGTTTCTGTTGTAACTTCTCCTTGTTCATTTCTAATTTTAGTGATTTGAGACCTCTCCCTCTTTTTCTTGATGTGTCTGGCTAATGGTTTATCAATTTTGTTTATCTTCTCAAAGAACCAGCTTTTAGTTTTATTGATCTTTGCTATTGTTTTCTTTGTTTCTATTTCATTTATTTCTGCTCTGATCTTGATGATTTCTTTCCTTCTGCTAACTTTGGGTTTTGTTTGTTCTTCTTTCTCTAGTTCCTTTAGGTTTAACATTAGATTGTTTATTTGAGATTTTTCTTGTTTCTTGAAGTAGCCTCGTATTGCTATAAACTTCCCTCTTAGAACTGCTTTTGCTGCATCCCATAGGTTTTGGATCATCGTGTTTTCATTGTCATTTGTCTCTAGGTATTTTTTGATTTCCTCTTTGATTTTTTCAGTGATCTCTTGTTTATTTAGTAATGTATTGTTTAGCCTCCATGTGTTTGTGTTTTTATGTTTTTTTCCCTGTAATTGATTTCTAATCTCATAGCGTTGTGGTCAATAAAGATGCTTGATATGAGTTCAATTTTCTTAACTTTACTGAGGCTTGGTTTGTGACCCAAGATGTGATCTGTCCTGGAGAATGTTCCATCCGCACTTGAGAGGAAAGTGTAATCTGCGCTTTTTGGATGGAATGTCCTATAAATATCAATTAAATCTATCAGGTCTATGTGTCATTTAAAGCTGTGTTTCCTTATTAATTTTCTGTTTGGATGATCTGTCCATTGTTGTAAGTGAGGTGTTAAAGTCCCCCACTATTGTGTTACTGTCGATTTCCTCTTTTATAGCTGTTAGCAGTGGCCTTATGTATTGAGATGCTCCTATGTTGGGTGCATATATGTTTATAATTGTTATATCTTCTCCTTGGATTGATCCCTTGATCATTATGTAGTGTCCTTCCTTGTCTCTTGTAACATTCTTTATTTTAAAGTCTATTTTATCTCATGTAAGTATAGCTACTCCAGCTTTCTTTTGATTTTCATTTGCATGGAATATCCTTTTCCATCCCCTCACTTTCAGTCTGTTGTGTCCCTAGGTCTGAAGTGAGTCTCTTGTAGGCAGCATATATATGGTTCTCTTTTTGTATCCATTCAGCAAGCCTATGTCTTTTGATTGGAGCATTTAATCCATTCATGTTTAAGGTAATTATTGACATGTATGTACCTATGACCATTTTCTTAATTGTTTTGTTTTTGTTTTTGTAGTTCCTTTTGTTCTCTTGTATTTCCCACTTAGAGAAGTTCCTTTAGCATTTGTTTTAGAGTTCGTTTGGTGGTGCTGAATTTTCTTAGCTTTTGCTTGTCTGTACAGCTTTTGATTTCTCCGTCAAATCTGAATGAGATCCTTGCCGGGTAGAGTAATCTTGGTTGTAGGTTTTCCCTTTCATCACTTTAAGTATATCATGCCACTCCCTTCTGGGTTGTAGAGTTTGTACTAAGAAATCAGCTGTTAACCTTATGGGGATTCCCTTGTATGTTATTTGTTGTTTTTCCCTTGCTGCTTTCAATAATTTTTCTTTGTCTTTAATTTTTGTCAATTTGATTACTATGTGTCTCAGCATGTTTCTCCTTGGGTTTATCCTGTATGGGACTTGCTGCGCTTCCTGGACTTGGGTGGCTATTTCCTTTCCCATGTTAGGGAAGTTTTTGACTGTAATCTCTTCAGATATATTCTCGGGTCCTTTCTCTCTCTCTTCTCCTTCTGGGACCCCTATAATGCGAATGTTGTTGTGTTTAATGTTGTCTCTTAGGCTGTCTTCATTTCTTTTTATTCTTTTTTGTTTATTCTGTTCCGAGGCAGTGAATTCCACCATTCTGTCTTCCAGTTCACTTATCCGTTCTTCTGCCTCAGATATTCTGCTGTTGATTCCTTCTAGTGTAGCTTTCATTTCAGTTATTGTATTGTTCATCTCTGTGTGTTTGTTCTTTAATTCTTCTAGGTCTTTGTTAAACATTTCTTGCATCTTCTCAATCTTTGCCTCCATTCTTTTTCCGAGGTCCTGGATCATCTTCACTATCGTTATTCTGAATTCTTTTTCTGGATGGTTGCCTGTCTCCACTTCATTTAGTTGTTTTTCTGGGGTTTTATCTTGTTCCTTCATCTGGTACCTATCCCTCTCCCTTTTTATCTTGTCTGTCTTTTTTTTTTTTTTTTTTTTTTTTTTGTGGTATGCGGGCCTCTCACAGTTGTGGCTCCTCCCGTTGTGGAGCACAGGCTCCAGACGTGCAGGTGCAGTGGCCATGGCTCATGGGCCCAGCCGCTCCATGGCATGTGGGATCTTCCCAGACCGGGATATGAAGCTGTTTCCCCTGCATCGGCAGGCAGACTCTCAACCACTGCGCCACCAGGGAAGCCCTGTCTGTCTTTCTTTGAATGTGGTTTTTGTTCCACAGGCTGCAGGGTTGTAGTTCTTTTTGCTTCTGCTGTCTGCCCTCTGATGGATGAGGCTATCTAAGAGGCTTGTGTAAGTTTCCTGATGGGAGGGACTAGTTGTGGGGTAGAGCTGACTGTTGCTCTGGTGGGCAAAGCTCAGTAAAAGTTCAATCTGCTTGACTGTTGATGAGTGGGGCTGGGTTCCCTCCCTGTTGGTTGTTTGGCTTGAGGCAACCCAACAGTGGAGCCTACCTGGGCTCTTTGGTGGGGCTAATGACAGACTCTTGGAGGGCCCTCACCAAGGAGTACTTCCCAGAACATCTGCTACCAGTGTCCTTGTCCCCACGGTGAGCCACAGCCACCCCCCTCCTCTGCAGGAGACCCTCCAACATTAGCAGGTAGGTCTGGTTCAATCTTCCCTGGGGTCACTGCTCCTTCCTCTGGGTCCTGACGCGCTCCCTACTTTGTGTGTGCCCTACAAGAGTGGGGTCTCTGTTTCCCCCAGTCCTGTCGAAGTCCTGCAGTCAATTCCCACTAGGCTTCAAAGTCTGATTCTCTAGGAATTCCACCTCTCATTGCCAGACCCCCAGGTTGGGAAGCCTGACGTGGGGCTCAGAACCTTCACTCCAGTGGGTGGACTTCTGTGCTATAAGTGTTCTGCAGTCTGTGAGTCACCCACCCAGCAGTTATGGGATTTGATTTTATTGTGATTGCGCCCCTCCTACCATCTCATGGTGGCTTCTTCTTTGTCTGTGGATATGGGGTGTCTTTTTTGGTGAGTTCCAATCTCTTCTTGTCGATGATTGTCCAGCAGCTAGTTGTGATTCTGGTGTTCTCGCAAGAGGGAGTGAGGGCACGTCCTTCTACTCCACCATCTTGGTTTCTCTCAGGTCAATCTTTTAGATGTATGATAAATGAAGGGATAGTTAGCATAGAAAATTGGTGATAATAAAGGAAAGATATATGAAATTATAGGTTTATTGCAGGTTGAATTGGTGAATTGAAATTTTTTTTGAACCTATACGATTTGGAATGGTTTATGTTGGGTTACATTTTTTTGCTCAAAGAATAGTTGGTTGGAAACATGCCACTTTAACAAATACTACTTTTTCTCCCATCTAAAAAGTTGTAATGGAGGTTTAGTGGTACATTGGCTTCCTAAAGACAACCTTTTAGGTATTTTGTTATGGATTTCTATAATACAGTATACTTGATTACAATGAGATTTCATTTTGGAAATCTATACTATAATCTATAACCTCTACTTAAAGACTTACAACTAACCTATACTTTACCTAAAATTGTTGGGAAAAGATGTAATTAAATACTTTTACCTCATATGGAATCAGAAAGTTTAGAATTCGTCATGCTTGAATATGTTAGTGATGGAAAACATTTTTAAAAAATAAGGTATGCTTAGCAATTTTATTCAGTTGGTAAATTCTAACGAATGTGTAATTTTTGTTTTGTTTCCTATACAGCATCGTTACTTATTCCTGCTGGTAAAACTCTTCCCACTTTTACCACAGCAGAACTGGTATGTATCTTATTTAAGAGATATATATATATATATATATTTTTAAAATTTTTCTTTTCAGCTTTAAAACAGTTTGTCATTCTACAATGCAAAGCCTGAATAAGGACAAAATATAATCAGACAGTATATAGTATTAAATAGCATTTTCAGTATGGTATGGCATTAATTGTGTTATGTCATTTCTGTCCCTACCAACTTTGTGGTATTACGTGCATTTAAAAATCTATTCTTTTCTTTTTTTTGAATTTTATTTTATTTATTTTTTTATACAGCACGTTCTTATTAGTCATCCATTTTATGCACATCAGTGTATACATGTCAATCCCAATCTCCCAATTCATCACACCCCCTACACCCCCCAGCGCTTTCCCCCTTGGTGTCCATACATTTGTTCTCTACATCTGTGTGTCAATTTCTGCCCTGAAGACCAGTTCATCTGTACCATTTTTCTAGGTTACACATATATGCGTTAATATACGACTTTGTTTTTTCTCTTTGTGACTTACTTCACTCTGTCTCAGAGTCTCTAGATTCATCCACGTCTCTATAAATGACCCAATTTCGTTCCTTTTTATGGCTGAGTAATATTCCAGTGTATATATGTACCACATCTTCTTTATCCACTCGTCTGTCGATGGGCATTTAGGTTGCTTCCATGATCTGGCTATTGTAAATAGTGCTGCAGTGAACATTGGGGTGCATGTGTCTTTTTGAATTATGGTTTTCTCTGGGTATATGCCCAGTAGTGGGATTGCTGGGTCATATGGCAACTGTAATTTTAGTTTTTTAAGGAAGCTCCATACTGTTCTGCAGAGTGGCTGTATCAATTTACATTCCCACCAACAGTGCAAGTGGGTTCCCTTTTCTCCACACTCTCTCCAGCATTTGTTGTTGGTAGGTTTTCTTTCTTTTTTTTTTGCGGTACGTGGGCCTCTCACTGCTGTGGCCTCTCCCATTGCGGAGCACAGGCTCCAGACGTGCAGACTCAGTGGCCATGGCTCATGGACCCAGCCGCTCCACGGCACGCGGGATTCTCCCGGACCGGGGCATGAACCCGCGTCCCCTGCATCGGCAGGCGGACTCTCAACCACTGCGCCACCAGGGAAGCCCGTTTGTAGGTTTTCTGATGATGCCCGTTCTAACTGGTGTGAGGTGTAGTTTTGATTTGCATTTCTCTAATAATTAATGACGTTAAGCAGCTTTTCATGTGCTTCGTGGGCATCTGTATGTCTTCTTTGGAGAAATGTCTATTTAGGTCTTCTGCCCATTTTTTGATTGGGTTGTTTGTTTTTTTAATATTGAGCTGCAAGAGCCGTTTATATATTTTGGAGATTAATCCTTTGTCCATTGATTCATTTGCAAATATTTTTTCCCATTCTGAGGGTTGTCTTTTTGTCTTGTTTGTAGTTTGCTTTGCAAAAGGTTTGAAGTTTCACTAGGTCCCATTTGTTTGTTTTTATTTCGATTACTCTAGGAGGTGGATCATAAAGGATCTTGCTTTAATTTTTGTCAAAGAGTCTTCTTCCTATGTTCTACTCTAAGAGTTTTATAGTGTCTGGTCTTACATTTTAGGTCTCGAATCCATTTTGAGTTTATTTTTGTGTATGGTGTTAGGGAGTGTTCTAATTTCATTCTCTTACATGTAGCTGTCCAGTTTTCCCAGCACCACTTATTGAAGAGACTGTCTTTTCTCCATTGTATATCCTTGCCTCCTTTTTCATAGATTAGTTGACCATAGGTGCGTGGGTTTATCTCTGGGCTTTCTGTCCTGTTGCATTGATCTATATTTCTGTTTTTCTGCCAGTACCATATTGTCTTCATTACTGTAGCTTTGTAGTATAGTCTGAAGTCAGGGAGTCTGATTCCTCCAGCTCCGTTTTTTTCCCTCAAGACTGCTTTTGCTATTCGGGGTCTTTCATGTCTCCATACAAATTTTAAGATTTTTTATTCTAGTTCTGTAAAAAATGCTGTTGGTAATTTGATAAGGATTTCATTGATCTGTAGATTGCTTTGGGTAGTATAGTCATTTTCGCAATGTTGATTCTTCCAATCCAAGAACATGGTATATCTCTCTATCTGTTTCATCTTAAATTTCTTTCATAACTGTCTTAAAGTATTCTGCATACAGGTCTTTTGTCTCCTTAGGTAGGTTTATTCCTAGGTATTTGATTCTTTTTGTTGCAGTGGTAAATTGGAGTGTTTCCTTATTTCTCTTTCAGATTTTTCTTCATTAGTGTATAGGAATGCAAGAGATTTCTGTGCATTAATTTTGTATCCTGCTACTTTACCGAATTCATTGATTAACTCTAGTAGTTTTCTGGTAGCATCCTTAGGATTCTTTATGTTTACTATTATGTCATCTGCAAACAGTGACAGCTTTACTTCTTCTTTTCCGATTTGGATTCCTTTTATTTCTTTTTCTTCCCTGATTGCTGTGGCTAAAACTTCCAAAACTATACTGAATAATAATGGTGAGAGTGGACAACTTTGTCTTGTTCCTGATCTTAAAGGAAATGCTTTCATTTTTTCACCATTGAGAACAATGTTGGCTGTGGATTTGTCATATATGGCCTTTATTATGTTCAGGTAAGTTCCCTCTCTGCCTACTTTCTGGATGGTTTTTATCATAAATGGGTGTTGAATTTTGTCAAAAGCTTTTTCTGCATCTATTGAGATGATCATATGGTTTTTATTCTTTGTTAATATGGTGTATTGCATTGATTGATTTGTGTATATTGAAGAATCCTTGCATCCCTGGTATAAATCCCACTTGATCATCATGTATGATCCTTTTAATATGTTGTTGTATTCTGTGCTAGTATTTTGTTGAGGATTTTTGCATCTATATTCATCAGTGAGATTGGTCTGTCATTTTCTTTTTTTTGTAGTATCTTTGTCTGGTTTTGGTATCAGGGTGATGGCGGCCTCATAGAATGAGTTTGGAGTGTTCCTTCCTCTGCAGTTTTTTGGGAGAGTTTGAGAAGAATGGATGTTAGCTCTTCTCTGAATGTTTGATAGAATTCATTTGTGAAGCCATCTGGTTCTGGACTTTTGTTTGTTGGAAGATTTTTAATCACAGTTTCAATTTCAGTGCTTGTGATTGGTCTGTTCATATTTTCTATTTCTTCCTGGTTCAGACTTGGAAGGTTATACCTTTCTAAGAATTTGTCCATTTTTTCCAGGTTGTTCATTTTATTGGCATAGAGTTGCTTGTAGTCTCTTAGGATGCTTTGTATTTCTGTGGTGTCTGTTGTATCTTCTCCTTGTTCATTTCTAATTTTAGTGATATGAGTCCTCTCCCTCTTTTTCCATTTTTTTTTGCGGTACGTGGGCCTCTCACTGTTGTGGCCTCTCCCATGGCGGAGCACAGGCTCCGGATGTGCAGGCTCAGTGGCCATGGCTCACGGGCCCAGCCGCTCCGCGGCATGTGGGATCTTCCCAGACCGAGGCACAAACCCGCGTCCCCTGCATTGGCAGGCGGACTCTCAACCGCTGCGCCACCAGGGAAGCCCTCCCTCTTTTTCCTGATGAGTCTGGCCAGTGGTTTATCAATTTTATCTTCTCAAAGAACCAGCTTTTAGTTTTATTGATCTTTGCTATTGTTTTCTTTGTTTCTATTTCATTTATTTCTGCTCTGATCTTGATGATTTCTTTCCTTCTGCTAACTTTGGGTTTTGTTTGTTCTTCTTTCTCTAGTTCCTTTAGTTGTAAGGTTAGATTGTTTTTTTGAGATTTTTCTTTTTCTTGAGGTAGGCTTGTATAGCATAAACTTCCTTCTTAGAACTGCTTTTTCTGCATCCCGTAGGTTTTGGATCGTCTGTTTTCATTATCATTTGTCTCTAGTTATTTTTTGATTTCCTCTTTGATTTCTTCAGTGATCTCTTGTTTATTTAGTAATGTATTGTTTAGCCTCCATGTGTTTGTGTTTTTATGTTTTTTCCCCCCTGTAATTGATTTCTAATCTCATAGCGTTGTGGTCAGAAAAGATGCTTGATATGATTTCAGTTTTCTTAAATTTACTGAGGCTTGATTTGTGACCCAAGATGTGATCTGTCCTGGAGAATGTTCCATCTGCACTTGAGAGGAAAGTGTAATCTGTCATTTTTGGATGGAATGTCCTATAAATATCAATTAAATCTATCAGGTCTATTGTGTCATTTAAAGCTTGTGTTTCCATATTAATTTTCTGTTTGGATGATCTGTCCATTGTTGTAAGTGAGGTGTTAAAGTCCCCCACTATTATTGTGTTACTGTCGATTTCCTCTTTTAGAGCTGTTAGCAGTGGCCTTATGTATTGAGGTGCTCCTATGTTGGGTGCATATTGTAAGGCCAACTGGCCCAAGGCAGGGGAATACAATCAGATTCACAGGTTGCATCAGAATGAAATTCTCCGGACCACCCAGTTCCAGAAACTTCCCTGGAGACATTCCGGACCACCCAGTTCCAGAAACTGCCCTGGAGACATTCCGGACCACCCAGTTCCTGGAACTGACCTGGGGACTTTGAACCCAGTCCAGCCTTCCCGCCTTTCGAGGGGCGGGACTAACGGTCCCCCAGGATACCCGAAAAGACCACTAAATAAGGAATACCCTGCACCCTCCCAGATTCACCACACCCCTTTCCCTTCTTCCCCTATAAAACCTTGCCCAACCCTCGCCCAGGTGTGACTTCTCTGGCCCCTTTCTCTCGGACCAGTGAACCTCGCCCGGGAGCGCTCCCTAATAAAGCTCACTTGAAGCTTTCCTATGTTTCACGGTGCTGTTTGTTAAGATCTGACCTTACACATATATGTTTATAATTGTTATATCTTCTCCTTGGATTGATCCCTTGATCATTATGTAGTGTCCTTCCTTGTCTCTTATAACATTCTTTATTTTAAAGTCTATTTTATCTGCTGTGAGTGTAGCTACTGCAGCTTTCTTTTTATTTCCATTTGCGTGGAATATTTTTCCATCCCCTCACTTTCAGTCTGTATGTGTCCCTAAGGTCTGAAGTGGGTCTCTTGTAGACAGCGTATATATGTCTCATTTTTGTATCCATTCAGCAAGGCTGTGTCTTTTGGGTGGAGCATTTAATCCATTCATGTTTAATTACCGATATGTATGTTCCTATTACTATTTTCTTAATTGTTTTGGGTTTTGTTTTTAGGTCTTTTTCTTCTCTTGTGTTTCCCACTTAGAGACGTTCCTTTAGCATTTGTTGTAGAGCTGGTTTGGTGGTGCTGAATTCTCTTAGCTTTTGCTTGTCTGTAAAGCTTTTGATTTCTCCGTCAAATCTGAATGAGATCCTTGCCAGGTAGAGTAATCTTGGTTGTAAGTATTCCCTTTCATCACTTTAAGTATATCATGCCACTCCCTTCTGGGTTGTAGAGTTTGTACTGAGAAATCAGCTGTTAACCTTGTGGGAGTTCCCTTGTATGTTGTTTGTTGTTTTTCCCTTGCTGCTTTCAGTAATTTTTCTTTGTCTTTAATTTTTGCCAATTTGATTACTGTGTGTCTCGGTGTGTTTCTCCTTGGGTTTTTGCTGTATGGGACTCTCTGCACTTCCTGGACTTGGGTGGCTATTTCCTTTCCCATGTTAGGGAAGTTTTTGACTGTAGTCTCTTCAGATATATTCTCGGGTCCTTTCTCTCTCTCTGTTCTCCTTCTTGGACCCCTGTTATGCGAATGTTGTTGCGTTTAATGTTGTCTCTTAGGCTATCTTCATTTCTTTTCATTCTTTTTTCTTTATTCTGTTCCGAGGCAGTGAATTCCACCATTCTGTCTTCCAGGTCACTTACCCGTTCTTCTGCCTCAGTTTTTCTGCTATTGATTCCTTTTAGTGTATTTTTCATTTCAGTTATTGTGTTGTTCATCTCTGTTTGTTTGTTCTTTAATTCTTCTAGATCTTTGTTAAACATTTCTTGCATCTTTTCGATCTTTGCCTCCATTCTTTTTCTGAGGTTCTGGATCATCTTCACTATCATTATTCTGAATTCTTTTTCTGGAAGGTTGCCTGTCTCCACTTTATTTAGTTGTTTTTCTGGGGTTTTATCTTGTTCCTTCATCTGGTACATAGCCCTCTGCCTTTTCATCTTGTCTACCTTACTGTGAATATGGTTATTGTTCCATAGGCTGCAGGATTGTAGTTCTTCTTGCTTCTGCTGTCTGCCCTCTGGTGCATGAGGCTATCTAAGAGGCTTGTGCAAGCTTCCTGATGGGAGGGACTGGTGGTGGGTAGAGCTGGGTGTTGCTGTGGTGTGCAGAGCTCAGTAAAAGTTTAATCCACTTGTCTGCTGATGGGTGGGGCTGTGTTCCCTCCCTCTTGGTTGTTTGGCCTGAGGCAACCCAACTTTGGAGACTTCCCAGGCTCTTTGGTGGGGCTAATGGCGGACTCTGGGAGGGCTCACGCCAAGGAGTACTTCCCAGAACGTCTGCTACCAGTGTCCTTGTCCCCATGGTGAGCCACAGCCACCACCTGTCTCTGCAGGAGACCCTCCAACACTAACAGGTAGGTCTGGTTCTGTCTCGTATGCGGTCACTGCTCCTTCCCCTGGGTCCCAACATGCACACTACTTTGTGTTTGCCCTCCAAGTGTGGAGTCTCTGTTTCCCCCAGTCCTGTCAAAGTCCTGCAATCAATTCCCGCTAGCCTTCCCAGTGTGATTCTCTAGGAATTCCTCCTCCCACTGCCGGACCCCCAGATTGGGAAGCCTGATGTGGGGCTCAGAACCTTCACTCCAGGGGGTGGACTTCTGTGGTCTAAGTGTTCTCCAGTTTGTGAGTCACCCAGCCAGCAGTTATGGGATTTGATTTTACTGTGATTGTGCTCCTCCTGCCGTCTCATTGTGGCTTCTCCTGTGTCTTTGGGTGTGGGATATCTTTTTTGGTGAGTTCCAGTGTCTTCCTGTCGATGATTGTTCAGCAGTTAGTTGTGTTTCTGGTGTTGTTGCAAGGGGGACTGAGAGCACGTCCTTCTATTCTGCCACCTTGAACCAATATCTAAGATATATTTTAACAGAGATGCCTCAGTTTTAGTGAATGGTGGCAGAAGGCTGGGCAGAGATGTAATTTGTAATCCTCCTGTTGAATGAGAAAAGATGTGGTAAGGGATGAGGAGATAGAAATAGCTCCTATAACATAGGTGTTGCAAAAATTCAGGAGTTCCAGAATTAATATTTTCTTACCAACTTTTCCTGTCTTCCAGAGCAGTTGTTAGCATCTGCCAAGACTGTGCCTACAAGGTTACGAAATTTCTTAACTTACATTGTATGGAGTTTTAATACACTGTATAATGTTACATACTTGGTGGATCCTAAATAGATGATTTTGATACGAATGTTTTTCTGATTTTTTTTCCCCTAGGGTTGAGGCACATCATAATTCTTCCTTTTATTTAAGTGGAATATTTTGGTTATTTTTTTACCATTGTATAATAGAGGTGAGATTTCCTCCCCCCTGGGATTTGGGGGCAGAAGATAAAATTAAAACTTATATATAGAAAATTGAGTACTTTTCAGGTGGGGCAAAATAGAACTTTTTCTCTGTTACCTTTCTTTGAAGGTAAAACGTGATATATAAAGTTTTTCATTTTCTTTCAGCCCATGAGCTTCCTTTCTAGGGTACAGGATTTTAGTAGGCCATTTATTTCTATTTCTTCATTAAGAACAAACAAAAAGTATAGCCCTTACTAGGATTTTTGGGAAGAATGGTGCTGATTTTGATATGAAACCAGTGAAGAAATATCTCTGCCTTTGAAATTCTTGGCAATACCTTTTCTCCTCATTAAAGAAATAATATGCTTCTAAAGAGTAAAACCAAACAAATTTATAAAGTAAAAAGTGATAGAGCCCTGTAGTATTATAACCCAAAGATAACTGTTTTAACTGTATGATGTATATTCATTTAGACTTCTTTCATTAAAGAAAGTTAACCTTAATTTTCAGGGTAAAAGCAGGATCATTCTCTGTACTGTTTCCGTAATTTTTTTTTAAACTTAGTAATATAGATGGACTGTTTTCAATGCCAGTTAAATATTGATTAGCCTTAGTGGATGTATCAAGTTTAATTAACCAGTCTTTTGTTTATGGACATTTAAATTCTTGCTAGTGTTTTTCTAATATAGCATTCCAGTGATTACACTTGTAGATATGTCTTGGTGTATTTGTGTGATAATCAGGTAATCACGATAAATTCCTAGAAGTAGAATTTCTGGGTCAAAGATTATGCATGTTTTCAGTTTTGGCATATGTTACAAAATTGGCCTCTGAAAGGATTGTACCATATACACTCATAAGCAGTGGTCTGAGAGAACTGATTTTTATCACATCCTTACCAACATTGGCTATTATTAATCAATCTTTTAAATTTTTGCAGGTCTAGTAGGCAAAAACTTTTTTTGTCTTTTCATTTAGTATTAAAAATGTAAAACCCTACGGTTTAATTATTCCAAAATAAAAATTATACACTGTTGTGTTATCTGTTTTAAAATAACATTAGTGATCAACTTACAGACTAGAGGACTCCTATAAACAGCTGTGGTTCTTATATTTGATATCTGGGTATCAGTGGCCCACGCAAAGCTGTGTTGTGGGCAAGTTTTCTGAGTCAGTGTTCATGTTATTTATGAAGCCTTACTGACTTCATTGCTAATAGCCATAGAACAGAATTCCTTTTATTTTATTTTATGTATTTTTTATTTTTTTGCGGTACATGGGCCTCTCACCGCCGTGGCCTCTCCCGTTGCGGAGCACAGGCTCTGGACGCGCAGGCTCAGCGGCCATGGCTCACGGCCCCAGCCGCTCCGCAGCATGTGGGATCCTCCCGGACCGGGGCACGAACCCGTGTCCCCTGCATCGGCAGGCAGACTCTCAACCACTGCGCCACCAGGGAAGCCCAGAATTCCTTTTATTTTTAATGAGATGATCTAAATCAAATATTAAAAAGTTGTTTTATTCAGAGAACTCAGCCCTAATGTTAAGTGCTACTATTGTCCTGTTGACCTTAGTCAGATTTTTTTTTATCCTCCGCAAGATCAGGAAAAAAAGGTTCAAGTAAAGCCTTTTTCTAACTTTCTAATATGAAATTTTCATATCTAGGGCACCTCAAACTCCAGTGCAAACTTTACTTTTCCTGGTTATCCTGTTCATGTACCAGCAGGTGTGACATTACAGACGGCATCTGGTAAGAGTATAGTTTAAAAATATTTTGTTTTTAGCTTTGGTACTAACTTCTGGGTCTTAACTTTCATGATTTTAAATAAACTGTATACCACAAGTTATTGAAGTTATAGGAACTTTTAATAAAACTTATTTAAAAATAATAAATGGTCGTTTTTATTGTTATGGAAGCAGTCTACCACGAAATACACTAAGCCTGTCTACTAAGGCAGGTACTAAGCTTGTCCTATATTTCACTTCCAGTTCTCATCCCAACATTGTGTAAGATGCTTTATATAGGTTTTCTCTAATTCAAGTCAGTTACCTGAATTTTGACACACATGTGTCCCGGCTAGCTTTAATCAAGAAAATCTAAAGATTAGATTTATCAACCTTTGCCTCCTTTCTTATTGGAGATTGTATAAGAATATTTGAAAAATTTGGAGATTAACCTCTGCTTTTCAAAGAACTGTTTCTTCATTTGAAAGAGAATCATATCTATTTTTTGGGTTGTTACAGAGTTTAAGCAAGCACCTGACTCAATGCTCAAAAAATAAATTTCTTCTTTCTTCTGGTTAGTATTATTTTAAAGGAAAGAGGGAGGAAATTTGATACCTTGTGAAATTATTAAACCCTTTTTGGATATCCTTGTCTTATAGTTGTTATGTGGTATCTTACATCTTAACTATATGAAATACATTCTCCATGGTTAGGTTTCTTAAAATCCCAATTTGGGTTGTTAACACTGTAATTTATTAAACAATGGGAGAGGTTCATGGAATAAATATTGGTCGCCTGTATGTGTCTCAGAATGTGCCATATAAGCAATAGTGGGAAATGGCTAGAGTTAAAGCAAGATATATTTAATTTTAAAAAATAAGAGTAATATATATTTATTATAGAAAACACAAAAAATCTGAAAAATTAAAGGAAAACTCCTAGAGGTAACCACTATTAACATATTGACGTATTTCCTCCCAGCCTCCTGTGCATGAGATTTTTTTTTTAGGAAATTTAAAGGAAATTAGGATTCTGTTATACTTATAGTTTTGTTTTCTTCTTCTTTTTTTTTTTTCTTCTTTTTAAGGTTACCTTTATAAAGTTAATGTACCAATTATGGTGACACAGACTTCTGGAAGAGCAAGTATTCTTCAGCATCCGTTTCAGCAAGTATTTCAGCAGCTTGGGCAGCCTTCAATAATACAGACCAGTATTCCACAATTAAACCCGTGGTGTCTTCAAGTAACTACTGAAAAATCACAGAGAATGGAAACTGTGCTCCAACAACCTGTAGTTCTTCGTTCTGGGACAGTGGATAGGAAACGTTTAGAAAATGCTACTGGTGATACTCTTTTACATCCTGGAAATCAGCATAAAATCATGTCTGAAGCTTTACTGAGCCAGCCGGAAAACTCTCAGTATATCAGCCTTTCAGGTGTTGTATTTCCTCCACAGCTCTCTCAAATGGATTCTAATGTGGAGCCAGTGCTCGGTGTTTCAGCTAGCATGACTCAAAATCTGCATGGTGGGCCCCTGTCCACAGGCCCTCAGGGGGCTCAGCACCAGCACACGCCTGATGTTCAGCTTCGTGTTCTTAAAGATAGGATGTGTGGATGGGATTCTGTAAAGCAGCCGAGAAATACAGAGGAGCCCAGCAGCCTACCTGTCTCAAAGAAGGTAGTTCTATGTTCAATTTAATGGAATTAGGAGATAAACAGTAGCCAGTGATTAGATGTCCTGAGTGTTTTTTTTAAACTGTAAGGTTACTCAAAAGCATGTTTTGTTTTTCCCTTTAGAAGATTCTTTCTTTATTATTTTTAGTACAACTATCAGTTTTTAAAAGTATTCATGCTCAGCATTTCTAAACTTTTAGTTTCAATTAATGAATTAGAATATTTCTTCAAAGAAAATGCATTTGTTTTAAGGTAATCCATTTACCTCTCCCTTACATTGTGAGAATTGTTTTTTGTCTGCAGATAAAATTTAAGATTCAGAAATGCATTCTAGTAATTAAATGAGTGTTTTGAGGTAATTCATTGTCATACTTAATATACAAGAGGTTCAAAGTATTTTTTTTCTTGCTCTACCTAATTTTCCTAAACTCCCATATGAAAGTTTTCTCTACATGAGGAATTATCTTGCTAGTAAATACTTTGTTTCTCCGTTTGCTAAAATACTAGTTAACTTAATTTCTTTTGGAATTCAAACCACTAAAAAATAGCTCCTAATTAGTCTTCCATATTAAAAATAGGTTTACATTATTAATTTCCAAGGAATTCATAGTGATGGCAGAAAGATTCATGGAGAATTTCACATGGTAAAATTTAAAAATCTTGCATGATCTTTTTACAAATGTAAAATTATGTCTTACAGCTAACTCCATTTATACAATTTAGTGACATATGACAAATAAAGGTTTGTGTCTCTAGCTAATGGTTTAGTGGTCCTTTAGAACCGCTGTACAAATCTGTAGCAGTGTAGTAGTTAAGTGTCACCTTAACATTTTTCTAGATAGAAGGGGAAGGTACAGGGTACAGTGAAGGATAATGAACAAAGAATATGTCTATCAGAAACCATTTGACTTGTTTTAGAATATTTCAGATGTTTGATGAAGCCTGTTCAAAATCTTTTAGCAGGTCTGTTTTTGGTTTAGTTTGGTATAATGTATTAAGGTTAAAATGTTTATTGAGTGTTCATTATATTTTTCACATAATATATAAAATTAAGAAATGGAGGATAAACTCATAATTACGAAACATTTGGTTTTGAGGGAAAATAACTGTAAAATAAGCGTTTGTTTTTATCACTTGGAACATAACTTTTAGAGGCATTTTTCTCCTGCACTCTGTATGAACTTTGAAGATTTCTGGTGTGATGATTCAAGGACTTAGTCTACTTACTTATTAGATGTCACATTGTACTTTGTTCTGATATGGGGAAGTAGATTAGTTAAGGGAGATTAAGGATTGTTTAGGGGCTAGTGGTTAAGAGTTTAAGCTTTAAAGCCACAATAGGTTCAAATTCTAGATTTACCACTTACAAGCAAGCTAGGTAATGTTGCTTTCTGAAATTCAGTCATAAGTCTGTAAACTGGGCATAAAACCAAGCTCATAATGTTTAGAATTATCAGAGATGTATAGAGTTTTTGATAGCTCTGTCACCATAATAAGCTTTAGATTTGTGCTATTATGCTTTATGGGCATGTGATATATTAGATAACTTTTCATATAACTTGTTGCTTGGTTTTAAAATCTATGTTTAAAACACAAACATCCAAACAGTCAAAAGAATTTAATTTATAACATTTTAAAAAACTTACTGTAGGTTAACTTAAAATAGTAATCTGGTAAAATTTATGCTGATTGAATTTTCAGAAAATTTTATAAATAGCTCTCTATAAGTAGCTTTTCAGAAATTCTTATTGCTTAAAGCAAGTTACAATTAGCCCTACTTATTTACTTTTCCTGTGTAGACTGCCAGAGATCTTAAGTTTTTATGTAGGTTTAGCATTATTACTGTTTCATAAAATATATTCCTGACAATTTTTGACGTGTTCCTATTTTAAAATGCATATTACTATGTTAAGTTTTTCCTCAGTGTAGGAATTTTGTTTGCTAATCTTATAATGCTGTAGAAAATTAGAAACTCAGGTCTTCATTGGAACTGCAAAAAGTAGGAGCAGAAGGAGAGAAACGGGTAGGGTGGTGTATCTTCTCCAGCTCCTTTTTATTCCTTGCTGGCTCTCCCCACCATCTTCATTGCCCTCTCTCCCAAATATTATCATTTCTGCTACCTTCTCTTTTAATTATTTACCTTTCTGACTGCTTCCTCTTATCTCCTTTGTGAGCTCCTGTTTATCTGACCTTGCTGTTTCCTAAGGTTCTAGCCTCAGCCCATTTCTCTTCTTACTTCATGTTTTCCCTGGGCAATCTCATGCATTATCGTGGTTTTTAACTATGACCTGCTTGTTGATGACTGCATTTTCAGCCCAGTTATTCCCTTGAGCTTCATTCTCATGTCTGTTTCCTTTCTAGACAGCTCTCCCTGAATGTTATAATAAGTCATTGTTTCCTCATCAGAGATACTGCATAGTACCACTGCCCACCTGGTCTCCCAAGCTAAGGACTACAGTGACTTTTTGGCCCCCTTTCCCCCTCATCCTCCTTATGTCATGTGCTTTTGAGAATTATTATTATTATTTTAATTATTATTAGTTTTTTTGTGGTACACGGGCCTCTCACTGTTGTGGCCTCTCCCATTGCGGAGCACAGGCTCCGGACGCGCAGGCTCAGCGGCCATGGCTCACGGGCCCAGGTGCTCCGCGGCATGTGGGACCTTCCCGGACCAGGGCACGAACCCGTGTCCCCTGCATCGGCAGGCGGACTCTCAACCACTGCGCCACTAGGGAAGCCTGAGAATTATTTTTATTTATTTATTTTAGGCCACGCCACGTGGCATGTGGGATCCCAGTTCCTCAACCAGGGATTGAACCTGTGCCCCCTACACTGGGAGTGCAGAGTCTTAACCACTGGACTGCCAGGGAAGTCCTTTAAAAATTATTTTAAAAATTGAAAAAAAAATTTGTAAAGTATATACAGTGGACCCTTGAGCAGTGCAAGGGTTAGGGACACTGAGCTCCACGCAGTCAAAAATCTGCGTCTGACTTTATAGTTAACCCTCTGTATCCGTGATTCCGCATCCACGGATTCAACCAGTCACAGACCTTGTAGTATGTATTTATTGAAAACAATCCACGTATAAATGGTCCTGCGCATTTCAAACCCATGTTGTTCAAGGGACCTCGGTATAACATAAAATTTACCATTTTAACCATTTTTAGGTGTACAGTTCAATGGCATTAAGCATGTTCACATTACTGTGCAACCATCACTACTATCCATCTTTAGAACTTTCTAATCATCCCAAACTGAAATTCTGTACCCATTAAACAATAACTCCCCATTATCCCCTCCATTCAGCTCCTGGTAACTTCTACTTTTTGTTTCTATAAATTTGACTACTACTAGGTACCTCGTGAGTGGTATCATACAATATTTGTACTTTTGTGACTGGCTTAGTTTGCTTAGCCCATTTTCAAGGGTCGTTCATGGAGCATATATGGGAATTTCATTCCTTTTAAAGGCTGAATCATATAACTTTTGACAACTTTTAAAACCAAATATTTCTGGAATCTTTTTCCTCTTCTCTATCCCTACTGCCATTGCCCTAATTGTCTCTCAATTGGGACAATATAGTTTCTAACTAATTTATTAGCCTGTAGTCTCTGCTGGTTCTTACTCCACTCCTTCCAATCCATCCATCCTAGAGGTTAAAGGCTTCAGGGATCAGAAATGTTTTGAATTCCTTCTCTATCCCTTAATAACTACATGAGTTGGGCAAGCTACTATTTCCTCGTTTGTAAAATAAAGATAATAGTAGCTACCGTAGAATTGTGGTGGTGGGAGGATTATGTGAGATAATCAGTGTGAAGTGCTCAGCAATATACTGCCTAGCATATGGTAAGAGCTCAGTGAGTATTAGCTATGACCTCTGCTCCTCATGGCTACCATAGATTTACTCAGCATGCAGCCTGCTTAACATGTCGCTGACTGCCTATCAGCTACAGGATAAAATTTAAGCTCCTTGAAAAAAAAATTAATAAACAGAAATCTCAATTAAATAGAGTTGGGAGACCTGAGGGGGGCACTCTCACGCCCTGTGACAATAGCAGAGCCCAAGTAGAAGATTCCGCTTCTATCCTGACAACAACTTAACCAATGAAGAGCTGTGGACTCTGTTTACTGTAGCCCTCCCAACTTCCTTTTCTTCTCTATATAAGCGTTCTTCCTTCGAGGGGACTTGCATGTGGCTCGCCATGGTTGCACACCCCACATTTCTGCTGATCCTGAATAAACCTATCTTTGCCTGAGAAATATCTGGCAGTCTGTTTTTTTTTAGGTCAGTATTCTTAATGTGGCATACGAGGACCTCCATGTTCTTTTTTGGCCAGAGTTTCTCATTTGCTCTTTATTTCATGCCTACTACTTTATTGGTAACAACAAACTGTGAGCAATGATCTGTGTTAACCACAAGAAAGGATGGCGGCAGAAAAGCTAGGCACAAAGCAGAGGGGATAACAAAAGCAAAGAGAGGCAGGAAACAACAAAGTTAATTCCTACTTACCCATTTATTACTTCCTCCAGAAATCTTACTTAATACCTTTCTATCTGCCCTCTCCCCTTTCATTATTAGGTTGGATGTATCTCTTCTGTGTTATCATAGCACCTTATGTGTGTATCCGTCATAATGTAGTTAAGAGATGCATTAAAATGTCCTGTGTGCATTGAGAGGTACATTTTATTAATCTTTGTATACCCAACACCTTAAGAATACACACACACATACACACACACACACATATATTCATATATATATTCTCTTTAAAAGAAGAGGATCTATGACTAGTTTACTTGGCTCAATAGTTCTCAACTCTGGCTAAATATTAGAATTATTGGGGCATTAAAAAAATGTTCAAGTCTGCCCCAAGGGATATGGATCTAATTGGTCTGGAGTGCGGTCCACTTACTATTGTTGGAGTTTTCTGAGGTGATTGTAATACATAGTTAAGATTAAGAACGACTGATCTAGCTAAATATCAATTTATGAATGAAAAATGGATGGAGTGAGGGGATTAGAGAATATATAACTTTAAGAGCTTTTATTTTCCAATCCATTCTGATACTCTTCTAAAAGATAAAATATCATACCAATAGTTATTTGAATTCATGATTCAGTTAATTGAGCACATAATTTTTGAGTCACTGTATGCTACTTCTAAATGAATATCTCTAAATCAGATTTTTAAACCAGGTATGTGACATTTTTATTTCTTTAGAGGAAAAAAACCAATTTAACAAGATACATGACATTTTTGTTTCTTTAGAGGAAAAAAGCCAATTTAACAAGATACTTTTTTTTTGTATTTGTCAGAATATGTTGAGGTATATTTCATCCCAAATAAGAGTAGAGTGGCATGGGATGCTACTTACGTGGTTAGGTAATATATAATCATTATTGCCATTATGTTGTGGGAGATAGCTGGATTAAGTTTCTGTTAAGAATTAAAGATGTACCCTTCCATTATGATTATAGGCAACTGAATTTCACATAGTTTAGTTTGAAAATGTGAAGAGAAAATATGTTATAGCTTAGGCTTCTCCTGTTTTATCTTTATTCCCACATATGCGTATGAAGTTGTATCAGTCCTTACCAACCATTAGAAAAATATTGTCCTTTCATTAGGGGAAAGCTTAAGTTGAAAAGGTTGGAAGCTGTATTTGGCAAATAAAGCTTTATCTTGAAGCGTCCTATGCATTTGCTCATTGTACTGCCCAGTCACAGAAGCTGTATGCAATTGAAAAGACCTTGGGTGAAGCTGAGAATCTTGGAAATCATTGAGCTGGTTTGTTTAGAGCAGAGAAAGAAAACTAAAGCAGTGCTTCTGTCAGATGATGTCTCTGCACTAGAACTGTTGACATTTCTTCACGTTCAGCGAGAACTCATAGAAGAATCAGCAGTGACTTTTCTTTAACATTCAGCAGGATAAAAATACCAGTACTTCTCAGGGCAGCCGACATCTGATTTTAATCATGTTTGCACATTGGCACAGTAAAAAATTCCTGTGTTGTGAGACCTTTTTTTGAAACTGGAAACTGACATCTTTGTAATAATGAAGTTTTTATAGATTAACAGAATTTGGTACTCTCTGTACTGATGGAGCCCCTGAGATGCTTGGCAACACATGGTTTTGCTGCTTCAGTGGAGAGAGTATTTCAATGTCTGTTTCAGCACATGGCATACCTTAGTGCTGAGACCCAGCCAATAATTCTAAAAGAAGTATTGTCGGCTGCCGTGACACTCAAATGCATTCGAATTTAATTGAATTATTAAATTTTCCAATTTAATGATTTAAATTGATTTAATGATTTCCAATTTAATTTCCAGTCATTATCTTTTCCAAGACATTTGTCAAAAAGTGTGGGGAAAATGTTCTATTCTTTTTTATGCAAATTTTTTATGACTTTTCAGAGGACAGTACTTGAAGCCCTTAATTGATCCTTGGGGAGACATTAACTATTGTTGAGAGACAGTGGAAACCTCCTAATAACAATTTGACTTGGAGGAGTTCATTGATCTATGTAGTGGATGTTTGCCATATGAAAGGCTTAAATCTTCCTATTCATGGGCCTGTGGTATCAATTATGGATGTTGCTGCAAAACTGCCTGCTATTTTGGTTAAACTACCACCTTGGAAAAGGAGATTGGAGTCAGATAATCATATGAACTTTCTCATGCTTGGTGGAAGTGCTTCTGAAGAAAGAAGTTGAGAGTGACGAAACTCTTTTGCAGTTATTGATATTAAATTTGGATTTGTAATCTTACTCTTTTCCCAGAATAAAGAGGACCTCACTGACATAGGTAAAATAAGATGATGCTACGTGAATTCAATTACAAGAGTCCTGGAATCTTTAATATTCCTTAATAAGCTTATACTAATCTGGTAAAGTACCATGGGAGCGCTGATTCATTTTGTAACAAAAGATCTTGCGGTGTAAGGTTTTCAGTACTTGTTGCTATTAACATGAAAAGCCAATTCCAACATGTGATTAGGCCCAGGACTAACCTTACCATAATTTACTTTTCACACAATTAGATTTATTGGGGTAGTATCTACATACAGTAAAGTTCACCTTTATTTAGGTGTACAGTTTTTAGATGTACTTATGAATTTTGACAAAACACTTGGAGTTATATAACCAGTATCACAGTTGAGATACAGAACATTTCCATCACCCCAAAGAGGTCCCTTAGGCCCCTGTGTAGCCAATACCCTCCCTTCACATCTGGTCCCTGGCACTCACTGATGTGTTTTCTTTTGGTATAGGCTTGCCTTTTTCAGAATGTCAAACAAATGGAATCATGCATTATGTAACTTTAATATGATATATTCGCAGTTCATTCATGTTTTTGCATATATTAGTATATTCCATTGTGCCACAATTTGTTTATCCATTCACCATTTGGACATTTGGATGTTTCCAGTTTGGGCTTTTGTGAACGAATCCCCTAAAAACATTCATGTGTGGGTTTGTGGGTTTCCTCCCTTCCTTTCTCTCTCGCTCCCTCCCTTCCTTCCTTTTTGGTGTGGACTTAGGTTTTCTTTACTTTCGAGTAAATACCTAGGAGTGGGATTTCTAGGTCATATGATACCTGTATGCTTATAAGAAACTGCCAAACTCATTTCCAAAGTGGCTGTATTCCCAGCAGCAGTGTATGGTGGAATGCAAATTTCTGCTCCCAGTGGGTAAGAGTTGTAGTTGCTTCATGTCCTTGCTATTTAACGCTGTCTTTAGGAGAGAAGTTTGTGATTTTGATGAAGTCTAATTTATTCTTTTTTCCTTTTGATTTCTGCTAATGTGTCTTATCTAACCAAAGGTTGTGAAGATCATTGAATGCTTCTAAAAACTTTATGGATTTTACATTTAGGACTGTGATCCGTTTTTGAGTTAATTTTTGTGTATAGTGCAAGGTTAGGGTTTAGGGTTTTTTTTTTTTTGCATATGGATGGCTATTCAGTTGTTTTAGCATTATTTGTTAAAAAGACTACCCTGTCTCCATTGAGTTGCCTAAATCACATTGAGTGTTTAAAGCACGTTCACCTTTAATGAAAATCAGTTATCATAATGTATGTTGGTTTATATCTGGACTTCCACTCTGTTTCATTAATTCATGTGTCTATCTTTTCACTAGCACCACACTGTCTTGATTATGTCAGCTTTGTAGTAAGTCTGGACATCAGAGAGTGTGAGTTTCTTGTTTTTTTTTTTTTTAAGAAGATGTTGGGGGTAGGAGTTTATTAATTAATTAATTTATTTTTGCTGTGTTGGGTCTTTGTTTCTGTGCGAGGGCTTTCTCTAGTTGTGGGAAGTGGGGGCCACTCTTCATCGTGGTGCGCGGGCCTCTCACTGTTGTGGCCTCTCTCGTCGCGGAGCACAGGCTCCAGTTGCGCAGGCTCAGTAGTTGTGGCTCACGGGCCTAGTTGCTCTGCGGCATGTGGGATCCTCCCAGACCAGGGCTCGAACCCGTGTCCCCTGCATTGGCGAGCAGATTCTCAACCACTGCGCCACCAGGGAAGCCCCGAGTTTCTTAACTTTATTCTTTTTCAAAGTTATTTTGGTTATTCTAATTCTTTGCTTTTCCATATAAATGTTAGAATGAGCTTGTCATTTTTTACAAAAAAAGCTGCTGGGATTCTGATACGGGTTTTGTTGGATCTATAGATCAACAAGGGGAGAATTGACATCTTCACAATGAGTGTTCCAATTTATTGCTACATTTTTTATTTAGGTCTTTGACTTTTAAAGTTTTATAGTTCTCAACATACATATATTGCACATACTCTATTTTTATCTAAGTGTTTCATGGTTTTGGGTGCTGTCATAAATAATAATACACACCATAAAGCACAACGTTATTTATATTTTAAGCTTCATTTGCATTAATTTTAAAAATATTATTTTCAAAGGTAGGATTATTGAGGAAAAAAGCTAAAAATTTCCGTGGTTCTTCAAGTACATTGCCACAATAGTTTCAAGAGGTTGTGCAATTTTTCCTGCCACCAGCACTCTTTATCAGTTTTATCACATACTTGACAGTTTACACCATTGATTTTGTCTGTTGTAAAAATTTACCTTTTAACCATTTTTTACTGCACAGTTCAGTGGCATTAGGTGCAGTCACATTCTTGTGCAACAGTCCTCACCATCCATCTCTGGAACATTTTTTATTTTCCCAAATTGAAATTCTGTACCCATTGAACAATAACTTCCCATTTGTATCTTCCCCCAGCCCCTGGCAGCTACCATTCTACTTTCTGTCTCTATGAATTTGACTATAGGTATCTCAAAGCAGGAGGTCAAATAGTATTTGTCCTTTTGTGTCCCTTTTCACTTAGCATAATGTCTCTTGTTCATCCATGTTGTAGCATATATTAGAATTTTCTTCCTTTTTATGCTTAAATAACATTCCATTGTGTATATATACTGTATTTTGTTAATTCATTCATCCATCCATGAACACTTGGATTGCTTATACCTTTTGACAGTTGTGTCTAATGCTACTGTAAACTTGGGTATACAAATATCTCCTTGATTCCCTGCTTTCAAATATGTAGCCAGATATGGTGCTGGGTCATATGACAATTCTGTTTATAATTTTTTAAGGAACTACTGTAGTGTTCCATAGCAGCTGCACCATTTTACATTCCCACCAGCAGTGCACAATTTCTCCACGTTCTCACCAACACTTATTTTCTGTTTGTTTTTTTTCTTTGATAATAGCCATCCTAATGGGTATGAGGTGGTATCTTACTGTGGTTTGGATTTGCATTTCCCTAATGATTAGTGATACTGAACATCTTTTCATGTGCTTATTGCCATTTGTATATTTTCTTTGGAGAAATGTCTATGTTCTTTGCGCATTTTTAAATCAAGTTTTTCGTTTTGTTGTTGAGTGTAGGCGTTTTAAAATATATTTTAATTTATTTTAAATTATAATATTAACTCATATTGATGAGTTAATATTGATTAATATTGATGGATATTAACTCATCAGATATATGATTTGCACATATTTTCTCCCATCTTGTGGGTTACCTTTTCACTTTGTTGATAGTGTCCTTTGATGCACAAAGGTTTTAATTTCGATGAAGTCCATTTTATCTTTTTTTTTTTTTTGCCTATGCTTTTGGTATCATATCTAAGAAATTATTCCCAAATTCAGTGTCATGAAGATTCTCCTCTATGATTTTTTTCCTAAGAGTTTTGTAGTTTTAGCTCTTACGTTTAACTTTTTAATCCATTTTGAGTTAATTTTTGTATATGGTGTAAGGTAGGGAACCAACTTCATTCTTTTGCATGTGGATATATAGTTTTCTTAGCATTTGTTGAAAAGATTGTCCTTTGTTGAATGGTGTTGTCACTTTTGTAGAAGATCATTTGATCATATATGTGAGAGTTTATTTCTGATCTCTCTGTTCTATTGGTCTTTTGTCTGTCTTTATGCAAATACACTGTTTTGACTACTGTAGTTTTGTAGCAAGCTTTGAAATCAGGATGAATGGGACCTCCAACTGTGTTTTCTTTTTCAAGATTGTTTTGGTTATTCAGGGTCCCTTGAGATTCCATATGAATTTCAAGATGCTTTACTATTCCATTCGCACCAAAAATGTCATTTGGATTTTGATAGGGATTGCAGTGAATCTTAGTTGTCTTTGGGTAGTATCAACATTTTAATAATATTAACTCTTCTAATCCATAAACATGGAATGTCTTCCCATTTATTTGTATCATTTTTAACTCCTTTTGGCAATGTTTTGTAGTTTTTAGTGAACAAGTCTTTTTCCTCCTTGGTTATGTTTACTCCTAAGTATTCTATTTGGTGGTTTTGTAAATGGAATTGCTTTCTTAACTTTGTTTTCAGGTTGTTAATTGTTAGTGTATAGAAATGCAACTGATTTTTGTATGTTGTTTTGTATTTTGTACATTTTGCTGAATTCATTAGTTCTAACATTTTTGTGTGTGTATGGAATTTTGGGGGTTTTGTACATAGAACATTATGTCATCTGCAAACAGAGCCAGTTTTACTACTTCCTTTTTAATTCAGATGCCTTTTATTTCTTTATCTTGCTTAATTGCCCTAGCTAGGACTTCTAGTACTATGTTGAATAGAAGTGGCAAGAGTGGGCATCCATGCCTTGTTCCTGATTTTAGAGGAAAAGCTTTCAGTTTTCACCATTGAATATGCTGTTAGCTGAGAGTTTCTCATAGGTCAATTTTATTATGTTGAGGTAATTTCTTTCTATTCCTAGTTTGAGTGTTTGTTTTTATTTTAAATCATGAAAGGGTGTTGAATTTTGTCAAATGCTTTTTTTGCATTAGTTTAGGTGATTGTTGTTTTTTCCCCTCTTCAGTGTGTTAATGTGTTGTATTACATTGATTTTTCATATGTTGACCCACTTTTGCATTTCAGGAATAAATCTCATTTGGTCATGGTGTATGATCCTTTTAATGTGCTGTTGAATTCTGTTAATATTTTGTTGAGGATTTTTTTTTTTTTTTTTTGGCCATGTTGTGTGGCTTGTGGGATCTTAGTTCCCTGACCAGGGACTGAACTTGGGCCCTCGCAGTGAGAGTGCAAAGTCTTAGCCACTGGACTGCCAGATAATTCCCTTGTTGAAGATTTTTGAGGATTGGTGTTAATTCTTCTTTGAGTGTTTGGTAGAATTCTTTAGTGAAGCCATCTGGTCCTGGGCATTTCTTTGCTGAGAGGTTTTTGATGACTAATTGAATCTCATTACTGGTTATAAGTCTATTAATATTTTCTCCTTCTTCATGATTCAGTCTTGGTAGGTTTTGTGTTTTTAGGAATTAGTTCATTTCACCTGGGTTATCCAGTTTGTTGACATACAGTTAGTCTTATAATTCTTTTTATTCCTGTAAAATCACTAGTAAAGTTTCTTTATTTCTGATTTTAGTTATTTGAGTCTTCTCTCTTTTTTTCTTCATCAATCTAGCCAAAGGTTTATAAATTTTATTGATCTTTTTTGGTTTTGTTTAGTTTCTCTATTGTTTTTCTATTCTTTACTTTATCTCTGCCCTAATTGCTATTATTTCCTTCCTTCTACTAGCTTTGGCTTTATTTGTTCTTCTTCTAGTTCCTTAAGGTTGTTAATATGAGATCTTTCTCCTTTTTTAATATGAGCATTTACAGCTATAAATTTCTGTCTTAGCACTTCGTTTGCAGAATCCCATATGTTTTGGTATGCTGTGTTTTCATTTGTCTCGAGATATTTTTTTATCTTTTGACAAAAGATTTTGAGTTGTTTTTTGTTTCTTCTTTGACCCATTGATTTTTTTTTTTTTTTGAGACTGTTATTTAACTTCTACATCTTGTGGATTTTCCAGTTTTCCTTCTGCTGTTAATTTCTGGTTTCATTCCATTGTGATCAGAAAAGATACTTTGTATGATTTCAGTCCTTTTAAATACTAAGATTTGTTCTGTGGCCTAATTTATGGCCTATCCTGGAGAACATTCTGTGTGTACTTGAGAAAAATGTGTATCCTGCTATTTTGCATGTTTTGTATATGTTTGTTAGGTACAGTTAGTCTGTCATGCTCAAGTTCTTTATTTCCTTATTGATATTTTGTCTGGTGGTTCTATTCATTATTGAAAGTGGAGTATTAAAGTTTCCTACTATTACTGCAGAGCTATTTCTCCCTTTTTGTTGCATATATTTAGGAGCTCTGATGTTCGGTGCATATATATTTGTAATTGTTATATCTTCTTGGTGAATTAATTCTTTTATCATTATATAATGTTTTTTTTGTTTCTTGTAACAGTATTTGAATTAAAGTCTATTTTGTCTGTTATTAGCATAGTTTCCCCAACTCTTGTGGTTACTATTTGCATGGAATATCTTTTTCCATCATTTTACTTTCAACCTTGTGTGTCCTTAGACCTAAGGTGAGTCTCTGGTAGACAGCATGTAACTGGATACTGTTTATCCATTTTGCCAGTCTGTTGCTTTTGGTTGGGGAGTTTAATCCATTTACATTTAAAGTAATTGCTAATAGGGGAGAGGTTACTCTTGCTATTTTGTTTTCTGTGTGTCTTTTAGCTTTCTTGTCCCTTATTTTCTCCCTTATTTCCTCCCTTATTACATTCTTTTGTGTGTAGTTTTTTTGTAATGACACATTTTGATTGTTTTCTCATTTCCTTTTGTGTGTTCTCTATAGGTATTTTCATTGTGGTTATCATGGAGATTACTTATAGCATCTTAAAGTTGTAATAATCTATTTTGAACTGATACCAACTCACCTTTAATTTTATATAAAAACTCTGCTTCTTTTCAGCTCTACCCTCCCCCACTTTATATCATTGATGTCCCAAATTATGTCTTTATATATTGTGTACTCGATATAGATTTATAATTATAGTTTTTAATGCTCTTATCTCTTAAATCTCATAGAGGACTAAAAAGTACAGTTAACAAACCAAAATATGATAATACTGGTTTTTATATTTGTCATTGTATTTATCTTTACCAGAGAACTTTATATTTTTGTGTGGCTTCAGATTACTGTCTAGCTTCCTTTCATGCCAATTTAAAGGACTCCCTTTAGTATTTATTGTAGAGTAGACCTAGTAGTAATAAACTCCTTCAGCTTTTACCTGGAAATGCCTTATTTGCAGGACAGTTTCCCAGATATAGAATTCCTAGTTTAGTCTTTTCTTTCAGCACTTCATTTTTTTTCTTTTTCTTTGGCCACACCACGTGGCACGTGAGATCCTAGTTCCCTGACCAGGGATCGAACCCATGCCCCCTGCATTGGAAGCATGGAATCTTAACCACTGGACCACCAGGGAAGTCCCTCAGCACTTTAAATATATGTCATACCACTGCCTTTTTGTTTTCAAAGTTTCTGGTGAGAAATCTGCTTGTTATCTTACCGAGGATCCTTTGTATGTGATGAGTTGCTTTTCTCTTGCTGCTTTAAATAGTGCTGTTATTTAATTTCAGTTTCCAATTGTTTATTGCTACTATACAGCCATACAATTTTTGTAAATTGCCTTACATCAGTCTGAATGTTTATGTAACCCCCAAATTAATATGTTGAAATCCTAACCCCCAAAAGGTGATGGTAATTAGGAGGTGGGGCCTTTGGGAGGCGATTAGGTCATGAGGATGGAGTCTTCAATTAATGGGATTAGTTACCTTATAAGCGACCCCACAGGGCTCCCTAGCCCCTCTGCCATATGAGGACACAGTGAGAAGCCATCGTCTGTGAACCAGAAAGTGGGCTCTACCAGATACCAGATCTGCTGGTGCCTTGATCTCAGGCTTCTCAGCCTCCAGAATTGTGAAAAATAAATTTCCATTGTTAATAAGCTACCTAGCTTATGGTATTTTGTTATAGCAGCCCAAATGATCTAAAACAGTTTCCTTATCCTTTTAATGTTTTGGGGATCTATGGTGACACCCTATCCTTAATTAGTAATATCATTTCTTTTCTCTTTTTGTTAGTCTGGCTACGTTTTTTCATTTTTATTCATCTTTTCAAGGAATGAACTTTTGGTCTAATTGACTTTTTCTGTTCTCAGTTTCATGTATTTTTCTTTTTATTTCCTTATTTGCTATGAACTTAATTTGATCTTCTCTTTTTTAGTTTCTTAAGGTGGAATTTTAGGCCAGTGATTGAGACTTGCTTCTTCTCTTATATAGTCATGCAATGCTATAAATTCCCTCTAGGCACTGCTTTAGCTACATCTCAGGTTTCGAAATGTAATGTTTTTGTTTGCATTCAATTAAAATTATGTTTTAATTTCCCTTGTGACTTCTTCTTTGACCCATGTGTATTTAAAAGTGTGTTGTTTAATTTGTAAATATTTGAGGATTTTCCAGATTTTTCTGTTACTGATTTCTGGTTTAATTCCTTTGTGCTAAGAGAACATACTTTGTATGTGTTAAAGTTGCCAAGATTTGTTTTATGATCCAGAATGTGGTCCATCTTGGTGAACATTCTGTGTGCTCTTGAAAAGAATGTGCATTTGGCTCTTTGGGGGTGGAGTATTCTATAAATGCCAATTAGGTTATGCTGGTTGATTGTGTTGTTCAGTGCTTCTACATTCTTACTGAATTTCAGTCTGCTTTTTTTATTGATTAGTAAGAAGAAGAATGCTGAATTCTCCAACTATGTTTGTGAATTTGTCTGTTAATCTTTTCAGTTCTGTCAGTTTTGATTTATATTTGTCCTTTTTGTATTTGGTTTATTCTAGTTAGTACAATCCTTTATATTTTTTATTTATCCATTGAGCATGATGTCACTTGTCCTTTCTACTTCATTGAATTATTGTTTAAAATAAAATAGTTAAAACCTAAGAGGTATATAAACTTAAGATAGTATGTATAAAAACTGGTAAACATTATCTGAAAACAGTCAACTGATTTGCTGTCTATGTATGACCGTAAGTGGGTTTACTTTATTTACAACTTAAAAGTTATTCCCATCTTATACAGAAATGCTAGGAGTGTTCTAAAATTCAAAATTAGGGAATATCATCTGACAGGGAAGGAATATGTTTTCAGAGGCCACTTGTGAACTGTTTAAGTAATTTTATATTTTGTGTGATCCAATGTTTTATATACGTTGTTTGACAGGAAAAAACTTTATTGCATTTATTTCTCTTTTTAGGATTCTAATTCTCAGATGGATTTAAGCCTTCAGGTAACTGATGATGATATTAACGAGATAATTCAAATAGATGGAACTGGAGATACAGCTTCCAGTGATGAAATAGGAAGTACGAGAGATGTAGATGAGAACAAATTTCTAGGGATTACTGATGCGGGAGACCTGAAGGTATTTGAAGAAGCCAGCAGTATATCAAATGAAGATTCAATGGCCAACAGTAGTGATAATGAAGACCCTCAAGTAGACCTTGTGGAAGAGGTGAGGATTATTTTTGAGCTGAAACTTTTAAAAATTTATAGCATTTGTACTTTAATATACTTTGGAACCAAGAGGAATAACAATTAAGGTTAATCCTGTCTTTTGTCTTTAAAATGAGACTTATTTGTATCTAGTATTTACACTTTTAATCTTAAACTGTAATTTAACTCAGTATTAAGTATTTAGGAATCAGCTACTATATTTGTTGGTCTTAACTAGAGGTAGTGAGAGGTTTAAGGGATGGGAGTGGAGGTAAAGAGGGCAGCTAGGGTAGAAGCATATCATATCTGCTCTAATCCTAATAAATGCTGTGAAATCTTTGTGGAATGTGATAATTAAGAAGCATGTAAGTGGTATGTATTAACTATCGTTTATGGTGCCGTACATATGTGCCAGGTACCATACTAAATCTTACTGCCTTTTGTTATTTAACATTACCACTGCCTTATGGGTTTTATGAGTCTTATTACTGTCCTCATTTTGCAGATGAGAAAACTGAGATACAAGGAGTTTTAGTAGCTTGCCAAAGGTCAGTCTTGTGGTTATTGAGTGACTAAGTTGGGATTCAAACTCAGGCTGTTTTACTTTTAAATACAGTACTATTCTGTGTCCTTGGAGGGAGAGAATATGTCCCTCTGTCTTTAAAAAATTCAAAGCATCATGAAATTCATTAATGTGAGTATCTTTCATCTTTAGGACCCTTTAAATTCTGGGGATGATGTTAGTGAGCAGGATGTGCCGGACCTGTTTGACACAGATAATGTAATTGTCTGTCAGTATGAAAAGGTACTGTATTCACCTTTTAGACTTTAGGTTTATTAATTGCATTTATAGTAGAAAATGAACAAAATAATGGGAAATGTGATGATCAGTTACTGTTCAGTTAAATTAATCTCAAAATAGCTAAGTAATTCTATAAATTTGGGAGGATATTTTGGGTCTAACACTGTGCTGTGTGGTCTTGGTGATACCAAAAAAGTGATAGGCCTTGTCTTATGGAGGTGATAGTCTTATTGAAGAAAGGTGTTTCTGTATGGAATAATAGAATGGCATACAATAAGATAGTAGGTAAATCAAAAGCTAAAATACGTGACAGGTAAATCAAATACTAAAATACATGGCATATAAATCAAATGCTAAGATGAGTGGCACAGACAGTTAGTCCTAAAAGGGGCTAGGAAATGCAAGAAATCCTTTGTAGTTGGAGTTCTCCACAAATCCTTCATGGGTGATGTGGGGCTTTGAAATAGATCTTGAATGATTTGTAGGATATAGATAAGTGTGGAGAGTAGGCATTCAGAGTAGAGTAGCCTGATAAAAGGCAGAGAAATGAATGCATGTAGAATTTATAAGGGACAGTGAAGAGACAGCTCTGCCTTGAATGAGGTGTTTTCCTTTTGAATGTGTTAGGAAATGAGGCTGGGTGGTGGACAGAGGTGGGAGCAGATTGGAAAATCCAGAATCCTGGTAGGGGAAGTTCAAACTTGATTTGATGGACATTAACCTTATGAGGATGATATTGAGAAAATTGTAATTGGGTTTAAAAACTGGCATTGTTTGCTAATTTGGAAGAGGCAAATAGTAAGAAGAACAGGGATAGCACATAAAGTAACAGAGCCCAGACTAAGGATGGCAGCATAGAACATGGAAGAGTTAGAGATTATGGTGGAAGAAATCATTGGACTTCCAATACTATGTTGAAGAGAAGTGGTGAGAGTGGGCATTCTTGTCTTGTTCCAGATTTTAGTGGGAAGGCTTTTAGCTTTTCACCTTTGAGTATTATATTGGCTGTGGGTTTGTCATAAATTGCTTTTAGTATGTTGAGATATGTTCCCTCTATACCACTTTCCTAAGGGTTTTTTAATCATGAATGGGTGTTGAATTTTACCAGATGCTTTTTCTGCATCTATTGAGATGATCGTGTGGTTTTTGTCCTTTTTTTTTGTTGATGGGGTGTATCACATTGATTGATTTGTGAATGTTGAACCATCCTGGTGACCCTGGCATGAATCCAGCTTGGTCATGGTATATGACCTTTTTTATGTGTTGTTGGATTCAGTTGGCTAATATTTTGTTGAGAATTTTTGCATCTATATTCATCAAAGATATTGGCCTGTAATTTTCTTTTTTGGTAGTTGTCTTTGTCTGGTTTTGGTATCAGGGTGATGGTGGCTTCATGAACTATTTTTGGGAGAGTTCCTTCCTCTTTAATCTTTTGGAAGAGTTTGAGAAGGATTGGTATAAGTTCTTCTTTGTATGTTTGGTAGAATATACACTGAGGAAAAGACAGTCTCTTCAGCAGGTGGCGTTGGGAAAGTTGGACAGCCACATGTAAGTCAATGAAGTTAGAACACACCCTCACACCATACACAAAAATAAACTCAAAATGGCTCAAAGGCCTAAATATAAGACAAGACACCATAAAACTCCTAGAAGAAAACATAGGCAAAACATTCTCTGACATAAATTGTACCAATGTTTTCTTAGGTCAGTCTCCCAAGGCAATAGAAATAAAAGCAAAAATAAGCAGGTGGGACCTAATCAAACTTACAAGCTTTTGCACAGCAAAGGAAACCATAAATAAAATGAAAAGATAAACAAAAAGGTCCTACTGTATAGCACAGGGAACTATATTCAATATCCTGTGATAAACCATAATGGAAAAGAATTAAAAAAAAAGAATGTCTATATGTGTATAACTGAGTCACTTTGCTGTACAGCAGAGATTGGCACAACATTGTAAGTCAACTATACTTCAATTAAAAAAATAAAATTAAGTAAAAAAAAAAATAAACGAAAAGACAACCTACAGACTGGGAGAAGATATTTGCAAATAATGTGACTGACGAGGGCTTAGTTTCCAAAATATACAAACAGTTCATTCAACTCAACAACAAAAAAACAAACAAGCCAATCCAAAAGTGGGCAGAAGACCTAAATAGACACTTCTCCAAAGAAGATATGCAGATGGCCAATAGACATGTGAAAAGATGCTCAACATTGCTAATTATTAGAGAAATGCAAATTAAAACTACAGTGAGGTACCACCTCACACCGATTAGAATAGCCATCATTAAAAAGTCTACAAATAACAAATGCTGGAGAAGGTGTAGAGAAAAGGGAACCCTCCTACACTGTTGGTGGGAATGTACATTGGTGCAGCCACTATGGAAAACAGTATGGAAGTTCCTCAAAAAACTACAAATAGAGTTGCCATATGATCCAGTAATCCCACTCCTGGGCATATATCCAAACAAAACTAATTCAAAAAGATACATGCACCCCTCCCCATGTTCATAGCAGCACTATTTACCATTGCCAAGACATGGAAACAACCTAAATGTCCATCGACAGATGAATGGAGATGTGGTATATATATACAATGGAATATTACTGAGCCATAAAAAAGAATGAAATAATGCCATTTGCAGCAACATGGATGGACCTAGAGATTATCATACTAAGTGAAGTAAGTCAGAAAGAGAAAGAAATACCATATGATATCACTTATATATGGAATCTAAAATATGACACAAATCACTATATCTATGAAACGAAAATAGACTCATAGTTAGAGAGCAGACTTGTGGTTGACAAGGGGGAGGGGGAGTAGGGGAGGGAAGGATTGGGAGTTGGCAGTTATATATATAATATAATATATATATTATAATAATATAATATTATACAACAGGATCCTATTGTATAGCACAGGGAACCATATTCAATATCCTGTGACAAACCATAATGGAAAAGAATATGAAAAAGAATGTGTGTGTGTGTGTGTGTGTGTGTGTGTGTGTGTGTGTATAACTGAGGCACTTTGCTGTACAGAAGAAATGAACACAACATTGTAAACCAACTGTACTTCAATAAAATTAAAAAAGTATCATTGGTACTTGGTGATTAGTTGGTCATGAGAGAATGATTGACAAGGGAGAGTTAAAGGTGTCTATCAGGTTTCAAGCCTAAAAATTAGGTTAGTAGCAATTGAACTTTAGCAACTAAAATATAATACAGCTTAAATTTGTTTTTAAACACTATAACTGTGATTATGTAGTCAGTTTTGCGTTCTTAACTTACTCATATTTACATTTTTTAGCAGCTTTGAGATATAATTCACATACTATACACTTCACCTATTTAAAGTGTACAATTCAGTGGTTTCAGTATATTTATGGATATGTGTAACCATTAACACAGTCAATTTTAGAAAATTTTTATCACCTCAGAAAGAAAGCCCATACCCTTTAGTTCTTACTCCCATATTGCCCCCTTTCTCCCATCCCCAGTAGTAAGGAACTACTAATGTACTTTCCATCATTGTAGATTTCCCTATTCTGGAGTTTCATATGAAAGGAATCATATAATATGTGGTCTTTTATGACTGGTTTCATTTATTTCACACCGTGTTTCAAGATTCATCTATATTATAGCTTGTAACAGTTCTTCATTCCTTTTTATTGATGAATACTAGTCCATTGAATGGATATACCACATTTTGTTTATCCATTCATCTGTTGAGTGATATTTGAGTTGTTTCCACCTTTTGGCTATTATGAAGAATTCTGCTATAAATATTCATGTACCAGTTTTTTGTGAATATATATTTTCATTTCTCTTGGTAAATACCTAGGAGTGGAATTCCTGGGTCATATGGTAATAATTTGAGGCACTACCAGACTGTTTTCCAAGGTGGCTGTACCATTTTTCATTCCCATCAGCAGTGTGTGATGGTTTAGATTGCTTTACATTCTCACTAACACTTGTTATCTGACTTTTTGATTCTAGCCATCCTAGTGGGTGTGAAGTGGTATCTCGTGGTTTTGATTCGCATTTCCCTGATGACTAATGCATATTTACATCTTTGACTTGTTTTCAGTAACAATTTCAATATACTCAGGGGAGATGGAGGATGGTACTTTGAATTGCTGTAAAAAATGAATCCTTTTCTCTAAAAATAAGATAATTTTCTCTCCTATAACATTTTTTATAGATAGAAAATGGCAGTTTAGATGCTGGTAAACATAAGCATAAGAAGGAATAGGTAATAGAAAAGGGACTGGTCTTGGTTTGAAAGTTCTTTTAGATTCTTACAAACAGTGTATTGTGTTCTATCAACAGTGTATTGTACTGTATAGACACTAGATTATATATGCATTTCTTAGAGTCACAGATAATTTTCTAGACTATTATGGATATAGTATTCTTTGTGGTACTGCATTGTGGGCAATAGCTTGTAATTAATTAACATTGAATTAATAGAATTTAGTATTTTAGTGATGTTAAGGAGGAGTAGGTTGCAGTTTTGGATGTGATGTCCAGGGGAGGCCTTACTGAGAACGTGATTGGGTAAAGATCAAAAGGAGGTAAGAGAGGGGACTTCCTTGGTGGCGCAGTGGTTAAGACTCCGTGCTCCCAGTGCAGGGGGCCTGGGTTTGATCCCTGGTCAGAGAACTAGATCCCACATGCATGCCGCAACTAAGAGTTCACATTCCACAACTAAGGAGCTGGCAAGGTGCAACTAATGAGCCCGCCTGCCACAACTAAGACGTGGTGCAACCAAATAAATTTAAAAACTTTTTTTAAAAAAAGGAGGTAAGAGAATGAACCATGAGGATATTTGGATGTAATCATTTCAGACAGAGGGAACAGTAAATAATACATAAGTCCTGAGGTAGACGAATACCTGTGTGTTCAGGGAACAATGAGGAGAGCAGAGCAGTAAGTGAGGGGAAGAGCAGGATCTTATAGTCCATTTTAAGGACTTTAATTTTTGGATGAGAAGTCATTGGAGAGTTTTGAGCATAGAAATGATATCTGGTTTATGTTTTTAGTAGGGCCATAGTAAAAGTAGACTGGCTACCATGTTTAGAGTAGACTGAGAGGAAGACAAGGGTGAAAATAGGGAAACTAGTCATGAGACATATTAATCCAGGTGAGAGAGGATGGTGGCTTAGACAAGAGTAATGGTAGTGGAGGTGGTAGAAGTGGTTGGAATATGCTTTGTAGGTAGAACTAACATTTACTGATGGATCTGGATATGAGGTGTGAGTAGGAGGTGTAAGGATTGTGTCCAAGATTTCTGGCCTGAATGAGAAGAATGAGTGGCCATTCCTCACTGAGATGCGGAAGACTGTGAGGTTTGGGGGAGAGAATAATGGTGTCCTTGTTTTAAACTTGCTTGAGATGTTTATTGGACATTTATGAAGAGGTGCTGAAGCAGTTGAATGAGAATCTGGAGTTTAAGGGAGAGGTGTGAGCTAGAGATATAATTTTGGAGAGTCATCAGCACACAGATGATGTTTAAAGCCATGAGATTAGATAAGATCACCAAGAGAGTGAATATCAACAGAAAGAAGAGTCCTGGTACGCTCTAAAATTGAGAGGTAAGAGAGAGAAGGAGGAATCAAAGGAGTGGCCAAAGAGTCATGTGGAAAGCCAAGAATGTTCTAGAAGCCAAGTAAGGAAAATATTTCAAAGAGGATATATTGAATGGTGCCAGTAGATCAAGTATTTTTAAAATTTTTTCCTTATTATGTTATCTCTTTTGTTGCTGTGGTAAACGGGCTCTTTATATCTTCTAACTGTTGCTTATATATCAGTATTTGAAGGCAATGAATTTCAGTTTATTAATTTTGTATCAATACTTCTTATTTAGTCATTTTAAATTGATTATCTTAGGTTTTTCAGACATCCAGTCATTGCATCTGCAAATTTATTTCATCTCTTCCAATATTTATCTCTGTAGTTCTTTCTTCTCGTCTAATTGTATTGGCTAGTACCTCTAGAGTGAAAAGTTGGTTAAGAGTGGGTATTCTTGTCTATGTCCTGACTTGAGCGGGAGTACTTTTAGGGTTTCCGCACTAAGCAGTATGTCACGGCTTTTGGGTTGAGGTAGGGGTATGTGTGTGTGTGTATGTTTGTAGGGCATAGTCTTTCTTATTTTAGTTTAAAAAAAAAAATCTATAATGCATGAGTTTTATCAAAAGCTTTTTCAACATCATTGAAGATGATTATATTATTTGTCTCCTTAGGTCTAGTAATATAGTGTTTGTACTAGTAAATTCCTAATTTTGAACCATTGTTGCATTTCTAGAATAATGTAGTCACTAGATAAAGCTACTGGGATGAGTTGTTGCCGCTGCTTCTACCGTTGTTCTTTTCCTAATTCTGGCCAGATTTTATCATCTTTGTTAAGGATTCTGTTGTCACTGTTGTGTTCCCCGAGACTTAAGATAAGTGCAAGTGGAAATTTGGAAGTCAAACTCAGAAAAGAAATTTTCTGTCGCCAGGCCATTTCCCCCACACACAAATAGAGGGTTTATCCTTTGTATTTTCTTATGCTTCACAAAATGCATCCAAATACTAGTCACAGGCTTTTCTTCCTTGATTTGACTATTTGCAATCAACACCCAGGTTTAATTTTTACCCTTGATTTCAGATCATATATTTCTAAATTTTTAAAATAGTCACTTGTGGTCTACCCAGAAGTAACAATGATTGTATGATTTCTTACCTCTTAAGGTAGTAGGATTTTCTGGTTTTAATTTTGTATCAGACTGATTTACTGAATCCAAAGAATAGCTAATAGAATCTGATAGATTATAAGTTGTATTTTCAGACCTTGCTCAGTGCGTTATTGTGACTTTCTTCTTAGAAATGAAACACCACTATTTTTTCATTCTGGATAATATTAACTACATCTTCTCTTGTTTATTCCTTTGCAGACATAGTGAACTTTTTGCTTTTCTTGAGCAATCCAGGCATGCCCCTCCTCAGGACTTCTGTTCCCTTTGTCTGGAATGCTCTCTAGTCAATATCTTCTTTTTAAGTCTTTGCTCAAATGTTACTTCACAAGTCAGGCCCACCCTGACTCTTCTATTTAAAATTCTAACTCCACCTCTGTGTTTGTGATATTCCTTTTCCAGATCTATTTTTCATAACACTTAACCACCTTTTAATATTCTGTATAGTTTATGTGTTTATTAAGTTTGTTTCTCCCATCCTTACTAAAATGTAACCTCTTCAAAGACAGGAATTTTTTTCCTGTTCTAAAAAATTATATCTATATTTTCCTTTTTAAAAAGCTAATATAGATCTCCAGTGCCTAAAACAATACCTGACACACAGGAACTGAATGAATGAATAAACTATCTTGAGGAGGGTCTTATTTATAAAGAACTCCCATTTAGGGTCAGAATAATCTCATGGGATATGCAAAGAAATGTAAATGATCCTTTGACTTCTAAATTTAATTAATTTAGGCTGTTTTTCTCCCTCCAGATTCATCGAAGCAAGAACAAATGGAAATTCTATTTGAAAGATGGTATTATGTGTTTTGGAGGGAGAGACTATGTATTTGCAAAAGCCGTTGGTGATGCAGAGTGGTAAAACCGATGAGCTCAGTACATCATTAAGATCAGTGGGACTAGATCACATGTTGTTCACTGCATGGAACTTAATAAAATTATAATTCAGATGCAAATACACATATACAGTTTTACATTTCTTTCATTTTACATTTCAAACTGTTTTAACAGGTTTTTATTTTTTAACCCCCATTGTCTATACCATTACAAAGCATAGATGTATCGGGTGTGATGTAGCATGAAAAAATGTCATATTTCTTTAATTTTGAAGTAAAATTTAAATCAGACTCCAGTTCCCCTTCATGGTGAAGTCAGTATCAATTATTAGATCGGGGCTGGTGTTCTTCCCACCTCTCACCAAACCATGTTACAAAAGACCCTGGAGACTAACACAATATTGTAAAGCAGCTATGCTCCAATTAAAAAAAAATCATATTTGAAAAAAAAAAGGATCCTGGAGAGTCTTATAAGTAGCAGGATATTTAAGAAGGCTTCTCTGGATCTTCAGTCTACGCTTATCACCAGCAGTATGCTGATTGTGCAAGCCCAGATGGTTCCTTGGAGGCAGATGCCTCAGTTGAGCTCATACTAAACATGAAAATAGTTGCTGAGGCCAGGATCCCTAGAGCCAAGGATGAGCCTTTCTGGGTTTATCATGTGGCCAGGCCATTCTTCTTTGTACCTGCTATTTCCCTGGGGAACTGTAGGGAGTGGGTTGGGTTCCCATTCTAATTCTTGTTGCTTCATACTTCTGTCCTCTTCCCTCTTTCCGTATTTTTTTTTTTTCTATTTTTCTTACCGTTGAAGACCCCTTTGCAGAGTCTTTACCCCTCAAAGATACTGTCTCTCTTCTTTTTTCCTAACAGGGAATTCCCTCATTGAGATTAGGTTTTCTAAAACAAAAGTCAAGAAGAGATGTTCTGTTTAGGAACCTTCTGCTTAGGTGAGACAATCTCATTTGAAAAGAGAAGACCTGGATAACTCTTAAAACCAGGGAGAGAAAACAAAATGTAAAATGCAAATAGCACCGTTTTCCTACACCAATGAAAATAAAGCATATTAGTCACCTATTCTGTAATATTCTTTTCCTTTGTAGACCCAAATTCCTCAAAGGAACGTTTTCTCCATCATTCTGCTTCTTTTAGTGGGTGGAGTACACATGGTATCCAAGTCTAGGATCCCTGTTTTGGCCCTGAATGGTGTTCGCCAGGGTAGTAATTCTCTCACAAAAAGCAGTTCTGGGATTGAGTGGGTTATGGTCTGTGAAAGCTCCTTGAGGGTTAGGTACCTGGATCTGGCTGGTCACAGGGTGAATTCCCCACTTCTTTTTCAGAGGCAACCCCACTTGGAGGGGTTTAATTTATTCCAACACTTGTTCTGTTCTACCCAAGGGACTCAGCTACTGTTAGGTCTTCTCAAAATCTGGATAAATCTTATCTGGGTCATGAACAACATGAGTGGGACACTGTCTTTGGCCTAAAGTTGGCAGCTGCATGAGGATTCAGTTAGTGCTAGTGAGTGAGCTGGTCGCCTCTCCAGATTCTCCAGCTATGCCTTCTTCATCCTCAGAGTGACTGTCCACCACCACCACTGCTATTCCAAATCCTTTTCCGTCTCTTGAGAACTCCCAGGAGCTATGGGTTCCCTCATGGATGTTGCCTACCATGAAATGTTCATCTTTTCTACATGGGAGGCAACTGAGGGCACTTATTCCTTGTGTCATTGCTGAAATGTACCCCCTCCAGTGTTGAGGAGGGGGTACACTTTCTATTCTTCTTCCTGCTTTTTTTTCCCCAGGCTCACCCGGTCACCCTGTATTAACTGCTGAATTTGTCGACAAGGTGCATTCACTTGGAAATTGGGGTTTAATGTTGGTTTAAGTGTTTGGGAGAGGCAATAATAGTTGTTTCTAAAATTCCTTTCCTCCTCTCCACTGTGAATTTTAAATTCTCACTTTGCTTTAGCGATTTAAAAAAAAATTATATCACAAATACTACTATATTGCCGTCTTTATTTATGTGGCACATTTTATCAGAGAAAAAAAGTCACTGTCCCATTTGTGTGTCCCTCCTGTATTTGATTCTATTCTGTTACATTACAGAAAACTTTTTGATGGTATTGGCCCACTAAGTTGATTCCACTACCTACTGATGGGTCATGACTCACAGTTAAAAATATTTTTAGCCCATGTGCCAAAGATAAAGTGAGACAAATCTTAATCCATTTTGAAAGAGTAAATTGTACTTTAAGTCCTGCAGGTTGGTGGAGTTTACCTGAGACTTGGCTTTAATGTGATACTACTTTTACTTTCAGGAGCCTCTTTATCATGTCCAAGCTTAACACTTCTTGTTGCATATTTTAACAAAATATCGTAAAGTAAGTTATATGTTCTTATAAATACAATAACTTGGCAAATGTCATCCTACATCATATTATAGGTGGTGAATGTCTCTGTGAAAGAAGTTAGTTTGTTGTGTTAAATGAAATTTATGTAAGTATCATGTATAGTAATTTCCTAACGCAAACTTTTTCTCATGCATGCATCCTACAGTGCTTTTTTAACATACTTTCCACCTCTCCCTGTAGGCTAAGAAGGTCTTGAGTTTGCACAGTCTCTTAGGGACTGACCAACTGACCTGCCTGGATTACCTTCTTTACCTGTTTTATTCAGTGTGCTATAATATGTGTAAAAGATTATCTGTTACAGCTCAGACTTCATAGGGCAATGAGACTCCAGTTCTGGCTGAGGCACTCAGTTGAAGTCATTTAAGTTGTGTAGCCAAACTAATAACTTAGAGTGAATAGCAAAGGTTAACTGGGTGGTGAGCAGGGGAATTTAGTGGGGGAATTTCTTTTGACTCTTGTTAGTAGGTTAATGCTGTGCTGTTTTTCATGTAAATATACTCTGAGCTAGGTGGAAATTTTACTATTTGTAACTAGAAAGCTAAATTATAAATAGGTGGCTCATGGTAATAACTCTTAGGAAGTGACTTGATATTAATAAAAATATTGCACATTTTGAAGAAAAGATTCTTTCCAATTGTGAACACATTTATTGAAATCTTAGTGACATAAAGATTCTTAATTTACACGTGGGCTTATTAATACATTGTTGAGGAAACTAAAACCAGGCCCTTTATAGCAAATGTTATAACATTTGGACAAAATGCCTTTTAAAAATATTGTGTAAGTTTAGATGAGCTACTCCAAATTAACTCTTTTTAGTCATTTTGCAACCTACAAGTGATAACGTCAAACGTGGTAAAAAAAATACATGCTAGAAATATAAATTTCTTGACCATTTGATGTTTTTATGATTTATGTATGAGAGATTATACAGATTAGGAACATACACACTTTCTGTGAGACCATCTCATAAGGAAAATGCTTCTTAACAAGGATTGTTTTATATTTCAGTTATAAAAGTGAATCAGCTAAAAATTTTAATCACCTCATGTGCAAGACTAGGATAGATATAGTGGGAGAAATGAAGAAGTAGGAGATGAGTATATCACTAAAGGAATTCATAAGGTAGGTGAAATAAGAGATACACATGTAAAGATAATACCAGCAGTGTAGAACGAAAAATATGTGATACAGATGACAGGGACTAAAGAAGTCTAAAGAGAGAAACCATTGTGGTTACATATTTATTATTTATGCCCTGCTTTATTTGAAGTAAAGGCAGTGTCTTGACTATAGTGGATTAGGGAGGGAGTAGATTAAGAAGAATTTGATAAGATAAACCTGTAGCTGGGATCTTAAAGAATGCAGGAGCAGGACAGGTAAGGAAGAAGGTGCGCCAGATGGTAAGAGTGGCACAGGCACCAGCATGGAGATGCATAGCTAGGGAAAAGTAATTGGGACAACTTGTTTCATGTAAAAAAACGGGAGATAAAGTGAGCAAACTTGAGGGTGGATTCTGGAGCTCTTTGAATGTTAGGCTAGGAGCTAAAATTTATAGGTAATGATGAGCTGCTCAGAATTTTTGGCAGGTGTGTAATAAGATGAGATAGCATTTTAGGATGATTAATCAGTGGTGGTGGGGATGAGAGCATGGACATGGGAAAGGCTGGATATGAATAAAAATGAGGGAGGTATATACTCCAGGTAATACTCCAGAGGTAAGGGGAAATGGCCTGAGATGTGAGCATGGTGGTAGGGAAGCAAAATAAAGAACTGATGTGGAAGACAATTGAAAGGAATAATTAGTGAATGAAAGGATGTGAGAATGAGGAAGACAGTACACTATGACTCTATATGTTAAAACTTAAATTATAATGTAGAAAATAAAGATGAGTATTTGTGGAAAAGGCTGTAAAAGTTGTTTTCAGAGTATAGGTACAAGTACCTTAGGCTCAAACAATAATTAAGAGTTCATAATTTAAAGTTTCTCCACAAGGTTATATTTTATTTTTTCTTTTGTTTTACGTTCTGTTTTCCTTGCTTAGTTGTTTTGGTTCTGTGATTGTGAATCAGAAAGTTTATTGTGTGTGTATACAGCAACATGGCTAATTAGCATTCTCATATCATTGAGACAAATTCTAGAACACTGGCTTACAAGAGAGAGGACTGCATTTGAGTAAAGACAAGTAACTAGTTGTGGAGTAGAAAAGTCAGAAATATAAAAAACACATTACAGAGAAGAGATATTTTATAAAGTTTATACTTTTTATCTATTTTGAATAATTTTACAAAATGGCATAATGATTGAAAGCAGACTAAATGTTTGGAGAGTCTAGTTATGCCTACACATTTATTTAATAAATGCCAAAGCAGAGCTAAAAACTGGAAATAGGCCAGATATCCATTGATAAGAAAATGGAAAACAGTGTTATATTCATACAGTGGGATACTATTCATCAATGAAAAAGGAATGAACTACTAATTCAAGCAGCAGCAGTGATGAATAGCAAAAACATTGTATTGAGTCAAAGAGCCTTACACAAAAGAGTATAAACTGTATGATTCTATTTATATGAAGTTCTAGAGCAGACAAGAATTAATCTATGGGGAAAAAAATCAGAACCATTATTACCCTGTAGGGTAGGGGTGAGGGGTTAATTAAGAAAGGGCATGAGGAAACTTTCTGGGGTGAGTGTTCTGTATCTTCATGGAGGTTTTGGGCGTCTGCATTTCTCAAAATGCATTAAATGGTATGCTTAGGATTTGTCCATTTCACCATATGTAAATTTTACCTTAAAAATGTAGACAAATACTAAACTTTGGTTAATGATAAGCATGCTGAAGCGTTTAAGGGCTGACAATTACTGAGGTCTGCAACTTAAAATGCATCAGAAATGGATGGATAAATACTGCTAGATAGTTATATAGGTGTGTTATGAAACCAATATAGTAAAATGTTGAATCTAAGTGTACGGGTGTGCACACACAATTATTTCAACTTTTCTTATGTTGGAAAATGTTGGGGGAAATTGAAAGAACTTTGAACACATATTAAACCTTTGGATGACTATGATTTACCAGTATGGGAGGCAGTAGAACACAGTGGTTAAGAGGCTGGGGTCCTGAATCAGAACTTTGAGTTTGAATCCCATTAGTTGAATCTTTTATTAGTTTTGAGAACTTGGGAAAATTGTAATAGGTTTTCCTCTATTATAAAATGTGAATAATATCTTCATCATAGAGTTTTATGAAGATTAAGTGGGTTAAATTATATAAAATAGTTATCAACATGTTTGGCATATAATAAACTTTCAGTAAGTTACTTTAAAGTGTCAGAAGAACTTACAAAAACCACTGCAATTAAAACCGTAATTTCATTGTCCTATAAGAGTCAATTCTGATAAATAAAAATACCTCTAGCAAATATTGGATGTATTTTTTTATACCCTCAAAGATAGAAATGATGAAAGTTAAGCATTTTAAAATATTTAAATATTTTCTTTTACTTCCATAAACGATAGGGCCCTAGAAAGAAAAAAAAAATTTTTTTTCCCTTATTGATTTCATAACTTCAGTGTAATTCAGCACATTTGTTGGATACTATTGCCGAGATCCTGAGCTAGGAGACGGAAGCAAAATTGAGACAGGGTTCCTACCCACAAGGAGTTTACAGTATACTGTTTAATGCTTCATTGCTCTTTAGAGACTAAACACCAAACCAACGGGCTGAAATGTGCCTTCAGATGCTTACTTTACTTTAAATAGTAGAACCTAGATGGGATAGATAAACGTCTTTAGGACAGCACTATCCAATAGAACTTTCTGTGATGATGAAACTGTTCTGTGTATGTGCTGTCTAATAGGGTAACCACTGATCATGTGTGGCTACTGAGCATTTGAAATGGGGCTAGTGCAACTGAGAAACTACATTTTAAATTTCATTTTAATTTAGCTACATGTGTCTGGTGGGTACCAGATTGAACAGTGCATCTCTAGAGTGTATTTCTCAAGCTATCTGATGAAAAGGACAAGTTATTTTAAACTTCAAATGTTATGGACTAACATTTTTATAAAATGCAATAAAAATTATTGCAAGGACAAAAAGAAAAAATTAAAGACATGCAAAATATCACCTCATTTTTAAAATATTAGATTCAACAGACATAAAATTACTCTGCCAAAATTGCTGTAAAAGTTTCTAAACACTCTCAACTTCTGTATGGTCATGTGCCAGTGACGCATAGTTTTTAGACTGGCAATGGTCATAGACCACACTTTGAGCCAGGAAGAGGTCTTTTTTTGCCTAATGTGCCTAACATAATTTCCTGAAATCAGCTCTTTGTTAAAATTACTGGTACAGATAATTTTTTTACATATTTAAGTATAATTCAGTAATGTGGTTACTGATATAACAGTTAACACTCCTTACAGCAAGTCTTGTCCAGGACAGCTGAATATTGACATTGTAATGTGGTCACTTACAAGGTAGACTGGGAAGGCTTATTTGATCCAGTGAAGCCATTTTTGCAGTTGGAGGTATAAGCTGAAAAATCCTTCCTCCTATAAAGTTCAGCTCGATATTTACAGCAGCCAAATTTGCTCAGCAACAGAAAGAAATCCCTTCGGAATGCCTTTGTGAAAATTGCATACAGAAACGGATTGGCACACGAATTGACAGGATAAAAAAGAACCAGTAAAACCTTAGAGTTGGTTACTGTAATAAGGGGCACTTTGAAGGCAGCTGAGATGGCAAAGAAAGAGATTGGTGCCATGCAGGTGAAATCGGTGAAGATGAGGACTGCCATTTTCTTAGCAATCTTTGTATCTTTGTTAGTAGCCATCAGCTCCGGATTTTGAACTGCAAAATAAATTTTAATGTAGCAAGCACAGATGATGATGAAGGCCACCACATTGAGCATCAGGATGGTTAATATGTAGACCTGTGAGAGAGTGGTTTCCACATCCATGGGGAGGCAAATGCTGACCTTCATGTAATTGCTGACACCCACAAGAGGCAACATGGCGATTAGAGTAGAAAAGAGCCATCCTCCAAGCATAATCGGAATGGCATGTTTTAATCGCAGCTTTTGGTCCAGCTGAATAGCATAGGTGATGGTGTGCCATCTTTCTAGTGTGATGACTGTGAGGGTGTAGACAGAAAGTTCACTCGCAAATACAGTGAAGAAGCCAGCAGCGCTACATCCACTCCCTGTCTGCCAATCTATGGCATGGTTATAATACTGGCCTTTGGTTTGGGCATCAACTGAGGCAATGAGTAGCAGGTAGAGCCCCATGCAGAAGTCTGCAAAGGAGAGGTTGCACATGAGAAAGCGGGGCACTGTCAGTTTATAACGACTGGTCAGGAGAACAAAGAGGACAGTCACATTTCCCGTGATGGCTAAAATATTAATCAGCCAAATCAGTACTCTAAGGAAGTCATAGCCCATAATATCTTCACAGGGATTAAAAGCATCTGGTTCAGGAGCACATTGGAGTGTCTTGGGTAAGCAGAAACCATAGTCATAATCCCAGCCACTCAGTTCGCTCTCAGCAAAGATGGCAGAATAACTGTAAGAAGAATAGTTTGGCTCAATGTAAACTTAGAATTTTTACGATTCTGGGTATTGAAAATATTCAGCAATCATCCGTAGTGTTTTTTTAAGGAAAATAAACAAAAAGCAAACAAAGTCACAACAGCCTTAGTCTTACATTTATTTGTCTGAGAACTCTGAATTGATGTAGGATTTCCTTAAGAAGGGAATGAAAAGCCATTTAGACTTTTTTTTTAATATGTAGATTTTACACAATGATGCAAAGACTTAATGAAGCTGTTTACAGAGGATGATTTTCTTTGGGAAACAAATTTAGAGACATAATCTTGCTTGCTCAATGTAAAAGAACCCTTTCTTGACATTTTCTTAACTATTTATCTCCTTTAGTTGTCAGCCAAACTGTTACCAAGCTGTCTGTCTGTAGTAGAACACAAATGGGATTGGAAGGCTCACATCGTTAAAGATCGCCAGCTACTGAAGGACATGCTTGCACTTAAGTCCCTGGCTAGTCAGATAGGCCAGGTGAGAAATAGAAACCAAGGGTAGGTTGCTCGATAGAAATTTAGGAGCAGAGGAAGAATAGAGTCATGAACAATAGGAAGAAATAGTTTTAAATAGATATTTCTTACAGTATGAGTCAAATTCAGAGAGTGGATTGAAGAGGAGCTCTGTCCCTAGAGAAGGAATAGTCCCACCTCCGCCACTCCCTTACTCCCAACCACACTGGCTACTGCTTGAGTTCAGATTTTCATTTTCTCTTAAGGGACAATTACTTTAGTTTTCTTCCTGGCATCCTTCCTGTAGTTTTAGCCCTCTTGTAGTGCATCTGTATATTCCTTCTGTATGGCCTTTCTTACGCACAGATATATTAATTCAAACATTTCCTAGATTCTCATTGGCTAGGGGATAAACTCCAGACTCCTGGAGTTTATCCCCTAGCCAATGACCTCTAAGTCTCTCCTTGATCTTCGTCCTGTCTCCTTCTCCAGTCCATCTCTAAGAAGCAGTCGTGCTGCACAGTGCAGGACATGGGCTCTAAAGCAAGACTGCCTGGGTTCCAGCTTTTACTGGCTGTGTAAACCTGGGAGAGTTATTTTAACATCTCTGTACCTCAGATTCTTCATTTGCCTAGTAGGGATAATAATCATACCTCCCTCATTAGGGTTGTGCTAAGGATTAATGTATTAACACATGTAGATTGTTCAGGATAATGCCTGACACCTATTAAGTGCTCAGTGACTGTTAGAGATTCTCATAATTATCTCTTGCAAATCCCCTGTGCAACCAACCCTTTGGTCACATGAAATGACATGTGGCTCTCAGAATAAGTTCTACTGTTTCATCCCTTCGTATTTGAATGTGCTGTTTCTTCTTCCCTTTCTTTCCTCATTTCTCTGGAGAATTCCTCCTGATCTTTAAAGATAAGCATCTCTATGAAGCCTTTCCTCTACACCTCTAAGGAGTTTATCACCCCTTCTCTCAGCCATGACTGCACTTAAGTACTATTGTAATTCTCAAAATAGATTGCCATTATGTGATGATGCATGTCTTCTTTCATAGTCTGTGAGGCTATTCTTTAATAGCCTTGAAGTCAGGGGATTAGGTCTTATTTATGTCTAAAATCTCAGTGCCTCACATAGTTTTAGCTCAGACTATCCATTCAATAAATGTTTGTGGAATGAGTAAACCAGGGTGATGCTGGCTTGGAAAGGAATTGAGAGGATACAGAGACAATGAATGATACAGTATGATACAAGTAGGCTTAACAAATTTTCTCTTTGCCCACAGTTGGCTAATACAATCTTGGGAGGTGGAGAAAGGGGCATAATTTTTCTGTCAGGGCCATTACAAATATGTATTTCACCTTAGAGTTCCTCACACATTAAAAGAGCATTTTTCTCTAGTCTTAAAACTTAGCTTCTCATTTTCTGTAGAAGGAAGTGTGTACCTAATACAGTGAGTGGATAAAATGATATATTTGAGCAATACAATTACCTAAGGGAAGAAACACATTTAAAAAAAAGAATGGAAAAGAAATCTATGACTGGGGACTCCAAAAGCGTGCTAGCATATCATAGAAACCACACTGGAACTGGAGAAATACTGCTGCCAGACACAGGAGACTGCACAGGAGCCTCACTTGTTTCATTATTAAATGTAAGTAGCACATTTGTTTGTCCTCATGCACATCAGTATAATTACCTAATTTTTAAATCTTTAAAGAGATATGGTGGTTATAAGAATGATGAGAGAAAATAGGTTTTTTCTTACCATTGGCAAGGTCCTTAAAGACCAGCTCATTGAACCCTTCATTTTATTGGTAAGGAGGCCAAGATTAAAGGAGGTAAGTGACTTGCCTCAGGTCCCTCAGCACTAGGCACTGGTGGCAATGCTAGGTCTTCCTATGCATAGTCCAGGGGCCTTTCTTCTACTTCACTCTCTCTCAGTCAGTATTTTTCAAGGTGTGGTCCTTGGACCACCTGCATCAGAATTACCAGAGTCTTTGTTACAATGAAGATTCCTGGCTTTACTTCAGACCCTGAATCTAACTCTCTAGGGACAGAGCCCAGGAATCTGCATTTTAAGCAAGTTCCCTGGATGATTCCTACAAAATAAGAGCCTTTATATTTAATCAGATGAAAACTTTCCAACTATTGCCGCTTTAGTTTCCCTTACTACTTTCCCGTTATTACAACTACTTCAGCTGCTATTAGAAGCACTAATTCAAAGCCACTAAAAATTCTGCCATGATTTCTGAATAAACTTGTATCACTGAGAGGTCAAACATGTTCCTTTGGAATTCTCTGGTGGCGCAGTGGTTAAGAATCCACCTGCGAATGCAGGGGACATGGGTTTGAGCCCCGGTCCGGGAAGATCTCACATGCTGCAGAGCAACTAAGCCTGTGGGCCACAACTACCGAGCCTGCACTCTAGAGCCTGTGAGCCACAACTACTGAGCCCGCATGCCACAACTACTGACACCTGTGCGCCTAGAGCCCGCGCTCCGTGACAAGAGAAGCCACCACAATGAGAAGCCCTCGCACCGCAATGAAGAGTAGCCCCCGCTCGCTGCAACTAGAGAAAGCCTGTGCGCGGCAATGAAGACCCAACACAGCCAAAAATAGATAAATAAATTTTAAAAAAAAGTTCCCTTTCCCATTCCCCTAGTCCCTTGCTCTTTCTTTTTTTGCCCTACGGGGCACATGTCTAGCAATTCTTCTCCTTGGTGATTTGTCTTCAGACCAAAAACCTACCTGCTGCTACTTAACATGTGTCCTGGGATGGCTCCTGAGGGCAACAACATGACTTGACAAAACCCAGCATGGAGCTGTCTTTAGTACTGAAGGCTGTGCAGGGAGTGTGAATGGACTTGGATGGGCTTAGCAATATTGAGTCAGAGGAAGGAGAAGAAGTAGCACCATTGCTCCAGTTACAATCAACAGGCAGGAGAAAAGACAGGGATTTTAGGAGGACAGTGGGGCCAACCATAGCAGTAAGGGCACCGTAATATCTTGGGGAGAGCAGATAAGACTTAGTGGCTGGCTCTAGAATTTCTAAACTCCAGGAACTCGGGAATAGCAATCTGGTGGGAAGGGAAGGAAGGGGACTTATCACACAAGATGCTTTCACAGGGAACACACTCTTTTTACTTAGATTATGTGTTAATTTCAGGTAGTTTTGGGGATGCTGAAGATTAGAGGACTTGTTTTAAAACAGTGTTAGCATAGTAAACTCAAGATTGGATGCTCAGTTTGAAAGGCGTGGAGTGGTAGGGGCTGATGGTTACTGAGACTGAGGTAAGTCTCCCCTTCCCCCATAACACCCCTTGATGGTACCATTGACTCTACCCAGAAATGGTTTCCTATTAATGAGAAAAAAAAAAGCCATATGGTTGCAAAAGAGTTATGTGGAAGGTGATGATGGAGAGAGTATTGAGAGAGAAGAGTGGGAATGGTGAGGAAAAGGAACGCTGGAGGATAGTTGGTGTCAGACCTAAATGAAGGAAAAAAGAAAAGAAGAATACAGGCTATAATATAAGGTACCCTGGATGCTGTCACAGTCTTTAAAAACTCCCTTTACTCTCATGGTTCTGAAAGCCAAATGATATTTCTGCTGTCCCTTACAGTTAAGGAAAAAAGTCTCAAAAAAAATAAGTACTGCCCAGGGATACCTAGTGTTATAGGAACATTAATGCCAAAATTCATATCCATGGGACTTCCCTGGTGGTCCAATGGTTAAGACTTTGCCTTCCAATGCAGGGGGTATGGGGTTGATCCCTGGTCGAGGAGCTAAGATCCCACATGCCTCGTGGCCAAAAACCAAAACATAAAACAGAAGTAATATTGTAACAAATTCAATAAAGACTTTAAAAATGGTCCACATCAAAAAAAAAAAAATCTTAAAAAAAAAAGAATTCATATCCAACTCTGAGGAGCTCCATATTACCCTGCTGACTCTATATATCTTGCAGATTGATAGGAAAAAAGAGAAAAGAAAAGAAAAGAAAAAGATGTAGAGGAGGGAATGGAGATTGGCAAGGTATCTTAGAAGGGCATCTGGTTTTGTAGCCTGAAGGACATGGGGGAGGGGATGGGAGTGGAAGGGAAATAATAAAACTTCTAAATCACAGTAAATGTGGCATAGGGACACTGGGATTAACTTTTGAGGCATATGCTCTTTTACATTTTAACGTATGTGAAGTGCCAAAGCAGCTGAAAAATGTTAAAAAAAAAATCAGTTAGTAGAATAGAAGTGGAACTCCTGTCTAGTGTGTGTCAGTGATAGCGTTAAGTCTGAATAATTTTAAGCTCCAGAGCATAATGATCAAGGTGGCCTAAGTCTCCTTGAAGGGAAGTGGCTACTTGTAGAAGCTGTGCCTGCAATCAGTTAATCTTTGTGGAATGCTGACCACATGACTAGTGAAAATCCTTACAAATGAGGCTATCATTAAACAAGCTCTTAGTGACATCAAAATACCTGCAAATAAAATTTTAATTCCTGAAGAGAATTTAATGTAACTGTAGAATGAATATATATATATATATATATATTTTTTTTTTTGTGGTACGCGGGCCTCTCACTGTTGTGGCCTCTCCTGTTGCGGAGCACAGGCTCCAGACGCGCAGGCTCAGCGGCCATGGCTCACGGGCCCAGCCGCTTCGCGGCATGTGGGATCCTCCCGGACCGGGGCACGAACCTGCGTCCCCTGCACTGGCAGGCAGACTCTCAACCACTGCGCCACCAGGGAAGCCTTAGGTATGTTTTTTAAAAGTATTTATTTTTAACCAGTTGAAAGAGATAATTGATCAACTGGATGCCACTTGCAAAAAAACACACAAAAGAATCCCCATTTTAAAACTATAAAAAATGCTTTGCAAACATGCCCCCAACCAAGACTTTTATCAAAAGAAAATCCTTGGGGGGAGACCTTCAAGATGGCAGAGGGGTAAGACATGGAGATCACCTTCCTCCCCACAAATACTTCAGAAATACATCTACATGTGGAAAAACTCCTACAGAACACCTATTGAATGCTGGCAGAAGACCTCAGGCTTCCCAAAAGGCAAGAAACTCCCCCACGTACCTGGGTAGGGCAAAAGAAAAAAGAAAAACAGAGACAAAGAATAGGGATGGGACCTGCACCTCTGGGAGGGAGCTGTGAAGGAGGAAAAGTTTCCACACACTAGGAAGCCCCTTCGCAGGCGGAGATGGGGGGATGGTGGAGGGGGGAAGCTTCAGAGCCACGGAGGAATGCATAGCAACAGGGGTGCAGAGGGCAAAGCAGAGAGATTCCCACACAGAGGATCGGTGCCAACCAGCACTCACCAGCCTGAGAGACTTGTCTGTTCACCCGCTGGGGTGGGCGGGGCTGGGAGCTGAGGCTCGGGCTTCCGAGGTCAGATCCCAGGGAGAGGACTGGGGTTGGCTGTGTGCACACAGCCTGAAGGGGACTAGCATGCCACGGCTAGCCGGGAGGGAGTCCAGGAAAAAGCCTGGAACTGCCTAAGAGGCAAGAGACCATTGTTTTGGGGTGCACAAGAAGAGCGGATTCAGAGTACCGCCTAAAGGAGCTCCAGAGACGGGCGCGAGCCGCGGCTATCAGCGCGGACATCAGAGACGGGCATGAGACGCTAAGGCTGCTTCTGCAGCCACCAAGAAGCCTGTGTGCAAACACAGGTCACTATCCACACCACCGCTTCCAGGAGCCTGTGCAGCCCACTACTGCCAGGGTCCTGTGATCCAGCAACGACTTCCCCGGGAGAACACACAGCGCACCTCAGGCTGTTGCAACATCACGTCGGCCTCTGCCACCACAGGCTCACCCCGCATTCCATACCCCTCCCTCCCCCTGGCCTGAGTGAGCCAGAGCCTCCTAGTCAGTGTTCCTTTAACCCCCTCCTGTCTGGGCGAAGAACAGACACCAGAGGGTGACCTACATGCAGAGGTGGGGCAAAATCCAAAGCTGAACCCGAGGAGCTGTGCGAACAAAGAAGAGAAAGGGAAATTTCTCTGGGCAGCCTCAGGAGCAGTGGATTAAATCTCCACAATCAACTTGATGTTCCCTGCATCTGTGGAATACCTGAATAGACAATGAATCATCCCAAAGTTGAGCTGGTGGACTTTGGGAGCAACTGAAGACTTGGGGTTTGCTTTCTGCATCTAACTTATTTCTGGTTTTATGTTTATCTCAGTCTGGTATTTAGAGCTTATTATCATTGAAGATTTGTTTATGGATTTGGTTGCTCCCTTCCTTTACTTTTTATATGTATATATATATATATTTTTCCCTCCTTTTTCTCTTTTTGTGAGTGTTTATATGTATGCTTCTTTGTGTGATTTTGTCTGTATAGGTTTGCTTTTACCATTTGTCCTAGTGTTCCATCTTTTTTTTTTTTTTTTTGTGGTATGCGGGTCTGTCACTGTTGTGGCCTCTCCCGCCGTGGAGCACAGGCTCTGGACGCGCAGGCTCAGCAGCCATGGCTCATGGGCCTAGCCACTCCACGGCATGTGGGATCCTCCTGGACCAGGGCACAAACCCGTGTCCCCTGCATCGGCAGGCGGGCTCCCAACCACTGTGCCACCAGGGAAGCCCCATCTGTCCTTTTTTTTAAGTATAGTTTTTAGTGCTTGTTATCATTGGTGGATTTGTTTACTGGTTAGGTTGCTCTCTTCTTTCTTTTCTTTTTTTTATTACTTTTTTATTTTAATAATTTTTTTTATTTTAATAACTTTATTTTTTCTTTTTCTTTCTTTCTTTTTTTTTTCTCCCTTTTATCTGAGCCGTGTGGCTGACAGGATCTTGGGGCTCCAGCTGGGTGTCAGGCCTGAGCCTCTGAGGTGGGAGAGCCGAGTTCAGGACATTGGTCCACCAGAGACCTCCCAGCCCCACGTAATATCAATCCGTGAGAGCACTCCCAGAGATCTCTGTCTCAATGCTAAGACCCAGCCCCGCTTAACGACCAGCAAGCTCCAGTGCTGGACATCCTATGCCAAACAACTAGCAAGACAGGGACACAACCCCACCCATTAGCAGAGAGGCTGCCTACAATCATACTAAATTCACAGACACCCCAAAACACACCACCGGACACTGTCTTGCCCACCAGAAAGACAAGATCCAGCCTCATCCACCAGAACACAGGCACCAGTCTCCTCCACCAGAAAGCCTACACAACCTACAGAACCAAACTAACCCACTGGGGGCAGACACCAAAAACAACGGGAACTGCAAACCTGCAGCCTGTGTAAAGGAGACCCCAAACACAGTAAGTTAAGCAAAATAGGAAGACAGAGAAACATACAGCAGATGAAGAAGCAAGGTAAAAACCCACCAGACCAAACGAAGAGGAAATAGGCAGTCCACCTGAAAAAGAATTCAGAGTAATGATAGTAAAGATGATGGAAAAATCTTGGAAATAGAATAGAGAAAATGCAAGAAATGTTTAACAAGGACCTAGAAGAACTAAAGAGCAAACAAACAATGATGAACAATACAATAAGTGAAATTAAAAATTCTCTAGAAGGAGTCAATTGCAGAATAACTGAGGCAGAAAAACGGATAAGTGACCGGGAAGATAAAATAGTGGAAATAACTACCACAGAGCAGAATAAAGAAAAAAGAAAGAAAAGAATTGAGGACAGTCTCAGAGACCTCTGGGACAACATTAAATACACCAACATTCGTATTATAGGGGTCCCAGAAGAAGAAGAGAAAAAGAAAGAGACAGAAAAAATATTTGAAGAAATTATAATTGAAAACTTCCCTAATATGGGAAAGGAAACAGTCAATCAAGTCCAGGAAGCAAGAGAGTCACAGGCAGGATAAATCCAAGGAGAAACACACCAAGACACATATTAATCAAACTATCAAAAGTTAAATACAAAGAAACAATATTAAAAACAGTAAGGGAAAAACAACAAGTAATATACAAGGGAATCCCCGTAAGGTTAACAGCTGATCTTTCAGCAGAAACACTGCCAGCCAGAAGGGTGTGGCAGGACATACTTAAAGTGATGAAAGGGAAAACCCTACATCCAAGATTACTCTACCCAGCAAGGATCTCATTCAGATTTGACAGAGAAATTAAAACCCTTACAGACAAGCAAAAGCTAAGAGAATTCAGCACCACCAAGCCAGCTTTACAACAAATGCTAAAGGAACTTCTCTAGGCAGGAAACACAAGAGAAGGAAAAGACCTACAATAACAAACCCAAAACAATTAAGAAAATGGTCATAGGAACATACGTATTGATAACTACCTTAAATGTAAATGGATTAAATGTTCCAACCAAACGACATAGACTGGCTGAATGGATACAAAAACAAGACCTGTATTTATGCTGTCTACAAGAGACCCACTTCAGACCTAGGGACACATACAGACTGAAAGTGAGGGGATGGAAAAAGATAGTCATGCAAGTGGAAATCAAAAGAAAGCTGGAGGAGCAATTCTCATATCAGACAAAGTAGACTTTAAAACAAAGACTATTAGAAGAGACAAAGAAGGACACTACATCATGATCAAGGGATCAATCCAAGAAGAAGATATAACAATTGTAAAAATTTATGAACCCAACATAGGAGCACCTCAATACATAAGGCAAATGCTAACAGTCATAAAAGGGGAAATTGACAGTAACACCATCATAGTAGGGGACTTTAACACCCCATTTTCACCAATGGACAGATCATCCAAAATGAAAATAAATAAGGAAACACAAGCTTTAAATGATACATTAAACAAGATGGATTTCATTGATATTTATAGGACATTCCATACAAAACCAACAGAATAGAGTCCCTTCTTAAGTGATCATGGAACATTCTCCAGAATAGATCATATCTTGGGTCACAAATCAAGCCTTGGTAAATTTAAGAATATTGAAATCGTATCAAGTATCTTTTCCGACCACAACGCTAGGAGACTAGGTATCAATTACAGGAAAAAAATCTGTAAAAAATACAAACACATGGAGGCTAAACAATATGCTACTAAATAACCAAGAGATCACTGAAGAAATCAAAGAGGAAATCAAAAAATACCTAGAAACAAATGACAATGAAAACACGATGACCCAAAACCTATGGGATGCAGCAAAAGCAGTTCTAAGAGGGAAGTTTATAGCAATACAATCCTACCTCAAGAAACAAGAAACAGCTCAAATAAACCTAACCTTGCACCTAAAGCAATTAGAGAAAGAAGAACAAAAACACCCCCAAAGGTACCAGAAGGAAAGAAATCATAAAGATCAGATCAGAAATAAATGAAAAAGAAATGAAGGAAACGGTAGCAAAGATCAATAAAAGTAAAATCTGGTTCCTTGAGAAGATAAACAAAATTGATAAACCATTAGCCAGACTCATGAAGAAAAACAGGGAGAAGACTCAAATCAATAGAATTAGAAGTGAAAAAGGAGAAGTAGCAACTGACACTGCAGAAATACAAAGGATCATGAGAGATTACTACAAGCAACTATATGCCAATAAAATGGACAGCCTGGAAGAAATGGACAAATTCTTAGGAAAGCACAACCTTCCGAGACTGAACCAAGAAGAAATAGAAAATATAAACAGACCAATCACAAGCAGTGGAATTGATACTGTGATTAATAATTTTCAAACAAACAAAAGCCCAGGACCAGATGGCTTCACAGGCAAATTCTATCAAACATTTAGAGAAGAGCTAACACCTATCCTTCTCAAACTCTTCCAAAATACAGCAGAGGGAGGAACACTCCTAAACTCATTCTACTAGGCCACCATCACCCTGATACCAAAACCAGACAAAGATGTCACAAAAAAAGAAAACTACAGGCCAATATCACTGATGAACATAGATGCAAAAATCCTCAACAAAATACTAGCACACAGAATCCAACAGCACATTAAAAGCATCATACACCATGATCCAGAGGGGTTTATCCCAGGAATGTAGGAATTCTTCAATATACGCAAATCAATCAACGTGATACACCATATTAACATATTGAAGGAGAAAAACCATATGATCAAATTGAAGGAGCAAAACCATATGATCATCTCAATAGATACAGAAAAAGCTTTTTACAAAATTCAACACCCATTTATGATAAAAACTCTCCAGAAAGTAGGCATAGAGGGAAGTTACCTCAACGTAATAAAGCCCATATATGACAAACCCACAGCCAACATCGTTCTCAATGGTGAAAAACTGAAACCATTTCCACTAAGATCAGGAACAAGATAAGGTTGCCCACTCTCACCACTAGTATTCAACATAGTTTTGGAAGTTTTAGCCACAGCAATCAGAGAGGAAAAAGAAATAAAAGGAATCCAAATAGGAAAAGAAGAAGTAAAGCTGTCCAAATAGGAAAAGAAGAAATAAAACTTTTCCAAATAGGAAAAGAAGTAAAACTGTCATTGCAGATGACATGATACTATACATAGAGAATCCTGAAGATGCTACCAGAAAACTACTAGAGCTAATCAATGAATTTGGTAACGTATCATGATACAAAATTAATGTACAGAAATCTCTTGCATTCCACTGCCAAGTACCACTGCAACAAAAAGAATAAAATACCTAGCAATAAACCTATCAAACTACGAATGACATTCTTCACAGAAGTAGAACAAAAAATTTTACAATTTGTATGGAAACACAAAAGACCACGAATAGCCAAAGCAATCTTGAGAAAGAGAAATGGAGCTGGAGGAATCAGGCTCCCTGACTTCAGACTATACTACAAAGCTATAGTAACCAAGACCATAGGGTACTGGCACAAAAACAGAAATATAGAACAGGATATGGAACAGGATAGAAAGCCCAGAGATAAAATCACACAGATATGGTCACCTTATCTTTGATAAAGGAGGCAAGAATATACAATGGAGAAAAGACAGCCTCTTCGATAAGTGGTGCTGGGAAAACTGGACAGGTACATGTACAAGAATGAAATTAGAACACTTCCTACACCATACACAAAAATAAACTCAAAGTGGATTAAAGACCTAAATGTACGGCCAGACACTATAAAACTCTTAGAGGAAAACATAGGCACAGCACTCTATGTCATAAATCACAGCAAGATCCTTTTTGACCCACCTCCTAGAGAAATGGAAATAAAAACAAAAATAAACAAACGGGACCTAATGAAACTTAAAAGCTTTTGTACAGCAAGGCAAACCATAAACAAGACGAAAAGGCAACCCTCAGAATGGGAGAAAATATTTGCAAACAAAGCAACTGACAAAGGATTAATCTCCAAGATATACAAGCAGCTCATGCAGCTCAATATCAAAAAAACAAACTACCCAATCCAAAAATGAGCCGGAGACCTAAATCGACATTTCTCCAACAAAGACATACAGATTGCCAACAAACACATGAAAGGATGCTCAACATCACTAATCATTAGAGAAATGAAAATCAAAACTACAATGAGGTATCACCTCATACCAGTCAGCATGGCCATCATCAAAAAATCTACAAATAATAAATGCTGAAGAGGGTGTGGAGAAAAGCGAACCCTCTTGCACTGTTGGTGGGAATGTAAATTGGTACAGCCACTATGCAGAACAGTATAGAGGTTCCTTTAAAAACTAAAAATAGGACTATCATATGACCCCGCCATCCCACTACTGGGAATATACCCTGAGAAAACCATAATTCAAAAAGAGTCATGTACCACAATGTTCATTGTAGCTCTATTTACAATAGCCAGGACATGGAAGCACCCTAAGTGTCCATCGACAGATGAATGGATAGAGAAGATGTGGCACTTATGTACACTGGAATATTACTCCGCCAGAAAGGGAAACGAAACTGAGTTATTTGTAGTAGTGAGGTGGATGGACCTAGAGACTGTCATACAGAGTGAAGTAAGTTGGAAAGAGAAAAATGAATACCGTATGCGTGTTAGCACGCATTCCATATATATGGAATCTAAAAAAAAAAAGGTTCTGAAGAGCATAGGGGCAGGACAGGAATAGAGACACAGAGGTAGAGAATGGACTTGAGGACACGGGGAGGGGGAAGGGTAAGCTGGGTCGAAGTGAGAGAGTGGCATGGACATATATACACTACCAAATGTAAAATAGATAGCTAGTGGGAAGCAGTCACGTAGCACAGAGAGATCAGCTCGGTGTTTTGTGACCACCTAGAAGGGTGGGATAGGGAGGGTGGGAGGGAGATGTAAGAGGGAGAGGATATGGAGATATATGTATACATATAGCTGATTCACTTTGTTATACAGCAGAAACTAACACACCATTGTAAAGCAATTATACCCCAATAAAACGTTATATATAAAAAAGAAATCTTTGGCACTGATAATAATAAGATGCACGCAGAATGAGACATGGCTTCCCGAGTTTCTTTGCATGCAAATACTTACAGTGTTTCATTATTTGGTCTCCTTGCTGTGCTTTCACATTGTTTGGAAAAGTTTTTAAAAATGGAAAGTGAAAAATTCTGCCTGAAAGAGGTAAAAACAAACAACCACAGTTGAGCTTTTGGTTTTTAAACTAAACCTGATCATGTCTATTTATGCTTTGTTCATCCAAATTCTCTACCTATTACATCAGCCTCGTGTTCTGCACCATTGTCCTATCTGAAACGCTTCCTGGGAGAGAGTAAAGGCTTCTGAATTATCATTAGCATGCTTCCAGCTTAGATAAGATGCTTTTGAATGCTAAGTTTTTTGTGTGGGCTCTAGAGATGAAAAAAACTTAAATGTATCACATTGAATCATGGATTTTTCAATGCTCATTTAAAGCTATCTTCGTGGTGTATTAAGGTTTGCTCCTCACTGCTCTCCTCACCACACCGGCCTCGATGAACAAATAACCATTCAGAATTCATGGCTTTGAATTATAACTAGGAATCTCTTTTGTGAAGATTTGAAGATTCTGGACCTGACATTATGATGTGAATTTTCTGCTTTTTTGGATTATGTGCAGAAATATAATGTGGTTGCTCCCTATTCATTCATGTTTCCCTCTAAGAAGTTTAGCCTATGGAAAGGGGCAAATGTCAAGAAATTAAAGGAAGGCTGTACTTATATTATTCCTAAGATGAAACCAAAAGGAGGCACAAAGGAAAACTGGGTGAAGCAATAGCGGGAAGGAGAGCGGGCTGTGCGAACCTCAACCTTTCCTGAGGAGGAAGGAGAAATGAGGCAATACAGAATGCATACGTCTACGTATTATTCTTCTCCAGTATTAACAAGACAGTTCCTTGTAGGAATGACTTTGTGTAAAAGCAGGAAGGTGGAGAATATATAAGAACTATCTGAGCTTCTGGACTCACTTTCAAAAATCAGTCAGCTTGTTATTTTGCATGAGAGATAGAGAGAGGGAGCGAGAGGGAGAGATTGTGTGTGTGTTTGATGCTGGCTCTGTAGCTGACACTTAGAGACACTCTGTGTGAACCAATCTACAGTTAACAGGAAATGTGGTTGTTCTTGGCCTTCAGATAATAGCACTGGGTTCTGTCTACTGTATCTTTTTTGAAATTTTAATCATAGATACCAAGGAGAGTTTGGGGGCCATCTGCCTAGGCAGCTGTGTGCGTTATCCACACAGCAGCTGCAGGGCAGAGGGGTGACCCAGAGTTTGCACAAACAGTCCACTGACCCAGCTTCAGGCTCTCCATCCTCGCTAACATCCAAGGTTTCTAGCTTTAGAGATAGAGAGGGAGTCAGTTGAAGCTTGTAATTCCAATCAAGACAACCTCTGTGTGACTGCATTCCCATCTCACTTTGATACTGGCCCTCGATTGCATAATGCTGTTTTTTTTTTTTAAACCCGAAGGTTGTAGTCTCTTTCATCTACTGAAATAGAAAACCCCTGAACTAAAGTTTTAACATGTCAGTGACTTCAGAAGTGATGTGACCTCTTTGCCACAAAAGTGGAGGTGACCAGAATCAGCTTTATCATAAACCGGCATCTGTATCCTCTGTTTTAGTTGTTCTCTCACCAGCTTTGCTCACTTCCAGCCCATCCTCCACCTTGCTGCCAGAGTGATACTTTACAAAAGCAAATCTGAGTAATTCTGTTTTGAATTCTTCAGTGGTTCCCCGTCCTCTAAACAACTTGGCCTGGTACTCAGAGCCCGTCATAGCCTGCTTCTCCCTGGTCTCCTCTCCTCACTCATCCTCCTCCACGTAACCATAAGTCTTCTTGTTTTAGTTTTTCTGAATGACTTTCATCCCACTGTCTCTTGCCTTTGTGCCTTCACACAAGCTATTCCATCTTCTTGGTATGCTTTTCCCCACACGTGTCTGACTAACTCCTGTCTGTTCTTCAGGGCTCAGCAGAAGTCAGTTCCTCAGGAAGCCTTCCATAAGCCCTGCTGCCATTTAGAAATTCTCCCTCTGTTCTCCCAGAGTACTCTGTTCTGTTCTCAGCTCTATCATAACATTTGCTTTATTGGACCTAAATATTGGCTGTCATGTGTGTTGTCCCCAAACAGCTGCCTGTGACTCTGATGGTTGGGATGAGCTCTTACTCATTTTTGTATCTTCAGACTTTTGCGTAGTGTTTGGAACACCGCGAGTACTCAGTTAATATTCTTTGAAGCTCAGTTAATAGTGCATAGCTCTCTGAGTACAGCGAGTGGTCTGTCTGCTTGGTTACCTCAAAAGCTTCAGGTAGAACTGCACCTACCTACGCAAGGCACAAAGTAGGTGTATGATGATAACACGTGCTGGTTGATTAATTATAAATAGGTTGATTCTAAGACAGTGGCATTCTAGTGTCCCTCTCTTAGTGCCTCATCTAATTAATTGATTGAGAATACCTGCTTAGGCTGTATAATATCCTTTTAGGGTGACGTTTTTCCAACTGTGAGTTGTGACCCATTAGTGGGTCATGAAAACAATAAGTAAATCAAGACTAGCGTTAAAAGCAAAAAACATGAAATAAAATAGACAAGAGAATATCAGTGTATCACATGTAAAACAGTTAAGTAGTGCTTTGTTTTATTTCAGTTACATGTGTCGTGTTTACTGGGTTGCAATGTAAAAAAAGTATTTCTTAGTATGCATTTCAGTGAGAAAGAAAAAAAGTCCGGAGAACAGTGCTTTAAGGAAAGAATGAAATCCTTCACACCCTGCCATCCCATTCTGGATTGAAGTGAATTACTTGAATCAGTAAGATGTCCCTCACTGATCGCAAACCAGCCAGGAGCTTGTGCCTTTTCTGTCCCCACACTAAGCTAGTCCTTACGGGGCTAGGAATCTGTTCTGTAATGGAAGATAGTCTTCTGTTGGGAGAGAAATAGCTTGAAAAAACAAGAAAAAAACCAAACACTGGAAACCTTCTATAGTGTTTTCTTTTTTTTTTAACTAAGGATTAAGACATTAGGTAAAAATCACCCTACTGAGCCTACTTCCTCCACTTCTTCAGAAATGATGCTCTCTGATAAGGATTAGGGCTAGTTGATCTTTGAGATACCAGTTTTGTACTCCATTTTGCAACTGCAGTTATAGTCTGATTTAAGGCTAGAGTTTTGAATTAGCTAAGAATAAGCTATGAGGGTCTTCTAGCTGCAGGCTGAATCGACTGTTTGGAGTCAGTTTTCAGGAGGAAACAGGACAGTTCATTTTCTTCTGGTCTATCTGAAAGTGACCCCATGACTATGGAGCTGGTCTAGAAGGCAGGGAGTGAAGGGGCAGGGGGCCGTCGACCCGCTGACTATTTTCGAATCTGAGTTGCTGCCACAGCTTGGCAGGCTTTACCGTTTGTTTTTTACTCACTCTTTTGTTGGCACGTTTCTAAAAGCACAGCAGTGGCTGGGGTAGGTCAGCGTGGCGTCCAGGAGGTTGGTAAGTGTTTCTCTTGAGGGCAGTCTTTTCAGAGAATAGGATGATGTGGCAATTAGCGTCTGAATGGACTCCAGCCCATAGCTGGGCAGGGCCTGCAGTTTAGTGGAAGAAATATCCCTGAAAAGTAAAAGGGAGAAAGGTTTATTGATTGATTTACTTAACATGTATGATTCATAGAATGAAACTTCCTCTCAACAATAGTATCCTTCTAGGTTCTGAGGAATCTTTTCTCCATCTCGCTTTCTCCCTCATTCTCCATTTCAGTTAGTCTCATTAACATCTGAATTCAAAAAAGCTACGTGGTCTCTTTTCTGATAGGCACCCCATTATTCTTTTCAAGGCTGAGTATGACTCCTCGTACCTGTCATACATTCGTTAGCATTCTCTCTCTCCCCTCTGCTGCTTCCTTTCTCCCCCTCTCTCCCTCCCTCTACCTCTCTCCACTTAGCAGAAGTGAAAGAACTACTTTGCTTTAAGAGAGAGCAGGCACGTGCAGTGACATCAGCTTTTGTGCTCTACTCCAGGGAGAAATATTTAGGGCTTCAGATGCCTCGGTCTTTGATCGATCAAGTTCTGCAGGGTAGGTTTTCGTGAAGCACAGGCTAGTTCCGCTATTCAGAGCCACTGTGTGGCCTTAGCCACCCTCTACCTTCTCTAAAGGCAAGCTGGGTTCATCAGTCCAAAGCAAGCAAACACTCGGCCATGCAAGCAAAACTGTGTGGAAAGCTCGGGTTTTTCACACAAGGTCCTGAATGCCTCAGCTTTTCTAGACTCGAGGCAATGCCCAAGAAAACTCCAAATAAATTAAGTGTGAGGAGGAAGAGTCAGTGGGAATTTAAAAATTCTGCCTATCTTCTAAGTGGCTGCTGCCATGAAAGTTTTCCAGGAGCACAGCCCCCTGCAGCAAACTGACCCAATACTTAGTGCCCATCTCATGGGAGGGGCTCAGTAGGGGATTGATGGACAGATGAACTTGACAACGTGGCATGATGACTAGTGTAGGCCCTTGGTGGAATAATCAAGGTGGCAGAATTTGCCTCGGGGGCTGCAGACTCATTGCTTTTGTGTCCTTATTGATTTACGTAACCAGTGTTCTCATTCTGCTTTACAGAGTTATTATCTTAGATGTATTAGGGATTGACCACATGATTCTTTGCAGGCCTGGTGATTTTTTTTTTTTTTTGGTGGGGGTAAAATATTTTAAATTAAGATTCTAGAAATGGCAAAGTCTCATTACAAAGGAGTGAATCTCTGATGATTGATTTTCAGTTTCAGTGAGAGACTCATGGGGGAAATATTTTGGGGGTGTGGAAGGAAGGACCACTTCTAGATATCACTTAAACCCTAAGGGTATAATGAGAATAGTTATTTGGAGAGTAAGAGACCTAGGTCTGGTCCCACTGTTCTGGAAAAGTCAGTGTAGATGCCTACCGGGCTCACAGTCATTTCTAAGCAGGCAGACCAAGCAGGTTTTCAAGCAAAAACTGTCGTGCAGGGCGTCTTATGATCATACTCACTCGTTCTTCTGCCTGACCAAAGGCAACTCTCCTTAGCTATTCAGTGGCCAAGTAGGTGACCAGTTTGCTATAAGAACTCTGCCTATAGGGTGTGCTAGACTGGAGAGTATTCAAGCAATGTGTAAGATTCTGAGTCTGGTGTACTTTGAATATGAGACATAACAGACAGGGACCCCTAGGGTAGGATGGCAGAAGCTGAGAGACAGCAGAAAAAACAGTAGGCAGGAAGCACGAGGAGGTGGAAGCCATGAGTAAGTAGAAATCATGACGTCGTGTGGAGAAGAGAGAGGAGTTAGGATGGATGATGGCAGAAGTTAGGAAGTGGAGAAGGTCAGGAGTTTTACTGGTGGGAATTAGGATGTAGAGAGAATCAGGGGTTGACGGCTGCAGGAAATAAGTAGACAGAGTCAGAATGGGTAGTGACAGGAGTTGATAGTGGCAAGAGCTAGGAGCTAGACGAAGTCAGGAGTTGATAGTGGCAGAAGTAGGCGGTAGACAGAGTCGGGAGTTGATAGAGAGGAGGTAGGAAGTAGATGCTCAGGAGATGACAGTGGCAGGAGCTAAGAAGTAGAGTTCAGTGGGCTGTAGAAATTAGACAGAATCATGACTGGATACAGGCAGGAGCTAGGGTATAAAGAATACCTGGGTCAGTTCATTCCTCCCCCTGATCAAAACCCTAAAACCCCTTCACCTCACTCAGAGAACAGGCAAAGTGCTTATAAAAGCCACAAGCCTCATAACCTGGCTTTCGCCACCTCTCGTCCTCCTGTTCTAGGCCCCTCCTCCTGGCTCACTCTGCCACACTGGCCTCCTGCTTAGTTCCCTGCACCTGCAATGCTCTTCCTACCGATACCCACACAACTTGCTCCCTCACTTCTTTCAGGTATTTGCTTAAATAACACTTGTTCAGGACAGTCTTACCTGACCATCCTCCTTAAAATGCTAGCTCCCTCCCTAGAACTCCTTTTGCCCAGCCACCTGAAGTTTTCTCCTCCACGGCCATCTGGAATACTACATGTTTTCTTTACTCATTTGATCCTTGTCTGTCTTCCCCACTCTATGAAGGCAGAGACGTTTGTCTTTTCTTCTTCTCTGCTGCTTCCCTGATGTCTAATCCAGTGCCTGGCACATGGTGTGGACTTACAGTTACTGGATAAATCAGTGAATGAATGGATAAACAAACAAATGAACTGGGTTACACTGCTCACTATCTTTCTAGTACTGTTCTCATTTTAAAGTCACGTGCCTGTTTATCACTTTGCCTGTTTATTGTTCTTTCCCCTCCATGGCTCTAATCTCTTTATGAGCAGGTCCCGGAGCTGGCCACTGTCCCTGCAGCTTGGTGCCTGGTAAACAGGACGTGTTCCACCCACACTTGTTGAAGGCACGAGTGATAGCGTGCCAGGGGTAGGGACTAATGGGCCGGCATCTCTGTGGCAAAGGTGACGAGGCCACTGCTGTCACTGCTGCAGAGTTTCTGGAGGCCTGTTGCGTTGCTCCCTGAAGCCTGACCGCAGCTGCAGTTGTTTCCTACAGGATGTTTCCGGCTTCCTAAGGCCTTGTCAGGAGACTAATGGTTCAGTTTCCTGCTCCTCTTCATTTTCCCCTGTGTCCTTATGCTCAGCTCCCATTAACTGAGGGCACTTGCCTCTGCTCCTTGCATCCTGAGGGAGCCTGACGCATAGCAGCTCACACAGCCTTAATTCCCACGAGGGGATGCCAGGGGACACCACGCCCCCCTGCCAGCACATTAGGAGGCCCTCCGTGTTTGATGTTGGTTGAACCGTGTCTCCACCAAATTCACATGTTGAAGTCCTAACCCCCAGTACAGCAGAATGTGACCTGAATTGGAAATAGGGTCTTTACAGAGGTGATCAAGTTAAAATGAGATCGTTAAGATGGACCCTAATCCAGTATGACTGGTATCCTTACAAAAAGAGGGAAATTTGGAGACAGACAGACAGACAGACACACAGAGCACCCTGTGAAGACTGGACTTATGCTGCCACCATCAGGAGGAACTACAGGCCTGGAACAGGTCCTGCCCTCGCAGCCCTCAGGAGGAGCCAGCCTTGCCCATACCCTCATTTCAGACTTCTAGCCTCTAGAACTGCAAGACAAGACATTCCTATTGTTTCAACCCCTGAGTTGGTGGTGCTTTGTTACCATAACCCTTGCACGTGCAGAGACTGGTTCCCCGCAAAGCAGGCTGGGAACCATGTGGCTGGACACCCTGAGCGGGCCTGCTGGGCTGCAGCGGGTGGGGAGGGGGGGCAGCAGTACTGTACTCACAAGATGCTAGGCCCAGTGGCCCCCCGGAAGGCGCCATCGTGTATCTTCTCCAGGTGCGCGTTTTCCTTTAGCTCCCTGTGGGGAAGGACAGTGTCCTCAGTGGAGTTTGCAGCTCATGTGTAAACAGTCATAGCTGTGCGCATGCACGGTGAGAGCAGCCTGTGGGCATGGTGCTCGGGGGTCGAGGGGACAAGGCGGGGCTGTAGGTAAAATGAGAAAAAGACGTTCTTGTCCTGGGAGAAATTGTGAAATCGCTGGTGTGCTTGGCTCCGCCTTTCCTCTGCGATTTTCCCCTCACTCAGTGGAACCCTTTGTCCTACAACTTAAAGTTCTCCCTACTTCCGTCCTGGAGTTGTGCACGTTTACTACCAGGCAGCTGGGCAGGGAAGAAAATGCTGCTCCCGTGTTCAAGGCTGAAGGGTGGAAGTGCAGCCCACTCTGCATCAGGCCGTCATGACCTTGGAGGGCTCAATGTTTGTTCATATTAATAGACTGAAGTTTGCAAATTCTTTACTTAAAAGAAAAGTAGGGTCCATTCAAAGCTAGCCCCTTTCATCATGTTAATTGGACTCTTTCTTTCAGCTGTGCATTTCTCAGGGGGTTAGAAAGGGGAGGAAGGACAGCCTGTATAGAAAATTCCCCCTACCCTGGGTGCCCCACGGGTCTGTGCCCTGTGCTTGATCGTTGCCAGGTGTGTGTATTGTAGAAACAAAAGGGTTGAAGGCCACTGCTGTTCAGGAAGCCAAAATCTGCAATGGGAGTAACGACCTGAGGGCTTCTGTTCCCTAAGCTCAGGACAGCTCAGAGTGAACTGCTCAGGACCAGCTGAGCCTAGCCCCGCTGAGCAGCTCCCGTCTGGGCCCCGACGCTGGTGTCTCCAAGGACAGGTCCCTCTCTGGGTGGACAAGGAAGCCGGGAGAGGAGTCCCTGGGCCCAGACTTGTCAGCTTACTTTTGATTGCTTTCTTCCTACAAGAGAAGGGTGGCGTCTCAAAGAGCATTCTGGAAAACGCTGGACAGTGGGCACAGTGTACATCCATTGCTGGCGTGATGATTTTGAGCATAGGACATGATTCTTCTGCACCACTGTTACAGTGGCAAAACAAATACACCAACACCCGCTGCCCCCTCCCTTGCAGGATCCTCAGTAATTACCTGGTTCATCTCATAGCTTTATATCTTCTTCATCGTCTTTCTGCAAGTCTCCACATCACCTCTGCCATTTAAAAACTGTAAAAGCCCTGCATCTCACTCCCTCGGTGGCTGCCTTCCACATGCTTCTACTAAGCGTTTTCCTCGGAAAGCCTCGGCCCTTTCATCACGATGCACCCGTCAGTCTCACGTCGTCCCATCCCCTGGGTGTATTTCCATTTTCAAGGAGATGAGGTTGTCAGAGTCAATTGCTGTTTAAAATCTAAATCAAGAGAAAAATTCCTTCCCAAACCTCCATGGCTCTTCTTCCTGATTTGATTTGTTTTAATTATGTTCAGTTATGGTCATAAATCATTGAAACCGGGCTCTGTGAGCAAATAATCCTCATGTCAGCCAGGTCAAATTAATTGTTCAAATTTCAGGACAGCATTTCTCATGTTTTATTAAAACTCAGATCTTTTTGTATAATGATAACTCTGTATTATGTAACTTGGTCAAAAATAAATCCAAAAGTTATCTACCACAGTTTCCTTGGGGGTCACTTTTGGGAACTCTCCCGAGTGGCATGGCCTTCTGGGTGTGAGAAGGATAGGAAGGATGACCTTTTGAAGTACAGTGGGAGAACTCCCAAACTCCAGCCAAGGCTTCCCTGATGGGGGTGCTCCGGGAATGGTAGGGCTGGGCTCTCGGACCCCTGGAGGTGTCTGAGGGTAACCTTCTGAAGCTGCTCCTCTCCATCCTGTCTTAGTAAGTAACATATTTGAGAACTTTGTAGGGCTGTGGTGTCATTGTTCTGAACAACTTTGGACAGGCCTTTATATGAGGAAGGTGTCAGAAATGGGGCTGGACATGCCCATAGTTTGAAACTTTTGCCTGATGGTTTTGAAAACTACTCCCTCTGCCCTGCTCAACCCTTCAATGGGTCTGCTCGCTCTTGGAAGAGAATTCAGACTCCTTCTCACGGCCCCTCAGTCCTGATGACTTGCTCCTGCTGCATCTCCAGCTTAATCTCATCCAGTGTTCCCTTTGCCGATGACCCTTAAGCCGCATTGGCCTCCTCTCAATTCTTGGAGTTTATCAACTTCTTTTCTTGCCCACCTCAGGACCTTTGCACATGCTGCTCCCTCTTTCTGTAATGCGCTTTGTCTGATGATTGCCAGTGCGGACTCCTTGTCATCCTTTAGGCTCAGCCTAAATATCATACCCTTGGTGAGGCTGTCCCTGAGCACCTAACCTAGAGTCAGTCTGCCCCTGGTACTCTCTCAGATCTCAGGGAAGGTTATTTCCTTCACAGTATGTATCACTACCTGCAATAATTTCATTTATTTACTTGCCTTTTCCCTGTCTCTTCAGCTAGTACAGAAACTTCATTAGGGCAGGGACTGTTTCAACTGTACCATTGTAGACACAGCACTTAACGTAGTGACTAATGTATTGGTGATGCTTAATAAGGGTGTGTTGAATGAATAAATGAATGGAATTAACTTGTGTTCTTGGCAAACTGATTTGTGTTCTCGGCTTCCTCTTTCTGGCGACGGTGAGGTATGGGGAATACATACTAATGGGACTTTGGGGCTTTTCTAAGTCCACACCTATTCTGGCGCCTCTAAAGCCGTTGAGGCACTGCTGACCAAGGACCTCCCACCTTACGCTCTGCTTTCCCTGACCTCCCAAAGATGTACTCTGCTGAGTAGCCTCTCACCTCTGCTTTTGCTCTGGCTTCTTTTCCTTATCTCTTGTTTCCCCCCAATTTTATATTCAGTCCTCTTACTTTTCCTCCTTGTGCAGGTGACCTCAGCCACAAAGAACTTCACCCATCCCCTCTCCTCAGGTAATTCTGACTTCTGTGTCCCTAGCCCTGGCCTGCCGCTTCCAGCCCTCTGTCCTCCCTGCTAACCCGTGAGCCAACCTTCTTTAAGCACCCCTCTCACACTTCCTATCCCAGGACTTTAAACGGCTTATTCTCTACAGAAGAGAGTCCAAATTGTTTACTCTAGCATCTGAGGCCCTTCCTGCTTTGTCTCTAACCCACATCTAGGACTTTCTAAAAGGTACCGTTTTCTGGTCTTTGAGCACATCCCATGCATCCTCCTCTGGGCTGTTCTTCTTGTCCTCTGACCGGAGTGCATTTTCCTTCCATCTTTGCCTGTCCAAGTTAGGCTCAGCTCAAAATCTACATCTCTCATGAGGCTTTCTCTAATTTCCTTCTCTTCTGCCTTTGAAATCTCAGAGGACTTCACCTCTCTCAGGCCAGGCACCATATTTTGCCTTCTGTTTTAGTAACTACGTAGTGTACAGTTTATATACCATTTGGAGATGTTTCTTCCTAGGCTGTAAGCTCCTGCAGGGCAAACACCAGGGCTTCTGCATCTTCATTTCCCCTCAAAATATAGCACGTTCCTTCAGACACAGCTGATGCTTGGCAAACACTTTGAGTGAGTAACAGAATGAGGCATCTGAGAGGACTGTGCCAGGAGAGGATAAGCCTCTGATTTTAATTTGGCAGAAACAGATTCGATTGGCCAGAGCGAACCCTGCGTTGAATTCAAATCAACAAGAAAATGAGGGAAAATCCACTCCATGGTAGGAAGGACAACTGTTTAAAAAGCTACCATTCCTTGAGCACTTAGTATGTGCCAGACCTGTGCTAACTGCATAAAAATACAATCTTATTTAATTATCATTCATTCATAATTAACTGTATAATGTAACAAATAATAAATGAGCACGTACTCTATGCCAGGCACCGTGCTAAGTACTGAGGATGCAAAACAGACCTTCGCATTTTGGTGGCGGTATCCTCAAAACAAGCCTATCAGCAGCTCCATTTTATGGATGAAGACACTGTGGTTTAGATTGGTTGAGTAACTTGCTCAGGGTCAAGGTGATAAATAATGGGATTGGAGTTTGAGTCCCAGTTAGTGACTGTTAGATCCATTCTCTTCTCCACCAAGCTATATAACATGGTATCCATATAATAGGGTCTTTGGTTACTATTTGTAGTTAAAATAAATAGTATATTGTATAGACTTAGGCTACTTAACTTCAGACCGGCAGCATCAGCATCTCCTGGGAGTTTGTTAAAATTTCAAATTCTCGGGCCCTACCCTAGACCCACTGAATTAAAATGTCTGGGAGTGGGGCTCAGGAACCTGTGTTTTAGCAGTCTCCATGTGGTTCTTATGTGTGTTATTTGAGAAGCACTGGTGTGGACCATGGTTTATACATATGGCTTATTTATTATTAGAAGCCTTTTCATTTGTTTGTTTTCCTTAACTTTGGCTTTAGTTGAGCCTTTCATGTGCCGTTAGGTTTTACTGTACACAAGTGTATGCTGTTTGTCACCTTACCCGGTACCTGTCACGGTTCAAGCAGCCTCCACCCTGGCCCTGCGAGCTTTGTGAATGAGCCCCTCTTTTAGGAAAGGAGCCATAGAAAGAAAGGTTGAGAACAGTGAAGGGAGCAGTAGGGATGCTTCTCTAAAGTTGAAGGCTGTTAACACTGGGGACTGGGGTCGGATGTGGTGAAAACGCAGGGCTCCCTCACCTTGTGGAATGTGAACTCCTTACTTCCCCCCGCGTCCCCCCCCCCCCCCACCCAGCCCGCAGCAGTAAGGAGATGGGCTTCTGTGTGGGCCTGTTGTGGCTGAATCGGCTGGTAAATGGCATTATCCGATTTCTCTGCAGTGGGGCCGGGAGGAAGAATTTCTTCACTGAAATCACGCTGCCTCTAACACACCATCGACCCGAGCGAGGGGACTAGAGAGGGAGGCTGTGAGGTGGGGGAGCCTAGAGTAGGGTGTTGAATATTTCAGCAAACTGTCAACTTCAATGTATGCAGGCTGCATCTATCTTCGATATCAGGGTGCTCTGCGGTTTCCAGCCAGCCAGTTGCCTAGTAACATGCGTACCACACTGAGGACCAGCCACTTGAAAGTTTATTGTTGTCCTGAGTTAGTTGCTGAAGATTGAATGTGATGTGGTAGCCAGAGTAATATTTCATTTTTATTCATGAGCTGGGGAAATAAGCACATACTTACAGGGAAATCAGCGTTGTCCCATTGAATGCATGACTTTGTATTTCTTCAAATCCATTTCCATATAGTTTTCTAAGGAGGGAGGAGAGAGGTTTTAGGAGCGAAAGAAACACAGTTTGGAATCACACATTCTTCCTTCTGTGACATTTATTACTAGGAAAATTACTGGCATTTACAATATGTAGCTCTGTCTCTCTAACGTCTTAGATCCTCAGGGCCTGCTGAGATGAGGCTGTGTTCTTGCTCTAGCTGGCTTCCACCTCTACCACCAGCACCACCACTAACTTGTTAAGTGTTTATTAAGTGCCAGATATCGATCAACCAATCTACATATTTATGATTTCATCCTCATGGTCACTTCCATTGCTCTGGTCAGAAACCTAAGCCTTCATGTTGTTGTGTAGCTTGCTTAGGTCAGAGAAAACAGCGGCAGAACTGGAATGTGAGGCTAGAGCTGTCTAACGCTCCAGTCTTGTGTCTGGCTCTACAATCTGGGCATATGGGCTTTCTGGGTCGCCGAAAGCTGAGGGCAGAAGAAGGCTCCAGTACTGAGCGAGTGTTTCTTTTTCTTGGATGAGTCTGTGGTTTTGCTGATGCCACATTTTGTTCCACAACCAAGATTTCAATGTCTGTAAACAGTTCTTGAAGACCCATTAGTGGATAGTGAAATCAATTTAGTTGGGTACAATCAGCCTTAAAAAAAATGAAATAGAACAGAATGGAACAAAATGGAAAATGTTAGAGTATGTTGCATGTAATCGGGGTAGTACTCTTTCTGAAGTTTTGTTCCACCATTTTTGAATGTTATGTACATGTAAGTATATGTATACATATATACGTATAAGTCTGCCCAGAACAAGACATAGGAGACTCCTTAGAACACAGATGCTGGGAAACGTTAGAAGCAGAAAAGAGCTTGGAGAGGAGCAAGCGGCAACCCTTCATTTGACAGAGAAGGAAAGAGGCTCAGAGAAGAAAGTGACTTGTCTAAAGTTCACAATAAGTGGAAATGAGACCAGAACACACTGTGACTGGGGCTACTTCCAGCACATCAGTTTTGCTGGGTGATTTGACTCGTCTTCCCTGAGACAGCCACACGGCCCCTCTTCCTCCTCCTGCAGAGCTATGTTTGATGTCATGTTCTCGGCGTGGGCTTTCCTGGCCACCCTATTTAAACTGCACCCCCCAGCATTCTCTGTCTCCCTTCTCTGATTTGCTTTATTAGCATCTGACCCATGATTATATTACTGTCTGCCTCCCCGGCAGAATGTAACCTTTATGAGAGCAAGGATTCAAACTGTTCTGTTCATTGCAGAATCCCCTGCGTGTAGGACAGTGCCTGGCGCCTGGGAGGATTACAGTAAATATATGTTAAATGAATTGGATGAACAAATGGTTATATATAAGGTGAATTTCTCACTGTAAACCATGGCCAAGCAAGTTTGAAAGCCACAGTCTCAAATAGAAATATTTGTGTAAGTTCTTTATGAACAATGCTGTGAGACTCAAGTGAGAAAGGGCTGTGGTGTGATATAAAATTGAGCCGCGCATCTGGCCAGGTGCTAGCTTCCCGTTACAGGGCAGCTGCACGCCCATGTCAGGGACAGGTTGGGGGCGACATGAGAAACAGTTTAGACACAGTCTCCACCTACTCCTGCAGGTGGCTGCTGTCCACAGGGTTTCTCTAGCCTTTGTTAAATAAAACAAGCGTGGGATTTAATTTCTTTGTATGTGTATGTGTGTAGTGTGGAGGTGCGTAATATGTATATCTATATAGTGTGTGTTTGTGTGTGTGTGTGTGTGTGTGTGTGCGTGTGTGTGTGTGTTTGGGGGGGCGTCTCTTTCCATCAACACACCTGAGACAAACCAGCATATAAATAAGTATAGTTGGGACTCAGTGTTGAAGCTTGACACTTGAACACTGAAATTCAGAAGATATAGAGACTACAAAATAATTGAGTTCAAAGAGAGCAGGGGAGCATAGTTAATTCGTTTTGTTAAACCCCCAGATCTCTCATAATGCTTGCTACCTAACACGAGTTCAGTCAACAGGCTGGGGGGAGCGGTGGCCTTGCCCTTCCACGGGAGGAAGAGCCTTGTCTGGCTTTCCCTGCTCCCATGGGCTTCCTTCTGGAATTCTTCTGAGTTTACAGCTTCACACACGAGCTCCTCACTATATTGTGTAATGGATTATTGGATGCCATTTTTCAATCGTTTTCTGTCCCCGTCTATATTGTAGAATCCGAGGAGATTGGTATTTGGTTTATCTCTGTTGTCTTGTGGCATTACACACAACTTTCACACAATCCCACTAGAATTCTCTTTTTATTTTACACTTAGAATATTGTCCTTTGGCAGTCTCTTGTCATTTTGGGGATTGAATTCCTTTGCAGTAATCTCTTTTAGATGAAGAAATCATACCTGTCTTTTCTCTGGACTCCTTTGAAACTGGATTTCTTAGAGTCTAGGCCAGTGTCTGTCAAGTCATTCTCCTCCATCCACTGAATAGGAATCGTCTGGAACTGCTGGCCACAAATGCAGATGCAGACCTACTGACCAGGTGCACTGCAGACCTACGGAATCAGAACCTGGCCGTGGTATCCAGGAAAGTGCACTTTTATAGCAAGCTCTCCCAGTGAGCTTCGGGCGTGCCACTTTGGGACCTTGCCCTAGGGTATATCCTAGGATGGTGCAGCTCTCATTATTTCCATAGCGCAAATCAGATGGTCTGCTGGACAGAATTGAGTCCAGACTCTGGTCCCCTTACTGCTTTCTCTACCTTCTTAGTGGTGGAACTACATGTGTAGAAAAACTAGCCCCTACCGTGCTTTTAGCAAAGCAAGCTGCCAGCACTTGTCTGGATGCCAGTTCCTCATCACTGGTGTGTGATACCCTGATCCTACTTTTGACACATATTAGGATTTTAGGCTTGGCTCTTTTGGTGGGGCTTACAATGCCATTGCTCTAAGTGCAGCCTCGCAGTTAAGTCTGCAAGCCCTGAACCCAACTGCCTGGGCTTGGATCCCAGCTCTACTACCTATGAACTGAGTTACTTTGGGCAGTTTACTTAACCTATCTGTGTCTCAATTTGGTAATCTGAAAACAGAGATGATAATAATAGTCTTGACCTCAAAAGGCTGTTGTGAGGATTAAAACAGTAAACATACACTGAGTACTTAGAAATAGGTTCTGGAACAAAGTAAATGCTTCCTGTGTTGCTCCTATGATTCTTCTTCTTCTTATACTTAACAGTGGCTTCCAGCTGTCTGGCCAGAACAGAGAGAAAGATCTCCCTTTCCATGCTCTGGACAGCGTGTCATGAAATACAGTGACCTGTCTAATTGAACTGTCATTCTCCTCTATTGAGGTAGGGGCCTTTCTTCTCCCGGGTAGAGCAGGTCAATTCAGTGGCCTGGGCTGCCCCGAATGTGTGCATTCTCCGGGGGCCCTCAACCACCTTTGGTCTGTGCTGGCACCATTGACATTTTTGTATTTGGACATTTTTTATGTCTTAAAAAAAATTTTTTTTTTTATAGCTTGGGTTCTGCTTCTTTCAACTTTCCAAAGAAAATGGCTCACCATTTCCTTTTCAGCCACTGCTCTTTGGCTCTGTTCTTAACATTTGCAGACAATAGAATGTGCTGCCTTGTTTTGATTAAAAGAGTGGCTTCCTTACTTTGGAGAAATTACAGATGTGAGTGGGAAACCTCATGCTGTCAGGGCTGCACAATGCTTTAAATGCCCTTTAAAACATCTGGAGAGTCACTTCACATAGCTTTTTTCTAAAACATCGTGGTGTCAGAATTAAATGAGGAGGGCTTCCTTTGCTTTGAGGATGCTGTCACAGGCATAGAAATGAATTTTTCTCTCTCCTCCATTATAATAGCTGCACCTTACTTTAAAGCAGTGTCTACATTCTCTATTCAAGTGTCAGAAATTCTGACTCAAACAGAGAGAATAGCACCTTTTTATTCAAAATAAGATTCGGGCTTTAGAACTCAATCACATATGACACTCTAATTCTGAATACTGCCTTGTAGCAAACTCCAAATATTCCTGGGGCTTTAAAAGCGTTTCTGGGGTTATATTAGCAGTCTTAGACATTCTGCCATAGCTCCCACTTGATCATGTAGCCACCTAGTTTTTGGATGATTTCAAAGAAGAAAGCCTAATTTAGGTTTACAGATCCTTGGGGTCTCACAAAGTGACCCCATTGAATGGGGAGGTACCTCACGCCTTAGGATCTGGGGTCTTCCCATGTCTTTGCTGAGGACACAGAAGACATATAAGATCCATGTCCTTGAGAGGCTCATAATCTCAATAGGTGAAAACATGAAGTAATGAAAGAATAATACAAGCCAGTAGACATTCCTTGTGAGCACGTGTGGTACACAGAAATGAGAAGTCTTGGAGAAGTCCTCCTGGGTTGGAGAAGTCAGAGAGGCTGCATGGTGGAGCTGAGACTTGAGTCAGACCTTGCAGAATTAGGAATATTTGTTACTGAAGGGGAAAGCATACTAGTTTAGAAAATATGCCGCGTGGTAGTATATCTATAAGCAAATTTTTATCAAATGACTATATAAACACCATCCTAAAGCAGAGGGATCCTATCCTATCCATCACCGCTTTCTTCATGCAGTACTTTGCTGAAGTCCTTTTATATCTGAATGATTCCTCATGTATGAAGACACTTCTCTAGTGGATACCCTGGCAGTCATTGTATGGGTAACTGTCTCTGGTCACTACTATATGCTGCCATGACCCTACTTTTGGATGTTCATCAGAATTCCCCCATTTCTGTGGGGCTCACAGTCTCTATAGCAAGGGATTCCTCTCTCTGATATGAGCATGCCTCTTGCTTTTCAGCAGTACTGAGTTTTTTTCTGTTTCCCTCCACCACAGCCAAGTTCATGTCAACTTACCACATGCAACAATAAAAAGGTGACAGGTATCTAAAATCATGATGACAGCAATGCAGTATAATATATTGAATAAAGTTTTAGAAAAATCCCTGTTTCATAGTGATGCTTAAAAAGAGAGCAAGACACTATGGAGAACAGTATGGAGGTTCCTTAAAAAACTAAGAATAGAACTACCATACAACCCAGCAATCCCACTACTGGGCATACACCCTGAGAAAACCATAATTCAAAAAGAGTCATGTACCACAATGTTCATTGCAGCACTATTTACAATAGCCAGGACATGGAAGCAACCTAAGTGTCCATCGACAGATGAATGGATAAAGAAGATGTGGCACATATATACAATGGAATATTACTCAGCCATAAAAATAAACGAAATTGCGTTATTTGTAGTGAGGTGGATGGACCTAGAGACTGTCATACAGAGTGAAGTAAGTCAGAAAGAGAAAATACCGCATGCTAACACATATATATGGAATCTAAAAAAAAAAAATGCTTCTGAAGAACCTAGGGGTAGGACAGGAATAAAGACACAGACATACAGAATGGACTTGAGGACAGAGGGAGGGGGACGGGGTAAGCTGGGATGAAGTGAGAGAGTGGCATGGACTTATATATACTACCAAATATTAAATAGATAGCTAGTGGGAAGCAGCCGCATAGCACAGGGAGATCAGCTCAGTGCTTTGTGACCACCTAGAGGGGTGGGATAGGGAGGGTGGGAGGGAGACACAAGAGGGAGGGGATATGGGGATATATGTATATGTATAGCTGATTCACTTTGTTATAAAGCAGAAACTAACACACCGTTGTAAAGCAATTATACTCCAATAAAGAATTTAGAAAAAAAGAGAGAGCAAGAGAGAAAGAGAGGAAAAGGAAAAAGAAGCAAACCTCTTTTATACAGAAGAGGGCTGGCTGGTAAATGTAGAGGAGTGATAAGTTTAAAACTATCATTTTGTAGCTCTCTATATAATAACTCAATAATGAACAGATGCTGAAACCATTGGGTGAAAGGCTGTTGGCCAACTCGATAGTCACATGAACTCAGAGTATCCCACAATAGTTTACTTATTTATGACAAAGGGAAAAATGTGCCCTTACAATGAAGAGGTCTGGCAATCACCACCTTAACCAGATGGCCAAGGAGTGGCACAACATGACACAATGGGCCTCCTGGTTTGATGCAGTGGGAGACGTATAACCTCCCCTTTGCAGTATTCTTGCAGAAATGTTGACCTGAATCTAATCAGGACAATGCAGTCAGATGAGTCCAGACGACTGGCCTGGGTCCTCAAAGGAATTAGTGTCATACAGAACAGAGGAAGGCAGGGGCGCAGTTCTCAGGAGGGGGGGATGGGAGGTAAGGTTGGGAGGACAAAGGCGCATAACAGTAAAAATGCAGTGTATAAACTTTGAATTCTGACTTTAAAAACATCTATAAAAGACATTTTCATTTGAATATAGACTGTAGGTTGGATGACGTCATTAAATCCATGCTGATTTTCTTAGGTGTAACGGTGTTGTAATGTAGAATGTTTCTGTTTAAGGAGATACATGCTGAAGAATTTAGGTAGGAAGTGTCATGATGCCTATAGACTTCTTCTGGATGGTTTGGCAAGAGGGAAATGTGTTGTATGTACTTAGCTATCTAGAGATGGAGTGGGTGTGCTAAGCTGTTAATAGTAGGTGAAACTCGGTAAGGTGTACAGGGCTACTCATCGTGCAGTTCTTTCCACTTGTCAGTGGAAAGACAAATGGATTCCATTTGTCGGTTAAAATTTTCAAAATAAAAAATGTTTATAAAGAGACGATGACACACGATGTTTTCATGATGGTCTGAAATAACTGGCTTCCTGAATATGAGCTTTTAAGTGGTGGCACAGTGTAGCTGACACAATGTAATTGAATTTGCACAAGGAGGTATTAATAATCCCACTGGAGAGACAGAGGCAGAGGCCTGTTGCCGTGGTGTGACTCGACTAAGGCTGGTTAGACTCAGAGCCAGGACTGGAAGCCAGGCTTTCTCCTTCAGCGCCCAATAGCCTCTCCACTGCGGCTCGTCACAGGTGTAGCTCGGAGTCTTGTCTTCCTTTGCCAGGTCACCCTTCTCCGAAGGGTCTTAGAGAATTAATTGCTGTGATCTTTCCTTCTCTGTGTGGAGTTCAGACGTGAATCAAGGTTGACTCCTTTTTGAGACTGGTGTGATAAGTCATCTAGAATATTTGAAAGGTGGTGCAGCCAGACCCTGCGCATTCAGGGGGGAACATTTCAAGGTAGCCTCCTGAGGGGATTTAATGAAAAGCCAAACTGGCTAGGAAGGGACCTAACAGCATAACGCATAGCTTTAGCATTAGCCCCACTGAGCTTCTCGAGCATCAAGTGCAGTGTTTTGTTTTCATTAAATGAGCTCACAGTTGGTAAAGATCTGGGTGGAGGGAGGACAGGAAAGGTTCCATGAAAACCAAAATCTCAAATACTACTAATAATGAAAAGAGAAGGCTTGCTTTCATTATTTTCTAATTAGAGAGTTGAACTTTATAGCTCAGGAAATAAGGCTTTCCTCTTTGAATGTAATACCCTTTTCCAACGGGGTGCTTCACATGGCCCTTCACTTACAGACGGGCGCATTCAGCTGAGAACAGGTGCCAAGCAAATGACTAATCACTTCCTTCCAGACGAAGGGCCGAGCGTGAGGAGGCGCTGGAGGCATGATGCCAATGCACGCTCCCAATGCACGCTCTCTGGGAGAGATGGAGCTGCAGTCCTCATTAACTTCAGAGGTGGGGCAGTGATGCCCTGCCGGTAGGCACTGTTCTTCTTAAAATCATAACGAAAATAAGTTAATGGCCCCTAATAAAACCACTGTGCAGCTCTCGTGTACCAATGCTGAAATGTGATGTGTGAGAAGAAATCTCTAGTTGTCCCTTGGCGTCGGTGGGGTGGCCCCGTCTTGTGAGCTCATAGGCCCCTATGGGTTATCTCAACATTCATTTTCTTATTGGTCCTCTTCCACATCTTCCGCTCTTTCATTCTTATTCCACTCCACCCCCATTGCTGTGCATGTATCTGGGAGGAGTACCTATTGGTTCCTGCTTATTTTTAGATTTAGGTGAAAATCAAAGGGAGTACTGGATGTTTGTGATCTTTGAATTAAAGTCTACTCTACTGAGTGGTTTCTTCTCAATACTTTTTCAGGGTTATTTCTAAGCCTTTAGCCCCTTATCCCTGCATTTAAAACCCTCTGCAATCCAGTGTCTCCTCCACCCCTGCCATTTATCTAAATGTATTTTCCATTCCTTAAGCAGGATGTTTACTCCCAATAAGTATGCCTCATCCCATTTTCCTCCTTCCCACAGCCATGCTTTCGCTCATGTCCACTTGGAATATTCATTCCCCTTTTCTCGGTATGTGGTATCACAAAATGGGTAAGACCATGACTCTGGAGCCAAGACTGTCTGAGTCTAAAGCTTGACCTTGGCCAAATTACTTAAATTCTCAGTGCCTTGGTTTCCTCAACTAAAAGTGGGGCTGATAGTTCCTACCTCATAGGGTTGCTGCGGGACTAAAATGAGTTTAAAAAAGTACTTTAAAACAGTGTCAGTGCTATATGAATATTAGCTGCTTTTATCACTTTTACTCATACAAACGTTACTGATTCTACAAGGTCTAACTCAAGTCTGCAGCCTCTCCGATTCTCCAGCCCAAGAGGACTTCTCCAATACTTCTCATTTCCGTGTACCACACACTCACAGTGAATGTCTAGTGGCTTGTATTATTCTTTCCTTCTTTCATGTTTTCCCCCATTGAGATTATGAGCTTCTCAAAGCCATGGATCTTATATGTCTTTTGTGTCCTCAATAAAGACGTGGAAAGACCCCAAATCCTAAAGCGTGAGGTACCTCCCGACTCAGTGTTTGCTCTGTACATGCCCTGTTTCTGACAGGGGACATGATGAATGAGTAGTTCCAGATCCATATACAATAGTGAGTGAGAAACACTTTCTAAACAGCTGGAAGAGCTACAGTACATGAGGGAAATGGAGGAGTAGAAAGACTGTAGAGAAGGTTGTCTAGGGTCTAGTCTCGTTTCTGGTGTTCAAGAGTTTTAAGTTAAGAATTTGAGTTATTTTGAAACTATTTGTGGTTGCTGCTCTGTATTCTTTTGATTGCAACACTCTGAGTCAATGCTGTATTGGCCACAGCTTTGTAACATGACACTTGCATGTGTTGAACTACACCTACACAAAGTAAAAGTACTATTCAAATGCAGTGTACCGTTGATACCAATTTCTAGAATCCACTGTAGAGAAGAGAGTCCTCTGAGATGGTCACTTCTCTTGTTTCACAACTACCTCCTCATCTCAGGGTCACCCAATGCACGCTCTGTCTTTCTTTAAGGACATTTAAGCTCATTTATGGCCTCATCACAGATCCTGCCATGGGCTGTAACCAAAGCAGAATGAGTGAGAGGATGTGGATGTGGGGAGCAGGGTTGAACACTTGTCACTGGGCTTTGGACATAAATGAGACATGGTACCCAGGATGCTGCCTCTGAATGGTGGGGCAAAGGAAGGTGCCCCATGTAAAGACGGCAGGGATCCCAGGGGAAGGAAGCCAGGCAGGTGTACAGTGAAGAGAATGAGTTGGGTTATCTTAGTATGAGGCCCCTTGAACTTTAACGTGCATGTGAATCACTTGGAATCTTATGAAAATGCAGATTCTGAGTCCGTAGGTCTGGGATGGGCCTGAGAGTCTGCATTTCTAACCAGCTCTCAGAAGATGCTGTAGATGCTTGTCCATGGACCATACTTTTAGTAGCAAGGCCTTAGGAAAGAGCGTGAAAGGGATAGGCCTGTGAGCCTGATAACCTGAGAAGTGACTGCCAGATAAAAAGACATTATTTTCAGGTATTAAAGGATTTAGGGAATGGGCATCGATGGTGTCCCTTCAGAAGCAAAGTGAGCAGGTTCTAAGGGGAGGGTGAAAAATGAGAGAGAGAGAGAGAGAGAGAGAGAGAGAGAGAGCGAGCAAGCAGGGTCCATTGATCAACTACTCTACCTACTTGGAGAATATCCTTTCACTCTTCTCAGTTGAAACTTGAAATTTCTATGCTCTCTTTTAACCAGGGCAGCGACTCCCCCCCAGGCTGTCTCTTCTTAGCTTCAAAGCAGTCCACTGATGTAGTGAATAATTTCATCAGTTGGAAATTTGGTCACTGGAAATCCTCAGGGCCCATTTGATTAATTTTGAACTTAATGGGTTGGTTGATTGTCATGTGAACATGTGACCTAGCTGCCATCCCACACAACTCCTCTCACCCTTGGCATTTTAAGTCAAAAAGAATGTCACCAGAGAGTTAGGAACATGGTAAAAGATGAGAAAGAGCCCACCTCAAGCTAGAAGTGGGAATGGCAGGAACTGTATGGGAGGGCGTGAATCTGCCAGTTTACTCACAGTGTTATGGATTCGTTATTCATCCCTTGAAAAGCATTTCCTGGTACCGTGGTTATGTGTAAGTTATCACAAATTTCCCTTGAGGAATGAAATGAGAAATATTTACTTTCCAAATTTCAGATGCAAATAGGAAACTGTTATGCATAGCAATCAGCCTGGTACTTACAGAATGAAATTAAATTCAGAGGAGAAGATCTTCGTAACATCTGGAAGCTTTCGGATGCCGGTGTTACAGATGCTCCTGTGGTTTGGGGCAGGGTGGGAATGTGGGCAGAGTGAGTAAAAGTGATCGTTATTAAGGAATAAAGATAAAAGCGGTAGAAAGGCACTTTGTAATACAATTTTCACATTAAATTTAAAAACATGGAGTTTGGCTTTATCAGTAACACTTCTAGCTGCTGAAGGTCATCAGAATTTAAAAGCCCCTAACACTGTGGGGGTAGTTACTCTAATGGCTCCTACTTAGAGATCTAGGAGATGCGACTAAACTTTTAAGTCTTTTTCATTTACATCTGTAAATATTTCCAGCCTGTCTTTTTACTATTGCATCAATTGCATTTTTGTATTGTATTGCGTTCCATTTCCTTTTGCTAACTAGTTTATTCCGTGCTCTTGATGGTTCCAGAAAGCATCTCACTACTTTAGAACAGGTTTTAACTCAAACACTTCAGGAGGATTAATCTCCATGTGAGAAATCCATTTCCTCATTATTAACAATCTCCCTTTATTTAGCTACCTTGCGATTCAGGGAGTTCTTCCTTGTATCTCACTGAGATCATTAAACATTCTTTGGGTTATTGGAGCTACTCAGGACTCCTCTTCTTTTCCTCCCACCTTTTATTTAGCCTTCAAAGAGGAGAGAGGCTTCAGTGATAGGTTAAACTGAAGGATATTTTATTACACAAGAATGGGAATGGAGTCCAGGCATCTGGATCTCCCCCCAATCGCGTTTTAAATTCACCAGTCATGGACACTGGACAACTGAAATGAACTGCCCGGCACTCTGGTGACAATGAAAGGAAGTCATCTTTCTCTCTGGGCTCACTCTGGTTCTCTTCCTTACCTGTTACCCCAGATCACACAATCCTTGCCCTGTCTGTGGCTGGTGAAGGCAGTGTGGGCTTGGACTGCAGTGTGTACCGGGGTTGGGGGAATATTGCTTTTTAGGGGTGAAATGCTATTTAATAAAGACAATGATTCTTCGACAACAAGGGGCTGCAGTGGTCAAGTTTGGTTCTCGGATTTTCTTATGTTTTTCCAAAGGAGTTGATGCTGCAGATACTTATGTGTCCCATAGACCCCTTGGAGGTCTGGAAAAGCAGAACACTTGGGTTAGGAATCATCATCCAGTGTTAGAGCTGCCGAAGGAGCTACACTGGTGCCCATCCCCCAGGGCAGGACTGCTTGCATGTTGTGGAACACTAGAGAGGTGTCTGCCCCTCCTCCTCTTTTTTTTTTTTTTTTTTTCCAGCTGGTAGGGGTTGTGGACTTTGCATCCTCTAGAGATTTTATGAAATTTAATTCATCAGGAAGAAGAGAGAATGGACATCTGTGTTAGAGGGTTAAATGTTCATTTTTTTCTGTGTGAATGAGTGATTACTTGATATATGAGAAGATCCATGGTGATTAATTTATAGATTTGTATCAAGTTTCAGGAATTCTGGTTTTGCTGGCAAGGCAATGAATCTGCTGGGCTACAGTGGTACTTATAGTTCTAACTAGTGGACTTAATAAGTTTTAATGGGAAATAGAAAATAATGATTTCGCTTATACGGCACAGTGCCTACCTCAAAGTAATGCTTTGAAAGTTTTCACTGAACGAATGAATGAACACATGAGAGAAAGGAGATCAGTAATTTTCAACCAGGGATGGGGATCAAATCAGAGTTGCCTCTTCCACTTTCACCTATGCTCTCTCTACCTCAACACCTCACCTTAGAGATGCCGATTTACGCTTTTGAAAGTGTCCTGACCTCCCTGTTCCATGCCCACCATCACTTTGAAGATCATTGCAAAGGGGTGATATTCTTCTTGGATGTTTGGGACGGAGAAAATGTTGGGAACCACTTACGTGTATTTGAAAGCACCCAGTGCGGTAGCTGATAAGAAATGCTGATTAAATTTTAATCAGAGGGCTGAGGCCAGACATGCAGATAATGCTAAATATGTGGTTTAAAAATTCTCTCCAACCTTTTAATTGTTTAGGTTTTCATCAGATGCCCACGTCCCCCTCCCCAATCGCTTAAAAAAGGAAAATTCCTCACAGGTATTTTAAGCGGGGGAGATTTGTAAATGCTCCGGGCTCGATGTACACCAGATTTTTAGTGTTCTGGATCAGTCTGTAAAGAGAAATGGAGAAACAGGCAGCAGTTTAATTGATGTGTTTCGTTCGCAATGCACAAGGTCATGGTCACCAGAGGATGCTGGCTGAAAGTGGCATCAACAAAATCAAGTGACTTTCCTGTGCTTGAGGGGAGCTCCAGGGACCCTGGGGATAGAAACGGAATGGTGAGAGCGGGTTGGCTACTGCTTTCAACCTCTTGCTGAGATAGGTGTAAGCATCATAGCTGGCAGTCTGTTCCATTCTCCCTTGCACCCCCTGAGGAAGCACCAACATCCAGGGCTCCTGGCCAGCTAGGTCGTGCCCCACCACGGAGCCAGCACACTGGGGGTGATGGGAGGTTCCATTCTCAGGAGAAATGAACAAATTGGCTACTTGTCCTTGTAGGCAAACTGGTTTTCTTTGTAGTGTGCTGGCAGTCACACTGACCAGTTATCCAGACGGGCACTCAGTCTTTGTAAAAGCCCAGGGCAGAGGCCGGGGGCTTGGATTGGGGGGATTTTTTGTCCATTCTATAGATAATTGGTTGTGTGATGATGCCAAGCCTCCTAACTTCCCGGAGCTAATGCTCCCTTCTGTAAAATTAGAATAATAATAGTACTCTTCCTACCTCACAGGTTGGCAGGTAGTGAGTAACATAATAGGTAGAGATAATGTACAAGGCAGGGCTTTGCAAAATACGGAAGTACAGCCATAATACCACAGTGGCGTTATTGCTCGTCCCCCTAGTTCCCCAGTGACTTTGGGAAGCAGCCACATTTACTGGGTTCTGTCTACTTTGGATTCAGTAAAAGGTAGTACATGCATCTGGCTTTTTTAACCCATGCAGCAACCACCTAAGGAAATGATAATTACTCTTGTTCTGTAGAGAAAATCTAGTGTATTGGTTAGGTGGACGGACTCTGGAGTCAGCTTGGTTTTACATGCTGGTTTTACTAATTGTATGACCTTGGATACGTCACTTAAAGCTTGATTTCCTCGTAGTGTGGTTTCTGAGCGGTAAATGTGTGTGTCGCGATCGCAGTAAGGCCTCCACCAGTGTTAACAATGACTATTCCAGTTGATGAAATCAGGAAGTTGAATGACTTGTCTCTAGCCACAGAGCTGAGAAGTAGCAGCACTTGGAGGTGAACTCGGTTTTTCTGACTCTGAGTCTAGCGTGCATTCTACCTTCTAAAGTAACCCACTCTCGGTGCCTATTTCCGTCCTTTCTGTCCCTTTGATTCTTAAGAGGTGAGTGACGTTTTGTTGTAATTATTTTTACAACAACTGAGTCAAGCAGTCATGGGCCACATAAGACATTATGTGGGTAGGATGGAAAGAACTTTTATTTCTTAAGACTCTTTTGGGGTCTGACCACTCATCCATACATTCATTCAGTCAACAAACATTTATTGAGCACCTACATGTGCCAGGCATTGTTCTAGGTGCTGGAGATACAGCTGTGAACAAGACAAAGAGGGCTTGCGGGGAGCTAACATTCTAGTCTCAGGGCCTTCTTTGGGAAAAGTCCATAAACTTTCCCTTAGAGCACTTTATTTTTCTTTCTGTATTGATAAATTGATACTTTATCTATTAATAAATGTTGCTCTGCATCACGAACAGCTTTATTTATCTCAAGCTGCTCTGCTTCAACATTGCTTGGGAAGTCTGTTAAAACTGAAGAATTTCAGATTTCCAGGTCTGGGATAGGACTGTCACCTGTAATGGAAATGACCTTGCCCCGCTCCCCACTCGCCTCTTGAAATTCTACTTCACAGCGAAGTCCAGACTATACCGTTTGCACTAAAACACCCATTATTTCGGATTTCCCCGTAACTGTTGGTGAGTTAGTCTTACCTCTCTGGTTACACCATCATTTCCTGGGGGAGATTTATATTTTCCCTCCTCTGTATTCCAGTAGCATTTGACCTTTGGTTGGACATGTGCACCCACATACTTATTAATTAATTATTCTCTTTAGATAATTGCTATTTGGACCATTCATAGGGAGGCCTTGTGGTATAGTGGAGAATACACAAGCTTTGAAGATAGGCTGGGGTTGAATTCCAGCCCTGCCATTGTCTCAGGTGCCACATCGGTCAAGTTACTGACCGTTCTGAGCCCCCATTCCTTCCCATGAACAAAAGAGATAATTACCCCACTTTGCAGGGCAGCTGTGAGAATTAAATGACACAACCTAGAATAAATAAAGGCCAAGCACAAGTGCTCAGAATATGTTTGTTGCTAACATCTTTTTCGCTTCCGTAACTTTTGAAACTCTTCTGCAGATGTGGTTTGCAGAAGGTCAGGTTTGGGCCAGATAAGACAGCAGTAAGAAGTCTGGTTTAGGGGTCACATGACCTGCTTTCTAGCCCCAGCTCTGGCACTAACTTGCTGTGTGACAAGTCAGTTAACCTCTCTGGGCCACAGGTGTATCATCTGAAAACTGAATAGAGCCAGTCTCCTCCCATCCCCTCTTTTTTGTAAATTGGAGGAAAATGATAATTTGGAAAGGATTATTTTTAAGACTCCGTTCAAAGACATCACAATAATAACAACAAATCCAGCATACACATGCCAAACACTTTTACATGGTAGGTTTCCAAGAACCATTTACTAAACCAACGAATATGCTCAAACAGTCCCCAGTGAACTAATTCATGATCTCTAAGCTCCTTTCCAAATTTTCCCACCACCCCAAGAACTCCATACACTCCCTTCCATAAGGTAAGAGCTCCTTGACAGGACTCCACAATGTCAATTTTCATTTCCAACTTTGTGTTGTGATGTTCCAGAGTTTATACAGCTCCCAGGGAGAAGCAGTTGTCACCATGGCAACCTTCAGGCCACTGCAGTGAGAGAAATTAGTGCCTGCCCAGACCTAGTAATTGCTGTGGTCTTTTCCTCTTGGATTCCTAGCAGTGGATGCTTGAATACAAATACTGAGTGGGCTCCAGCAAGCGAGGGTAATAGTGTACAGCAATAAACTATCTGTTAGCTGATGCTTACATTTCAGACAAATTGAGGAGGCTGTCAAAGGCATTAGCTTCTATCTTTTCCAGGGAATCACTCTGAGAGATTTCACTAGGGGAGAGAGAAAAAAAAAAAAAAAAAAAAAGAAGAAGAAGAAACATGAAAGAAATGACTGTGTCTGCATAATAATAGGCTGTGTGTACAACCCAACAACTGGGGGCTCCAGTGTGTCCTTTTAAAAAAGAACAGGGAAGCCTTAAGTTGTCCTCACATCATAAAGTGCTAACACGCCCATCCCCCCCGCCCCCCTCCTTTAGGAACACCAATGGGCACCTGCAACCCAGATGCAGTTGAAATGCAAGTTTCAGTATTCCCTGTTGATGCGACAGGTTCTTTTCCTTATTTATCTATGACTCAGAGTCACAGATTGTTAGAAGTGGGCACGTCCTTTGGGAAAATCCAGTCAGATTCCCTTGTTTTACAGTTTTGGGAATTAAAGCTCTGAGAGGAGAGGCAAATAATGCTCATGGGAAGATTCAGGGCCAGGATCAGAATGTCTGGGTTCTCAACGCCATCACTCTAGTGAGGTTTTAATTTGGGTTAGGATGCATTGTTTCTTAACGCTTTACCCCTTTCCCCAAATCCTGTTCTGATGCAATTGCAAAGTGGTCAACTCCTACACGAAGTGTCCTTCTTGTGTTGTAACTGTCTGTTTATTTGACCATTTCCTTCACTTCATTAGCAAATTGAGGACAAGGTGTATTGTCCTATTCACTTCTAAATCCCTGGTGGCTTCATGTAGCCTGGCACATAGGGTATAAATGAATGAATAGATAAGTGAATGAACTGATTAAAAAAAAAAAAAGACACAAAAGTAAAGGAACCAACTTTGCCATATATTTACCACCACCAAGCATGTAGGTAATGTCAGTGTTACCCTAAAATCCCAGCAGAAGCTACCATTTGCTGCCAGCTGAGAAAGAAGTCGCAAAATCTAATGTTTACATTCCCTGAAGGCTTCAGGCTTGATGAGAGCTTTAGCCCACAGGAAGGCTGAGCCTAAGGCAGTTAAGGTCTTTTATGAACAACACAGTGATGGATAGTTCCTAGGCTGATTCGTTATTCCTCCCTAATGGTTCACTTATTTAACTGTGGCTGCTTTCCTCACTAGGAGGTCTTAATATATTAAAAGCTATCAAAACTCAACATTTAAACTTGAGAGCAGAAGAGTAAGGGTTAGCCTCAAGCAAACTGACATTTACGTAACCTGCAGTGTATTTCCTATAATATGCACTAATTCTTAATGAATTATTTTTAATATCCTCCTTGCTTGCTTATACCCTAAAAAGCAATCAGAGGTTCCCCAAGGAACTAGGACTGATGATGCAGCGTCTCCTTTAGAGATGCAAATCTGCTTCCAAAGCCCAGAGGATTGTTAAGATGCTCTCTGGGAACTAAATGGCCTCTGAGGTCCTTTGACTCAGACTAACATTAAGGAGGATGCTGGAATACTGGACTCCTTTGAAAGTTCTCTTTCCACATATGGGATCTTGTGTCCTAGAAGCTGACACAGGGATGTAGGATTGAAGTTAACATGTAACACAAATATGAGATCACATTGCATTATCAGGCTGCTTTACAATTTTGATAAATGCCTTTTATCAGTATGGCTATAGATACTGTGTTTTTGTGATACACTTATATTTTAGATACAAAGATAATCTTCTGATGCACAATAAACTTTCAACACATTTTCTTCTATGTAGGTGTGATCTAAAAATGTGACAGGAGGGAATAGCTGCTCTAGCAGAGGGAGAGTTTTTATGACTGAAATCTATCTTCTTTTCTACTTGAGTAATTTATCATCACTTATCAAAAGACATTCAGTTCACTGAAGCAAGGTTAGTTATCTGGATTTTAATAACTCTTGAAAATCATACCTTTTCTTCAAAGGTCCCTGGGTATTATTTGTACTTTAAAGATAAAAATACTAGGGTTTCCTAAACACAATTCCTCTCCTAGAAAAATTATCCCCTTTCAACTATGTGTTCTCTGAGGGAAAAATTTATTCCAATTATAAATGTCTTTTGATATGCAGTATCTTACTTACATTTTTATGACCTCATTAAGTCCTCTGAAAGCTTGAGATGGGATTACTTTGATAGGGAGATAGGTGAGTGATCTAGAAAAGAAAAAAGGAGAGCCAAGAGCTTAAGATTTAAGATTGGGTGCCTTTTAAATTCATGAATAAAATGTGTGTGTGTGACTACAGAGTTCCAAATAGCTAGATTCAGGTTGAAAGTTCTAACTTATATCAATAAAGAGAGGCGCCATGACTCATTCTTGGTCTTTATCAAAGAGTGTGTAATTTTGTTTCGAAGATAGTGAACTTTGGGATCAGACCCAACCAGGTTCAAATCCCCACTCTCCTACTACCTGGCTATAGGACCCTGAGCATATTATTTACGTCCTCTGTTTCAATTTCTTCATCTATAAAATTGAAATAATAATTTCTATTTCACAGGGTTGTTATGATGGTTAAACAAGATAACCTGTATAAAGGGTAGGGCTTGGCACCAAGTAAATAGTTAACACACAGTTTTAGAGTGGACTTACGGGCTTGTTGGGAGGATGGAAAAGAAGCTATCTTGGGTAGAGTGGAGAAATAGATGGTGAAATTACAATTGAAAACCAGGCAGGCAAGAGAAGGGAAGAGTCACTAAGAACATGTTCCTATTTTGATCTTTACCACCTTCCCCAGGCAGCCTATTTTAGTATTATCCCAACCAGACCACTTTGCTCCTGTGGTTCAATCAAGCGGGCCTCTCATGCCATTTGCGGGGAGTATCTATAGAGATTCCTTCAGGCACTTACTTATATCCAGAAGAACAATCTGAGTGTTCTTGAACTGAGATAAAAGTTACGCGTTACATAAAAGTTGAGCAAAGAGTGACTACTCAGCAAGAGCAAAACCAGAATAGGATGATAAAGGAAACTGGGGTTAAGATAACTCAGGAGAAAGCAACTGCAAGGCGTAGATGAATGTTCACCCAGTATTTATCAAGCATGTACAGTGATTCAAGGATTTGGCTCAAGGACTGGAAGACAAGAGGGGAGTAGACCAGGACATTTCAGGAGGGACGTGAATATCAAGAATATGGAGAATAGAAGTGGGAGATGCTGCCTTGTTTTTCGTGTGTCTATGCAGCAGAAACTGGCTTAGCTGCTGGGGGAGAGCACCTCCACCATGATGAGCATATTCAAATCAGTGAGATGTCTTACAGTCCCAGAAGGGACTTGTAACATGCTTGTAACGTGCTGTGGGAACTATGCACACCCACCTGTAACCTTATTTTACTCACTCAACAATGGTGTGAGGTGGGTATTTCCCTTCGATAGCAGAAGAAACTTGATCAGATTAAGTAACCTGGACAAGGTAACATGACCAAGCAGAGAGTCTCCAAATGTTCTTTACTGTGCAATACTGGCCTGAAGTGTATGATTCCTAACCCACTCTCTCTCTTTTTAAATTTTTTCCCCAACTTTATTGAGGGATAATTGACAAATATAATTGTATATATTTAAAGTGTACAACATGATGATTAGATGTATACCTACATTGTGGGATGATTATCAATATCAAGATAATTGACACATCTGTCACCTCAAGTAGTTAACTTTTTTTTTTGTGGTAAGGATGCTTAAGATCTACTCAGCAACTTTCAAATATACAATGCCATATTCTTAACTATAGCCACCATGCTGTACATTAGATCCTCAGAACCTATTCTTCTTATAAGTGAAGGTTTGTACCCTTTGACCTGTATCGCTCCATTTTCCCTTACCCCAGCCACTGGCAACCACCATTCTATTCTCTATTTCTGTGAAATTGGCTTTTTTTCGAGGTTCCACAGAGAAATGATACCATATAGTATTTGTCTTTCTCTGGCTTATTTCACTTAGCATAATGCCCTCCACTTCCATCCAGGTTGTTGCAAATGGCAAATTTTCTTCTTTTTATGTCTGAAAAATATTCTGTCGTGTGTGTGTGTGTGTGTGTGTGTGTGTGTGTGTGTGTATATATATATATATATATATATATATACACCAAATTTTCTCCATCCATTCATCTGTCAAGTGACTTTAGGCTGTTTCCTTATTCTTGGCTATTATGAGTAATGCTGCAATGAACATGGGATGGAGATGTCTCTTAGAGATAGTGCTTTCATTTCCTTTGGATGTATAGCAGGTCACTCACTCTCTCTCAGTGAGCAAGGTGAAGGGACATGAATTGGAACCTTGTTTCTCTTGAGAAGAGGCATGTCACACCCTTGCTATTCCTCCTGCAAAGCAGCTTACCAGCAGTTCCTCTCTAGGGCTAATGCAAAGAAATTTCATTGCAGAAAAATGCTTTCACTCAACTGTCTCTTAGAGATGCTACAACCTAGAACAAGTAATCCAAACTTGCTCCTCTGATTTTATCCCTGAAGACAGTCCCACCAAGTACCTCCTTCAGTACCCAAACTTATTTAACAGGGCATCCGAGAAGAACAGGGACTGTAGGGGGAGAAATCTTCCTATGATGGCATGTTTCCTTCCTATATTTCTTCTGCAATCATGTCTGCTTGGCTTACTGATTAAAAACACAGTTTCATTGCTGTCTGCACTGCCAAGTCAATAAATTTCCAGAAGAGAAAGCTGTATTCTACTGTACCCCATGCAACATCAATAAAACTGACTGCCAAATTCTGATTCCAGAATCTTTATTGCTGGGGATAATGCAGTGCAGAACATATTTTGGAGAGTGTTTACATAAAAGCTTCAACTGAACCTTTCAGAGCTGTTTATTCATGTAAATGGAGCCCAGAAGCTGCAGCCTCTCAGCAGGCACCCTCCTCCTCCAAAAACGGAACACAGCGTGGCTCCCCGGAGAACAGTGTGGCTCAGGGAGGGTGCCTGAGTTTTTGATCGATGTAGGGATGAGGGATAAGGAGCAAAGGTTGGACAGAAGGGAGAGAAGCTGTAGATCATACACTGGCTGTCCCCGGTGACTGCAGAACAGCCCTGGTGCAAGATGAAATTTTGTAGAGTTGATGTTGACGCTTCAGAGCAGGAAAGGCAGCAGTGATGAGAGGGAAAATAGAGTTCCTACCATAAAAGAGGCACTGAGCAAACAGGAGGTAGCTTTATGGGTGTGGCTGGGACAAGAAAGAGGCCTGGGGGTCAGGGAATGGGGAGAGAGGTGGGGTGAGACAGGTGCACCAAGCTTTTCACAACAGAAGTATTCTCATGAAGTGATGTGGAGAACGTGCTTCTGTGAATCCCAAACTGTTTTCCCCACTGACTTATATTTTTATTTTAGAGGGATTGTGTATTCCTTTCTGATTCATCACAGTGGGCGCAGTTACTGAGCATTCAAGCTGCTGTCTCCTGTATTTAAATGTTCACGTGGCCCATGATTTGTTAATAACCATTTGAATGTACTCCCTTTGAAGGTGATCCCTCCTCTGACGGATGCTTCTGTGATTCTTTCCATGAAGCCAGAAGCTCTTAGCAATGTGAACAATTGTCTCAATAACCCTGCAGTTCTACTCCTGTATATGTCCCAGAGAAATCTGCACACTGATACTCAAGGAAACTTGCACAAGGATTTTCTTCACAGCCTTGTGGCATCAAGGGGTATTGAAGGCAACCTGAGTGTCCACTGCTGTGAGGGAGGGGGGCTCAAGTGTACACCTGCGAATGGGTCGCCAGTTAGGAGCAAGAGTGTAAAGGTGCACAGCGCAGCATGTGTGGGTCTTAGAATCATGGTGTTAAGAGAAACGACTAAGAAATTAATGATATGTATACACGACACTACTTGCAGAATTAAAATACAGACACACCAAACATGAGCCATTAGAAAACATATAAACATACATCAGCATGGTTGCCTATGGTGAGTTGAGAGAAAGTGGGAGGAGGGAATAAAATGAATAACTAAAATGAGGGGACTTTGAATGACCCACTGATTATGTTATTTGAAGGCAAAAGTATGGTCAGCTTAACCCTCTGTACCTGAGAGACCAATGGAGAAGATAAAATTTTCGTTTTGATGTACTGAGTTCCCCCCTCCTTCTCTTCCCTTCCTCTTTCCTTCTTTCTTTCTTTTTTTTTTTGAAAGTTAGGTCTACATGAATTCTAAGAATTTTGTGAACTTCAGGAACTCTTCTGGAAAGGTCTAGTTAATATCATTTGATACAGAGCAGAAGCCAAGGAGAACTGAGGAAAAAGGGGCCGAAAGCAAGGACAGTCCAGCAGCTCTGTTGTCCAGTGTCAACAAAGGGAAAGAAAGCTATGCATGGAGCAAAGAAACGTAAGAGATTGACACTCCCAAACTATGCATCTCAGATGGGTGGTAGAGAACCAAGGTTACTGGGCAAATGTGAAGTTGAACTTGCAGAGTGGAGCGTTCTCTCTGCCTCTTGAGTAGTCAGTGAGATGGCTGTGGAAGTATGTGGTGTGGAATCATGCAGTTACTTATATTTATTACAGTTCATAGTCCTTTTTATAGTTTTAAACTTTGATTTTTAAATTAATTGATGATATAACACAGGCGATACCTGAATTATGGCCAAATTCTACCTTGGTCAAGAGCCTTTACCAGAGATGTTGAAGCAAATACTTAGACTGGATGACAAAGGCTGTCTTAGTTTCATCAGTTCTGGAAACTCCATCGACTCATGAATCCCACATACAAGTCCCCCAAACCTTCCAGTTATGTGTTAAAGTTGATCTAGAAGCAGTCTCTACTCCTTAGGATTGGAAGTAAGGACTCACCCTGGTTCTGGGATCTTGTGATCCGTCATGACCCTGGTGAAGTCCTGTGTCTTTCTGCATTGTCTGCACTAGACCCGACACTATTTGGAGGGCAGGAGTGTGCCTGCAGTACCTTGAATTACACGGCCCCCGCCCCGTATTGGTACTTGTTTTGGCCTTGGTTGCTCATCCTGTAGCCTGCTCGGTCTCCCCAGAGTCCATCCAGGAGTGGAGCCTTTGCCTTCTCTTCTTGTCAATCACCAGATCCTGGTCCCTGTATTTTTCCCTCTTAGAAGACACTGCTGACCCAGAACAGTTCCTAGTTGCTATCTGGTTAGGATCAATGTCATCTCTCTCACTACTTGGTTTTGACTTTCAAACTGGGCCCCCTGGAACAGACGGGGACCCTGTGCTGGGGCTACCCAGTGCAGCTGGGTTAGTTCCTCCAGTGGCTGCTGGTGGGCTGCCAAAACCGCCATTTAGGACTGAGGTACTCATTCCCCCAGCTGTGGGGAGAGTGGGCAACTGAAGCTCTCAGCGGAGTTGCTCTCCCGGAATTACGTTCAGCCTAAGATTGCCACCTCACCTAATGTCAGGTCTGCTCTCCTCTGCAGCCTGCATCCAGTGACTGGTCAATGCATGGAATAAACGCCCAGCCCTTTCGTTCTGCCTCATGGTGAGACTGCTCAGGAGGCCCATCCCACTTGCAGAGCTCTTTTCCATCAACTCTTTCTCCTGGGCCCTGACTCAGTCCCCTTCCTAGCCAGGCCCAGTTGTCAAGGCACCAGCTCACCTTCTGTCAGAGCCTAGCAACAGATAAACAAATAGCATTCAGATAAACCTAATCTCCTTGAAGAAGAAGATGCTGCATTATCAGGTCCTCCTTAACTGTTCCTAACGCCTCTTGAGTACTCAAGGGTGGGGCTTGGGCCTCTCTTATTTTTTTTCTTCTAAGTTTAATAACACAGATGACCTTGGACAAAGCCAGTTTGTCCTGTTCACTGGCTTGTTGATGAACCCTCAAAATAATGTTAGCTGGAGAGTTTCAGGGTCAGGAGTTTCTTTGTTCCCCTTCAAGGGAACCCAAGATTTAGAAATCCTTGCTTATAAAAACCTATCTACTGGGAGATATTTGCATGACCAAAGAGTTCTTTGCTCTACAGGAGGATTGATGAAAGGTTCCTTAAATAGCAAACTCCTTAGGTAAATGGAGAATATGGCTCAATTAACACTTTCAAACACAGATGTTGCCTAAAGCCAATTACAACTGTAGGTTCCCCTACCTCACTTTGGTTTTTAAGAGCTTGGAATTCCAGGGCAGGACCACCTTCTGAAGCCCACAGGCTGAGCAGGGGCAGAGGAAGACAACAGCCAGGGAAGAAATCCGAGCACTCATCAGGAGTCCTCAAAGCCTGGGTGGGGTCTTTGCTCGCCTTGCAGGAGCCTTTACCTCTTCTGCCCAGAATGACAGAAATGAATTATTTTTTTCACTTCCCTCTAATGGTTTAGAAAAGCCATCTATATTATCGATTTAAGAAAGCTACAAGCATCCATCCATCTTTCACAGATGATTAGTTTATTGCTAGAGCTACACACCCTGAATTTTAAAACACTACAAAATCAGGGGGAGACAAAAAGACAGAAACCAGGGATGGTCAAAGATTTTTTGCCTAATGAACTCATAGAAATGGGGGGAGGGAAACATTACCTTATTTAAATTAAAAAGAATGTTAATGTTTTTATATTTATTACACGAGACCTTGTTCTACATTGAACAGAGGCTTAAGAATTCCTGTGTTCTTATCAAAGTCACTCAGTAGTTATAATAAACTTGCTTTCATCTTGGGGTGAAATAAAAATGGCTTTCTCCTTTACAAACGATTTTAAATCTTTGCGCTTTCAAATGCATCGATCTATTTGGTAACTTCATTATTGGGTATGTCTTCATTCATTGGCCTCTTGTCTTCAGCATTTACCTAGAGGGAGCTCAGACGTCAACGTTAACTGAAATATGACGTCAGTATAGATGGACCTCCAAGACGTTAAGTTTTACATCAGAAAATTTTAGAACACTCCTTTAAGTATTTACTGTATTAGACTCAGGGAATCAGACTAAAAGGGCTGCTTGCCATTGGTTTGGTCCAACCCCTCACTTTCGATGAAGAATCTTAAGTGAGGAAAAGTAAAATGACTTCCCTGAAACCACATGGCAATTCAGCAGCAGATCTGGATTTGAACATAGGTCACTTCATTCCTGGTCCAGTGCTGTGTCCTACATTAGTCACATCACATCAGTACTGTTCCTTTGGGGGTTTGCTGATACACCCCACTATGCAATCCTCTGGTTCTTCTGCGAAAACCTCACCTTCTGATAGAGCCACCAGCTTCTTGAGGGCATGTGCTCATGGTCTTTAACTTCAAAGGTGCAGCTCAAATTCCTGTTCTTCCATGAAGCTTCAGAGCCTACCAGAGTGTTTTTCTTCCTCTCCTGTCCTCCTCAGCACTAATGACTACCCAGTTTTTTTTTTCTTTTTCCTGCCCTATTTTTTGAGAATTTATCAGGTGCCTTGTATGAATGTTTCCTCTGTTCTACCATTGAACTCCCAGTCTCTGGTAGATTTTGCCTTCTGACTGTCTCTTGCTTCCAGCCCCTCTATTCCTTTTCCACTGCCACTCTCCTTGGTCATTCTTTTCTTCACCTCGACTGCTCTATAGTCCCCAAACTGGTTTCCCTGTACTCCATCCCGGGTTTCCTCTGCCCAGTCTAGATTAGTCTCCCTGATAACTCCCACCATGTCACTCTTACGCTCAGATTCTTCTGTACCACCCCTTGGCCAGTCTACTTATCTACAAATGTCTCAGCTTTGCATTCAAGGCCCCCAAAATAAAGGCTTGAACTTTATTTGACAGTCCTGTCACCCACTCTTCCCCTCATATAACCAATACACTAAACTTGCACTGTCCAAAAAAGGCAGCCACTAGCCACATATGACCATTGAGCACTTGAAGTATGTCCAGTCCAAATTGAAACGCACTGTAAGTTTAAACTACATTCCAGATGTCAAAGACTTAGCGAGAAAAAATAATGTAAATGATCTCATTAACAATTATTATATTGATTACATGTTGAGATGGGTGTGGCTAAACCACACTGACTATATTTTCAGCTGTCTCTTAGGCCCACAGTCCTACTCCCTCCCCTTTCTGCAAGGCTGAGATTTAGCCTACTCGTGAGGAATGCACCCAAACCAGATGAGTTCCCTATCAACTTTTACCCTTGTCTTCATCTGAAATGAAAACTGCAAGAATGCCTTTTGCCGATGCAGATGGTTAATGGTCATGAGACCCCCAGAGGAAGGAAAAACCCCTGGTTTCCATCCAGTGTGGGTGTGCTTCTCTCTAGCAGTCAGGTTTTATTTTTAGCTCTGGCCCCTTTAAAGCTCCCATCCCCTTTTCCATACCCTGTGGTATGGAGTACAGCTTCGAATGTGGAATGTCGCGTCAGCCTGACCCCACCTGTGTGTAAGTTACCCTCAATAAGCCTCATAATTGCGCTTCATGGCGTTGCCCGCTCTGTTTTTCGGTCTCAAGTTTGGAGGACGTTCTTCAATATTTCTGCCTTCCGACAAAATGATAATATTTTGTACAGTTGGATTACATAAAATATTAAACTTAATTTCACCTTTTAAAACCTTTTAAAATGTGGCTATTAAAAATTAAAATTACACTGGTGACTAACATTATATTTCTACTGGACAGTGCCTCCCTAGACAAATCAGACTACTGTGTCTCCTGAATTTACGTCACGTTTTCCTGCCTTCATTCACACTGTTTCTACCATCTGGCACATCTACCCTTCTCTGCCGGTCAGATTCTATTCTACCCTTGGTTGAAGGTCTGTCTCAGGTGCTATATACTTTATGGAATGTGTCTTCATCACCAATTGTATGTGCTTTCTCTCTGGAAGCAGCATAGTGGGATAGTGAAGAGTAGAAACTCTGGAGCCAGGTTGCCTGGGTTCATTTCACATGTATGAAGTGATGATGATACTAACTACTGCAGAAATTTTTTAGATTAAATAAGAAAATGTTTATGTAATATTCATACAGCATCTAGTACAAGGTTAGAGCTCAGTAAGTACTTTAAATTCACAGCTGCTTACTATGAAGGAGTCAAGCTGCCCCAGCTATGCCTGATGACAGCTCTCCTTCCTTGCTGGGGATGGGGTGGATTCAGCACTTTGGACTCTTCTATTTGTCACATCCTTACGTCTACAAAATGCCTGTGGCTTGTCTCAAGCTCTTTATTGTCTGCTGATTATACACAGGACAACTGAGAGAGAGGGTAGACATTCCGCCTTGGTACCTTTCTGTTGGCCTCAAGTATCTCTTATAGACCTTGTCTGATAGCCTTTTAAAGAAATGATAAGGAAGTGATAAAGAACAACCTTCCATTAAATATTTCAACTCTAGGGAGCCACTCTGCAGAATTCTCATTTGCTCATTGATTTAAAAAAGATCAGTCAGGGCTTCCCTGATGGCGCAGTGGTTGAGAGTCTGCCTGACGATGCAGTGGACACGGGTTCGTGCCCCGGTCCGGGAAGATCCCACATGCCGCGGAGCGGCTGGGCCCGTGAGCCATGGCCGCTGAGCCTGCGCATCCGGAGCCTGTGCTCCGCAACGGGAGAGGCCACAACAGTGAGAGGCCCGCGAACCACAAAAAAAAAAAAAAAAAGTTCAGTCAGTTGGAACTCTCCCATTGGAAAGTTCAATTTGCCTGACTCTTCTCCAAGACAGCCTTTCCAGAGCACCCACGAAGCTTGGGGAGTCTACGAATTATTGATATAATGTAAACCAAGATTTTTCAATAAGATTCCCTGGATGATGGATTTTCCAAGTCATTTGTGCAACAACTAAATTAAAAATATAAAGCCTCAGAGGAGAATGGTAAACACATCTTAGCACTTACTCAAAACCCATTTAAAGTTTTCTAAAGACACAAAGCAAAGTAACCCAATCTTTACCCCCAAACTAGAATTCTTCTAGCAATAATATAACATGACAAGAATAACTCTGGTAAATAAAACTACATGTTGAATTCTCCCCAGGGAAGGTCTGCATTTTGTGTAATGATTTCTCAAAAATATTTTTTAGAAGCAGAGAATATTATGTTGTCAGGGCAGTGACGTTGCAGATATGCTCCAGGAAACTCTTTCATTGCAAGCTTCTGTTTGCAGACACATTTTTTTTGGTGAGCCTGTAAAAGCTGGTTGCAACTGATATACTACATACTTTTTTCTTTTCTTTTTTTTTTTTTTGTGGTACGCGGGCCTCTCACTGTTGTGGCCTCTCCCGTTGCGGAGCACAGGCTCCGGATGCGCAGGCTCAGCGGCCATGGCTCACGGGCCCAGCCGCTCCGCGGCACGTGGGATCTTCCCGGACCGGGGCATGAATCCGTGTCCCCTGCATCGGCAGGCGGACTCTCAACCACTGCGCCACCAGGGGAGCCCTACATACTTTTAATTGACTTGATGGAATAGGTCTGAATTGCCTGAAATTACTGGCATGTGCACCTTCACTTTTCACTAACTCCTCAGCTCTGGTAGACACTGATTTGTGTGGGTGCCTGGTTCAAAAATGTCCCTTCTCTGGAAGCATCTCACTGCTGGTTGCAATAGGGTGGAAGCATCTCATTGACTGTGCTTCTGTCTCAGGAGTAGGGTGTGGAGCCATCAGATTCTCTCTCTCAGGAATTTAAACTTGTAATAGATGGGAGGAATCTTTGGAGCTGATTCATTGTAAAGGTGGAATCTACAGAAAAGTGCCCTGACCTCTTGCCGCTAAAACGCCATATTCTCTCTGGATCTTGCTCACATCTTTCTACCTCTTTATTCTTCTGTTAAGTTAATCTCTTATGATTAAATTTGTCAGAGATGATTTCTGGTGCTTGCAAATGAGAAAAGCCTTAACCAGAGACCCACCCAAGGTTTCCAGGGGGAAGTCATCCACTCTTCCATTGATGATCCGTAACACAGACAGGGCACGTGCCTGGTGGTCAGTGAGAGAGCAGAAGGCTTTGAATAGTGCTTCCCTGGTGGCCTCTCTAAGCTGGTGTCAAAGGCCAGGAGGGAGCTTATGGGATAAGCGTGTTAGCCCAGTTGCCCCTGTAGAGAGTGAGGCTTAAAGAACTACAGCTCAAATAATACCTCCACCAAGGTATCTTTGTTACTCTGGCTAGAAGGGATAGCTCCCTTCTCTAAACTCTCACCAGCCTTTGTTTATAACCATCATCTGGCTTTTCTCACCTTCTGCATTTCGCTGCCGTCATCTGAGAACTAGTCCTCTCTCTCCTATGGCTGGAAGACTGTAAGCTCTTGGAGGGCAGGGCGGTGTCTACGGATCCTGCACATTGTCCTGTACATTTCAGCATGTAGCTCCTGAGCGGTCAGCGTGTCTGACCTGAAGGTTTTCTATGTGTCCAGACGGAAGTTTAGGGATGCGGAATGGGGAAAGGACCCAGAATAGGCTCGTACGCTCTAGCTGGACAGATAGGACTGACCCAATTGAATGATAGAAAACAGGGTATAATCAGGTGTTAAGTGGCATGTTTGAGGGGCAGCTCAGCCTGGGCTGAAAAAACTAGCATATCAGACTCCAGGCAGTAATGAGCTCTGCTATTTTGGGATTCTAACTTATTCACCTTCCAGGTTGAGAAGACCTAGTGGGTCATTTTCTCTAATTAACACCCCACAGGAACAAGACTATTCCATCAGGCCCCTTGGATGATAGATATTTACTGTTCAACCTCATATATGGGCTGCGGGTTCTTCAGGACTTCTCTGCATCATCAGATTGTTACAATAATACTTTGTAGTTATGGGAAACCTTTATTTCCGAGTATTTTGGGCCCTGCTGTCTTGTTTATCTTCACCACAGTCAGCCCCACTCAGGGGCAAGAATCATCACGCCCCTTTTACAGACAGCACAGAGGTTTTAACGCTGTCCTGAGCCCACAGTGCACATTAGGGAAAGAGGGACCTGGTGCTAGAACTCGCGTCTGCAGGTCTTTGTCCTGTTGAGCAATTCAGATAATCTGGGGACTGTGTTGGACCCTGGCCTGTCGTACCAGGGCATCTCCACCCCTGCGGCCTCAGAAATGCTGTACGCTGATGCTCGTGAGGTAGAATTATGAACCTAGGAGTCACCTCATTTTATCAGCGTCAAGGACAAATTTAACAGCAGCAAAGGATAAAGCCTTCATTCTGAAAGTTGAGTCTTACTTGTAAATTGGACTTTTCTGAATTTGGCCCAGGTGGCATTAAAGAGCTGTGTGGTTCAGGGCCACACAGAGAGCAGCTGTGAGTGGTTTGCTGGCTGGGACGGGGTGGCATCTCCCTGGGAGGCAGAAGCTGAGAGTAAATGAGGACCATGTGGAGAAGCTGCTAGAAGCTGCCCACGGAGTTAGGAAGCCCACCTGACTGGTGGGTGGGATTATTTTAATTGCCTTCTTAAAAAAAAAAGCTGGTGCAAAATTTGCTAAAATCTGCATTAAATGTGATTTTTCACACACCAAGGGGAGCTGCCAGCACAGAACACATATGCTCCCGTGGAGCCAGCCCTCTTGGGTCTGGAAGTGAGCAGCAGGGCCTCTCTCCACCACCATGACTCAACTGGCTTTAAAATCCCATGTTTAAGATCTAAATTACACAAGGCCAAGACACCGTCTGGTGCAGCCAACCTGGGAGATTGTATTTTGGAAAGAAAGCTTTTGTGCCTCATTTCAAGACATGAAAAGAAGCCAAATTGAGGAGCTTGGGAAGAAGATAGAGGTGGGTAAAGGCACAGAACCGGAGCCCTGAATTAATCTGACATACTGCCTTTGTTTTTTGCTGTATTGGGTCTTCATTGCTGTGCGTGGACTTTCTCTAGTTGCGGCAAGCAGGGGCTACTCATCATTGCGGTGCACGTGCTTCTCATTGTGGTGGCCTCTCATTGCGGAGCACAGGCTGTAGACGTGTGGGCTTCAGCAGTTGTGGTGCATGGGCCCAGAAGTTGTGGCTCATGGCCTGTAGAGCACAGGCTCAGTAGTTGTGGTGCACGGGCTTAGCTGCTCCGCAGCATGTGGGATCTTCGCGGACCAGGGCTCGAACCCGTGTCCCCTGCACTGGCAGGTGGACTCTTAACCACTGCACCACCAGGGAAGTCCCTGACATACTGCTTTTGAAATTAAAAAAAAAAGAATAATGTAGAAAAAAATCCAAGGAATTATTGCTCTCCAGAGGGGAGCTGGGTCCAACGACAAAGGGATCCGTGTGTGAAGATTTTTGGCTCTACACTTCCATTGAGATTTTGGGAACTCTGTTGCTTGCTTTTTAGTGTCCTGCTAGGGGTCACCATTCACTTTCCCCAAAAGGATGATTTTTAAACTAATAAAATCTGGCCCTTGCAAAGCTTCCCCCAGGGAGTCTGTTTATAGGCACAGCCAGGTTGAAGAATTGTCTTGAAGGTAATAGCTGGGAGAGCTGAGTCAAAACTGAGGTTCAAGATCAACCTCTACTTGGGTCTTTGTTTTTTGTTTGTTTTTTTTTGCTGTTGTTGGTTATTTTTGGTTTGTTTTTGTGGGAGTAGTGTAGGAAGGTGGGACATGAGCTTTCAGAATTCCAAGGTTTTGTTTTTGTTTTTGTTTTGTCTGGTTCAGCTTCAGGGAAGCTGTAGGTAGGGCCAAGCTGTCCTACTTGTAAGAGTTTGGTAGGCTTCCCTCTATCCTGTGGACTCTTACCTGGTGTCCTGGACGGGAACCAATAGATCTCAATTCAGGCTGCCTTGGTGGTTGTTTTGTTTTGTTTTCATGGACCCTGGGCTGAGGATTGATTTTTCTCTAATAAGTAAGTTAAAACAAATTAACAACAAACAGTAGAACAATCTATGGAATTGTTGGGCTGTACTAGGTAAGCTTCTAGTCTTGCTTCTCTGGATGGCCCTTTCAAAGGAGAGACTGGGAGGTCTGCAAATCTGGGACCTGGATGTTGACTCCCTCTGCTACTCATAGCACCTCATCACCTCCCCATTTTCTAGGATGGAGATTTTTAAGTGACATTTAGGTGTGGTACATGCTAACTAACATACATCCTTCCTTTTTGCGTTGGTTAATTGTTCCTATTCAGCTCTCTACTCAGTTTGATCATCATGTAGTTCGATAGACACTTTAATCATACTACCTGTGAAATTTTGGGAATCCTGAGTTGACTAAGACCTCTTCAGGTGCTTCTCACTTTGGCACAATGATTCAAAACCATGGTGGGGTGAGGTGGGGACTCCCCCACCCCTTGCCCCAACACACACTCACGCCAGGGGCGTTTGGCAAATGTCTAAAGACATGTTCGGTTGCCATCATTTGGGAGGGCAGTGCTACTGGCATATAGTGGGTGGAGGCCAGGGATGCTGCTAAACACCGTACAGTATATGGAACAGCCCCCAACAGCAAATGATTATCTGGCCCCAAATGACAATTGTGTTGAGGCTGAGAAACCCTGCTGTTGCAGAGGAGGTACACATGGAATAAATAGTTACGTTATGTGGGGTGTATGCAAAAGTAGATGTAAGTACAAGGTATCAAAGCAAGTATGTGTGTGTGGGAGAGAGGGGACATTGGGGAAAGCTTGTTGGAAGTGACTCCAAATCATGATTTTTACTTAATGCCTTTGTAATCAACTGTCCAAGAATGACTTTGAAAGTTTATTAGTTGAGATTAGTTTATTAGTTAAGATTAGTTTATTAGTTCCTACATATTAGGAATTTTTTTTTCTTTTTGAAAAACTCTCTGGGTAATTTAATCAAATATTTCTGATGACTTTATATCTTCCCTTACCAAAAAATTTCTCCAAAGAACGAGGGAGAGGTATAAAAAGGGAAGGATCCATTCAACCGTATTCTTTGCTTCTCAGTAGGGAAATGTCTAGCCTACTCTCACCTGTGTTTTTCTTCCACCTGGACTCTCCTTCCCTTCTCTCCTTCAAGGTTTAGCCTCATAACCCTGGTCCATGACACCTTCGCTTGGAGATTTCAGTCCATAGTGACTGATCTATTTCCTGAGCTCCTTAGAGCCTCGTTGCCTCTCTCTTCCTACCTACACCTCTCTTGGGTGTGGGTGTGTTTCCACCTAGATTGTGGGCTTCTCAAGGGCAGGGACCATGCCCTCCATTGGTACATCCTTCTACAGCATAGAACACCATTCTGGATCCTGATTTATTCTCAAGGTAGGAGAAGGAGAAAGACATTCAGGAAAGATGTCAGAAAATTAACATCTTCCTGTGACACTGGACTGACGGATACAGCACATTTTATCCTTCCAAAGTCTCTGGATTGTGTCTTATAATAAAGTCTAAAAGTTTAATCTCTGTTTAGTAGGCACAGCATGCAAAAAATAAATTGCTATTATTATTATTAGCATTTTCTTACTAACAGATTTTTCAGAAGCTGTTTCCATACCAAGCAGATCAACCTTTCTGTTGTCATAGAGACAAAGATCTTTATATAACCATGGGCAAGGTGAGATTTTTTTTTCCCTCTCCCTCCTTTGACTTGTCTGGAACTAATAACAAAAGGAAAAGGACATTTTTTAAATTAATTATTCTCTTTTACTTTTTTTTTTCCTCCAGTTAAAATGAGTGAATACATGGGAGGTATTTTTTCTTTTTTGTATCATATTTTAGATTTTAAATACCTAAGGTTTTAATCAAATATTATTGGGCTGGAAAGATCTGAACAATTGAACAATGCCATTTTCAAAATTTGCAAGCAGTGGGCTTATCAATGATAAGCAATTATTATCCATTTTCCTTTTTTTTTTTTAACCAAATAGTGGACTTTAGATGGAAGTCTTATAAGGCAGGACTACCAAGGCCTGAAATGATTAAAACATGAACCAGCATCTACTGAGGGGCCAGTGATGAATTTTAAGGTGCTCTGTGGTACTCGCCTCCTCCGAGCCCCAGAATTGAGAAATCTACCCTTCTCTCTGCAGAATCAGACCCTGTGGATAACAGTGTAAGACCACATCCCTCTTATCCCTTATCTCATAATTTCAGCTCTCTTCTTTTTATGAACTCCTAATAACTTATTATTCATGGCATTTTCTATCTTGTAATTACTGTTTACCATTTCATTCATTCATCGTCAAGAAAAGAGGATGTAAGCAGAACCCATTCACTTTTTCTTTCCTTTGCCTCAATGTTAAGTTATACCTTCATCCATCTGTCTTCTTCTGCCAGAGCTCAGAAGTATCCCTCTCTTTTAAGATGAACCCTTCCCCTCTGATCTGACACTGATGTCTTCCTCCCACTCCCATGGGCATCTTGTACCATCATCCCTTGTGTCTTCAATCTGTCCTTCTCCATGGATTCCTTCCTCTACTCCTTTTTTTGAAGACAAAACAAAACAAAAAATTCTTTCTTAATCTTGTTTATTTTTCCATATCTCAGACTTTGAAGTTTTAATCTGATCACAGCTGCCTTTTGCAATAAATAGGTACTGGGTGTGTGTGTGTGTCAGGGGTGTTGGAGGGGATGGAGAAGAGAAGTGTCTGGCACAAAGAAGTTTAAAACATGCTCCCTGCTTTCCAGAAGATTATATCCTCCATGGAGGAATACCTTGATTCTCAAACTTTAACATGCATCAGAATCACCTGGGGAGCTTGTTAAAATACAGATTGCTGGACTACACCTTCAGAGTTTCTGATGCAGAAACTGGGGCCTGAGAGTATGCATTTCTAACATTTTCCAGGTGGTACTTATGCTGCTGGTATGAAGAACATGGCCTTAAAGAAACTACCCTCCTATTCGTTCTATGCATCCTCTTGTCATACGGACGTTGAAGTCACCTTATCGTGCTGAAAAACTTATCCCCTTTTGGCTTTTATAGGCTCCACCTCCATAGGCTTCTCCCTTGAAGGATGAGGTCATCTCTCAATTATCTGCTCCTTGGGAAGCCTGACTTTGCGCGGGCCAGAGCGCGTGCTGACCTAAGGGGTTTAAATGTCTAGGAGGAGATGCTGCTGGTGTGCATGCCAAGATAATGCCTGTGAAGGGAGGGAGTCAGGGATTCTCTAGAATCCCACAGGAATGTTCAGAGCCTGGACAGCTGGCTTCTTTTGGGGAGTGGGACTAACCAGCCTCAGCATGCCAGCAGTACTTATTTTGTACCTGTTTCCCACTTCCATCCCCAAACCTAGTTAACCCTGTAAAATCTTTCTGAGGTGTTCAAGGCTTCTTTAAACTGTGCCGTGGGGCAGTGAGAGAATTTGTTTCTGTTTTAGTCTTTTCACTTCAGCCTACTCCAGGGAAGAGGTACTACTCTCCTGAGGCCAGTGTGGGTGTGGCAGCAGGAATTGTTGAGAGACCTCAGTGAAAAGCTGAATCTGAAAGGGGCTGGGACTTGCCTCACCCATGCCTGGCTCACCCATGCCTGTCTCCTGGTAGAAACCAGGAGGTTTTCTAACTCAGTGCCAATTTGGAGAAGCTGAGAATTTTTTTTTTCTTTTTTTTAAGGAAGGGGTAATTTTCTTACAAAAACTAGCAAATATAAAAAGATAGCAGGTGAAGTCCTGTCTTTGCGACTCAATAGCTGTGGGACCTTGGGTTGATTTTTCCAACTCTTTGGATCTCAGGTTCTTATAACCTGTATGATAAGTACCAGGTGAGTGAGAAAGGCCCAGTGTTAGTGGCACAATCATCCTTAAGAGCAAGATGGGAGGCTTGTCAGGGAAGGACAAGGGCTGGGACTCGGAAGGCAGCTTCTATGGGTTTATTGATGGATTGAAACAAATTCTGTTAGCGTGGTCCTCACCCTCAGGGAATTGAGCTGACAAGATAATTAACGCAAACCAATTAATATAAGCCCCTCAACCTTTAAACTGTATCTCTCAACCACAAATATTCCCCAAAGGCCACTAACTGTCCCAGAGGAGAATCTCAGCCCTTCAGGAGGGTGGAGGAATTCCCTCCATTAAGCAAGCTCCTGACGGACTGCTGGGAGCCCAAGGACATGGGGCGGGGGGATCTCTTTCCTCCCCCAGCATGGAATTCCATCACGTCTAACGGTTAGAACATAACCAACACCTCTACCAGCCTGGTGCCTTTTGGACACTTTTATAGTCTTCTTCTTTTTTTTCTTTCCTTTTCTCTTTAAACAATGTTATCAAGATGTAATTTATATACTCTAAAATTCACCCATTTTAATTGTACATTGCGATAGTTTTTAGTATGTTCATGGAGTTGTGTAACCATAACCACCATCTAATTTTAGATCATTTTCATCACCACAAAAAGCAACAGCCATTAGCAGTCACTGGGCCTTCACTCCAACCTGATGGCTACTCATCTCCTTTCTGTCTATCTGGACATTTCATAGAAAGAGAACCACATAATATGTAGTACCTTTTCCCGAAAAAGTGTCTGGTGACACTCAGATACGCTAGTATCGAAGACCACCCTCTCCTCTATACCCCATCACTACAGCCGCCAGCTTCCTCCACCTGCCTGCCAGTGTATACAGCTCCCTAAGGGGTGGTGGTGTGCCAGAGCTGGAACTCAAGGCCTCACATCGAGTCGGCAACCAGATTGAAATGCAAGTACATCTGATCAGACAACCAGGCTGAAATGCAAGTACATCTGGGGCTGGGGTGGAGCGATGACTTGTATGCTCACTAAAGTGTAGGGGAGCACTGGTTGGGGGATGTGCCAGCCAGCAGTCCCCATTGAGTGACCAGGTCACGCCTGGACACTGGGCCCGAGCGCCCCATTCCTAGAGGAACATAGGGTAAACAGAGCACACAGTAACCTTCGCCATCCTGGCTGGCCCAAGGCTCAAAGAACACGCAAGACTTCTCCGGGCAGAGATAGCTGCTGACTGAGGAGCTTGACACCCCGTCCGCTTCCAGCAGCTGCAGGGAGCGAAGCCATCCCGTGTGGCCTCTGGGCAGTTCCACGCCCCTGGCCGTGGCCCCAAACAGGGTGAAAGAGAGGGCCTGGGGCCATCTGGGACTGGAGGGTGCTCGGGACCCCAACCCCAGGTGTGGCGGGGCGTGGCAAAGACGCCAAACTTGGGCTTATCACCCTGAGAGGTGGTGCAGCGTCTTTCTCCTAGCATCCAGGGGACCAAAGAGCAGGGAGGCAAGGCGGCCGGAGCGAGCGAGGGTGCCGGGGCGGGGGCGCCGCGTACTCACAGTCGGCTGAGGCCGGCCCGCGGGCCGGGGCAGCGCAGGGCGCCGTCGGGCGGGCAGCTGCAGGGCTCGGGGCAGGGCTCCCCGCGCAGCGCCCGGGGCAGCGGCGGCGGCGGCGGCAGCAGCAGGAGCAGCAGCAGCGGCCGCAGCGCGGGGGACCACCGCCCCATGGCCGGGAGCCTGAGCGCGGGCTCCTGCGGCTGGGCCAGTGCCCGGGACAGCCCGGGAGCGCAGCCCGCGCCCCTCTCCCCGCCCACTGGCCTGCCCTCCGGCTCCTCCCGCGCCGGCCCGCCCCTGCCCCCCCCATCCCCGACGGCGCCCCCGCTGCTGAGTCTCCGCTCTGCCTCGACCCAGGACAGTGGCCTGAGGGACCCCATCACCTCCTCTCTGCTGCGTTCCCCAGCCTGGCCTCTGCATCTCCAAATGGTCCTAGTTACAGGAGGTAGCGTGTGGAAGTGGTGAATGCTTTGGATACGGGAAGAGGTGGGGAGTTCTGAATTCTCGTCCTGGCTCTGCTCTAACTATGAGGGTGAAGTTGAGCGAGTTGTGTTCCTTTCCCGAATCTCTCTTATTACATCTGTGAGAGGGACGGACTGATGATACTCGATACCAGCCCTGGCCGCTTCAGAAGGGGTGAAAGGTGCTCCTCCTCCACTCTTTCATTTTCAGCCCCCAAATCCTTTCCCACTCTCTCCCAGCCACTCCTTCAGGCTATGGGTAATCTCTGTCCTCCCAACAACCCCGGTAATTTTTCTCTTGGTAGTAACCACTTTCCTCCTAACAGTAGTGATTTGAGCGTGTTCTCTACCTTCACTATAGACTGTGAGGTCCTAGAAAGCAAAGTCCAGTTCAGATTTATTTTTATATTTCTGGCTTCTACATGGTAAGTCCTCAATAAAGATGTGTTGAATGAATGAAACTGCTATAATAATGTACAGCAGCCGCTGCAATGGGAGGCCCAGGATAGGCTAGACCCTGTGACAGGTTCTCTTCCTCACATCACGTCTAAGTTTCACCATAAACTAGAAGGGTGTTTGCAACGAGAAAAATGATGTCCTGAGAGGTTACGTGACTTCTGCGAAATCACAGAGCTCTTAAATCACTAGTGGAAACCTGTTTGAACTCATGTCTCTCACTCACTTTGTCTTACCTATGAAAAAAATTAATATATGATTTACATACCAAGGACTTGAAAAGGAGACAAATTTTATGGTTAACCACGGGGATGCAAAATTTCCCCTATTTAATTTCATCATTAAAACACTTTTCCTTTCCTCCTTCCAAGGACTCTGTTTGGATTCTGGAAAAAGGTGGACTTTGAGAGCTGGGAAGGTGTCTAAGACTCTACAGACAGGAAGTAAAAGAACAGAGTTCCTTCTTTTTGTTTTGAAGCTAACTCTCAAGGTCAGACCAGCTAAGTCACCAGTCTGTAGTGTCTTGTGAGTCTCCTGCCTGAGGAAGGTAGTTTTGTTTTTTCTTTTTTGCGGTACGCGGGCCTCTCACTGTTGTGGCCTCTCCCGTTGCGGAGCACAGGCTCTGGATGCACAGGCCCAGCGGCCATGGCTCACGGGCTCAGCCACTCTGCGGCATGTGGGAATCTTCCCGGACCGGGGCACGAACCCGTGTCCACTGCATCGGCAGGCGGAACTCTCAACCACTGTGCCACCAGGGAAGCCCAGATTTATTTTTTTAATTAAAAAAAAAATCGTATGGCTTGGGCCACATTGTGCTAGATGGCATAAAAAAAACAACAAAGCTTTTGTCTATAATATTGTCTTTCTTCTCTGGATCCCTCTCTTCTACTGTTTACCTGATCTCCTCACCCTTTCATACCACTGTATATGCTATTCACTCACCTGGAATGATTTTCTCTTCCTTTCCCATATTCCATTAGGTAGACTCCTAGTTGTCCTTCAAAACTCAGCCCAAAGTCATTTCCACTGTACTGCCTTCCTGGACCCAACCTAGCTGAGTAATTGTGCCCATAGCACTTGATTTTATGGCCTGTGATATAACACTCTGTAATTATTGCTTTAGTTTTGCTCCCCCCTTACTATTCATCTTAGTATTGCTAGGACATGTTTCTAGCTCCTAATAGGTGCTCAGTATATATCTGTTGAATAACAAGATGAATAAATGAAACCCAAGCACAGATCTATATATAGATGCTTGGTAAATCATCTGAGATGAGCTTAACAGACTTGCTTGATTAATTCTCAACCACTATGGATCTATCTGGATAAGTATCAAGTAATTACTCATGACTACTTTGAGGTCACATTTTCTTTCCCCTTTTAATTTGTCAGATTTTGGTAAGGGAGTTGGGATAGCACTGGCTTTTCAAACGTTTCCACCATGTAGCATGAAGTGCAGGAGGGAAGGAATGAATAACTCAAGGTGGCCGAGTGGCATTTATTCCAAGTCTTATGTTTTATGTGGCTTTTTCTTTTTACTTCATAGCATTTCTGTTATATAAAATGAACCATTGTTCCCACTCATCCCTGAAGAACCATTTGATTCTGTGCTTGGATATCCTTGGGGGCTACTTACACTCCAGTAGGAGAAGTTTTGGGCAGTCAGGATATCTTGACCATCATCAATAGTGTGACTTTGGTCTTCAGTTTCCTTATCTGTAGGAGGAGGGGTTGGAGTCCACGATCCCTAAGGCTTTTCTAGCTCTAAAATGCAAGGACTTTGTGTATTATTAATGCACTTATTGTATCGGAAGTAGAAGGAGTTGAATTGTTTACATTGATTCTTATTGCTTGTCTTGGATTGGAAATCAAATCCTGTTTATGAAGAGGTGAAGTTGTTTATTTGGAAGAAAACTCACAACTGTAATGAGTTTTCATAAAATTTTTCTATCTATGAGTAATTTCAGTTGGATCTTAATCATCACGTCAGTTCTTGCAATGTACCTCTTATAACAAAATCATATGGAATTGTTTGCTATAATCACAAAAGTTTGTTACAATGGAACTTACCTATCCTACTCATTAATATGTGACCTATTTAGAGTGAATATTTTTAAACCTGAAGGACTTCTGAGTCATATAACTATGCTTATAGTTGCTTTTGTCACAGAACTGCAAAAGAGCATGACCCACAAGGATTGCTAATTATATTTTGCTGACAAACTAAAGTTCATGGAATTCAGAAGAAGTTTATTCTACCTTAGAGATATAAAAATATCTGACACCACAACTCAGAAATCCTAATAGAGCTCTCCAGAATTCTAGAACAGAGCTTCTCATATTGTAGGGGACAGAAGTATCATTTGGGAAGCTTTAAAAACAAAGATTCCTGGGACACCCTCTCTAAAGAGATTCTGAATTAATTGGCATGGAGTGGGGTCCAGGAGTCTGCATTTTAACAAGCACCCCATGGAATTTTGATGCACAGGGTTGCCAGAGCACAACTGGCGAAACACTAAAATGGAAATTCTAGAATTAATTTTGCTTTGGGAAGACAAAGTTCAAGAATCTTTTTGCAGGACTCTGAGTGAAGCCTAAGAATTGGGATGCACTGTCAAAGAAACCTGGTGTATACAAGCACATGCATAAAATAGCATTGTGTGTGTGTGTGTGTGTGTGTGTGTGTGTGTGTTTACAAAAGTGCTCAATTGGTTGTAATGCTGAAGCTTTTCCTTTTAAGTAGCAATCAGTTCACTTACTTTAAGTTTTTTCTTTTCTGGCGGGAGTGAGCAATTTTACAAGATCATGGATCCTGTTTTTCTTCATGTCTTACTAGATCAAAACTCAACAGCACTTGATGTCACACTAAGACATTGGAGTTGGAAGAAGTCAGCAAAGTAATAAAAAAAACCCCTCAAGTACAAGGCAAGATTCTGTGCTTCTGAACACATGCCCTATGAGTACCATAACTGATACATCTTCCTCTTAAAAGCAGTGGTTTTACCTTTTCCTCAGAAGAAATGTGAATGTAAGTGCAGAGGAAGAAAAATGTGTAAGAAAAGAAAGAAAAAATAGAGTTATGCCTGTTGTCCACTTTTGCCACTTGGAACAAAAAACAAAACAAAGAAAATAAAAAAAGATGATCCCTGAAAGTTACATTCTGATATTTCATGCAACCTCTCTGTTGCCTGCTTGAAAATTTCATCCATGTTGTGGAACAGAGATGTGGTCAGCTGTGTGCCACCTCCAATGTGGCCCTGGGGTTCCTGTGGGCCTTGAGAGGAACTCAACGCTACAGGCTGATGGTCACCTGGGCCCTGGTCCTAGGAGTGGGTCTGGAAATGGAGGGTGAAGGCTGGTCTGGGGCATGAGATTCCTTCTGCAACGCTGACAGAGAGAGAGCTAGAGAAGGGGGCTTGCCTTTTTGGTTATGTTGCTGGAAGGCTGTGAATGAATTGGGGGCTGCTGTCCTCCTTGTCTCCTGGAAAAAGCCTGTCTGTTCTGGCAGTGACTAAAGCTACTGAGAGAAAAACAGAGATGAGAGACACATTGGGAGACAGACCAGAGGCCAGCACCTCCCTTGGCCTTGCCAATGTAATGAGCCAATACATCACCTCTTTTGCTTAAAAGCAAATTGAAATTGAATCTCACTCATTTGCAACCAGAATTCCTAATCTCCACTATCAGCCTTGCTGTGACCTTTATTCTGTCTACCTCCTTCACCCCTTCTCAGCTGGGAAAGAAATAGGACTTTTCTATTCTTATATCTGTCATAGGACTCATCACAAACACAGTGAATTTTTCCCCTTTGCACTGGCAGCATTTATCACAGTGCTTCTGGGAATAAAGGAGTGGAGTCAGTGAATGAACAAATGAATGAATGATAAATGAGTGAACAAAGAGGTAGTGACATAGAACCATATTATTCTTTCTAGAGAAGCTGCATTTTGCTAAAGAATTCACAAAACATTCTTTGCATTTGAGGCAATGCCTCCTAGCAAACGGAGACCTTGGTTTAGAAATAAAATCTCAAGCTAAAATATTAGCTAGAGCCAATACAAGGAAAGAGAGAAAACTTTCTGAAATGGTGAAATAAATCCACAAGGAAACAGGATTTGATTTTTTTTTAACATCTTTATTGGAGTATAATTGCTTTACAATGGTGTGTTAGTTTCTGCTTTATAACAAAGTGAATCAGCTATACATATACATATATCCCCATATCTCCTCCCTCTTGCAGGATTTGATTTTTAAAAGCAGATATAGCATTAATCAAAGTGTGTACCACAGGATACTGGTTGCCTGCCATGCTCATTGGTAATATTTAGGGAAAATGTGTCAAAGTTCAAGAAATTTGGGAAGAATTGGGTTAAAAAAGTTAAATAAGGTTCTTTACTAGACAATTTCTCAGAACTTTTAACATGCACTCTGAATCTCCAAGAGGGCCATAGCATATGGCCCTGTGACTTTGGGACATGTTTTGAGAATACGGATTTGGGAAAACAGGTTGAGAAAACTGAGTTATTCACAAATGTTCAGGCACTTGACTTTTAGGGCAAAGAACTCTTTCACTGAACTAGAAGCCAGAGCTGACCTTAGCATGGATATAGCCCACTAATGTGTGGCTTTGGTGGTGAAAGGCAAGGTTGCCTGGATCCCTCTCTGAGTATTCCATCCTCTGAGTATTTTTAGATACTCAAGATCTAGAAATCCCAATGTTATCAATATGTTATTTTAGGCTAAGCATTGCTTTCCCAGGTCTCCTTTAAAAATGAAAATACAGCACAGGGTGAGAGCATATTGATTCGATTGTATCTTCACCTGAATTATTAATTTTTAGAATACTTTTTGAAGTCCATGTGTATGTCGAGTTTAGGAGGTAGACGCCCTTTGCCAGCACAGAGGGAAGAGCTCGCAGAAAGCTTCCTCCCGTGAGAGCTGTGTCAGGACCCCGGTCTGTGATCTGCCTTCAGATGCATTTAAAACACAGAGATCAGGGCCTGGAGAGTGAAGAAAACCTCTGTTTTCCTCCCGGCTGCTTTGTGTGGAGGCAGCGGCCCTCTCCCCTCACCCTACTGCTCTCATCCTGTCCTGGGCGGGCATGGTGACGGGCTGTCAGGCCTGCTGAGAGAGCCACTTGCTGGGTGCGGCTCTATTAGAGATGCACGGAGAGCCGTACCATCTGTCTGCCTACTGCTGATCATATCTGTCACATTGAGTTATGCTTTCCGGACATGATGTGGCATGCAGACAAACAGAAAGGCCAGTCATTACCCTAGGGTCTGCAAGGCCTTTATCAAAAGGCGAATCTCCTTCAAAGATTAGTTTGGAAATAGCCGTCAGTACTGAACGGTGCACGTGGGGCCCATGGACTGGAAGAATGGTGGTCCTGTTTTCATCACAAGGGAATGTAGCAGGGGCTGACTTGCAACAGTGCTGAGGGGGCCTGTGAGAGAGGGGCCATGCTGGAAGATGAGGAGTGCTATTAGGATGTGTGGAGTTTGAGGTGACATCAGGCTGGAGAGACCCAGGAGGTGGCTGAACCTCACTGGTGCGGAGCAAGGGAAACAGTGAAATGGGAGAGACAAACTTGGGTTTTCTACATCAGTGGTTGTCAAGTTCTTAGAATCACTTCTGGGAAGTTGATTAAGAGGCAGATGCAGGGAGATTCTGCTTCTGTACATTGGCATCAGGATAGGAAATGTGCGTTTTAAAAGTATCTCAAGTGACTTTTTTTGGAGAAGGGACCCCATTCTACCCTCTGAGAAACACTGCTCCAGAGTGATTAATGAAACCCTGGGAGAGATTGCTGGAAGAGAAAAGCCGCGGGCTCAGGACGGCATGGCAGGCAGGATACCTACCAGGAAGGAGGAGGAATCAAAGGAGCTATCAGGGGCTTCCCTGGTGGCGCAGAGGTTGAGAGTCCGCCTGCCAATGCAGGGGACACGGGTTCGTGCCTCGGTCCGGAAAGATCCCACATGCCGCGGAGCGGCTGGGCCCGTGAGCCATGGCCGCTGAGCCTGCATGTCCGGAGCTTGTGCTCCGCAACGGGAGAGGCCACAACAGTGAGAGGCCCCCGTACCGCAAAAAAAAAAAAAAAAAAAAAAAAAAGGAGCTGTCAGAGCCGGCTGTGCAGCAGAGAATAGACTATCCATGCAGGAAACGAGACAAATGATAGACAAACACAAAGTAAATTTTTTTCTTCCTTGAATTTAAAGCTACAAAAATTAAAGAAAATCCTGTGTATGACTTTACTTCTACTAACTAGCCAAGAGAAATGTCAGTTACAGGAAACACCAAATGGTAGAGAAATAACTGTAAAACAAATACACTCATGTGTTGAAAATGGTTTAAGCCTTTTGGAAAGCAATGTGGTAATTCCCATCCAGATCTAGGCATATGTGTATGCTCCTCAATCCAGTGACCCTAGAACTGAGGATTTTCCAAAGAAAATAATTGAACAGACTAAAAATGCCATGAGAATGGAGATGCTCGGTATGGTCCATTCCACATGACACATTTGAAATAAACTGAATATTCAGCAGTATTACAGTGATTTAAAGAAATTATGATTCATTTAATCAATGTAGTATGCAGTAACGAAATAATTTGAGAGACATAGGAAAGTTGAATGTGTTAAAAAAGTCAGAATACAAAGTAATATTTACACTGTAAATCCAATAAGGTAAACATATTCCTTTGAGGAGAAAAACAACGGAGAGTCATTTTCTGTCCTAATCCTACACCTCCAAGTCAGCTCAGGACATCATGTACTGTATACCCGGTAATCCATAAACCAAAACACAGATACCAGTTGGTGTTAGATGTTTCTCACATGGCCAAGATAGCTCTGCAAACATCCTGCCCCTCCCCTCTCGCTAGCTTCATTATTGGTTTGGTTTCCAACTCTTCCTTCCCACTCTTGCCTCTTTATACAAGCTTAGGATGCCACGTCTGACCCTCCTCACTTTATATTAGCATGTGGCTTCTTCCACTCCTGACTTTCATCTTCCCCTCAGACCCTGCTGTGACTGGCTGTCCCAGTGTCAGACCACCTCAGGTACTAACACCCATTTCAACAGTCCTTTAATGTGTTTAAGTTTTTACTTTACAAAAATCACATCAAAGTAATGTTCTTGCTAAAACTATCCCAATGGCTTTAAACAGCTAATATGGAAACATATAATACTTTCTCATATTCCTCCCCCATCCACAGCCCTGGCATTTGCTTCCTTTCTAATTAACTGCTGTGTATTTTATTCTCTTTATTTTTGCTGTGTGATTTAATCGTCTATCGTGTAACAAATTACCACAAACTAAGCAGCCTAAAACGACACATATTTGTTATTGCACAGTTGCTGTGGGTCAGGAGTTTGGGCACGGCTTAGTTAGTAGAGAGTGGGCAGGATCTGGGAGAGGAGATGCTGGCCTAATTTCTCTGGATACAGACTTTCAATGGATAGAGCTGGGGGTTTTTTGTTGTTTTTTGAAATTTATTATTTATTTTTGCTGTGTTGGGTCTTTGTTTCTGTGCGGGGGCTTTCTCTAGTTGTGGTAAGCGGGCCACTCTTCATCGTGGTGCGCGGGCCTCTCACTGTCGCGGCTTCTCTTGTTGCGGAGCACAGGCTCCAGAGGCGCAGGCTCAGTAGTTGTGGCTCACGGGCCCAGTAGCTCCACGGCATGTGGGATCCTCCCAGACCAGGGCTCGAACCCGTGTCCCCTGCATTAGCAAGCAGATTCTCAACCACTGCGCCACCAGGGAAGCCCCTGGATAGAGCTGTTTTTTAGCCCCACATTTTAGCCCCTTCACCTTCTGCAATAAGCTGCAACTCCAAGTCCTGAGCCTTTCTGGATCTGCTGGTGGAATTGGCTCAATGCCTGTCAGCTTTCCGTTCCACTGAGTTTTGGGTCACACTGCTTACAGTAGCTACTGCTCCTCTGTCTGCTTGTTATCTTCCAAATATTTGTTGAAATCTTTCACCTGCAGTTATGCATTAGTCTGGGTCCTCCAAGAGGCAGATTTCAAGATACTATTAAATGTGCAAAGATTTTATTAGAGAACTGCCTTTGTGAGAGAATATGGGGAAGGAGCCAGAAAAGGCTGAGAGAGCATGAGACTGAGATGAGAATGAAGGAGAGGAGGGAGGAAGGCTGGGCGGAGCGTCCCGGACCACAGTGCGGTGTAAGGCCGTTCAGCAAGGCTGGTAGGAGTCCTTGAGCCAAAGCTGGCTGTTGGAAGAGTCTTGAGTCTCCCGGGAATGGGCTTGCCTTAGTTCCTTGCCATGCTCAGTCACTGGTAGGGAGCAATCTCAGGGAAGCATGTCTTGGGCCCAAACTCAGCCGTGGATTATAGGTGAGTTTCAGAGCACAGCAGCAGGGGGCCCTTTGTCAATTACACTCCAGTAGATGGAGGCCTGAGGAGTCTCATGGCTGCCACAAATGATTTCTTCTCTCATTCCCTTTATCCTTTGGATGATTCCTTTTTTGGGGGGAGTAGCGTGGCTGTGTTTGAAAAAAAATCCTTACTATATTTTAGTGGCATCTAAGGAAGGAAAGAAAATAGATGGTATAGTTCTATGTTCATTTTATCAATCGGTTGAACTAATTTTCTCTAAAACTTATTTAATATATTTGTACTTTAAAAAAAAGTTTAAAAGAAGGAGGAAAACGTGGTCAGAAGTGTCATAGGCAGAAAGCTGGAGGAGGAAGGAGACAGAGAAAAGGCTGTGTGATGTGTGCTAACTAGGAAGTTGCTCGTGGGTGAACTTACTGCTGGTTCCACAGCTGGGGGGTGGTGAAAGTCAGCTTGAAAGAGACTGAGGAGTGAGTAGGTGTAGACAAGTCTGTCAAGAAGTCTGGTGGTGAAGGGAAGGAGAAGAAGAGTTAACCTAGGGGTGAGCTGGGTAGAGGAAAGGGAGCTCCTAACAGGTTCATTAGTAGATATAAAGAGCCAGAATGCGGGGGAGAGATAGAGGATGCAAATAAGAAAGGACATTATGAACAGGGTCTAAGAGGAGGCAGGGGAGGGGATGGGATCAAGAATGTACGTGGATGGCTAGTTCAGAAAACAGGAGAGATGCTTCTCCCAGAGAGATAGGAGCAAAGGAGGGAGAGAGGTGCAGACGTAAAGAAATGTTTCAGTGTTTTATCAGTTAGGATTGCTTTTAGTTGCAAGAAGCAGAAACTTGACTACTGTGGTTATGTAAGTAGGGATTTATGTGATAGGCAGTTCAGAGCAAGTATGGCAGCAATAAGATGCTGCCAAGGACTCAGGATCCTTCCATCTTTCTGCTCCATCTTACTCTGTGAATGAATGAATGAATGAGCAAAATATTGGGAGATAACTATAATATTCCCATTGGGTCTTTTCTCATTTACTGTTTAACCCATTAATTGAATCATGGAAAACATTTTCCAAGGAATAAATATTACTTATACAGATCCCTAAGAAAAAAACGCTTTTCTCTTTCAGTGAAAACAGTGTGAATGATCAAACTGTGATTTGTTTAGATAATCTGATATGTTAACAAACTGAATATCACATTACTTTAAAAAATATGTAAATGAGGTAGGGACATGAAAAAAATCTAGATTCTGTGATGTTAAGTATTGAAAATAAAACCTTAATATGGGTACATTGATAGCAATTATGAGAAATTGTATCTGTACAGTATTAAAGCAAGCAGAGACCATTATATCTTGACACTAGTTTAGGTTTTATGGTAAAGAACGCTGGAAATTTTCTTTTTTCTTTTTTCCCCCCCCAGTTTTGTTGACAGACATCATTGTATAAAGTTAAGGTGTACAGCTAAATGGTTTCACTTACATGCATAATGAAATGATTACCATAGTAAGTTTGGTTAGCATCCATCTTCTCATATGGATATCATAAAAACAAAAAGCAAAAACAAAAGAGAAAAAAATTTTTTTATTATGATGAGAGCTCTTAGGATTTGCTCTCTTACCCACTTTCCTGTATGTCATGCAGCAGTGTTAGCTATAGTCGTCAGGTTGTACATTACATCCTTAGTACTTATTTATCTCATAACTGGAAGTTTGTACCTTTTGACCACCTTCCTCCAATCTGCCCTCCACCACCCCCGCTGCCCCTCTGGTAACCATAAATCTGATCTCTTTTTCTGAGTTTGGTTTTTTTTTTTTTTAAGATTTCACATATAAATGAGATCATACAGTATTTGTCTTTCTCTGTCTGACTTATTTCACTTAGTATAATGCCCTCAAGTTTCATCCATGTTATGGAAATGGCAGGATTTCCTTGTTTTCCTATGGCTGAATAATTTTCTATTTTATACATACATATAATAAATATAAATATATAAATGTGATTATATATGACATTTTCTTTATCCATTCATCCATCAATGGACACTTAGGTTACTTCCATGTCTTGGCTATTGTAAATAATGCCACTGTGAACATGGGGGTGCAGATATCTTTTTAGGTTAGTGTTTTCATTTCATTTGGCTATACTCCCAAAAGTGGAATTGCTCGGTCATATGGTAGTTCTATTTTTAATTTTTTGAGACTCCTCCGTACTCTTTTCCACAGTGGCTGTACCAGTTTACAGTCCCACCAAGAGTGCACAAGATTTCTCTTTTCTCTACATGTTTGCCAGCATTAGTTATCTCTTGTCTTTTTGATGATGCCAATTCCAACAGGCATGAGGTGATACCTCATTATGGTTTTGATTTGCATTTTCTTAATTATGTGATGTTAAGTATCTTTTCATATACCAGTGGCCATTTGTATATCTTCTTTGGAAAAATATGTTTAAGTTGTTTGCCCATTTTAAATTGTGTTATTTGTTTTTTGCTTGAGCTGTATGAATTCTTCATATATTTTGAATATTAACCCCATATCAGATATATGGTTTACAAATATTTTTTTCCCCATTCTGTAAGTTGTCTTTTCCCTTTGTTGATTGTTTCTTTTGCTGTGTGGATTTTTCTTTTTTGATGATTCTGTTTATATTTCACTATTAAGTTGTTGATTTATAATTAAAAAGTTAAAGAGCCCATACGGAACATTCCTTGAGATCCCCTAGAAGAAAGGCACTCCAAAAATATAAACATGGTCATCAAATTATTATCACATCATAAATGCACATGCAAGGATGGTCATTGAATTCTGGTAACTAGCTAGGTTCCAGTTGGAATGTTGGTGTGATTGAGTCTCTGTGGGTCTTCTTGCAATGGTCAGCCTGCAGTGAGGTTTCTTGGCGCTGGGGGAGGGTGAACAAGGTGGTGTCACCTATGTGATGTCTGAAGGCCTCTTCCCCAAATATTTCTCTACCTCCCATACAGGTCTGCAGTTCTTTTTCTTGGTGGCAGCGTGTGTGTGTGTGTGTGTGTGTGTGTGTGTGTGTGTGTGTGTGTGTGTGGAAGTGTTTTCCTTTGTTGCAGTAGAGGCATTGAGACCTTTACAGTACCTGTAATGATTATGCTTTTCTAAAGGAAGCGTTTCAATATCTGTGAAGGGAGAAGTATGTGAAAGGAGAGACTGGGTTCTCTGAAATCTAGCCCATTCCTAAATGTGCTGAGGATGAATCTAGATCCCAGTTCAAATGACTTTTGGTCTCTCACGCCTAAGTTCTCTCCCTTCCTCTAACTGCTTCAGAGAACCACAGGGCTGGAAGCAGCTGGGCATAGCCCTCTAATTTATCCTCCTGCCCTGTATCAGCAACTTGAAATCATTCCAGTGAAGTAAGTTTCTCTATTTTTAAAAAAATTAATCAATTAATTAATTTTTTGGCCGTGTTGGGTCTTCGTTTCTGTGCGAGGGCTTTCTCTAGTTGCGGTGAGTGGGGGCCACTCTTCATCGCGGTGCGCGGAGCCTCTCACTGTCGCGGCCTCTCTTGTTGCGGAGCACAGGCTCCAGACGCGCAGGCTCAGTAGTTGTGGTTCACGGGCCTAGTTGCTCCGCGGCATGTGGGATCTTCCCAGACGAGGGCTCGAAACCGTGTCCCCTGCATTGGCAGGCAGATTCTCAACCACTGCGCCACCAGGGAAGTCCAGTTTCTCTATTTTTAAACACCAGAATAGGATGTTCTTCAACATCCGTCAATCATACATTCTTTGTCTGGCAAGACTCACCCCAGAAATGCTTCCTTAAGCTAAACTTCCTAAACTGAGCTCCTCACCTGCAACTTTACAGCCTGTTTCTTGTTGGACTGCCATCAGAGATTAAGAACCCTTAATCATAGCCCTTCAGAATTCTTACCTGGAAGCCCTAATTAGGTGAGGGGTTATCTAACCCTCCTTTACTGAGGCTGTGCTTGGAGACCTAGGAACTCAGAGGCTGATGGATACGCTTTCTAGGTCTTAGTTTCTGCCTCTGAAAAACAAGGAGAGCAATATTCGCCCTTTTCCTCCTTGCATGGACCTTGTAAGGACCCAGTAAGATGAATGAAAGTACTCTGGGAAACATGAACAAATTCAGGGTATTATTTAAATACTTCTCACTTTCCCCTTGAGTCTTACTTTGCCACAGTTTAAGGCTTCTCTGTTCCTATAGCACCGGCTTTGGCATTTCATGGCATTTCTGTCAGGAGGCTCACAGCCCTCCAGCCACCCTCCCGCTCCTGCCACTGGCTCGCAGCTCTGTTCAATCTGCAGCACTGATTGTTAGGTCTGAATAGATTCCCCGGTCCACACAGACTCAGGTCAGTCTCTTCCTTTACTTCCTTTGTAACCTGCTAAATCCCTATAGACATGTGGTTCTCAATTGCGGGTGATTCTCTTCCCTTCCCCGCTTCCCACGAGGAGACATTTGGCAATGTCTGGAGTCATTTTTGGTTATCGTTATTGGTGGGATGTTTAGGGATGCTCGTCACCAATTCCAGTGTGCGTGTTGTTTTCTCCCACATCAATCTATTCTCTGACACCAGCTGAGTGTCCTATCATTCAACTCAATTCTGACGCTATCTACCCCAGAGGTGGTATCAGATTCCAAAGGTTAAGGGCACAGTCCCACAAGACTCCCCTCCACTTCAGATGACAATTTCAGGCCTAGGTTGTTACTCATGCTTCTGACCCACTGGCTATAAATCAGAGATTCCCACAACCCCTTCTGTGGGTTTAATTTGCTAGAGTGGCTCACAGAACTCAGGAAACCTGTATAATCACTAGATTACCAGTTTATTACAAAGGGTATTGAAGGATATGAATCAACAGTCAGATGAAGAGATATGTAAGGTGAGGTCCCGAACAAAGGAGCTTCTGTTCTCATGGAGTTTAGGGCCTGGCAAGGTGGTGGGTGGAAGTGTTTGGGTTCCCCAACACTCTTTAGCTTCTAATGAAAATATCAGTTGCATAAAGGGAGTTCCAAGTGTCTTCTTACTTTATTCCTTCTTCAGCCCTCCACCTGTATTCTCCTCTCCCCATGAAAATTATGAAGATGTTTATATACTTAACAGATGTTTAAGATTTGAGCTGAAAATTCCAAATTGATGGTGGACTCATCAGCAAAGAGAAACTGGGATTCATTCTCCAGTAATTTCTGGATTGGCAGTGGACAGACATGGGTTCTGGTCCAGGCTTTGCCTCTAAATAGCTGGGTTCCTTTTGACAAGTCTTAGAATTGTAGAGCCTTTGTGTTGGAATGGAATTAGGGGTCATTTAGTCCAACCTTCTTCTTTTTTTTTTTTTTTTACATCTTTATTGGAGTATAATTGCTTTACAATGGTGTGTTAGTTTCTGCTTCATAACAAAGTGAATCAGTTATACATATACATATGTTCCCATATCTCTTCCCTCTTGCGTCTCCCTCCCTCCCACCCTCCCTATCCCACCCCTCCCTATCCCTCCCCAAGCACCGAGCTGATATCCCTGTGCTATGCGGCTGCTTCCCACTAGCTATCTACCTTACGTTTGGTAGTGTATATATGTCCATGCCTCTCTCTTGCTTTGTTACAGCTTACCCTTCCCGCTGCCCATATCCTCAAGTCCATTCTCTAGTAGGTCTGTGTCTTTATTCCTGTCTTACCCCTAGGTTCTTCATGACATATGTTTTTTCTTAAATTCCATATATATGTGTTAGCATACGGTATTTGTCTTTCTCTTTCTGACTTATTTCACTCGGTATGACAGACTCTAGGTCTATCCACCTCATTACAAATAGCTCAATTTTGTTTCTCTTTATGGCTGAGTAATATTCCATTGTATATATGTGCCACATCTTCTTTATCCATTCATCCGATGATGGACACTTAGGTTGTTTCCATCTCCGGGCTATTGTAAGTAGAGCTGCAATGAACATTTTGGTACATGACTCTTTTTGAATTACGGTTTTCTCAGGGTATTTACCCAGTAGTGGGATTGCTGGGTCATATGGTAGCTCTATTTGTAGATTTTAAAGGAACCGCCATACTGTTCTCCATAGTGGCTGTACCAATTCACATTCCCACCAGCAGTGCAAGAGGGTTCCCTTTTCTCCACACCCTCTCCAGCATTTATTGTTTCTAGACTTTTTGATGATGGCCATTCTGACTGGTGTGAGATGATACCTCATTGTAGTTTTGATTTGCATTTCTCTAATGATTAATGATGTTGAGCATTCTTTCATGTGTTTGCTGGCAGTCTGTATATCTTCTTTGGAGAAATGTCTATTTAGGTCTTCTGCCCATTTTTGGATTGGGTTGTTTGTTTTTTTGTTATTGAGCTGCATGAGCTGCTTATAAATTTTGGAGATGAATCCTTTGTCAGTTGCTTCATTTGCAAATATTTTCTCCCATTCTGAGGGTTGTCTTTTGGTCTTGTTTATGGTTTCCTTGGCTGTGCAAAAGTTTCATTAGGTCCCATTTGTTTATTTTTGTTTTTATTTCCATTTCTCTAGGAAGTGGGTCAAAAAGTATCTTGCTGTGATTTATGTCATAGAGTGTTCTGCCTATGTTTTCCTCTAAGAGTTTGATAGTTTCTGGCCTTACATTTAGGTCTCTAATCCATTTTGAGCTTATTTTTGTGTATGGTATTAGGGAGTAATCTAATCTCATACTTTTACATGTACCTGTCCAGTTTTCCCAGCACCACTTATTGAAGAGGCTGTCCTTTCTCCACTGTACATTCCTGCCTCCTTTATCAAAGATAAGGTGACCATATGTGCATGGGTTTATCTCTGGGCTTTCTATCCTGTTCCATTGATCTATCTTTCTGTTTTTGTGCCAGCACCATACTGTCTTGATTACTGTAGCTTTGTAGTATAGTCTGAAGTCAGGGAACCTGATTCCTCCAGCTCCGTTTTTCGTTCTCAAGATTGCTTTGGCTATTTGGGGTCTTTTGTGTTTCTATACAAATTGTGAAATGTTTTCTTCTAGTTCTGTGAAAATTGCCAGTGGTAGTTTGATAGGGATTGCATTGAATCTGTAGATTGCTTTGGGTAGTAGAGTCATTTTCACAATGTTGATTCTTCCAATCCACGAACATGGTATATCTCTCCATCTATTTGTATCATCTTTAATTTCTTTCATCAGTGTCGTATAATTTCCTGTATACAGGTCTTTTGTCTCCTTAGGTAGGTTTATTCCTAGATATTTTATTCTTTTTGTTGCAATGGTAAATGGGAGTGTTTTCTTGATTTCACTTTCACATTTTTTATCATTAGTGTATAGGAATGCAGGAGATTTCTGTGCATTAATTTTGTATACTGCTACTTTACCAAATTCATTGATTAGCTCTAGTAGTTTTCTGGTAGCATCTTTAGGATTCTCTATGTATAGGATCATGTCATCTGCAAACAGTGACAGCTTTACTTCTTCTTTTCTGATCTGGATTCCTTTTATTTCCTTTTCTTCTCTGATTGCTATGGCTAAAACTTCCAAAACTATGTTGAATAAGAGTGGTGAGAGTGGGCAACCTTGTCTTGTTCCTGATCTTCGTGGAAATGCTTTCAGTTTTTCCCCATTGAGCACGATGTTGGCTGTGGGTTTGTCATATATGGCCTTTATTATGTTGAGGAAAGTTCCCTCTATGCCTACTTTCTGCAGGGTTTTTATCATAAATGGATGTTGAATTTTGTCGAAAGCTTTCTCTGCATCTATTGAGATGATCATATCGTTTTTCTCCTTCAATTTATTAATATGGTGTATCATGTTGATGATTTACGTATATTGAAGAATCCTTGCATTCCTGGAATAAACCCCACTTGATCATGGTGTATGATCCTTTTAATGTGCTGTTGGATTCTGTTTGCTAGTATTTTGTTGAGGATTTTTGCATCTATGTTCATCAGTGATATTGGCCTGTAGTTTTCTTTCTTTGTTACATCCTTGTCTGGTTTTAGTATCAAGGTGATGGTGGCCTCGTGGAATGAGTTTGGGAGTGGTCCTCCCTCTGCTATATTTTGGAAGAGTTTGAGAAGAATAGGTGCTAGCTCTTCTCTAAATGTTTGATAGAATTCGCCTGTGAAGCCATCTGGTCCTGGGCTTTTGTTTGTTGGAAAATTTTTAATCACAGTTTCAATTTCAGTGCTTGTGATTGGTCTGTTCATATTTTCTATTTCTTCCTGATTCAGTCTTGGCAGGTTGTGCATTTCTAAGAATTTGTCCATTTCTTCCAGATTGTCCATTTTATTGGCATAGAGTTGCTTGTAGTAATCTCTCATGATCTTTTTTATTTCTGCAGTGTCAGTTGTTACTTCTCATTTTTCATTTCTAATTCTATTGATTTGAGTCTTCTCCCTTCTTCTTGATGAGTCTGGCTAATTGATTATCTGTTTTGTTTATCTTCTCAAAGAACCAGCTTTTAGTTTTATTGATCTTTGCTATTGTTTCCTTCATTTCTTTTTCATTTATTTCTGATCTGAGTTTTATGATTTCTGCTAACTTTGGGTTTTTTTTTTTGTTCTTCTTTCTCTAATTGCTTTAGGTGCAAGGTTAGGTTGTTTATTCGAGATGTTTCCTGTTTCTTAAGGTTGGATTGTATTGCTATAAACTTCCCTCTTAGAACTGCTTTTGCTGCATCCCATAGGTTTTGGGTCGTCGTGTCTCCATTGTCATTTGTTTCTAGGTATTTTTTGATTTCCTCTTTGATTTCTTCAGTGATCACTTCGTTATTAATTAGTGTATTGTTTAGCCTCCATGTGTTTGTATTTTTTACAGATCTTTTCCTGTAATTGATATCTAGTCTCATAGCGTTGTGGTCAGAAAAGATACTTGATACAATTTCAATTTTCTTAAACTTACCAAGGCTTGATTTGTGACCCAAGATATGATCTATCCTGGAGAATGTTCCATGAGCACTTGAGAAAAATGTGTATTCTGTTGTTTTTGGATGGAATGTCCTATAAATATCAATTAAGTCCATCTTGTTTAATGTATCATTTAAAGCTTGTGTTTCCTTATTTATTTTCATTTTGGATGATCTGTCCATTGGTGAAAGTGGGGTGTTAAAGTCCCCTACTATGAATGTGTTACTGTCGATTTCCCCTTTTATGGCTGTTAGTATTTGCCTTATGTATTGAGGTGCTCCTATGCTGGGTGCATAAATATTTACAATTGTTATATCTTCTTCTTGGATCGATCCCTTGATCATTATGTAGTGTCCTTCTTTGTCTCTTCTAATAGTCTTTATTTTAAAGTCTATTTTGTCTGATATGAGAATTGCTACTCCAGCTTTCTTTTGGTTTCCATTTGCGTGGAATATCTTTTTCCATCCCCTTACTTTCAGTCTGTATGTGTCTCTAGGTCTGAAGTGGGTCTCTTGTATACAGCATATATATAGGTCTTGTTTTGTATCCATTCAGCCAATCTGTGTCTTTTGGTGGGAGCATTTAGTCCATTTACATTTAAGGTAATTATTGATATGTATGTTCCTATTCCCATTTTCTTAATTGTTTTGGGTTTGTTATTTTAGGTCTTTTCCTTCTCTTGCATTTCTTGCCTAGAGAAGTTCCTTTCGTATTTGTTGTAAAGCTGGTTTGGTGCTGCTGAACTCTCTCAGCTTTTGCTTGTCTGTAAAGGTTTTAATTTCTCCATCAAATGTGAATGAGATTCCTGCTGGGTATAGTAATCTTGGTTGCAGGTTTTTCTCCTTCATCACTTTAAATATGTCCTGCCATTCCCTTCTGGTTTGCAGTTTCTGCTGAAAGATCAGCGGTTAACCTTATGGGGATTCCCTTGTGTGTTATTTGTTGTTTTCCCTTGCTGCTTTTAATATGTTTTCTTTGTATTTAATTTTTGACCGTTTGATTAATATGTGTCTTGGCATATTTCTCCTTGGATTTATCCTGTATGGGACTCTCTGTGCTTCCTGGACTCAATTAACTATTTCCTTTCCCATATTAGGGGAGTTTTCAACTATAATCTCTTCAAGTATTTTCTCAGACCCTTTCTTTTTCTGTTATTCTTCCTGAACCCCTATAATTCGAATGTTGGTGCGTTTAATGTTGTCCCAGAGGTCTCTGAGACTGTCCTTAGTTCTTTTCATTCTTTTTTCTTTATTCTGCTGTGCAGTAGTTATTTCCACTATGTTATCTTCCAGGTCACTTATCTGTTGTTCTACCTCAGTTATTCTGCTATTGATCCCATCTAGAGTATTTTTAATTTCATTTATTGTGTTGTTCATCGTTGCTTGTTTCATCTTTAGTTCTTCTAGGTCCTTGTTAAATGTTTCAATGTTTCTTGCATTTTTTCCATTCTATTTCCAAGATATTGGATCATCTTTACTATCATTATTCTGAATTCTTTTTCAGGTAGACTGCCTATTTCCTCTTCATTTGTTAGGTCTGGTGGGTTTTTATCTTGCTCCCTCAACTGCTGTGTGTTTTTCTGTCTTCTCATTTTGCTTATCTTACTGTGTTTGGGGTCTCCTTTTTGCAGGCTGCAGGTTCGTAGTTCCCGTTGTTTTTGGTGTCTGTCCGCAGTGGCTAAGGTTGGTTCAGTGTGTTGTGTAGGCTTCCTGGTGGAGGGGACCTAGTGCCTGTGTTCTGGTGGATGAGGCTGGATCTTGTCTTTCTGGTGGGCAAGTCCACATCTGTTGGTGTGTTTTGGGGTGTCTGTGGACTTATTATGATTTTAGGCAGCCTCTCTGCTAATAGGTGGGGTTGTGTTCCTGTCTTGCTAGTTGTTTGGCATAGGGTGTCCAGCACTGTAGCTTGCTGGTCGTTGAGTGAAGCTGGGTGCTGGTGTTGAGATGGAGATCTCTGGGAGATTTTCGCCATTTGATATTATGTGCAGTTGGGAGGTCTCTTGTGGACCACTGTCCTGAAGTTGGCTCTCCCACCTCAGAGGCATAGCACTGACTCCTGGCTGCAGCACCAAGAGCCTTTCATCCACACGGCTCAGAATAAAAGAGAGAAAAAGTAGAAAGAATTAGTAGAAGTAGAAAGAAAGAAGGAAAGAAAGGAGGGAGGGAGGGAGAGAGGGAGGGAGGAAGGAAGGAAGGAAGGAGGGAAGGAAGGAAAAAAGGAAAGAAAGAAGATAAAGTAAAATAAAATAAAGTAAGATAAAATAAAATAAAATAATTCAAATAAAAAATAATTTTTAAGAAAAAAAATTAAAACAAACAAACAAAAAAACAAAACCAAAAAAAAAAAGACGGATAGAACCCTAGGACAAATGGTGGAAGCAAAGCTATACAAAATCTCACACAGAAGCATACACATACACACTCACAAAAAGAGGAAAAGGGGAAAAAAGAATAAATCTTGCTCTCAAAGTCCACCTCCTCAATTTGGGATGATTCGTTGTCTATTCATGTATTCCACAGATGCAGGGTACATCAAGTTGATTGTGGAGTTTTAATCCGCTACTTCTGAGGCTGCTGGGAGAGATTTCCCTTTCTCTTCTTTGTTCTCACAGCTCCCGGGGCTCAGCTTTGGGTTGGGCCCCGCCTCTGCGTGTAGGTCGCCAGAGGGCGTCTGTTTTTCTGCACATACAGGACGGGGTTAAAGGAGCAGCTGCTTCGGCTCTGGCTCACTCAGGCCGGGGGGGGGGGGGGGGGGGGGCGGGGAGGGAGTGCAGGGCGGGCCTGCGGCGGCAGAGGCTGGCGTGACGTTGCCAGCCTGAGGCGCGCCATGCGTCCTCCCGGGTAAGTTGTCCCTGGATCCCGGGACCCTGGCAGTGGCGGGCTGCACAGGCTTCCCAGGAAGTGGGGTGTGGATAGTGACCTGTTTTTGCCCACAGGCTTCTTGGTGGTGGCCACAACAGCCTTAGTGTCTTATGCCCGTCTCTGGGGTCCGCGCTGTTAGACGCGGCTCGCGCCCGTCTCTGGAGCTCCTTTAAGCAGCGCTCTTAATCCCCTCTCCTCGCGCACCAGGAAACAAAGAGGGAAGAAAAAGTCTCTTGCCTCTTCGGGAGGTCCAGACTTTTCCCTGGACTCCCTCCCGGCTAGCCGTGGCGCACTAGCCCCCTGCAGGCTGTGTTCACGCCGCCAACCCCAGTCCTCTCGCTCCACTCTGACCGAAGCCCGAGCCTCAGCTTCCAGCCCCGCCCGCCCCGGCGGGTGAGCAGACAAGCCTCTCGAGCTGGTGAGTGCCGGTCTGCACCGATCCTCTGTGCTGGAATCTCCGCGCTTTACCCTCCGCACCCCGGTGGCTGTGCACTCCTCCGCGGCTCCGAAGCTTCCCCCTCCGCCACCCGCGGTCTCTGCCCACGAAGGGGCTTCCTAGTGTGTGGAAGGCTTTCCTCCGTCACAGCTCCCTCCCACTGGAGCAGATCCCGTCCCTATCCTTTTGTCTCTGTTTATTCTTTTTTCTTTTGCCTTACCCACGTATGTGGGGAGTTTCTTGCCTTTTGGGAGGTCTGAGGTCTTCTGCCAGCGTTCAGTAGGTGTTCTGTAGGAGTTGTTCCACGTGTAGATGTATTTCTGGTGTATCAGTGGGGAGGAAGGTGATCTCCGTGTCTTACTCTTCCGCCATCTTCCCGGAGCTCCGAAGATCTACTTCTGTAGTCCAACCTTCTTTTGACAAAGGCTTTTCGTCTACAATAATCCTGCCTAATGAGTATCTAGTCTCTGTATTTTCAGGCCTCACTGTGTTCATCGTTATGATTAGGGGAGTTGATCTTCAGTTTGAATCAGGGCCCAGGGTGAGAGTGGGAGGGTTGAGAGGGAAGAGGCCAGGACTCTGAAGTCTAAATGTACTAACATTACGTCTAGCAGAGGCCAAGCTCTAGATATATGGTATGAATAAAAACCCTTGGGGAATTAAACTCCATACATTCCCTCCTTTACAGGTCTGGCCAATAGTGAGGGAAAGTTCTGAGACCTTGAGACACTTGGAGTTTGATCTGGAGCTGCGAGCAGGTACCTCAGCGTTTTTAAAGGAAGATGAATTCAGCATGTCAAGTGAGTTGTTTTCTTACTTGAGCTGAGTATTATTCCATGGTTGAGCAGCCTTCTTCCTTGCTTCAGGCTTTCTCTTCTTCCTATCCCTCCCTTCCCCTCCCCACTACCTTTTTTTTTTTTTTAATAGCATGCAAATTTCAAGGGTGTGCAGTTGGGTCTGGCTGAAATCAGCTGAGTGTTTACAGGGTTTATCCAAGGAAGAGCCCTTGGGTCATTGTCATGGCAATTTTGATAATCCTGGCTGTCCAGGGCAATCTAAGAATGCCTCCCACTCTCCAGTCTCAGTCACTTCTTGGGACAAATAGGGCTTGCTTACCCCTTTTGGGGTCATATATGTGGGGAAAAAAAAAGAAAAAAAAAGAGTTCTCAAAATTTCAGTTATTAAAAACCCTGGACAAAAAACTTCTGTCAAAAACTTCATCTGGAGTGAGAAAAAGACTGCAAACCCTGGGCGAGTCACTAATGCAACTAGACAAATAGGCCATTTCTGCACAGCTACATTGCTTCTTCATTCTCTGTCAACATGTCTATACACCCTCTCCAATCCAACCTCTCACTGCTGTACTCAGATCTGGAATATGAATTCCTTAAGGCCAGGGATCTTTTCCAATTCATCCTGATGTCTCCAGTGCCTAGCACTATGCCTAGGCACTTAATAGGAATTTAATAATGTTTGCTGGATGAATGAAGAAGTGAGCATAAGATGGCAGAGGGATGTGTAAGGCAACTCCTGCTAGACAGATATTGGATGAAGGTAGGAGTGAGTGGTATGAAGAGACAGGGGCTTTCAGTCCAGTTGCCAGGACATAATATAGAAGGGTGTGAAGCTGGTAGGGTATAATGAGGATGCCACACCTGAGTGGCAAGGCCTTAGCCAAGGTTCTTGAGCATGGAATGGAAACCATGAAGATCAATGCCAAGAAAAGTAAACCTGGTGTCAAAATCTGTGGAGAACTGGAGTTGGAAAGAACTTGGAGGCAGAGAGACCAGCTAGGAGTGAATGTGAGACTGTCTCTTTGAAAAAGTACAGAGTGGAGAAAGCAGTGCTGGGGGAGCCTGGGAGACCTGTTATTCCAGGTCCATTCATCTGGCCAGGAGCACAGCCAGGAGAGAAATTCAAATGCCTGAAGAGTTGGGCACCAACTTAAACATGAATGTTCATAGCAGCATTATTCATAATAGCTAAAAAGTGGAAACAACCCAAATATCCATCAGCTGATGAGTAGATGAACAGCATGTGGTATATCTATATAATGGAATATCATTTGGCAGTAAAAAGGAATGAAGTACCAGAACATGCTACAGTGTGAACCTTGAACACATTGTGCTAAGTGAGAGAACCCAGTCACAAAAGGTCACATGTTGAATAATTCTGTTTATATAAAATGTTCAGAATAGGCAAATTGGTAGAGACAGAAAATTGGTTAGTAGTTGCCAGGGCCTGGGGGAGGGAGGAGTGGGGAGTGATTGCCAATGTATGCGAGATTTTTTTTCGAAGTGATGAAAATGTTCTAAAATTAAATATTGGTGATGGTTGTATTTGTGAATATACTAAAGCAAATCAAATTATATACTTTAAAAGGCTGAATTGTATGGTATGTGAATTATGTCTCAATAGAGCTGTTATTAGAAAACAGAAGAGTCAACCACCTGACCTAAAGGTTTAAGGGTCTCCTGGGCTCTGGAGGAGACGATGCAGAGAATAAGAATTAGCAATAGACCCTTAAAGCAGGTTGTTCATGTTAGTAATTAATTGTGTGTGTGCAAACCAATTCACAAGTCTGCAAATGGCCGTCTCCTTTTTCTTCCCATTTATTCCAAATGTGGGCTGGTACAGATGCAGCTTAGGTGGGGTTCACCTGTGCGGAGTGCACAAGTCCCCCCAGCTCCTGCTAGCTGCCCCCAAGTGAAGGAGCCCCAGGGCTCCCGTGGGCTCTTGCCCCATGTGGCTCAGAGATCTTTGTAAAGCATCTCCTTCAGGTTTCACCTGCTCTTATTGTAGCCCCTCTTTCTCTAGGACTCAGTTTCTGCTGGAGGACAATTTTAAGTGATAGAAACTGTTTTGTTTTCAAGATGGCTCCTTTGACCCATGGTTCTTAAATCAAATTGTGAGCCATTATACCATTAGAATGAGAGGCTTCCCTGGAAGCTACTAGGACTGTGCCCATAAACCAGCTCTCCCAGGTGTTCCCTGGTTGTCTAGTGGTTAGGGTTCTGGGCTTTCTCTGCCGGGACCCAGGTTCAATCCCTGGTTGGGGAACTGAGATCCTGCAAGCCATGCAGTGGGATAGATTGAGAGTTTGGGATTGACATATACACACTACTGTATTTAAGATGGATAATCCACAAGGACTTACCATATAGCACAGGGAACTTTGCTCAATATTCTGTAATAACCTAAACTGGAAAAGAATTTGAAAAAAGAATAGATACATGTATATGTATAACTGAATCACTTTGCTGTACACCTGAAACTAACACAACATTGTTAATCAACTATGCTCCAACGTAAAATAAAAATTAAAAAAATAAAACACCACAGCTCTCCAGAAAAGAGGTTAAGTAGCAAATGGCAGAGCCAGGAGTAGAGGCTCTGTCACTTGGATTCCAAAGCAGGTGCTTTTAATCACTGCACTGCCCCGCTCACTCCTAAAACCCTCACAGGAACTCAAAAGATCCCCAGCTGTAAGGTCTTCAGAAAGGAAATGGCCCAAGCAAAGAGGCATCTTGGACTAAGTAAGACAAGAAAATGGGTATCATTTTAACCTCCACTATGGTTGATTTCAAACTACCAATCTGATGTCATTGAACATAGAGTAGGGAAGGGAGGAAGAGAATTGGCTGTTTTTTTTTTGTTTTGTTTTGTTTTTTTGCAGCCACACAAGGTGGCATGCGGGATCTTGGTTCCCGAACAAGGGATCACACCCATGCCCCCTGCATTGGGAGCGTGGAGTCTTAATCACTGAACCGCCAGGGAAGTCCCCAGGATTGGCCTGCTGCAGCACACCATTGCACTCAGGCCTTTTGGGCAAGTACACCCTGGTGGCTCTTTCACCAGCTCTTCAGACACGTTTAGATGGGTTTATGCTAGGGTATTCAGAACACATGACAGGTTTCCACATTTTTCCCCATATCCACTTGTTTGATACTTGTGCAGGCACACAGGACAGGGATGAAGTATTAGTGAGGAAGTGATACACAGGTTTGATGTGAACAAATTCCATAGCAAACTACTGATAGAGGTGAGATTGAAATTCCAGATTTCTGATGGAGCCAAGTTGGTTTGCTATCCTGTCGGTTTTGGAAGGCCTATGATTATGTAGGATGTATCCATATAAATTTATATGGGGCTTAAATGTAAAATGGTGGACTTCTTTTTGCGTATTTTATCTAGTTCCTAGTCTTCAATCTGGTGGAGAAACCTAACCTTTAGCATGCTATCCTCAATCACTTTTCTTAGGTTTCCATCCTCAGTTTTGCATTTTTCTTAAATTAAAACCATCATCACAATCTAATTTTAGAACATTTTCGACAAGCCCCCAGAAGACACTCCGTACGCATTAATAGTCGCTCTTTATCCTTGCTCCCTCGCCACACTGTTCTGACCCATTTCCAGGCACTGATCTACTTTCTGTTTCTGTGGATTTGCTTATTCTGGACATTGCAGGTAAATGGAATCATATAATATGTGGTTTCAGTGTGTCTGGCTTCTTTCATTTAGCATAATGTTTTCAAGTTTCCTCTGGGTCATAGCATCTATCGGCACTTTATTCTCTTTAATTGCCAAATCATATTATGTTGTATGGGCATACCACATTTTGTTTATCTGTTTATAATTTGATGGACATTTGGCTTGTTTCCACTTTTTGACTACTATGAATAATGCTACTGTGAACATTTGCATACAAGTTTTTGTGTGGATGTCAGTATTTCTCTTGTGTATGTATCTTGTAGTGGATTTGCTGGGTTATACGGTAATTATATGCTTTAACCTTTTGAAGAATTGCCAACCTTTTTTCCATCATGGTTGCACCATTTTACAGTCCCAGTTTTACCAATACTGTATAAGGGCTCCAGTTTCTCCATATCGTCACCAACACATGTTATTATCTCTCTTTTTGATCATAGCTATCCTATTGCACGTGAAGTGGCATCTCATTGTGGTTTTAGTTTACGTTTCACTAACGATTGATGAAGTTGAGCTCCTTTTTATGTGATTATTGATATCTTTTTTGGAGAAGTATCTGTTCAAATTCTTTGCCCATTTGCAATTTGGATTGTCTTTTTATTGGTGAGTTGTAAGCGTTCTGGATATATCATATATATATATTGTCAGATATATTTCTTGCAAATATTTTCTCCCATTTTCTGGAATATCTTTTCACTTTCTTGATTGTATCATTTGATGCACAAACGTTTTTAATTTTGATGAAGTCCAGCTTATTTGTATATTTTTCGTTGCTTTTGTTTTTGGTGCCTTATTTAAGATATTTAAGTATAACCCAAGGTCATGAAGATTTATTCCTATATTTTCTCCTGGGAGTTTTGCATTTTTAGCTCCTACATATAGGTTTATGATCCATTTTGAGTCCATTTTTGTTGATGGTGTGAAGTAGTGATCCAAGTTGGATATCCAGTCGTCCTAGCACTATTTCTTGAAGGACTATTCTTTCTCCATTGAATTGTCTTGGCATGCTTGTCTAAAATCATTTGACCATAAATGTGATAGTTTATTTTTGGATTCTCAGTTCTGTTCCACTGATCTATATATCTGTCCTTATGCCAGTACCACCCTGTCTTGATTACTTCGTAATGAGTTTTGTAATTATTTTATCATAAAAAGGCATTGGATTTTGTCAAATACTTTTCTGCATCTGTTGAAATGATCATGTGGTTTTTAATACTTTACTATATTAATAAGGAGGTTAAACCAACCCTGCAACTCCCTTTTGCTTTTAACTAAGACCATGAAAAAGTTGGAAAAGCCTGGCTGCTGCCTTCTGTTGCTGTGGGAGATCTTGCTTTTGAACTAGGCTCAGCCTAAAGGTGACTATGTATAATTATCTTGCTAAGCCTAGCCCTGGGATTCATTCCCAGGAGAAACTGGGATCTGTTAGCTATGTATCCTTTGGGGATGTTACGGAATGAATGTTTGTGTCTCCCCCCCACCCATATGTTGAAATCCTAACCCCAATGTGATGGTATTGGGGAGGTGACCATGTCTTGAAGGTGGAGCTCTGATTATTGGAATTAGTGCTCTTATAAAAGAAACTCCAGAGAGCTCTCTTGCCTTTTTTTCATCATTTGAGGACAGAAACAGAAGATGGCCATGTGTAAACCAGGAAGTGGGCCCTCACCAAACGCTGAATCTGCAGTGTCTTGATCTTGAACTTCCCAGCTTTCAGAACTGTGAGAAATAAATGTTTGTTGTTTCAGCCATCCAGTCTATAGTATTTTTTGTTACAGCAGCCCAAAGGGACTAAGACAGGGGGCAATGAGATGGATATGTCTTATCCAAAGGGTAAGAAATGGGGCTGACAGGGCCAGATGCAGGGCATGGTCAAAGGTGTTAGAACTGGGAAGTCATAAATGGCCTGAGGCTCATGGTTGGACATGAGTGGGATTCACAGGCAGGTGCACAGACATGTGTCTTGGGCAGGGACCAGAGTGGAAAGGAGAACAGGAAGACTGGAGTGGGGGACAGTTGATGAGGTAAGAAAAGATAGAATCTGAGGCAGTGTTGTTTTACAGCTTCCATACCATCTCACCTGGGACCGATCCTCTCTCTAGGCCTTCAGCATACTGTGGTACCAGCCTCTCATCTAGAGTGATCCTGGACTTCTCTCAATACCATGCTCCCAGCCACTGCGGCTTTCTCAGTCCCTGAACACTCCCTGCTGCTTTCTTCTGGCCTCTGGACTGGTTTGTGGCTCAGTCAAGGACTGGGCGGGTAGAGGCTACTTTTTCTAAGGCCTCAGGTTGTTGATGGTCAAAGCCCTCTGGGTCCCAGGAGCTGGTCCTGCTACCTGGTGCTCAGCATGACTGTGGATAGATTTAGGGTGGCATCCACTTTATTGTATTAATTTCGTCCAAGGTAGCTCTTGGTCTGGGACATTTCCTTTCTGAAGGTCTTATGCCAGGGATCTTGTGACCTAATGTGAATGTTTCATGAGAGAGTAAGGCAGTCCAGTGATTAAGAGCACTGTCTTTGGAGTCAGAGAGACAAGAGCTCTGCCATCTGCTACTTACTTAATCTGTCTAAGTCTCAGTTTCCTTATCTGCCAAATTGCAATACTGTGAGTACCTACTTCTTAAGTTTTATCTGAGATGTATCCGTAGTTTGTAAACATGAGTGTTCAACAGCAAATGCTGCTATAATTAATGATAATTATGATGGCACAAATGCTCTGGCTTCTTCACTCCCCCCTAATGATCATCTGACATAGCATCTAGTGCATTTTGGAGGGTATAGTTAGTGGCTTTTGAACCTGGAGATAAAAGTAGAAAAACAAAAATAGAATAGAAAAATTTTTTGACAAGTTTGTGTGGACATGCATGGAAAAATGAGCTCCTGCATTTGCATTTGATTTAGTTTCTCCAGTGGAAAAAATGCTAATGTGTATCATTAAATGGCTGTGCTTAATCCTGTAATTGAAGAGAGAGAAGAAGTCATTAGCAAGTTGATTATTATTATTAATACTCAGGGTAATCAGGCTCATTTGTAGAGGCTGATTAAAAGTGAATATCCAAGTGAACACACTGGGTTTAAATTAATGAAAGTTGGAGCCCCAAGTATTTAAGACCATAATCTGTGGTACCACAGTAAGATTAAAGCGACTAAGTTATTGGCAATATTTGCAGAGGAACACGTGTGTGTTTTTTCTTTGCCTCTCTAAATAAAAATGAGGAGTAGATATTTCCAGGTCTGATCCTTTAATTAAACCTTTTCATTTTTCTCATTCAGATATTAATAGTTTCATTCATTCATTCATTCTCTGACAGTCACATGGACTTTTACAAATTCTGACAAGGCCTGATAGAAAGTGCCTCAGTGGAGACTTTTTTGAATCAGCTCACCATCAGTCATTCTTTATTGACTTACACATTTACATGAGGTTAAACACTCAGCACCAACTTACACATTAGATGGCAGATCCTGGCAGGATACTGGGGCTCTTGACACGAGAATATTGCCTAATTTTTGGTCATGCTGCCCTTCAGTCACCTGCTAAGACATCGAACCATTTAGTGCTGGCATATGTTGCTTTAGGAAAGATGTGTTTTCCAGAAAATGAAATGTTTGCAAGTTAAATTCTATTTTAAGTGTTACAAGGTAGCTCTCCCCTTAAATTATTTGGTGCGTCTTTTAGAAAGAGCTGTCAGGTGTCCTCTGCTTCTTATGCCTTCAGTCGTTCCCTTTCTCCTACTTCTTTTCTGCCTGGGAAGGTGCTCAGATGACTCCAGTATCCCCAAATCCTTGCTCTCAGCCCCTGGCAACCACCAATCAACCCTCTGTTTCTATGAGTTCAGTTTTTCTTAAATTCCATATATGTATAAGTGCTATCATATAGTATTTATCTTTCTCTGTCTGACTTATTTCATTTAGCAGAAAGCCCTCAAGGTCCAACCGTATTGTCACAATGGCAGAATTTCCTTCTTTTTATGGCTGAAAAATATTCCATATATATATGCATAGATATATGTTTCCATGTCTTGTTTCCATGTCTTGCCTATTGTAAATGATGCTGCAGTGAACGTGGGGATGCAGATAGATATCTCTTTGAGATAGTGATTTCATTTCCTTTGGATATATTCAGAAGTGGAATTGCTGGATCAAATGTAGTTCTCTTTTTAATTTTTTGAGGAACCTCCATGCTGTTTTCCATAATGGCTGTATCAATTTACATTCCCACCAGTAGTGCACAAGGGTTCCCTTTTTTTCACATCCTTGCCAGCATTTGTTATCGCTTGTCTTTTTGATCATAACCATTTTAACCGGTATGAAATGATATCTCATTTTGGTTTTGATTTGCATTTCCCTGGTGATTAGTGATGTTGAGCACCTTTTCATGTGCCTATTGGCCTTTTGTATGTCTTCTTGGGAAAAATGTCTACTCAGTTCCTCTGCCCATATTTTATTTGGATTATTTGTTTTTTTTGCTGTAAGTTATGTGAGTTCCTTGTATATTTTGGATATTAACCCCATATCAGGTATATGATTTGCAAATGTTTTCTCCCATTCAGTAGGTTGCCTTTGCATTTTGTTGACTGTTCCTTTTGCTGTGCAGAAACTTTGTGCTTTGATGTTGTCCCACTTGTTTATTTTTGCTTTTGTTGCTTGTGCTTTCGGTGTCATATCCAAATATTGCCAAGACCAATATCAAGGAGCCTTTTCCCTATGTTATCTTCTAGGAGTTTTATGGTTTCCGCTCTTAGATTTAAGTTTTTAATTTATTTGGAGTTAATTTTTGTGAGTGCTGTAAGTAGGGTTCCAGGCCATTATCCTTCTCAGTGCTTCCTTGCTATACTTTACTCCAAGCATCTAATACCCTCTTTCTTTTCTCATTTCTACCAACTTTGTGACTCTAGGCAAGTCATGTAAACATTCTCAGCCTCATCTCAACTGTATAATGAACATTATATTAATGTTCTCCTGGATAAGTGTGAGGATTAAATATATTAGTCCTACATAAATGTATGTATAACGTGTCTAGCATAGCACCAAACATATAGTACACACTCAATAATTGTTATTTCCTTCCTATTTTTCTCCCTTCAGAAACTTGCTTTCAAAACAAGGCACTAAAGACTAATAAGACTGTTTTTAAGGAGTTACCATTCTTTGTGGTATTTGCACTTTATTCTAGATAATTAGCTCAATCATTTACTCCTTTATTCCATATCAATGGGTATTTTTTTGGGGGGGTGCTGTATATATTCCAGAAACTATGTTAACGTTAGCAGTTAAAAAATAAGCAACAAAATATTAGGGGTCTGTTCTTGAAATTTTACCTAGTTGGTTTGAACCTAAACACACAGACCTGGTAAGATACTTGAGTCATCTTAGTAGTATGTTAAAGCTCACATCATCAGGGTCTCTTTCCTCTCTGAAAATGTCACTATCAGTGGGACGCCTAGAAATGGTCACCGGAGTTGAGAGCACTTTATCACCTCTGAAGGCAAGTGCAGAAAGAGAGAGACACAGGAAAGGCAGCACACCAAACACCAATCTTCCCAAATGTTGCTGTTTTGTCTTAAGAAGCCTGTGTTTTTGTAGCAGACCTGTCTGACAGAGGTGCCTTTGGCATCATTCTCTAAGGATCCTAGACCTCATGATAAAATGATGTAGAATATCCTGTAGTGAGAGGCGCTGCGATGAGTCAGAGATTTCCTTGGGGCACTTTAGCCATAACAGAGATAGGACCGTATGCAGAACTAGGGGAATTTGGGAGACAAGACATTGAAGGGCTGGGGCTGTATGAAGGGTATGGATGATTAGAGCAGGGACACAGTCCTTCTGTATTTCTTAGTACTTTTTTTTTTTTTTTTTTTTTTTTGTGGTACGCGGGCCTCTCACTGCTGTGGCCTCTCCCGTTGCGGAGCACAGGCTCCAGACGCGCAGGCTTAGAGGCCATGGCTCACGGGCCCAGCCGCTCCGCGGCACGTGGGATCTTCCCGGACCGGGGCACGAACTCGTGTCCCCTGCATCGGCCGGCGGACTCTCCACCACTGCACTACCAGGGAAGCCCTCTTAGTACTTTTTAATCCAGAGAGCTAAAGCAGCCTCTCAACTTGCCTGTGAAGAGAAGAACTGGCATAATTTCTACCCACTTTACAGGCGAGGAACTGAGAAGCACAGAGAGATTCAAGGCATCTCTTACCTGGCTCCAGCTTACCTATTCCTTTTTATCTTCAATACCTTAGTATCATCTTCTGCAGCCATCACACCACTTTTTAAAAAAATCATTCCCCAGTTATACCAGGTTCCCCTCCCAACTCTGGTGTAGGGGAGAGCGGTGTACTGATCCCATCTTACAGGTGAGAAAACAGGAGCTCAGGAAGCTTAAATGACTTGCCTGAGCTTACCTGCTTAGTCATGGCACAGTTGGGACAAATTTAGGCCTCCAGACTGACAGTCCATTTCCTTGACCTCCCTGCCCTTCAAAATGTAGGGAAGCAGAGGTTCTAGGAAGCCTCCTCAGGGCATGCTGAATCTCTACTCCCGGGACCACAGAGCAGGTGGAAGAAGAAAGGAAGCACTACATAACCATCCGGCTCCATTTATTCCTTTTCCGTGGATTCTCCTGGCAACTGAATCACTTCCCAGAGTCAGCCTTTCGTGATGGTTGTAAAAACACAGTTTCGCACACAACACCCTGAACTGTAAACTCTGGTAAATAGGATCGGGGGAGATTTAAGTGGAAGGGACAACTGCTATAAAAACTTAACAGGAATTCATTAGGCTCCGCAGATAAAACAGATAAAAGATCCATAACCACACGCAGGAAGTGAAAGGAAAATTCCTAAATCATTAAGAGGCAATGAGGTCTTGCCACAAGTCACTAATCGGATCATCCTCAGGGGCGCTGGCTCAAGTATCCAAAGGACCCCGGAGCAGGGAGGCTCCTTTGCCCACCACTTTAGATGGGAGCAGTGTCCTACTGGCAGGCATGGTTGTGTCAGACATCTAATGTCACCTGCGGGATACTACCATTTCTCTTTGGACCATTTCTTTATGTCTCTATATTCCTATCATCTGCTTCTTGCTCTTCCGTCCTTTGTTGCTTTGATTTCTCCTGCTTTCCCTCCAGCATCCCTGTTCGTTTTCTTCTTTCTCCACCCACCTCTGCCCTTACCAGCTCTTCTGCACCTTCTCTCCCTGTTTTTATATTTCCCACCCTCCTCAGACTCTGTCAGTGTTCTTGCCTTTCTCTTCTTCTTCACCCTCATCTCCCACTGCATACTCTCCCTGGAGGATTCAGCAGTCTTCCCCGTCTGCTGTGTGCAGGCTAGGGGCGGAGGTGGATTCACCAGACACTCTTCTCTGTCTTCCTCATTTACATTTCTTTCAGCACTTTTGTGTGACTGGGAGGTCCAGGGGGCTAGAGTATAACATAACCAGTTGATTTGGTCCAAAATTGTTTGCTTTTATCACCAGATCAGATGTCCTCGGATTTCTTTGTAAAAACCAAACAAAAGTAGGCTGAACAATACCGCACCGTTTCTTTGGAAATTTAAAGGGACACAATTGAAAAGAATAGTAACTGTTATGAAATGTGCGGTGCCTCTTTCTCACCTCATGCTAAAGAGGCAGATTTTTCTGAAGAGGTTGGTATGGCTTTCCATCCTCCTGTTCTCCGACCTTCCCTCAGTAGAGATATAACAGATTCTCAAGAATTGAGCAGTATTTTATTGCAATTTTTTAACAGTTTTTGAAGTAATTGCTTGTAAGTGGAAATGCAGAACTAAAGAACTTTGGAGCAACACGGTGTCACTTTCAATCAATCAAAAAGGAGGGAGAGTAGGTGGTGTTACGTGACAGGGGGAACTGCTCAGAGAACAAACTCGTGTGTGTGTGTGTGTGTGTGTGTGTGTGTGTGTGTGTGTGTGTGTGTGTGTGTGTTTCTGCAGCATCTTGAAGATCCATTCCAGTCTCATAAGTTTTCTAAACTTGCTGGTGAGCTTGTGGGATGACCAATATCTGTGCTCCCAATATCTGAAAAGCCAGGGTGCTAGGAAATTCAGGGTAAAAAAAGAAATAGAGAAAGAAAAAAATTATAATAGAAATGTTCCCCAAAGTCTTTCTGATTGTGAATAATGTTCATACACTTTTAAAGCTGTTTGGTGTGTTGGTTCTGTATTTAATGGGTTTTCACCTCCTCCCCAGCGCTACATGCCCTCTACTTGCTTCCCCTCCCCCTTACTTTCCCCACCTGCTTCTCTTTCTCCTTCTCCCTTCTTCTCTCCTTGCCCTCTTTTCTTTTCCTCCAGAAAGTAGTTGTAAAATGCCTTCTAAAGAGGCAGACTCTGTAATGTTGGCTGTTTGTCATGGAAACACACAGACTCCAAGACCTTGAGTCCTGGCAGAGTGATCTGGGGTCAGACCCTGCTTGGGTCAGAGGCCAAGGCTGTCCTTGAGATTTCTGGATAAGGAAAACCAAGAGACACAAGGTTATTTGAGGTGTAGGTCAGTGTCCACAGAGAAAGGCATCTAAATAGTTATTTCTTCTGTTTCACACTATCTGTAATCACATCTGCTGTTAACAGTATAGGTGACTGTAGCTGTGAGTGTAAGAGGCTGAAAAAATAAAGAACAATTGCAGTATTTTTCTGATGATTCCTTATTTATAAAAGGATATGGTTCATGTCTCTGAGGACAGTTTAAAGAAATTTTTGCCTATTCTCTCATATCAAACCTGACACAAAGAGTTGCTATTTCAGTAGAATAAAAAAGTTTGGTTTTCTAGATGCCAAAGTTGCCTTTGTTTCCCCAAATCAGTAACATCACGTTTTACAAAGCATATCAAATTGTTTGAGATTGTTACATTTTGATCCACTATTTTAACTTAGATAACAGGGGTATCATCCCTGTCTCAGACCAGTTTCCAGAATGCTCAGTTTTCCTCTCTCCTCAATGTAAACACAAATATGGGGGCTTCCTGTCCACTGTCCTGTACAGTGTTGAGGGTCACACCTTTCTTGGAGGTTATGTACCATTCTAGTTGGGGGCAGAAGTAATGGGCTAATTAAATGGTGAAGAGTGAACAATATTCACTAAATTGTGATCGCTATTAGTTTGAGGAAAATCATCTTTCTTTCGATCTTTCTGAGAGACACTTCTCTTTCCTCTTCTTGTTCTACCTCCAAAACCTGCAAACCAGTTCTCCTGCCATTCATTCACAATAGACTCTGATGACCCTGGAAGCCCAGAGTCCAAATCATTCAAAACTGGTTGTTTTTCTGTGATGTCAAGAGAATTTGCTCTTCAAATCTTCAAATACTTCAAAATTTGCTCTTAGAAGATGAAGGAGGTATTTATATTCCAGCCTTTAAAAAACAGCAACAACAAATGCAGTCAAGTTTGCAATTAAAACAGATTACCAATATTTTGACTATATAGTCTACTTAAAAATACTCTTTCCTCCAACTCATTCACTAATTGATAAATGCATAAAGGCAAAGCGACTGGTGAACGCTCTTGTCAGTTGACCTACATTACCCGGTAGGAATTTTTGAGGCAGGTATGATTTTGTAAGGAAAGGAGTCACCCATTCTAGTCTGTGTCATCTCCACAAGGGCTTACCCAACTGTCTTAAACACATCCTCAGATACCTCCCCCTTTAGCAGACTCGGCTCTCTGCCAGTTATCCTCCTCTCAGCTTTGTCAAACCCCAAATCTACACAGATTCTTTTCATTCAGCTTATAAGTATGCTCAAATCTTCCCTAGTCTTAAAAAAAGGAAAGAAAAAAAGAAAGAAGTAAGGAAATCAACCAAACATCGTCTTCCTTTATCAACCATTCAATATCTTTCCTTCCCTCCCTAGCCAAACTTTTTTCCAACAGTATGTATTTGTGGTAAAATATACTTAACATAAAATTTACCATTTTAGCCATTTTTAAGCGCACAGTTAGTGGCATTCAGTACATTTCCATTGTTGTGCAACTATCACCATGATTCACCTCTAGGACTTTTTTGTCTTCCCAAACTGAAACTCTGTACTTATTAGACAGTAACTCACTATTCTCACCCCTACCCCAGCTCCTGGTAACTGTTATTCTACTTTTTGTCTCTAGGTACCTCCTAAGTAGACTCAAGTAATATTTTTCCTTTTATATCTAGCTATTTTACTTAGCATAATGTCTTCAAAGTTAACGCATGTTGTAGCATGTGTCAGAATTTCATTCCTTTTTAAGGTTGAGTAATATTCCATTGGATGCATGTATCGTATTTTCTTTATCCACTCATCTGTTGATGGACATTTGAGTTGTTTCCACCTTCGGATATTGTGAATAATGCCGCTCTGAACATTGCCGTATCTGTTTGAGACCCTGTTCTCAATTCTTTTGGTATATATCTAGACGTGGAATTGCTGGTATAGCCAAACTTTTTACTTTTGTTTGCTTTTTAAGTAGTCACATATACACAGTTTTAAAAGTCAAACACTATAGCTTATAATAAGAAGAGCAGTTGCCTGTCCTGCCTTTCTCTATCCCTGATCCCTTCTTCAAAACCAACCCCTTTAAACTCTTCAGCTGTTTATTCTGTTTACCATATTTCTAAATTACATGCTGATTTTTCCACAGTAGACATTATATTGTTTTCCCACTACAGAAGATAAAGACTTAATTCGTATATGCCATTGTAGAAAAGTGTTTGAAAACACTGCTGCAACAAATTCTCTCATCTTGTATGCATACCTGCAATGTGCCTTTGAAGCTCTTCCTATCAAGAGGTAGGATCTGTTTCCCAACCCTTTGAATCTGGGATGGCCATGTGAATTGTTTTGACCAATAGTTGAACTGGCAGTAATGCTGTGGGACTTTTAGACCTAGGCTTCAAGAGGAGGCACCTTTGCTCTCACCCTCTGAGAACACTGCCCTGAGGCTCTTAAGTACATGAGTCTGATCTGACCTACTGGAGGGTGATAGACCACAAGAAACACAGACAGATGTCCTAGCTGAGGCCCCTAGACCTACCATCAGAAGAGAGCCTGTACCAGTCCCCAGACATGATTGTGAGGCCATCCTAGACACTGTCTTAGTTGAGTCTCCAGATAACAGCAGTCATATGAGTGAGGAACTAACCTTTGCGCCTGGTCCAAATTGCTAATCTACAAACTCATAAGCAAATAAAATTGCAGTTTTTTTTTTGTGTGTGTGTGTGTTACGCGGGCCTCTCACTGTTGTGGCCTCTCCCGTTGCGGAGCACAGGCTCCGGACGCGCAGGCTCAGCGGCCACGGCTCACGGGCCCAGCCGCTCCGCGGCATGTGGGATCTTCCCGAACCGGGGCACGAACCCGTGTCCCCTGCATCGGCAGGCGGACTCTCAACCACTGCGCCACCAGGGAAGCCCATCCTCCAATAGTTTTTTAAAGTGACTCTCAATCCAGTTTTCCCCACCATAAACCTGTCAGGAGATCTGTCCGTTTTATTTTCTTCTGGAAACCTCCCTCTCAGCAGCTTTTGCCCTTCTGCTTTAATCTGGACTAGTTGCCTCTAAAATGGCTGCTCAGCTGCTGTCATGGGACTTTCCTATCATACTGGGGATTCTGTTTGCCTCTCTTGCCCTGAGACCCCAGTTACATGGCTCCCACATCTTCCTCTTTCTTGTTTTGTAGTAACTTTTTTGGTTTTCAGGAACTTATCCTCTAGAAGTTTTTTGAGAAAGCAAGCTTAGGAGGTATATGTTTAAGACCTTGCATATAAGGGAATATCTCCTATCTTTATTTTCAATTCCTAGGTTGGCTGGGTATAGAGCTCTAAGTTACATTATTATTATTATTATTATTATTTTTTTGCGGTATGCGGGCCTCTCCCTGTTGTGGCCTCTCCCGTTGCAGAACACAGGCTCCGGACGCGCAGGCTCAGTGGCCATGGCGCACGGACCCCATGTGGGATTCTTCCCAGACCAGCGCACGAACCCGTGTCCCCTGCATTGGCAGGCGGACTCTCAACCACTGCGCCACCAGGGAAGCCCTCAACATTATTTTTAATGATTATGTTGAAGACAAACCTCACTATCTTCTAATTTACAACGTTGCTGTTGAGAAGTCTGATGCCATTCCCAATTCTTCATGTCATTTGTTCTTTTCTTCTTAGAATCTTTTCTTTATCCTTTGGATTCTGAAGTTTCACAGTTATGTCCTTGACATGAACCTTTTTCAACATTATATTGGGCCTTTGTGCTTTTCAATCTGGAAACTCATTTCCTTATATAACGCATATTATATATTTTTGTATTTATTTCTTTGACTATTTCCTCCCTTGTATTTTCTCTGTTTACTCTATTTGGAACTCCTTGTTTGGGATGTTGGACTTCTTAGATCTCTTAGTTTTCATTTATTTGTCTTTTTGATTTACTTTCTATGAATTATACTATGGGCTGAATATTTTCTCCTAAATTCATATGTTTAAATCCTACCCCCCAATATGATGGCATTTAGACGTGGGGATTTGGGGAGGTAATTAGGGTTAAATTAGGTCAGAAAGTGGGCCCTCGTGCTGGGATTAATGCCCTTTTAAAAGGAGGAAGAGACACGAGAACTCTCTCTCTTTACGTGGGTGCACCAAGGAAAGGCCATGTCAGGACATAACAAGAAGACAGCCATCTGTAAACCAATAAGTGGGCCCTCATCAGACACTGAATCTGCTGGAACCCTGATCTTGGAAATCCAGAACTGTGAGAAATAAATATTTGTTGTTTAAACCACTTAGTCTGTTAGAACAGCCCAAACTGACTAAGACAAGATATTCTCAACTTTCTTTTCCAGCTCTTTTCTTGATTTGAACTCTAGACCCACATATCTAGCTGCTTGCTTGATGTCTGCATGTGGTTTTTTATATCTACTCTCAAATTCAGCCAGTTCAGGACTGAATTCATCTGCAGCAAAACTACTTGCTATCTATTCTCTGTCTTGGGGAATGCTGCTACCAAATTTCAAGGAAATCCAGCTCTCATTGACACTCTTTTTCCTCATCCACCAGTCCAAGTCCTATTTATTCTACTTCTTTGGTGAATATTAAATTTATCCACTACTCTTTTTCCCCATCACTTCTGCCCTAGCTCTGGCTGTTGCCATATCTTTCCTGCACTGTGGCAATGCCTTCTCCACTTGTATCTCTGATTTCTGGGTGATCACAATCTAAGATTTTCCATTCCTCAACCAAACCATGAGATTAAACTCAAATGTTGCTGCCCCTACTCTCCACTCCTCGGGCTTTCATCCTACATTTTTCTTATCTCTCTCATACAACTTTTCACTCTGGGTATGATAGTTGCCTATTCCCTCGCTTGGCTTCCACTCTAGATCGTGAATGACTTCAGGGTAGGGTAATGGCTTCTATACAACAGGCTCACAATAAATTTTTAATACAAAAGTCTCTTCTTCCTGAGGTATTTAGAATATTTGATCTTTGGATAACTTCCTGTTAAAATATCAGGGTTGGCCAAAAAGTTCGTTCGGGTTTTTCCGTAACATCTTTTCCCTTGTGCTGAGCTAGCATTTATCATCCTACGATTTGGACTCATTCACTGTAATTATATTACGTAATCACAAGCCCCAGATTTTCTAGAACACAATATCTGATTTCAAATATTTACTGCCTTTATAAAACATCTCAAGGTCCTGGAAATTTTCAGCTTTCGGTATTCAAACCACATGCCCTAGGTTGTTTTTCACACTTGAAAGTGACACAGAGACTCTTCGTCATGGAATGTGTCCTGGTTTTCGGTTTGGAAAGTTTGGGAACTGCACAATCTAATGCCTTTGCTTGGTGTAACCCTTCAGATCTCTGAAGTCAGCAATGACATCCCCCTTTTCCCTGGGCTGATACTTTTCAGACTGAGTTTCATGGACTGTTCTTATACTCACCCCTGGATCTCTATACCCCTATTTAAAGTGTGTGGTGATGCTGGGAAATGCTACCTGTGTAGACTGGATCGGACACTCCCCTCCCCGTCTCTAGACACTGACTTGCTGTTAACATAGCCTGAGCTTGCTTTTGCTCTCTTTGGGGGTAGCTGCATTGTATTTGTGACTCCTAGTTTTTACCTTTAGTTATTAAGCCATATCTTCTACATCTTATACTTGAAATTTGGGTTTATTCCTACTGAAATATACATGGTTATGTTGAGGCCATCATATAATTTTATATTTTACTATGGATTCGAGTCCTGCCACCTGTGTATTCTCTGGCCATCTCAGACTTGTGGCATCAAAACAATGTTCGTTTGAGTTGTTGGCCTGTACCCGGTGTGACTGGAACTTTGAAGGACATTTGTTAAATTAGAATTCTCCTTGTGAGTGGTTTTTCCTGTGATGCCATTTGTCTTGTGAATACCTGTTTGTGTTGGGATTTCACCCAGTATTGTACTTCACAGCAGGAACTGGGGGTCAGAAAAGTATCTTCTGAGCTAACACATAATTAAGGAATATAGTTTCTCTAAGAAGTAATTTTCCTTCATGATAGAATGACAGGATATAGTCCTATTCAAATACCTATCAAATATTTGCTCATTCTTTTTCTGCCACATAAGCGCTTGCAGGTCCATTTAAGTAATAAGACAACTAGTTAGAAATCCTTTTTCTCTATCTCTAATCTGAATATTAAAAAAAAAAGACTTTGATGTCTCCAAGGGCAGGGACAACGCTTTATACTTCTCTAACACCCCAAAAACCTTCCCAAATAATCAAACAATTTCCTCTTTCCTATGTCTACACCCTTCCTTGTCCTAGCTGACTTTCTAGACTGTCTCCCCACAACACACCCTGATGGGCTAAGATTCCTATCGTTTTTCAAAGCCTAACTTAAATTTCACATCCTTTCAGAAGCCTTTCTCTAGATTCAATTGAGCACTAACATTTCTGCATCTTGGATTCCTAAGATATTCATTATGTCATCTACTTTTTTGATAGAGGATTTATATATGTTAGTATTATTTCTTTGAACTGGATTAGAAACTCCTTGAGGGTGGGGACCATATTTTCTCTTCCTATGGGTTTCCCTATTCACCTTTGCAGAGTGCTAGGGACATCATATACCTCTAGTTGAATTGAAATTTTGCAAAATCCAAGGAAGGGAATTGTGTCTAGGAAGGCAGGGCTGGGAATCATTACTCTTCTTTAAAAACACACAAATAAGAAAGAATATGCTCTTTGAAATTGCTGGAGCAATGCTCCTAAGTGCTGCTGTAGTTGCTCACAAAAGCGTTCTAAGTCTAATTTGAGCATCTGTCATGACAAGAATTTTCATATCCTTCTGTGAGATCATCAGACAGGGAAAGGACAGTGGAGGAGAGGTTGTGATGGATGGCCCCCCGGCACAGGGCAAGGCTGGGAACTTGCAGTTTCTAAGACCTGGCAGAGCACGTTTTGAATCTCTCCTTAGCATCAACTCAAGGGCACATGATTTGATTTTTTTATATTTCACTACTATTTTTTTTTTTTTTTGCCAGAAGAAAGGAGAAAATCCTTGAATATTTTAGGAGAGATTTATCAGTTCTTAACTGAGACCAGCTATGTGGTTTCAAGGTAATAGCACATACTTCTACCACCGTCATCCCTCCCAACTAATCTAGGAGGTCAATGCTGAAGGATTGGGTTTGGCTGGCTTTAAAAAAAGATAGGCCAGTGTACAGTCAGCTAAAGCAGATCACTTCCCCTCCCAAAGCACTACTTACGCAATCCAACCATCCGCTTTTCAATGGATGTTTGACATTTTTCAAACTCCTAAACCGTGCTATGTGTTCAGCTGTGTTGAACTTCCCATCTGCTGTCAGTGACTTGTACGTTTTTAACGCATGCCAGATACTTTTTTTTTTTTTTTGTAATTATATAGTGAAGAATTAAACTTACCCAAAGAGAAGTCTGGTGTTTGTCCCTGCTCCTGGGAGGTAAAACCTCTAAACCCTTGGAATCTCCAGAATGATAGGGGAGTCTTTGCTATTCAAGGGGGCCCCTCAGAGCACACCTGACCATAGTTTACGCTAATGAGGTGACTCATGGTGGGCCACCAGGTAGTTTGTGCTAACAGGATGACTCGGTAGTCTTTTGGCCACACCACAAGACCAAGCATGTGATTAGAGGGTTGGGGTTTGAGGCAGGTAGTTTCAGCTTGACCTCCAGGGAGGGGAGGGGGGCTGGAAATTGAGTTCAATCAGGAGGGCAATGATTCAGTCAATTGTGTCTACGTAATGAAACCTTAGTTAAAAACTCTGGATACTGAAGCTTGGGTGAGCTTCTCTGGTTGGCATTACTCTGTGCAAATTGCCACATATCAATGCTGGGAAGGAGGGTAACCCATCCGAGGATGAGAGAAACTTTGTGTTTGGAACCTTCCCAGACCTCACAATTCTCTTCCTTTAGCTGGTTCTAATTTACATCCATTTGATATAATAAAACCATAATCCTAAGTATAGCACCTTCCTGAGTTCTGTGAGTCATTCGAGCAGGTTATCAAACCTGAGAGTGGTTGTGGAAATCCTTGAACTCTTAGTCAGCTGGTGTGAAGTGAGAGTGGCCTTGGGGCTCCAAACTTGTGACTGGTGTCTGAAATGAGAGCAGTCTTACAAGGAATGTATCCTCAGACCCTGCAGTTTGTCTCACTCATTGTGGTAGTCTGTCGAGAAACAGAAAAATGAAGGGATAACCGGAAGAAGAAAAAGGAAGGCAAAAATATTTATGTCAAACAATGAAGTGCCGGAAAAAAAAGTTTTTTTTATAAATCCTATTTCTCCTAAAACAAAGTTGGGGGAAGACAGGCAGGTATTTTTCTTCTGTATTTCCTCTGTTGCATCTTAAAGCTTAGAAGTTTTGAAAGAGTGCCCTTATTTTTCTAGGAGAGGGAAGTAGCCTACACCCTTTAGGTATTTAGGGTCAGAGATGTGGGCGTCCTGAGTGGGTGAAGCTGGGGGTGATTGTGAAATAATTCCTCCTTGGAGCTAATTGGGCTTCTCTTTTCTGCAAACGGAGCTGCCATGGGCACCACAGGATCAGCCTCTTCAAGGTAACTGTGAACGACCAAGGAGAGAGGGCAAACTGCTCATTAAAAGAGATACGGGGGGCGCTGAGGGATGAGTGGGGCAAGCTTCTTTCCTGGGGTTCCCTGCTTTGTCTTCTGCCCCGTCAGCTTTTGGAGAAACTCCTCCGCCCCTTTTATTCTTCTCATCCTTACCTTCCCCAAAACAGGCCTCTTAGCTCTTTGCTCTCCCTTCCCTCCCCACCACCCATACACTCTGATTCTCCATTTGTTGACATCTTGATAGCACAGTTGACAGGGATATTTGCATTTTCACAGGGACAAAAGTCTTAAACCTCCAGATCAAACATGAAGGGTGGGATTTCATACCTCATTTGAGGTCAAGCTGTAGATTCAGAGACCTGAGAACTAGCTCTGTGGATGTCTCCTCCCCAGGCAGACTTCCACGACACTCATCCAAGTGCTGCCTTTCAGCGATGACCTCATGTGGGAGAAGGAGCAGTTATTCCCCCTTGAGCTAACCTTTAAAAGGAGAACTAATTTTGCTAGTTGTGTAAGAGGATGTTACTTGAGAGCCCCTTAGCAACCTTGAATTAAGGAAGTTAGTGAGTGATTCACGAATCACCCTGGCCCTCTTCAGCAGAATTTTGAGGTGGTCCTGTAGAGTGTGACCTTGAGAAAGTTCTTCAGACAAGGTAGCTGGAGGACACAGCTAACTAAATTGACACTGAGTGAAATCAGCCTAAGGACAGATGGAAACCAGGCTTTAGGCAGCAGTTACTCTTGTAAGTTGACTACACAGAACTTGTCTGTGTTTTGCTGCAAACAGCTGTGGAATCATGGACAAATCACTGCTCCTTTGTAGACTTGACTTTTTTATGTATAAAAAGATGGGGCTTCCCTGGTGGCGCAGTGGTTGAGAGTCCGCCTGCCGATGCAGGGGACACGGGTTCGTGCCCCGGTCCGGGAAGATCCCACATGCCGCGGAGCGGCTGCGCCCGTGAGCCATGGCCGCCGAGCCTGCGCGTCCGGAGCCTGTGCTCCGCAACGGGAGAGGCAACAACAGTGAGAGGCCTGTGTACCGCAAAAAAAAAAAAAAAAGATGAAGGTGAGTTAGATGTTCTTTAAAGATCCTTTAAGCTCTAATGGTGGTACAATTTCTAGCCTAGGGATAAGGTTAGGATGAGGAGAGGTGGCCACCAAAGAATGAAAAATTTGTATGAGCTCAGGCTGCTTTGGAAGCTCAAGTACACTGTTGTGTCCTGGGAATCTTATTTGGGGACTGTCTATGTTGGGGACAAAAGGAGAAGAGCTCTCTGGGAGTCTCAGATCTGGTGCCTTTTGATGGTAGGGCCAGCGGAGGAAGCAGAAAGTGGAAGTGCAATGTATTTGGTGAGGAAAAGCAGACACCGTGAGCCAGTCTTTAATTTTTTTCCTGCTTGTATTGCTGCTGCAGAGGTAAACTCACCTGTTAAGAGGAGAGAAGACTAGCTGGAATATTAGACTTTTATTATTTTTAAGAATTCTTTTAAAAATTTTTTTTATTGAAGTATAGTTGATTTACAATGTGTTAGTTTCAGGTGTACAGCAAAGTGATTCAGTTATACATATATTGTATACATATGTACAATACATAGACTATTAGACTTTTTTTTAAAGGGCAATAACATTCTTTTTTTAAATTATTTTTTAAATTTTTTATTTTTGGCTGTGTTGGGTCTTTGTTGCTGCACGGGCTTTCTCTAGTTGCGGCGAGTGGGGGCCACCCTTTGTTGCAGTGCGCGGGCTTCTCATTGTGGTGGCTTCTCTTGTTGCAGAGCATGAGCTCTAGGCACGCGGGCTTCAGTAGTTGTGGCTCGTGGGCTCTAGAGCACAGGCTCAGTAGTTGTGGCACCTGGGCTTAGCCACTCTGCGGCATGTGGGATCTTCCCGGACCAGGGCTCGAACCCGTGTCCCATGCATTGGCAGGCGAACTCCCAACCACTGCGCCACCAGGGAAGCCCAGAATATTAGACTTCTATTATTTTTAAGAATTCTTGTTATGACAGCACTTTCTAACCAGTAAGTCCATGTCCAGGCATGTCCTCTGAAAATCTGGGAACAAGATGATCTTTATTTTCAAAGGTCTCTCTCTCCTCTTGTGACTTCTCTCATCAGGGATGGCCAGTGCTCCCCACAAGGAAATAATACCTTTCAATTACTAGCAAACAGACAAACTCCAGTTCTTCGGAGATTGGCCGTAAGTAGAGGAGAATCTCCTGGGGGAGGGAGGAAGCGACGAGAGTGTTGGCCTGTACATAGATTCATCTTCCTTTTGAGGTTTCTTAAATGAGACCGACACAACTGGCCCCAGGAGAATGCTGCCCCTTAGCCCTCTGTCCCAAGTGAGTTACAAGTATCCTTTCCCTTGTTTCTCAGTGGTCAAACCAAGAGTAGACATTCAAGTAGGTCTTCTCATGAGTAGAGCTAGAGTAGACCTAACCCCACAAGAAGGATAGTAGCACTGTGCTCCTTTAATCTGATATCCTTTTGTGTTTGGGAAGCAGAAAGACTTCCGGTAGTAGAGCTTAACCTTACACTGATGATCCCTGAATAATTTAACCACTAAGTCAAATTTTCATATCCCATCTAGCAAACCAGAAGCTTAACAATTGACTGGTTTCATCATGCATGGAAGACCTGACCTCAGGGATCTCTCCCCATCCTCCCTCCCAAGTGATTTGTTAATCAGTATGCTTTTTCCTTGAGAAGAGCTTTAGTAAACACAATCTCCTCTTTGCTGCATTTCCAGTGGCGATGTAGCCCCTTCTAGAGGGGCACTCCAGGCAGTTGCCCAACTGACTTGATCTCAACCACACGTTGAACGTCAAGCTGAGAGTCTTTCTACCATAGAGAGAGCACTGTCAATCTAGACAATATATTTCTCTTGAGTTCAGGCTGTTGCTATCCCATTCTTGGAGACCCAGCCTGATATCTTTTCTTCCCAGCCCCTGGTCTCCCCTCACAGGGAGGAAACCATCTTTATACTCATTACCTAGTGATGCCGGTCCAGGCATCTGGACCTTGATGTCTAGGCCTTTCAGCTCTTGGTTTTTCTTCTTCAAGGACTAGACTGTACTCCTAGAATTGGACACTAACCCTTCATGAGACCCTATCTGGTTCTAGGAGTGGCCTTCATCTTTTCTGGTCTTCATAGAATAACCATAATAGTACATATTGTCATAACCCCAGTAGTCATGTCACATTTGCAGTAAAGGGAGGCGTTTTTCTATTCCTTTCTCTCTCACTGGCCGCCTTGGGCTTTACATTCAAGATGCCTTCACTGCTGCTGTTCAGAATCTCTTTCTTCTTATTCTTTCACTCACATATGAACCCAAACACTTTTTTCAATAAGCTGCCTGTTAGAAAAGAACTGATAAGCTAAACTGTCAGAAGGTGCTCCTGGCTAAAAACAGGTCAATGGGTAATTCAACTTTGGAGTAACAACGCTTTCAACCCAATTCAGTCACTGCTGCAGAACCCTCAGAAGATATTTTGGGTCAATAAAGAGCTCCTTGGCTCCACTGAAATCATGCACAGAAGCAACAAGCTTATTTCAGTTATGCCTGCATGATGCCTGTCTCATGGCTGGTTGCTTGGGCTGTTCTGTAACAGGGTGAGGAGAGAGTTAGGAAAAAGTCAGTTCCAACCAGAAAACATCATGTTGCCCATCACTGAGCTGCTTTATAGCGGGCTGTGTGTGGGTCGCAGGGAGGGAGCAGTAGGTGATGGTTTGCTACAGTTTACTATAAGGTATTCAGATCCCTAGGGTAAGCATGGCAATCCGTCTTGGGGTATGAATGTTTTCTTAAATATTTGGGGGAAAATCGTAGTGGAATTATTTATTGAAGCATTAATTTATATTTTGTTTTTGAGGCAATTGAAGCATTAGAAGGAACGAGAACTATTTGTATGTTTTTCTGAATTTGGAGAAGGCCATTGTGTTTCCTTTTCGTAGTAGTTTCTCGAAGATAATCTATTTTCCGGGTTTTTTTTTAAAACCTGAAACTCTGAAATTATGCTAAGAGTATGTGTGTGTGTCTGTTTGGGCGTGGAGGGCTGTGAAGAGGAGAGTGGAAGTGGCAAGAGAAGGGAGAATCCCAGAAGCCTGGGAAGTGATGAAGGTGTGTGAGGGCCCGACTGGGAGCTTATCAGACTGCAGAAGGGAAGCTGGGCCCAGGGTGCTGGATGTTGGGCTCCAGCCTCAGCAAAAGTCCCGGTGAGGGCCAAGCTGAGGCTTAGCAGAGGAAGTGTGGAACTCCCTGACCACTAACTCCAAGGGCCAAGTGTAGTTGGGCAATGAGTCTATTAGTGGTGACCAGTACACACCAACAACCAGAGACCTTTTCCCAAATATTCTGTCCTAAATGCCCTGGGACTTTGATAAGACCCTAGAGGAGTAGATGTGGGTAGAGATTTATAGGACTGAATAAGATAATTTCCTGCCAGTCTGGCAGGGGAAGGAGGAGGAGCAGACCCACATTAGATTTAACTTGTTTTTTTTTTTGTTGTTTTGGTTTTTTTTTTGTGGTACACGGACCTTTCACTGTTGTGGCCTCTCCTGTTGCGGAGCACAGGCTCCGGACGCGCAGGCTCAGCGGCCATGGCTCACGGGCCTAGCCGCTCCTCGGCATGTGGGATCTTCCCGGACCGGGGCACGAACCCGTGTCCCCTGCATCGGCAGGTGGACTCTCAACCACTGCGCCACCAGGGAAGCCCACAAATGCTCTTTATACCTCTTGGTAGACACAGGAGTGGGCAGAGCACAATGTTGGAAGGACCTACCTAGTATTGGGGAAAGACACTGAAGAAGAGGAGAGACCTCGCTGCACCTGAAATTGTCGGAGTGGAGGTGGGCAAACAACGCCGGTGGAGGCTCTGAGAGGGGAAGGGCAGTGCTGCATTTGGAATCTTGCTTGGTTGAAGGGCGGGTGTCTGTGGAGTTTGGGCCCTGGTTTTTTCATCATTGTCCTGCTCCTCATCTTCAGTGTGTTTTTTTTGGGGGGGGGTGTCTCCTGCCTGCATAGCTCTGTAATGGGTGGCCATGGAGAAGCCAAGAGCCAGGAGTGACCTTGAAGAACACAGGCCTCCTTCAGGGGGCTCCTGCAGGGCCCAGGATGTCTGGAGCACCCATTCAGCCCTTCCTTAACCACTTTTGAACAAGGAAGCCCTTTTCCTGGAAGGGATCATCTCTGGGGGCAAACAGGCTAATTGTCTAGTTACAAAACAAATAGATTCTTCTTTGGAAAAATGATGTTTAATCAAGGATCTCAAGGAAATAACCAGCTGTTTTAAACTAATTAAATGTAACTGGCTATCTGTTGTAAAGAGTTCAGGCACCTCAAGGAACAATTATTTTTAGGGTCCCGAGGAAGCAGGAGTTTGAAGCTTCAGATTGAAGGTAGATCTAGGGTTCTCCGAGGTGATGGGCGGAGAGAACAAATTAAAGGCTTTCTGAACTTTGAATTGGTGCCACTGGCGGGGGAGAGGGACTGTCTTATTTCATTCATTTTATTCCTAGGCTGGCTTATCAGACCTTAGATGTCACAGTTTGGAGATTTAATGAGGTGGCATTTTCAGGCTAACTTTTAAATTAATCTTTGCTCTTACTTGGGATGGTGTGGGCTTGTCTTGTCCTTTCTTCCTGATCCAGAGCCAGGAGAGTGAGGTCTGAGTCCTGGTTGTCTAACCTTCCTGGGACCAGCCCTGGGCTTTGAAATGGGTGCCCATAGGCTGGAGCACCAAGGTAGTGATTGAGTGAGGGGTGAGCTTAGCAGAGCTACGTTGGCCTCATCAAACTTAAGACGTTGTAATCTTGTGTCTTTGTTTGCCCAAACAAACCTTATAGTTACTTCATTCTTTTCTCGCCTCACAGTAAAAAGTTAGTTAAATTAGAGAATTATATATAAAAAAAGATGAAAATATACACTAATATTTACTTATCTATCTACTTATTTACTTACTTACTCACTTACTTAAAATAGTTGTTCTTATTTTAACCGCAACTTTTAGGTGAGTACCAGTCTGTGGATGTAGGGCCAAGACTCCTCTTAGAGGACATGTTGCTGATTAGAATTCTGTGTTGCCTTTCTTGTATAAACCAGTCCCCCCAGTGCATCAGCTCTGATTTCTAATTTTAGGATTTTTAAAAAAATGGAGTGAAAAGTTATATTCACTTACAAAGTAGAATCTTAAAGTTTTACGATACCTACCCACCCCCAATCTTTTGTAGTTGTGTCACTGCCATCTAGCTCAGTAACAGTTTTTATTAGCATGTGATGATTGAGATTTTTTTAAGCATCCCACTTTAGTTTTTATAGAAACAACCCTTCCTTTCGAGATGCATATTTTATCCGTATATACAATATTTCATTAAATTAGATACTTACAATTAACACATAAATGTTACATTTAAAAGTTACACGTTCAAAACTTACATTAACAAATGCCGAAACACATTTGGGAACAATTTACTCTTGGAAAGTATAAAACTCAACTGGTGGGAGGAAATAGCGTATTACTTATTACTTACTAGCTTTGAGCTCAGAGTGTTGTATATTTTCTATAAAGGGCCACGTGGTAAATGCTTTTGGCTTTGCAGATCACATAGTTTCTATCCCTGTGAACTCAACTCTGCCATTGTAGCATAAAAGCAGCCACAGACAATGTGTAAATGAAATGGTGTAGTAATGTTTTAATAAAACTTTATCTACAAAACAGGCAGGGGGTGGGATTTGGCCTGAGGACCATAGTTTGCCAACCCCTTGTCTAGAATATTGGTAAATTGGCATAAATTAAGAGAGTTCCTCCTCATCATGATTCAGTCCACCAGGTGTTTATTGAGTGCCAACTATGTGTGCAGCTTTTCATATATCTGTGATAGTCAAGATAAGAATGTGGCTTATTTTTCCAAGCTGTAATATGATCCATGCCTTGGTCCTCACTCATCTGTGGGCTAGATTACTTTCCATGCCTCTTTCTTCACCTGGCAAATTTCTGCCTGTCTTTCAAACCACATCTCAAAAATCACCTCTGTAGGAGAGTGTCCCTGGGCTAAGACGGCCCTGCTTTGGGTTGCTCAGGTATCACCCAGTGCATTCTTCCATCATAGGGCTTATCAGTTCGTATTGTAAAAGATGGTTTCCATCTCTCTCTTTCCTTCTAAGCTGTGACCTTTTGAAGGCCAAGACTCAGTCATGTCCACAGTCCTTTTGTACACAGCAGGTATCGTCAATAAATGTTGAATGAATGACAAAAGTCAACCTGGAAAAGAATGAAATAGATTATTTGAGCAGCATTTGCTGCCATTTATGTGTATGTATTTTGACCTTGTAACTTTTTCCCTCTTTGTGTTTATTGACTAAGAAGGTGGAGGGAGGTGGCAGCTGTTCTTAATAACTTTTCCCATAATCTTCTCATAGAAACTTAAATGTATTTATATATTATTGATATACATTAAAAATAAGAGTAATAGGGCTTCCCTGGTGGCGCAGTGGTTGAGAGTCCGCCTGCTGATGTAGGGGACACGGTTTTGTGCCCCGGTCCGGGAAGATCCCACATGCCGCGGAGCGGCTGGGCCCGTGAGCCGTGGCCGCTGAGCCTGCGCGTCCAGAGCTTGTGCTCCGCAATGGGAGAGGCCACAACAGTGAGAGGCCCGCGTAACGCAAAAAAAAAAAAAAAAGAAAGAAAAAAAAGAGTAATATGTGTTTGCAGCTTTTTAAGGTCAAATTGTACTACAAGATTTAGGAGACTCTGTTAGTTGGTTATACTCCTTTCTCCTTTGCTCACTTCCCATCACAGAACATGAAAACCCAGACCTTCCCTTTACTAGCCACTCTCAGCTGAGGGTGGCCATGTGACCCAGTTCTGGCCAATGAGATGTAAGAGGGACTCTGCCAGGGCTCTTTCAGGAAAGATTTTCCCTTTTTAATTGTGGTAGAAACTGCAAGGCATTTGCTCTTTTGTTCTTCCCTTTTTAGAACCTCTAATTGTTTTTTTCTGTGCCTGTGGCTACCAAGAATAAATACTACATTCTCCAGCCTCCCTGGTATCTACTTGTGACTTTGGGACTACATTCTGGCCAACGGGCTAAAGCAGAAGTGTTTTGTAGCAGCTTTCAGGAAATTTCCCTAAAAGAAAGCTCTCCTGTGCTGCCCTTTAATTCCTCCTTCCTGCTGGCTGAAATGTCGACATGATGGCTGAGAGTAACATCTGGAACCATGACGTGGCCTTGGGAATGGAAGCCGTGTCTAGTGGAGCAACAAGAGGGAAGGAGCCTTGTTCTCTGAGGAGATAATGAGCAGACCCTCCATAGCAGCCCTGGACTACCTACCTCTAAACTCTTACATGTGTCAGTGTTCTGTCTGTTCTAGTCACTCTTTCTTTGAATCTCTGTTCTCATTACCAAGTTAATCCTAACTGTTACATGAGGACAACTCTCCCTCGGTCATTGGCTGCTCACTTCTCCATGTCCTATCTGTGAAAACATGATGTTTGGAGCTGTGGCAGCCATTTTGTGATTCTGAGTGGACAAAGATGAGGATTGTGCAACAGAAGGTTGGAAAGAAATGAGCCCTCAGTGATGTCACTGAGCTTCCAAATCAACCCTGGGGCCATCTACTTCTGCATATATATTTTAAAGTAAACAACAAATGTCCTTATGTGATAAGCCACTGTTAGTTTAGTTTCCTGTTACTGGTAGCCAAAAGTATCTTCATTAATTTAGCTTAAGCAAAAGCAATAGTTCTTTGCCTCCTGCCTGCTCATCCTTATTCTGCCTCTTACAGGGAACCACTTTCACCTCTTAGCTCTTTTCCTTTGCCATTCAACTAAATACCTAAAATAAAAAGATGAGGATTTTACTTTCTTAAATCACTCCTTTTACACACTTCCCTAATGTCTCTTCTTCCATCTCAATTTAGCTATCTCACTATTTTTGTTCATCACGACTTTGTCAGTATCACTCACAGCTGTCATATAGTGCTCTATAATTTCATTTCTTCTGCAACTTCTTTTCTTGTCATTGTTAATTGACTTGCTTTTTCATTTGCTTAGTTTTCTATGTGTCTATCAGTAATTCATTCCTATACATTCCACTGGAGCTGTAAAGCTCTTTTTGTTCCATTTAAACACATGAAGTAATCCAATAATCCCTTTTTCCTCTAGAAGCCATCTCTCCTGGAGCCTTCCATACAACTCCCCCATGTGGACTGGTTGTTATCTCTCATTGCTTCACACTTTGCTGTCTCCGATGCTATCCTGGGATCCTTTTGGCCTCCTTCCTGTGCTGGAGTCTCTGTTCCTGGATCCCCTGTTGTCTGGCTGCAACACATCTTCCTGAAGCTTTCTAAGAAAGAATACATTTTTGGGTTTCTTTTTTTTAACATCCTCCGTGTCTGGAAATATCTTTTTGACCTCCTCACTTGATTCATAGTTTGGCTGGCCTAGAATTCTTGGCTAGAGATGATTTTTCCTCAGAATTTTGTAGTCATTGCTTTATCGTCTTCTAATTTCTTCTGTTTTTGAGAAATCGGATACGATTCTTCTTACCTGTTTTTTGTTTTGTTTGCTTTTTTAAAATAAATTTATTTATTTATTTTTATTTTTGGCTGCCTTGGGTCTTTGCTGCTGCACGTGGGCTTCTCTCTAGTTGTGGCGAGTGGGGGCTACTCTTCCTTGCGGTGCGCGGGCTTCTCATTGGGTGGCTTCTCTTGTTGTGGAGCATGGGCTCTAGGTGCATGGGCTTCAGTAGCTGTGGCACTTGGGCTCAGTAGTTGTGGCTCGCGGGCTCCAGAGCGCAGGCTCAGTAGTTGTGGCTCACGGGCTTAGTTGCTCCGCGGCATGTGGGATCTTCCCAGAGTAGGGCTCGAACCCCTGTCCCCTGCATTGGCAGGCGGATTCTTAACCACTGCACCACCAGGGAAGCCCTTGTTTTGCTTTTTGTTTTCCTTCCTGGGTGCTTTTAGGATCTTCCCTAATTCCCACTGTTCTGAAATTTCATGAGGATGGTTTGTGTTTTTTGTTTGTTTGTTTATCGCATGGAATACTTGCTAGATTCTTTTAATCTGGAAAAATTTAAAATCTAGGTATTTTTAGTTCCAGGAAATTCTATGTATTATATCTTTGATCATTTCTCTCTACCGAACTTCCTGTGCTCAATTTCTGGAACTTACATAAGTCTGATGTTGTATCTTCTTGACTGGTTCTCTGTTTTCTCATTTCTCTCTTTTTTTTCATCTCTTGGTCTTTTTGTTTCACTGTAAGATGTTTTCCCAACTTTGTTTCCTAATCAATTGAATTTTTAAAATTCTGTCTTTACGTTATATGGCATTTTGTTCTTTATTCACAGATACCTTATTTGGATCCTTATTTTAGCTTTAATTATCTTCCTTATTAGTTAACAGTTAAGTACAGGATAAAAAACATATAAAGGATAAGTCTCTCTTTTGATTCTCCTTTTCCACTGCTGTCCCAGGCTTTGTCTTGGAACTACCGGAACCCTTGTCTCAGTATCTTCAAAATAATGCTTTCTGAGTGTTTGAATTTTTCTTTTGTTCCCTTTTTGTCTCTCTTCTTGAGTTCTTTTTCTTTTGTTTTGATCGCTCTCCTTTATGTTCAAAGATTCTCTCAAATGGCTTTCCATTTTATTTCAGAGGGAAGTGCTGAAAAGATGATTGAAAGATGCACATGAGGGAACAGGGATTGTACTAAGTGATGGCTAATCACATAGGGACTCAGCTATTTTATTGGAGGACCCCTAAGTACCACCATCTGTAGTTCTTTGTTCTTGGGCCTGTCGGTTTCTGTAGAGCAATTCTCTGTATTTTCTGCCTGGAGGTATAAGCTTGGCTGCCAGAGTTCCAGGAATTGGGAGTGGGGTGGCGTCTTACCATTTAGGATGCTAGTTTCTACTTAATCTCCCCTTTTTTGGTAGGGTTGTGTGTGTGTTGTCGTTTGCTTTTCTCTTTTGTTAAATTTTTCAGTAAATTTAACAGATTTATTGACGTATAATGGGCATAACCCCTTGCATTTTGTGCAGTGACTCACCTCCTCCTCTGTTGGGCAGTCCCTTCCTTTCTTCTACCCTGTCTCCAGAGGTTCCTAGTGACTCCAAGTCAGTTCCTCTGGGGTCTGCAGCACAAACCACTTGCCTTTTAGTTTAGGTTTCGGCCTTTCTGGTCTGTTAAGTCACTTACCACTGTCCATCTACTTTCTAGCATCCACAATTTAAGCATTGCCCTCCATTTTCATGGGATTTGAGGAGAAGTGGAGAAAAATGCACATGTTCAATCTGTCAAGTTTAACCGGAAGCCCTATCAGTTGTATTTTACTAACACTATCAATTCCTACTACTCAGTTGTGGGTCCCTTGAACTGTTTGGAGGGGTTAGGGGTCAAGTGTAAAGGGTATATGTACATGTGTGCATGTTTGTGTCTCTTTGTGTATGTGTCAGGCTATGTATGAGATTGTGTGTATGTTATAATGAGAATAAGCGTGTTAGCCGAGGAACTATAAGTAGGCCTGGAGTAGTGAGTGTGAGGAATTAGAAACATGGGGAGAAAAACAGGGAGGAGGAGGGACCTGCAAGTTTTGGAGTAATATTCTGCCTCGATGGAATATTTCCTTCTTTTTCTTAACCTGGCCCTTCAGCTCATCTCTTTAAACCAGAAACCATGAGAGCAGGTGGAACACAGGCAAAACTGTGACGTTCAACTTCATTCCACTCCCCAGTGCCCTTTAAGCTCTCTCTGCCCTTCCCCGGGTTACTCTTGACTTTCTTGGAGTTCTCTGGTTGCCCAAACTTCTACTTCATTCTTACCTCCCATGCTGTGCTCTCTACTTGCCCCCTCCTTGCACAGAATCTGAAAGTACAAAATGTCTTCTTTTTTACCTGCATTTGATATCTCGCCTAATTTCTATATTACCTTATGAGGCAGGTCTAGTTTTTTCCATGTGATAGATGAAGAAATCAATGCTTGGAGAGATGTGGTCTCTTGCCTAGAGTCATACAGATAACAAGGTGCAGAACTATGGTTTGAATTTAGCTGCTCTGGTTTTAAAGTCCGTGCTTTTACCAATACACTGCATTGTGTCAGTGTACTTAATTGTACAACTATTCACTCATAATTCTACATGAGATTTTTTACATGTAATGAGGATGCATTCAAATCAATTTGATAAACACATTGGCATTTAATTGTATAAGGTGCAGTATAGATCCTTGCTGAGGTAGGAGTGCAGCTCTTAAGAAGAAAGGCATGGTCGCTGCCTTCAAAGAACTTACCCTCTGAAATAATGTTATTTCTCATTGTCAATGTCCTGGTTATCGGGGAAGGCAAGACTTTGGGACTCCAGGCATGGTGTAAAGCTGGGTGACCATCAGCCACGTGTTTTCTGGCTTCACAGGTGTGAAGATCAAGATACATGACGGAGAAAAAGGGTTTACTACAACCTTATGACAAGTAATGCATGTATCGTTATTTATATGTTAAGCGTAAGAAAAATGAGGACCTTGGTGTTGAGAGGCTTGCCCAAGGTCACATGACTGGAATCCAGTCTTCTGACGGTCAGCCCAGAGCTTTCCCTTTTCTCACTAACATTCTTTTCAGTCCTATGTATTTTTCAAAGATGCCACAGCACGCTTAGGTTAGGTAACGTTTCCATTTTATAGATGGAGAAACTGATGTGAAGAGCCACGTTCAAGGATGCTTTTAATACATGCTGTTTTAGGGTGTACGTGAATAGAGTCCCTAAATTCTGAGCAGTTGGGGCCCATAGGATGGGAGGAGGGTATGCATCTCTAAGAAGGAAAAACCAACATTTATTGAGCTCCTACTGTATGCCAGACAGCCAGAGACTGTACCAGGGATTACGTGTGATCTCGTCTAATCCTCACATCAGTACTGTGGGGTTGGTATTTTTGTCTTCCTTGTACAGATGAAGCTCAGATAGGCTGTGAAACCTTCTAATAGTCACACAGACCATCCAGCTATCATTAAATGGGTCCATTTCATATAACACCAGACAAAGTTGATATTCGACTCCAGGAGTATATAATTTTAGAGCCCACAGGCATACGTGTTATTAAGCTTTCCCTCAGTATCTGCAGCTAATCATTGAAATGTCCATGGCTTCTTAGAGCTGAAACCAAAGATAAGTGTCTCTGCAACCATTTCACAGAGATTCCTCTGATTTAAAGATCTCATTCATGTCTTTTAGGCTCTGTTCTGGGAAAAGGACAAATCATGTGTTTGAGGAGATGTTCCTTCACTGGCTGCTTGAATAAAGGCTTTTCTTTTTCCTTCATTCTGAGTCCACAGATAATATTAATTACCCTGGTTGTTTCCCTGAGTTATAAAACCCAGTGTATGAAAGTTATAAATGTTAAAAATTTTATTCATCTGCTAAAATCTCTGCCTCAGAGTATTTTCTCTTGGTTTGGATTTACACAAAAGTATTATAAATAAATGATTTAAATAGAATATGTGTTTGATATGGAAATTCAATAGTTAAGAGGCCCACAAAACTTGCCAGATGTTTGTGTGAGAAGCTAGCAGGTCAGGTGGGTGAGTATTTATTGCTTCCTATGGTAATATGAGCTGCTGGGGAGCCATGAAGTAAAAACAAAGGCCCTCATCTGTGTCAGGGAAAGAGAGTAGTGGCACTGACTTCATAGTTAGGAAAAAACCTGAATGTGAGGGTACACCAACACACAGGTCTCCTGTTTTAGAATATCTTTTTAGTCTAAGGATAATGACTTTTTTCTTTTGCTTGTGATGCTATTTTTTTCCAGAGAGTTCATACTTTGTGTTTAGAAGGTGACCTCAGGGGAAGTTCACTGGACACGAGTCTTAGAGTTTGTGAATTCCAGGCCCATTTCTGGAAGCACATATGGGCTGTTATCATGGATGAAGTGAACAAATTGCTGCTCACATCCAAGGGCAGCCTGAGACACGTGCCGCCCTGGAGACCAGTAACTCTTGGTGAGATTCAAATGGAGATTAGCTCTGCTCCCTTCTTGTGCTTCACACAGCCACCCAAACACATTCCCCAGCTTACTGTAGTAGAAACGCTTTCCAATGGGCTCGTTTTCTTGTTCCTTCTTCTTAAGGAAAAAAAAAAAAATATATATATATATATATTATTCTGAATTTTCTTTCTAATTGTGCTGAAATGATAGGTAGTTCTGGATTGGCCGAAGTGTTTTCGTTTCTTCATTTTTTCTTTAGCACACACCAGGCACATTTTGACATACAGGCATTAATTGATACTTTGCCTAGGAATCGGTTTGGCACTTAGAGAAATAGAGAAGTGAAAATCTCCTGTATTAGAGTGACAGTGAAGAGCCTCCAATAATCAGAGGGGAAAACAAGGGGTAAGTACAAGGGACACTCATACCTGCAGTCAGTAGGTGCTCAAAAGTGTTTGTCGCTTGGGTGGTTGAGAGAAGACAGTGATCCAGGGGCATGAAATAAACAGAAAGGGGTTCAGGGAGGAGGCAGGATTTAAGTTGGATATTGAAAGATCAGCAGAGGGAAGTCCTACCTACCAGGGAGGAACATTGTACACAGCAAAGAGGTGAGCAGTGGCTTGATTCCTGAGGGGGCAAGTGAGGAGATCTATCTGAATCAATTAGAGTGTCATATTGGGGAGAAATGAGGAATGATTCTGTAAAATCCGTACATTCCTGCTTCTCTCCCTCTAAATCACCCTGTCCCACTGTTACCTTCTGTCTTTTGGCACTGCTAGGCTGTGGGGCTTCATGTATTCTCTATGTGGCAGGGTCAGAGACATGCTTGTTTAGAAAAGTAATAATGTGTAAGTAGAAGAGGTGACTTTGGGTCCTGTAGGGTATGTGGGTGCTAATGGAGAGAGGAAGTATTGAGTCCCTAAACCCCAGCACCAAACACTGGATAGCTTGTGTCACTATTTCCTTGGTGTGAATTTCCTCCTTGCAGTCTTGCACTGTATTTCAAACTTATGCAAAGAGGTTTTTAGCAGCATAACAGGAATGCTTAGTTATCCCTTTATTGGGGAGTAAATTAGATGGTTATAAAGTTAAATAAAACCCAGAAAGTTCTCACTGCGTTTTCTTAAAATCCTTTGTCAAAACAAAGAGCCTTGAAATGAACATAAAAATTTAAATGGCATTGACTCTAATGAAACAACAACAAGCCTAATGAAGTTGAAGTACTGTGAGAGTACTGGGAAAGCAGGGCTGCTTTTATCTTATTGGAATGTTTATGTCCTTGCACGTCTCCTAATCACACTGTGGTAACATCATTCCGAGAAAGTGCTTTAGGGAAGATTGCTAATAAGAAACAAAAATGATACAGCTTCCAGTTAACAGTCCCCCCAACTAGTCAGACAATCAGTTGTCTAGGATAGAGGGCACCAGGCTGGAAGAATATGATTGGAGACGCTCCTATCTTATTTTGGGTTTGTGGATATTTGGGGCCATCGATAAAGGGGCTCTCAACTGTTACTGGGACGGCACCTCAAACTCTGCATCTTGGAAATTAAAGTCTCTGCCATACTCTTGGAAACCAGCTTTCTATCCACTGTTCCTTATTTCTACAGATGGGTCTGCATCCTTCCAGACATCAGGCTTGGGGCTTTGGGTCGTCCTTGGTTCTTTCTCTCTCCTCCCATATCTCAAAGTTACTAAATTTTCTCTCTCAAATGCTCCAGGATCGCTCTCATGCATTCCATGGCTACAGCCAGCAGCTCAACTCATTTTCTTGATTCTCATCACTGGTCTAGGTGTCTCTCTGGTTTCAGGCGTAACAGCTTCCACTTTCATCCTGCCCTCAGTGGCCAGACTAATAATCCTACATTCCACGTCATTGTGTCATTCATCTGAGCACTACCCACAGCATAATCCCGATAGTTAAGGCCCTTTACCAACCAGTTCTAATCTGCTTTCCCAGCTCCATCTCTTGACATTGCCTCAGATGAGCATGGGACCACTGCTACCGCAAGATGGGCAGTGATCATTTTCTGCTTAAATGTGGTTTGTTCATTTCCTCATCATTTTTTCATTTACTTGTCCCCCTATTTAGGATGCTGCTTTTTTCCGCACTGCTTATGCAATTTCTTGCAAGGTCATGGCTTGTAACTTCTTCAGTCACCCCTTTGAGAATCTGATGAGAGCTATCTTTTGTCCCAGGAAAATGCATATCCAAAGGGTTCATTGACTCCTGAAGCTAGATTCATGTACCCATTGAGAGAACACTGACCTTAAATTAAGAATTGTTGCTCAAGGTAGAGTTAAAATCCTCAGTCCTCCCTAAAGCCTTCCTGAATCACTCTGGCTGGTGATGAGAACTCCCCTACCCCTTCCTTTCTCACCAGAACTCCACTGAAATTGTCTTTTCCATTCATTTGGTACTGACTGAAGACTACTGTGTATTATTTGTTTTCTTTCTATGCACAAGCTCTATTTCCCCAAATAAACTAAAAGCTCCTTGAAGGCAAGGCCCTGCCACATACCTCTTGGAATTGTATATAAATCAGTGTTTGTTGCTTTGATTGGTCAAAGAATATAATCAGGCATATACAGGAGTCCAAACGGACAGTTTTTTCTTCTTCCATTTTGGTTGGTTGCTATAGAACATGTGCTGGAAGGGCCTCTGTTGTACTGTGAGTCATCCAGAACCCGATGACTCTGAAGGTCTCTTGATCTGTAAATATATTGGAGTGCTTACCCGGGTAGCCACTGGCTCTGAGATCTCTGATATAGAAGGAGTGAAGGAAAGTGGCCGTGTTTGATATTTAAAGGCATTCTGGGATGCAGTAAAGGTATTGGCACTTAGTATGAGATCCTGGCAAAACTGTGATGATGATGACTACATCCTTGGTATACTTTCAAGGTTCCCTCTTCCCTGACATCACATGTCTCGGGTATCCCCTCTCCCAACCTAAATCTGTACTCAGGAAAATATTTGCTATAAATTATTTAGACCTTAGTCTGAATGGCAGCCTTTCTATTCTTTATTCCAGGATTATTTACAGAGTCTTACTTCTAATTATGGCTTGAAAAACTTAGTTTTCTAGTAAAGATAATCCAGAGATCTGATAATATGAAAGTAATTTAGGGAGCGAGTGACTCATACTTAAATCACACCAGGTAATTTAACATCTATACCATCCTTTTCACTCCTCCCCCAACACACACACATATACACACACACTATCACACACACACACACACACATACACGGCTGGAACTGGCTTCTGTATAATGGATTATACAGCCTTAATAACACTAATCATTCATTGAGGAAACCTTCATTTTCCAAGTTCCCCACAGAATCTGAGCCATAAATGCTTTACCACACTTCATTGTGTTTTCCAGTAGAGGAAGAGTATGCAGTAATAGGTAAAAGGTGATAAGAAGTTGGATGAGCAACATGTTATAAGTTCAAAATTAAGAGTATGTACAAGAGTGGATAACAGCAGTTACACAGCTCAGCAGCAGCACAGGCCATGTATATATTACAGAGAGCCAAGAGCAGTGCCCCTCAAACTTGTCTAGGTGACAGAGCCCCTGGACAAGTTGGTGCTCTATACTTACATCATGTTCTTTGTGGAGCACCATAAAATGTTGATATGTTTTACCCCAGCAGGCAAACAAGGAAACCTTGCCTATATTATATGTATGCAATAAAATCTGAGTATCAAAAGCACATTTCCACCAATACAAAACAAAGCACAGTACCTCAGTGGTGGTGGAGGTTGACATCTCAGCCTGCTGATACAGAGACCACAGGTCTTCAGATAACAGGCATGATGGCTGCAACCCTCCCAGAGCAGTGAACCTGAGTAGAAGGGCTGATGGCAAAGGCAGTGGTCATGGCCAACTGAAGACAAAGGGCCCTGTCCTGATTTTTGTAAAAATACATAAGCCTCCTGGTTCTGATACAAGCAAGGGAAGGTTGAGTAACTGCAATTAGATTTCCTGCCCACCAGGTGGGACTGGAAAAGATTTAGTTTGATTTAGAATAATAAAGAAATGTTATGGGACTTCCCTGGTGGTCCGGTGGTAAAGAATCTGCCTTCTAACGCAGGGGACGCGGGTTCGATCCCTGCTTGGGGAACTAAGATCCCACAGCCACAGGGCAGCTAAGCCTGCATGCCACAGCTACTGAGCTGGTGTGCCTCAATGGGAGAGCCCGCGTGCTGCAAACTACAGAGCCCACGTGCTCTGGAGCCCGTGTGCCACAACTAGAGAGAGAAACTGGCACGCCACAACGAAAGATCCCGCCTGCCTCAACAAAGATCCCTCGTGCCGCAACTAAGAGCCGACGCAGCCAAAAATAAATAAATATTTTAAGAAAAGAAAAGAAGAAATGTGATATTTCTTGCACCTGAGTGCCATGGAGCAATTCATATCACTATAGGTTTTGGTTCTTATTTCACAGTTGGGACTACTCATTCTCAACAATGCCTTTATAAAGTCTTGAGTTGAAGAATTCCTCCCATCACTGTCTTGGAACCTGGCTTAAGTGCACAGCCTGCTGTTAAGCTTCTTATGACCACATAAGCTGCCCTTTGTCTGGGTGTATTAACTAGCACATGGAAATAGATCCCAGAGGCTAGTAAATGATGAAGAAACAATTATGCCAATTTTTTCCCCTCTGTGAACTGAGGAAAAACCATCATAGATCGAGTTCAGGCAAGGAATACCTAGGTTCAGTTATCATTGGGTGATTCAAGGTTGAGATCTGTAAAGATAGAGCAGTGATTCTCAAACGTTGCTGTACATGTGAATTACCCAGATAACTTGTTAAAATGCAGATTCTGATTCACTAGGTCTGGGGTGGTGTCTGAGAGTCTGCATTTCTCAGGGGATGAGGTGCTGTGGGTCCATAGACCACACTTCGGGTAGCAGCTGTCTTAACTTCTGTTCCATGTCTACCTCAAACTTGCTCTTTGACCTTTCAAATTTATTTTACCCTTCTAGATCTCAGCTTTCTTAACTGTAAAAGAAGAGAATTGGCTTTAACATTCCTGAGAAGGATATTTTATATATTTTTCTACCCAGCATGCATTGCCCCTTCCTAATAGCACTTTGATTTTCTTCTGGGGAATTTACTTCCCTCCTTTGTATGCAACTGTGGTAGGTAGGTAAGTCTCAAGACTTTCCATTTCGTTATGCCAGCTGATGGAGACTCTCCTATCTCAGTTCCCATGACCTTCGTCTTATAGCCCAGGTACAGCAAGAGGCAGGGTAGGACCTAAGTTTGCTTGGTTGGCTTCTCTCTCTCCTAGGACTTTGAATCTTTTTTTAAAATAAATTTATTTATTTATTTTTGGCTGCGTCGGGTCTTCGTTGCTGCACGCGGGCTTTCTCTAGTTGCGGCGAGCGGGGTCTACTCTTCCTTGCGGTGTGCGGGCTTCTCATTGCGGTGGCTTCCCTTGTTGCAGAGCACGGGCTCTAGACACGCAGGCTCAGTAGTTGTGCCTTGTGGGCTCTAGAGTACAGGCTCAGTAGTTGTGGCGCCCGGGCTTAGTTGCTCTGTGGCATGTGGGATCTTCCCGGATCAGGGATCGAACCCGTGTCCCCTGCATTAGCAGTCAGATTCTTAACCACTGTGCCACCAGGGAAGCCCAGGACTTTGAATCTTGAGTAGCGTGAACCAAGTAGAGAGAAGCTGTTGAAATTCATCGTCACAGCTGTGGGACCAGGGTTCAAGCAGCAGAACCTTCTGGAGCCTACTCATATCTGTCTTTTCCAAGCTTGGTTCTCTAGTCCTCCCTTCAATCTTGTGAGCAGCCCCATAGCTTTGCAGAATGTTCTCTTTTTACTTAAGTTACCTAAAGTCCATTTCTGTTGCTTGCAACCAGAGATGAATATATTCTCTAAGCTCCTTCTGACTCAAGCATTGGAGGGTTCAGGTCCTGAGCAGCTTGTTGATGAGTCTGACCACTGTTTTCTCTAAGGAAAGGAAAAGGCACAAGAATATTTTCCCTAAGGAAGAGCAGTTCCTTTGAAGTCTTTGGCGTGGGTTTGTGTATCGGTTACTGGTGCCAGTGAGGGATATAGATTACTTTCCAGCAAACTGGTAGGTGTAGGTAATCAGGTTGTTTTCCTTTATCATCAAGTGGAGACTGAGATACCTCCTGTGCTTCAGAAGCAAGCAGTGAGGATCTTTATGAGGCTTCTTGGATCTACTTATATTTGGAAATGGCAGGAAAGGTTTATATTTTGCTTGCTTTGACCCTACTCATCAGTGTATGGACTTTTCTGAGGGGCTTCAGAGTTTCTGGTCCGAAATTGAGACTAGCAGCCAAAAGCACGCAGAGAAGATTCTGGAGAGAAAGACCATTGCTAAACAGTACCAGGGTTTATAGCTCAGTCACCTTAGATTGTAGTTTGAAGAACAGAGACACCCAACACCTCGCCCTCATTACAAGATTGTACCAAGAATAGGAAATGCCATATGCATATGTCCCTCCTTCCTAACGTCCACCAGAGCAGCCAGAAACTCCTTAGCTAATTTAAGCCACTCTCTTCCTGGTCTACGGCTTCAGCTCTTGGGACCATTTCCTGTTGTCTGTTAGAGACTACTAGGAATGAACTTGCAGTTCATAAGTTCATTCTTCACCTTTCTTATCCCCATCCTACATTGGGGTTTTCAGAGGCCAGTAAAGAACACCCTTCTATTCTCATCCAGTTCTGAGGAGTCAGAAAGATGAGGTTACATGCCTGCTTTGTTGATAAAACCGTATTGAAGGTATACAGCTTATAATCTTTACAGAGCTGGACTTTGGAGTGAATCAGTGAGGGTGCTATAAGGAGAAGTCATATGAAAGTTGCTTGTCGTACTTCTTGAAGGAGTTTCAGCTCTATTACATCATGCCCCTTTATGAGGACCAATAGGAGACTTTTTTTTTCAGATCTAAATGCGAGGAATATCTACCTTTTCCCTAAACAAATTGAGAAATTTTTTTGTTCATTGTGATTCTTGTAATCGATAACTTTTCCCTTTTAAGTTTGGCTGCTGTGACACTTAGGAGTAAACTTGGGACATTTAACCTTTGTATATGACATTCTGACGTCCATGTATTTGTATATTCAACTTGCTTGTGGTTTCTCATACTGTTTTACCCTTGTTTCACCTTTGTGCTGCTCTCTTTATCTACTTTCTTTCTTTACCAAACTGTCTTATATTTTGTAAACTATTTCAAACTCTCTTAGTGAGAATGAGTTAGAATATCAGTAAATTAGTTAATTAAAAAATAAATATGGAGTTATATTTCCTTCACAGAGGAGAATATTCTTACCACTTGTCCACATAGTAATTTTTTTGCCTTGTTGTCTGTCACCTCTGGGCTGATTTGAAACTTGTTTGGTTCACTGTCCTACTTAGGCCACCCTCATCTCCACCCTAGGCCACCTCATGATGTCCAGTTCTATGGGCGACTCACACATTCACACCTCTAGATATGATTTCAGTTCTGTACCACAAACCCATAGGTAATAGGTAATATCTTTCAAGAGCTCCAATTCTGAATCTGTATTTTCCCCTCAAACCTGTACGTCCTCATGTATCCCTAATGCAGTGAATGGGGTCACCATCCCTGAAGATACCCATCAAAGAAATGGGAGACACCCTAGACTTGTCCCTGTCTCTGTTCCTCTGTATCCAATTCATCCACTAATCTGACTGATTCTTCCTCTTGGATGTATTGTTAATTCTTCTACTCATCTCCACCTCCGCCACTAGTTCAGGTCTTGTCATTTCTAGCCTAGGCTATAGCTCTGCACAGAACCACTCCCAGCCCATTCTCTACACAGCTTCCAAAGTAATATTTCTGAAATACAAATCTGACTATACCAGCTACTAAAAAACCTTCAACAGAACCCTATTCTAAGGGGATAAAGTTCAAACCTCTGTATATTGCATTAAAATGCTACCAGAGGTGGTGAGGAGAATGACCATCTACCACGCCAATCTTATTTCCTGCCACACTTCTCTTCACTGTCTTTATATCTGATTATTTTGGATTATTCCCTTGGCTTTCTTTTTAAGGGTTAACTTCCTAGTGCTAGCTCTAAATAAAAGCCAGTTTGGTTGCTCACTCATGATGGGATTGAGGGGCAAGTAATCCCCCTTCCTATCAGGGTGCTTATGATTCCCTGGAAGAGTAATAGCTTAATTCTTCATTAGCCATGACTATTTTGTGCTAAGGTGAATCAGTTAGATCCAACAGGCACTTACCTAAAGGAGCGGGACGTAAAAACTGAAAGAAACAGGCAACAGATTGGTGGTTGCCAGAGGCGGGAGAGGGGGGTGGAGAAAATGGGTGAAGGTGGTCAAAAGGTACAACAAAAGAAAAAGAAGTGGGACAAAAAGTAGGTTCATTTGGATGAGAGAAGAGGGGAAGGGAAAGTCTGGCCACGGGGTTCTGGACAGCTCTGTCATGTCTCTGAAGTGGGGTTGCCTAGGGCGCAGGATGAGGGCACAGAATGAAAGAAGGAGGGTCCCCTGCAGGGCGTGAAGATGAACATGTGTTCATCTGGCAACCACCAATCTGTTGTCTCTTTCTTCAGTTTTTACGTCCCACTCCTTTAGGTAAGCGCCTGTTTGAACCAACTGATTCACCTTAGCACAAAATAGTCATGGCTATCACAACTTTTCCAAAGATTAGAATGGATTTTGACACTTTTACTACATCCTAGAAGGTTAGTTATTTGATGGAATAATTCTGTTTGTGAGCTGCGAGGCGTAGGTTGTGTGAGGTTGGGGTGGGGAAGCATGTGATGAAGACAGCGTAGATCAGTCATCATCAGCCTTACATCAGGGAGAACAGGATGATGGGAAGCCACACCTCTGTGCAGAATACTTTCAATTTAATGTGGCTCAACGAGCATTTGTGGGATATCTTATTAGGCCTTGGAGGGGTGTTTATTGTCAAGGTGGTAGAAAGTCATCTCTAAGAAAGGTAGGGTATATCAGCATAATGTGCTAAATTAAAAAAAAACATTTTGAATTCATGAGCTCAAAAATGAATATCTTTTCCAGTTCTATCACCGCCAAAAGTGGTCCAGCAGCAAAAGCAGCCCTTTTGACCGCTACTGACTCTCATATACACTCCTAGCTTCCCACGTATTGACCCCCAGTAGGAGCCAAATCTTCCTGGAGGGGAAATGATTCCATGTCGTGGCACAGGAAAATTCAAGAATATTCTGTGCTTGCTGGAAAAAAAAAAGGTACTTTCGAGGATGTCAGGTGGCTCTAAAAGGACAAAGGAACCAGGTTATAGAACCAAGTTGTAACAATTTGAGCATCAGAAAATCAAGGGGGTTAATATATGTGAGTATTTTGTTTCTTCTATTAAGTGTATATCTGTCCTTATGGCATCTTAGAGATATTGTTAAAAATGGATTACCAAATAGTCCAGGGAAAAATAGTAGAAACTATTAAGAACAGGACAAACTGGTCAGTATCCCTTGTCTCACATAAAAATGACGTAGAGGGCCCAAGATTTAATTGGTGCAGTGATAGCCCACACTAAGTTGAGAGAGAGGTTAACATTGTGTGGGCAAGGTTTTCAATTGTCCAGATGTCCTAAGGAGGAGAAGTAATTGCACAGACTCAATCTCTCGTCTCCTAGGAAGCAGGGCACTTGGATGGCCTTACTAATCATAATTATATAGTATTTAGGAATATAAGCTTTTCTAATAACGTTAACAAACCGGGGCAATGATAGGACAAAGTTCATGCTGACCAAGTGCTGTACATAATTTCAATGGGAGATATTAAAACCTGTGTGAAAAGTGTGATCTTAGAGTCTTACTGACATAAGAAAGGAAGTTTAATTCCTAAAATAGCTTAACCAGATCCCATGTCAGACAAAAACTCCAAACCAAAATGAAAACAAACAAAAAAATCAAAACAGACACCCACACTATCCCCCCCCTCAAAATCTCAAAGGCTCAATAACACAAAACTTGCAAACTCAATTGACTAGTCTGATATTTTTTTGAGAGGGAGGGGGAGTGGATTTGATATCATTGCTTATGCAGCCCCAGGAAGATACAGAATTTAAACTAATGTTATTAACGCTTAAAGTAGTTTTAGTTTAAATTTAATAACAAGTTTATAATATCTATGGTACTTTGTGATCGTTTTGTCTACTTCTACTATGATTAAAGCATTTATGAGAACATGACATACCAGATTTGAGATTGTAATTAAATGTTTAGGAGAGTTTGTGCAAAAATGTTTGTATTCAACGTTTGAATGTTTAGGAAAATCTAATTGTTATGTCATAGGCATTGATTTATTATTTGTATAACTGAACTGTAAATTTTGAGCACTATTGATTCCTTTACATTTAAAGGAATGTTAATTATTTTATAGATTTATAAATGTTGTATACTGGGTATGAAACAATAGTTGAAGTTCCTCTCCATGAGCAAAAACCAGGAAAGAATCTTTTGTCATGGTACTGTAAGGCATGGTTACTGTTCTCAAGTTTCTCTCAAATTTGTCATGGGCTGTAAAAGTAGCCTGCAGGTAATTATTTAGAGTTTAGCTGTGGTGACAAAAGAGTTCAAGGCTTGAGGCAGGTGTGATAGACATGGATCTGAGGCAAAACTGTGCTGGATGCTTTTCTTAGGCAACAGGACCTATGGTTGTAGAAACTTATATTTGTACAAAGCAGATGCATCCAACTCTGGGGGTTGGTTGGGAGAACTCAGTGAGGTCACTGACACTAGAGAGATTACAAGCTATGTCCAGCTTGTTGGGGCAGAGGTGAGGCTCTGTTCACTTTGCCAGCACCGCCTACATGGGACTGTATATGACATGTACATAGTAAGCAGCCAATAAATGAGATTAGCAATGCTAAACACAGAGATAACATAGCAGCAGTAACGTATTCCCTCATGAGAAGTTTACAGTTCAGCTGGGCAGATGAAGCAAACTTAGCAAGAAGAAAAAAGTCACTGTGGAAACAAAGTTCTAACGTGTATGGGGAAGGTAGAAGAAAGAGCATTTCTCCTCTTTCAGATTACTCAAAAAAAAAGACAAACAACCCAACCAAAAAGTGGACAAAAAATAGCAGGCAATTCATAAAACAAGATATCCTAATGGGCAGTAAACATATGAGAAGATGTTCAGCCCTACTAGTAATTATGGGAATGAAAAGAAAACAAGTTATAATTTCTCATCTATGAGACTGATAAATATTTAAAAGAGTATGATATTCATTGTGGGCAAGGATGGGAGGAAACAGGTCTCTTATACGGTGTCGGTTTTGATTCATTGGCCTTGGCTTTCTTTCATCTTCCCTGGCTCTCTGCTCCCATGGTCCGGCACCCTTGTTCCTGATGGTAATTGTTCCAGGACCAACTTGCTCTGCAAGGCTGCCTAGACACAATCAGCTGGCCCTTACAGCTCTCCCTGGATTATGATCTGCCTGTGGTCCTTTGGCTTTGTCTTGGCCCATAGCCACAGAACAGGCTTGGCTAACCCTCTAGGATATTCTAGGCAGGGGAGGGGACCAGGTGACTCCGTGGCCAGGCATTGTGCTGGAGACTATGCCGTGGGTGGGAGGAGTTAGGGCTCTAAAGATTCATTCATTCATTCATTCATTCAAGGCAGAAGATTTTAAAAATATGTAAAATATACAGTCTGTCAGAGTTTGAGAATTGCTTTAAAAAAACATGTAAAGGGGAGAAAGGGTGTTGGGGTAGGAATAGGGGTAGCAATTTAATAGGGAATTCCGAGAACGCCTCACTCACCAGGAAGTCAGGCTTGTGAATGGCTTGGGGAGAAAAATACTCTAGACCAAGGGAGGAGCAAGGACAATGGCTCTGAGGTGAGAGGTTGCCTGGAAGGTTGGAGAAGAGTGAGAAGGGCAGGGTGAGCAGTGAGGGGGGACGAGGGTAGGGTCCTGAAGCTGAGTGCTGTAATACATGGCCAGAGTGGGCAGTGCTCCGTGGTCCTTTGTCACGGCTTCAGCTCTCAGTTTCCGAGGAGACGGTCGCTGCTAGTGGGGGAGTCTCGTGGATAGAGGTGCACACCCACTCAGTGCCCTACATTTGCACCATCTCATTCGAGGTGATGGCAAGGCTGAGTGGGAACAGCCACCTCTGCCCGGGGGAGTTGGGAAGTCTGGAAGCGTGAGGAGTTTTCCAGGCAGAGGGACTAGCGTAGGCGAGGGCTAGGACATGCGACATCATGACATTTTGGAGAAAGGAGGATGGTTTGCTGTGGCTTGAGACGGCCGTGCAAGAGTGGAGAGGCGGGAAGGGAGCAGAGAGGAGACTGGTGAGGTAGGGGATGCCAGCTCGGAAGGGTCTTATTTGATTGAATAGTGTGGTTAGGTTTAACTCTACAGTCATGGAAAATCACGGGAGGTTTTCACATAGGGCAGTGTGACATAACTGTTGTGAAAATGAAAATAATTTTCACTCTTATGTCTCAAGCTGTCGTGTCGTCTAACAATAGGAAGGCTCAGGATCTAGGGAAAGAGTTCTCACTTCTTATATAATCTGAACTTTCCTGATCTGCAAAGTGGAGGTTTTAATCTGTTTTATCTACCAGCCTTCTGTGAGGAATAAATGAGATAACATATACTAAAGAGCATTGCAGTCTGCCGAGCACCCGTTATTTCCATGACCCCAAATGGGATGGGTGGAGTCAGCAAAATGTGCGGACAGTGTGCTCAAGTGGAAAATGCATGGCTCTGGAGTTGTTCATCGGTTGGAGTCTTGACTCCACTACGCACTGGCTGTGTGATCTTGGACTATGTGCTGGACCACTCAGAGCCTCAGTTTCCCCGTCGGCAAAATGGGTTCATTTTACTTCCCAGGATTGGTGTGTAGACTGGAAACCATGTGTATGAAATACCTAGCCCTGCGCGTGGTCCAGAGAAGCAGCTCGGTAACTGACAGCTGTTCTTTTTCTGAGAGTGAGCCTGGTGAGCACGTGATCAGATGGATACTTACAATAGCCCTGTCGTGGGCACGTTACTGTGCCTAGTGGTGTTAGGATAGTACTGTGGCTGCAGGTAGGATGTGTCATCTGAATCTGAGCTGTTTCTTTCATAGTGAGGATGGGTTTGTGCTGATCCTTTACCTCACCTGGACCTGTTTGTACCCGTGGCATGCTGTCCATCTGTGGTTGAGGGCGTGATATGAATGTGTAAAGGAAGTGTAGCTAATGGGCCCCTAGGAGCAACAGGCTCAGGGCGGGCATGATGTAAACTCTAGGCTCTGTCCAAAAGAGAGACTGGCTGCAGCCTGACTTATGGCCATTGATTTAGACAGGACAAAGGGAAATGGGGGCTGAAACATGGGTTCATAGAACTAGTTCATAATTCTCTGCTACTGAGGGGGAAAAGGCTTATTTTGTCTGAATTTAGGAGAACACTTGTCCACGTTGATTGAATGCTTCAAATAATTTCTCATTTCCTTGCCCTGTTTTGTTTCAGAGCACACAGCTTAACATTTAAAGGAGAGAAAAAGAGGAAAATTACTGTCCAGCTGCAATTTCTCATGTCACAGGCACGCAGCCATAGGCTTTGATAGACTGTGATCTCTCATTTAACTTGCTTCCTAATACTGCCCCTGGGAAAGACTGAGTTGAATCAGACCCCGGTGCCATCATTATCTTGGCTGAAGATTCGCACCTACAGTTCTTCCTATAGATTGTTCAGTGCAACCACAGTGGACTCTGAAAAAAACAATCAGAAAACAATGTCCTCGCCAAACCGAAACTGGGCTCACTGCTGTTTCCAACAGGGCTGCCTTGCTTCTGCCTTTTAATAATTCTCCCCAGTCATTAGTCATTCATTCGTTCAATAAATAATTAAGCAGCGGCCATGGTGCAAATGCAAATAGTATAATCTATGATCTCTTCACTCAGGGAACTTACAGTTTATTAGAGAAGATAAGATGTGCACAAATAACTAGGCTCTAATATAGGAGCACATAAGTGGATGACAAATAGGCAAGAATCGGATTTGAGAGCAGGGTAAGACAAGTTATTGCCGGGAATTATTTCGTGGAGCAGGTGGAATGGTTTGGGTGGTGAGTTGAAGGAGTGGGGTATGCAGAGATTGAAATGAGGGGAAGTAGGTGAGTATTCCAAGCTTGCGTGGTGGGAGAAGTAAGAATGTTGTGTTCTGTAATGGTGTTTTGAATTGAACTGAAATAAGCATCATTTGGAGCAATGCAATAGCAATCCAACAGCTTGAAACTTTTCAAGAGGCTGCATAGAGGGAGACCAGTTAGGAAGCTAGTGCAATAGTAAAGGTGAGAGGAAAGGTGATTTAGATGAAATTAGTAGTGATGAAGATGGTGAGAAAGGGTGGGGTTCTAATTTTAGACTTTCTGGTCTCAGCTTCCACATGTGCTGCCCCTTCCTAGAAGATCTATGTCCCTCAGTTTTGAAAAAAAGGTACTGTTGAAGGCAATAGCTCTCTTTGTATGACCAGAATACATTTCCTCACCTCAGTCATGGCATGGCTGCCCTTTGAGTTACGGCTCTGCCCCGTTTGCAGCTGTTATACTTAGGATCACAGATCCATAGAAGGAGAGAACTGGGTCTTAGGGTCCTGTAGTCCCCTGGTTTACAGATGGGAAAACCAAGGCTTAGGGAGCGATGAACTGGCTTGCCTAAGACCTGACAGGTGGTCAGTAGTGGGACTGAAATCGGGTGGCCTGATTCTGAGTCCAGTGGTCTTCCTAGATCACCACTCCTTTGTGGCAGAGACTGGCTAGCTGCACACCAAACTCCTTTCCTCTTGCTAGTCTACATTTCCCAATTTCTCCTGCAGTTGGGTGTGACCATGTGACTGAGTTCTGGCCAGTGGAATGTGGGTGGAAGTAGGACTCCTTACCCTCAGGCCTGGCCCATGTAAACCTCCCTGCTCAAGCCTCAACCTCTTCCCTCATTTCCTAACAAGATATTGATATCCCCAGCAAACTTGAAAACAATTTTGAAGATGGCAGAGCCTCCATTACCCTGGAGCCTCGAATGACTTCATAGAGCAGACACTCCTCCCACCCATGATTATAAATTCTGTTGTGTTAAGCCACTGAGATTTGTGAATTTATTTGTTAAGGTAACTAATATTAACGTAAGTAATTATATCTTGCCACCCTATATCTAGAGAGAGGGACGTCAGTAAGACCACCTGAAGAGGTTAATATATGTTCCCTGCAGTTGGTTGGCACCATGGACTTGGGTTTGACTCCTTTCCTAGAAATTTAGAGGATACAACTGTTTGGCAGCAGAACAAGGATGGATGGCTCGAGATTAACCTGCACTCGCAGAATTTGTCAGGGCAAAAGGAATATGAACTAGATATTGGTCATGAAGTAGAGAAAACCTGCCTGGAGGTTTGTTTCTTTTCCTTTTTTTTTTAGTTTCATACTTTTTAATTGAGGTAAAATTGATTTACAATATTATATTAGTTTCAGGTGTACAACATAGGGATTCAAAATTTTTATGGATTATATTCCATTTAAGTTATTATAAATTATTGGCTGTATAATATATCCTTGTAGCTCATTTATTTTGTACATAGTAGTTTGTACCTCTTAATTCCCTACCCCTATTTTGCCCCTCCCCCTTCTTTCTTCCACTAGTTTTTTCTCCATACTTGTGAGTCTGTTTATTTTTGGTACACTCGTTTGTTTGTTTCATTTTTTAGATTCCACATATAAGTGATAATGTACAATATTTGTCTTTCTCCATCTTTCTCTGTCTGACTTATTTCACCAAGTGTAATGCCCTCCAGGTCCATCCATGTTGTTGCAAATGGAGGAATTTTATTCTTTTTTATGGCTGAATAGTATTCCATTGCATATATACACCGTATCTTCTTTATCCATTCATCTGTTTATGGACACTTAAGTTGCTTCCACATCTTGGCAATTATAAATGATGCTTCTATGAACATTGAGGTTTTTGATGATAGCCGTTGTGATAGGTGTGAGGTGATATCTCAGTGTAGTTCTGATTTGCATTTCTCTGATGATTAGTGATGTTGCACATCTTTTCATATACCTTTTGACCATCTGTATATCTTCTTTAGAAAAATGTCTGTTCAGGTCTTCTGCCCATTTTTTAATGTGGTTGGTTGTTTTTTTGATATTGAGTTGTATGAGCTGTTTATATATTTTGGAAATTAACCTATTATCAATCATATCATTTGCAATATTTTCTCCCATTCAGTAGGTTGTCTATTTGTTTTTTTGATGGTTTCCTTTGCTGTGCAAAAACTTTTAGTTTTAATTAGGTCCCATTTGTTTATTTTTGCTTTTGTTTCATTTGCCTTAGGAGACAGATCCAAAAAATATTGCTATGATATATGTCAAAGACTGTTCTGCCAATGTTCTCTTCTAGTAGTTTTATGGCTTCCAGTCTTACATTTAGGTCTTTAATCCATTTTGAGTTTATTTTTGTGGATGGTGTGAGAAAATGTTCTAATTTCATTCTTTTACATGTAGCTGTTCAGTTTTCCCAGCACCACTTATTGAAGAGACTGTATTTTCTCCACTGTATATTCTTGCCTCCTTTGTCAGAGATTAATTGATCATAAGTGCATGGGTTTATTTTGGGGCTCTTTATTCTGTTCCATTGATCTATGTATCTTTTTTTGTGCCAGAACCATACTGTTTTGATTACTGTACCTTCGTAGTATAGTCTGATGTCACAGTGCATGATACCTGCAGCTCTGTTCTTCTTTCTCAAGATTGCTTTAGCTATTCAGGGTCTCTTATGTTTCCATACAAATTTCAGGATTATTTGTTCTAGTTCTGTGAAAAATGCCTTTGGTATTCTGAAAGGGGTTGCACTGGATCTGTAGATTGCCTTGGGTAGCGTGGTCATTTTAACAATATTAATTCTTCCAATTCATGAACATGATACATCTTTCCATCTGTTTGTGTTTTCTTCAGTTTCTTTTAGTATCTTATAGTTTTCTGAGTACAGGTCTTTCATCTCCTTGTTAGATTTATTCCTAGGTATTTTATTCTTTTTGATGCACTGGTAAATGGGATTGTTTCCTTAATTTCTCTTTCTGATAGTTTGTTGCTAGTCTATAGAAATGCAACAGATCTCTGTATATTAATTTTGTATCCTACAACTTTACTGAATTTATTGATGAGCTCTAGTAGTTTTTTGGTGGCATCTTTAGGATTTTCTGTGTATAGTATCATGTCATCTGTAAACAGTGACAGTTTTACTTCTTCTTTTCCAATTTGGATTCCTTTTATTTCTTTTTCTTCTGTGATTGCCTGACTAGGGCTTCCAAAACTATGTTGAGTAAAAGTGTCAAGAATGGACATCCTTGTCTTGTTCCTGATCTTAGAGGAAATGCTTTCAGCTTTTCACTGTTGAGGGTGATTTTAGCTGTGGACTTATATATGGCCTTTATTATGTTTCACTGAGGTATTTTCCACTTTGCGGAAAGTTTTTTTTTTTTATCACAAATCAATTCTGAATTTTGTCAAAAGCTGTTTCTGCATCTATTGAGATGATCATATGGTTCTTATTCTTCAGTTTGTTAACGTGGTGTATCATGTTGATTGAGTTGAGGATATTGAACCATCCTTGCACGGCTGGGATAAATCCCATTTGATCATGGTGTATGATCCTTTTAATGTACTGTTGAATTTGGTTTGCTAATACTTTATATAGGATTTTTGCACATATGTTCATCAGTGATACTGTCCTGTAATTTTTGTGTGTATTTGTGTGTGTGTGTGTGTGTGTGTGTGTGTGTGTGTGTGTGTGTGTGTATGTATGTATGTATGTGTGTGTGTGATATCTTTGTCTGGTTTTGCTCTCAGGGTGATACTGGCCTCATAGAGTGAGTCTGTAATATTCCTTCCTCTGCAATTTTTTCAAATAGTTTGAGAAAGATAGGTGTTAAGTCTTCTCTAAATGTTTGGTAGAATTCACCTGTGTAGCCATCTGGTCTGGTACTTTTGTTTGCTGGGATTTTTTTTTAATTACTGATTTAATTTCATTACTGATAATTGGTCTGTTCATATTTCCTAGTTTTTCCTGGTTCAGTCTGGGGAGATTGTACATATCTAGGAACTTGTACATTTCTTCTAGGTTGTCCATTTTATTGGTGTGTTGTTGTTTGTGGTAATCTTTTATGATCCTTTGTATTTCTGTGGTGTTGTTTGTAACTTCTCCTTTTTCATTTCTGATTTTATTGATTTGGGGCCTCTCTCATTTTTTTATTGATGAGTCTGGCTAAAGGTTTATCAATTTTGTTTATCTTTTCAAAGAACTAGCTTGTAGTTTCAGTGACCTTTTCTATTTTTTAAATTTATTTCATTTATTTCTGCTCTGATCTTTATGATTTCTCTCTTTCTAACTTTGGGTTTTGTTTGTTCTTTTTCTAGTTCCTTTAGATGTAAGGTTAAGTTTATTATTTGAGATTTTTCTTGTTTCTTGATGTAGACTTGTATTGCTATAAACTTCCCTCTTAGAACTACTTTTGCTGCATCCCATAGATTTTAGATCCTTGTATTTTCATTTTCATTTGTCTCCAGGTATTTTTTTATTTCTTTTTTGATTTTTTTTGGTGATCCATACCTGGAGCTATTTTGACTCCTGTACAGGTAGACTACAGAGCAAGGAGACATTGATGATGGAGTGAGTGTCTGGGTGGTAGAGACAACCAGAAAGCCTGAGGTATAGGGAGAAGAAGCATCAGCAGAAGAACCAATGGCACTGCCCACATTATCAGAGTTGCAAGTCAGGGGATCCCAGCTGGGGAACCAAAGAGGTTGGAACCTCCAAAGAACCTGGAAGTCACTCACAAAGAAAGAACCAGATTTAAACATGAGTTTGGTGAGAGTAAGACATCATCTTAAGATTATACCAGTCAGGTAAGAACCTTCTGTGTCCTTTCCCATTCTCTCTCCTTAATGTTCCTACTGCAGAGAGGGAACAGGAGATGAAGTCAACCATATGCCCTTTCTCTAAGGCAGGAGGTCTACCTACCATAGGTTTCTAGCTGGTGAAGAAGTGGAAAGGAGTCTTAATTATGAATGAAGAGAGAAATATGGATTAATAGATTGGAGTGTAAATTCTACTTTCTCAATTGAGACTATACTTTACCACTTGAAGTGACCAAATTACATTTTGTTTCTAAAAGGGATGAAAAAAATCAGAGGGCCTGCCAGAGTTTTCATCCAGTGGAAGGGAAAAATACTCTCTGATGATAAATACCTTAGGAGCAGAGGGAAGCAAAGAATAAAGGTGATTCATTCATCAAGCAGTGTTTGTTCAAGGTAATATCAGTGGCTCTAAACACTATGATAAACTCTTGGATGATAGTAAGGGCTCAGATGCTAAGGAAGCATTTGGGAGGGGCACTGAACCCAGACTTGCTGGAAATGACACCAAAGGTGAAAGCTAAGGGAGGGAGGAAGCAGACTGAAGTGTAGAAGGAGCAGATAGAACAGTGAGCAAGCTGGAAAAAGAAAAAAAGACATTGAAAACTGTTGTAACACAAGAAGTGGGGCGGTGCAGAAGCCAGGTTATGAAACACATGGTGGTAAACATGTTGAGAAATTTGGATCAACCTGAGGCACTCTGGGAACTCTCGGAAGGTTTTCTAAACAGAAGAGTGACATGATCAGATTTGTGTTTTAGAAAAATCACTCTGCCCTACGTGTCCAGGGGCAGGATCTTACCCCAACCCTCTAAAATTTATTGTATGGAACTTTCCCCCTCAGTCTCTGAACTTCAGCTACATAGGTCTACTTTCAGTTCTGTAAACACACCAGGCTCTATCCTACTTCAAGGCTTTTGCACATGCTCTTCTCTCTGCCTGGAATACTTTTCCTTCATCTCATGACCTTTACTCATTTTGGGGGTCGGTTTTTTTTTTTTTTTTTTTTTCTGCTGTACGCGGGCCTCTCACTGTTGTGGCCTCTCCCGTTGTGGAGCACAGGCTCCGGACGTGCAGGCTCGGCGGCCATGGCTCACGGGCCTAGCCGTTCTGCGGCATGTGGGATCTTCCTGGACTGGGGCACGAACCTGCGTCCCCTGCATCGGCAGGCGGACTGTCAACCACTGCGCCACCAGGGAAGCCCTGGGGGGTCTGTTTTAAGTGCCCTTTCCTTAGTAAAAAGGCTTTACTATCCACTCTATCTGAATTAGTTTTCTGGGGCCAACATAACAAAACAACACAAAGTTAGAGTTTAAGCAGTGCAGACTTATTACCTTACTGATCTCGAGGTCAGAAATCCAAAGTCAGGGTTTTTGCAGGGCTGAGTTTCTTCTGGAGAATGTGCTTCCTTTCCTTTCCCAACGTCTGTAGGTCATCTGAAGTCCTTGGCTCGTGACCTTTTCCTCCATCTTCAAAGCTGGAAACAGTGAATTACACCCTTCTCACACTGCCATCTTTTTGGTTGTCTAATGCTCTCGTCCACCTTTAAAGACAGGTTAATCTCCCCATTTTAAGAGAATCTGATTAGCAATATTAATTCCATCTGCAGTCTTAAGGCCGCTTTGGCCTGTAACCTAACACTTTCACAGGTTCTAGGTATTAAGACACAGACATTTGCGGGAGCGGGTGTGTGTGCATATTCGGTCTGCTACATATTTAAAGCAGATCTCCTTGAGAGTCTCTTGTTTAGCTCTTGTTTGCTTTCATGGCATTAGTCACAAATTTGAATTGACTTACTTTTGCCTGTTTTTTGTTCTTTCTCTCATCAGAGTGTATTCTCTATTAGGGCAGGAACTGTTGGTCTCTGTTGCCTGTGTGTGCCTGACCAGTGGATGCTCAGTAAACATTGATTGAATGAATTGACGAATGAGTGAAGAGTTGTTGAAAGGATGGATCATGGAATTTAAATTGGATGGGGATTAAAGTGAAACATTGAAGAGAAGATGGATACTCAGACATCAGTGGAATAGCTAAGGGAAGAAGACGGAAAGATGGGAGGCTGTCAACAGGTGAAAATACTAAGGGCAATTTTAATATCTAGGAAAGTTTTTCTTAACTATCTTTGGGGGAAGTTACGGTGTACCTTGCAAATAAAAAGCATAGGCTCCCTCTCAAGGAAAATACATAACTAACAAACACAAAATTTTGCATCTATTTCAGGAGACCCACAGCTATCCAAATCTTTAGTGACCGAGGGGGTGACTAGGAGGTCAGAAAATTACAGTATAAAGAGGATAGAGAGTTATAGAGGTTAATGGCATTGAGCCTTAAAGGATCGTTGCTTTCAATACTCCTTTACGACACCTTAACTGATGCCAAAATTAGAGGGTTGCAAGCAGAAGACACATGGGTCACTTGGAATTGGTTATTGGGCCAAGATGGGGCAAAAGGGAATGAGACTTCCTCCTTCTCTTTATTTTAGGATAGAAACTATAACTCATGCTATTAAATAATAAAAGAGCTACTCAAGTTGTCAGCATTGTTCTCTTGGGACCACATGCTCTTTGAGGATGAATCTGGGGGGAATGGATAAGAGAGTTGCTGTCATGGACTCATGCAAGGGAGATGGTAAATGTTGAGTCTGGGGCCAGGGTGGTTTTTCTGACAGCTCTTCTGACAAGTTCATGTCTCACAATTCTCACTACAAAGCAGAGAATGAAATCTGCAGCTTTTATGCAATCACAATGAAAGAATCTTTTATTGTTGTTAACTCTGCAGGGTTGGGAATGTTGAAAATGAAACACGGAGATAGGCAGTTGCCGGATTACAGTATCAGTTGGACTAACATCTTTGGCACCACTCTGGCTAGTTAGAACATTGTTTGGGAAGGATTGGAACCTAGACAACTGACAGGGGAGAATCTGGATCTCCACAGTGCTCTAGGACGCACCCCCTTACCCCTTTCCTATGGGAGAAAAATCTCAATTCACACTGACTCTAAGTGGCAGAGACCACTGGTTATCCCTGAATATCCCTTTTCCCTTTCCTCTAGGGAAATAGAACTCCTGATTATTTTGCAGTGCCCATGGCTGTCCAGAATAAAGATTCCATTTTCCAGTTTCCTTGTAGTTCAGTGGGACTGGGTGACTAAATCCTGGCAAATGGGATGTGAGCAACTAGTGCAGCTTTCAGGAGGGAATCTTCTCTTCTCCTTCTCCTTTCTAGTTAGTAGAATTCAGACATATTGGCTTGGACCACGTCAATCTGTTGGACCATCAGGAGCCTGTTGGGCATGATGGAGCCTCATGATATCCATGAGAGCAACCATGGAATGCCATCCTAACCCTGTGCTACCTACCTGGACTTATACACGAGACAAGTATACTTCTGTCTTGTATAAGACATTGTTATTTGAAGTTTTGTTACTCTCATCTGCCTACTTCTCTCTCACCCTTCATTGCTGTTCACCCAGTGAATCGGGAGGATCTAATAATGTTATATAGCAACCTGCTTTCTGAATTTTGGTCCTAGTTCCTGGGAATCTGGCTTCTGCTGGTTTAGAGGTCTTGGTAACCAAATGTAAGATTCTTTCATTGGGGCAGGAATGGGTCCACTGAATTGGAAGTTGAGACAGGCCATGTTAGGCTCCTCATACCATTTGGGAAGGGGGAAAGGTGGTGATGGAGTTGACTGGAGTGATTCACCTCGATTATCAAGAAGTCAGGTGCCTGCTACATAAAGAAACTGTGTGCAATCTAGGGAAGCCATTATTGTGCCACGCCACGTGGTCAAATTCAATGTGTATTTGTTCTGTCCCTCTGCGGGAAAGACCGTCAAGGGCCAAGGTCCCTTAGAAGAGTCATTTCTCCTGTCATTACGGAACCTCAGCTGGTTCTATCAGAAGTTCTGGTCAAAGATCAGAGAAACATGAAGCAGATACTAGAGGTGGTGGGGAGTCATAAACACCGGCTATAGTTTTATGGCCAGCTGGGGAGGTGAAGCTATAGCCTCTACTTGAATCTTCTTGCTTACTGTATTATATGTATATATGAAGATTTTCCTTTATTTTCTCTCTTCCTCAGGTTATTTGGGATTGTTTAGCATTTAATCTATAAGTGTAGACAAAGAGATACGATCATTCTGGAATTTTCCAGGAGTGCTGGACCTAGAGAAATGTGTGTGCATGTGTATGTATTTGTGTCCTGGGCAGCCACCAAGCTGTGGACCAAGGGAGCAATTTAGTTTTACCTGCCTGTTGTGTTTTCTGGACCCCCTTCCCATCCCTTCTTCTGCTAACAGTTGCTGTATCCCTGACACTGTTCCAGTCTGGGCCTTCAAATAGTATCCCACATCCTGTTTCCAGGAATAAGTTGGGCCAATTGCATTCTCTCTACTGGAACTTCTAAACCCGAGCCAAGGTATAGGAGGATGGAAGGCTGTCAGTGCAGAACCACCCCATGGTAATACCCTTGAGTGAAGGTCTGCAAGTTCTATGCTTGGGATTTCCAACACTTCTTTGGTTTGTGTCTTGCCTAGGCCTAAGAGTTCAGTTCTTTCTGCAGTTTTGTAAGTGATCTCAGGCTCCTTTCAGTTTTTTATTTACATTAACCAGAGTAATATTCTGTTGCTTGCAACCAAAGAACATTAACACAGGATCCATAAATTTCAAAATAAACACGGGCTTCACACCTGTCCTGTGAAGTTCAGTTGTACCTACTTCACAGAAAAGAGAAGACACATGACTGTCTAAGGCAATCCAGAAAATTGGAGAAGCCAACTAGAATCAGGTTATTTGACTCTTTGTTGAGTATTCTTTGGACTTGTCTATATTATCCTCAATCTGCTTCCTATAATAAAAATACAAACAGTTAATCTTTTTCTTCAAAGTACAGTGAGTGTAAACGTGATGGTACAGGTTATGAAACAAGGGAAAATGTGAAGCATTTTCGTCCATATTGGGCTTAGAAGCCAACAAGCAAAAAATTTTTAAAGAAGAAAACAAAATCTATAAGTGTTGATTAAAGACAGAACAAATTGTCCCCAAAGTTTACAACGCAAAACAAGACAAATCCTGAAGATTAAGTTGACAAGCATATACAGCAGTGTAATTTTTTCTTAATTAAACTGATAAAGATCCCCAGTTCCACATAAATCAATGAAAAACAACAAACCTACAGTGCCTAAAGGAAGGAAATTAAGAGTTGCTGAAAGGAGAATGTAAGAAAAAAACGTAATGAAATAATCCATGCTTTGCTGACCTCCTTTCCTTGGGGCAAGTGATTGGTTGCAGGGTGGGGAAGGGAAGCCGGGGAGGAAGAGAGATAGCAGGTTCTACAAGTTAATTTCTAGGGTTGTCCCTAGTGGGAGGTACATCAGGCAGGAACAGTGAATACCTTCTTCCACCCTGAGAATAAAAGGAGCACAAAATTAAAATAAAGATTAAAAGAAGCATTGATTCTTGGGAGACCCTCCTGATGGATTCTCGTCATGGCCCTGTTGATACATTGCACAAGATAGATGTGCTCCTGTAATTTTGCGTAAAGTTAATTTTTACAAATTCAAACCATTTAAAAATTTTAATTTCATTATCTATAAGAAATGGCTTAATTTCCAGTAGATGGATGCAAAATACGCATGCCTCCTGTTCGCACAGAGTCACTGGCAATCAGTAATGGCACTGTTTCCCAGGGAGCTAGTTATAACCTCAGAATCCTTCTCAGCACAGATTCTAGGGAGCCACACCAGCCAGTCAGAGTGGGCGCACGAGGTGAAATCTGTTTGCCATCTCTGCACTCGTTATGAGGGTAGGTTTTAGAGGCAGGGGGATGAGGATGTACAGCATCCTTGCCTGCCGTGTAGCCTTGGGCAAATGATTGAACTGCTCGGAGCCCCACTGGTAAGAACTGAGGCATATGTTGTCTTAAAGAAATATATGTGCAGCTGGATCATATTTTGAGCTATTAATTTATGTCTTTTTTCTGCCTAGATTTCTCCATCTACCTCCCTGTCTACTACCCACTGAAGCACAGTGCAATGTCCAAGAGGAGCTGGGTGGGGGGAAAGGAAGGAGGAGTAGCCTTCAGAGACACACCAGCTTTTGTTTTTAAAAATGGAGGCGCACCAGAGAATATAGAGGTTCCAGAGGAAGTAGAAGGGAGAAGAGGAATTGTGGAAGAAGCAGAGTTGTTAGAAAAAGTAATAGGAAGGGACGCTTTCCTCAGACTAAAAGGAGATTCTCTAGATTTCTTGAGAGGTTCTGCGTGTCTTTGGGCAGTGGGGACCCGGGTCCTACTTCCTGGCAGGACCCCAGAAAACAGTGGCCACAGGTGCATGAGACTTGTTGGGGTTCTGTGTCTCAGTAGAAGGGCTCGGGCCTCAGCTGGTGTGTGTCAAAGGAGCCACTGGATCTGAAAGACTGTGCCAGCTGGGACAGTGGATATTCTCGAGGGAGCCTGTGTGCATAGGTGACTCAGGCTAGAGGGCCCTTGTACCAGGTGCCATGGTACCTTGGTACCTAGTATCATGGCCTCTTGGATTGGCAAAGCCCAAAAGATGACTGAGGTGAAGTTTCCTGTCATCCTGGTAGGATACGAGCTCAAAATAAAAATTAGCTTATAGAAAAGAAAAAGGTGTAATATTCCTTGCACCCTTGAATCTGAACTGAGATTCGTACCTACTACTTCTGCATAGCACCTAGAACAGTGCCGGGCGCACAGTGAACACCTTAAACCACAGTTATTGTTACTAAGAAAGGTATTAAAGAAATCCTTCTGGAAAAGTGAAGAATGCATTTACACTGTGCATATCCATCCCAGTAAAACCACATTTTTCTCTCCCTGTGGATTATTCTCTACTTCCCTATGCCCCCAGTCCAGACCCATCCACTCCCTCCCCTGCTCTATTCCATGCCCCAGGAGGCTGACCTTTATGGGCCGCCTGATCCAGGCTCTCTTGCTGGCAGGCTTCTAGTTGGGTCTGAGCAGACTGAGGCAACAGCAGGAGCTGGGAAGGTGGGAAAGCTGGCGCTTTCTTACCAGCTCCCTCCCTGCTAGGTACCAAGGGTCTGGACGTGGCTGTATCCCTGGGTGATCACAGCTCCTCCTTGTGGTCCCTCTTTCACCAGGCTACAATCACACTCCTTTTCCCTCTGCCCCTTTAGGCCTCAGGGTGGGAATGGCTTCCTCCTGTTGTTAATTTCTGGCAGCTCCACACCTCTTGTCGTTTCTCTAGCCCTTCCCATTCCTCTGAGGGCAGTTCTTTCTTTATCTTCATTTGAAGCATGTGAGTAGAATTGTTTCCTGCTAGGACCTTGACGGATAACATAAGCAAGATTATTCTTTGGGTTGTTTTCCCAGTGGTGGGAATGGTTATAGTGATCTGGTCACTTTGTCCAGCTCAGATTCTAGGAGGGCCCACAGCTCCTATCAGTCAGCGTGGAGGCTGATGGGGACTGCAGGTCAGTCAGTGGCTGGCACCGTGGGGTAGTACTAGCTGAGTTAAAGATTAGGAAGATGTGGTCAGGGCCTTAAAAGGTGTTGCGATCACTCTGACCTGAGTTCAAGTTTCATTTCTACTTAGGATTTACTTGCACTTGGGTAATTTAAATACCCTCTCTGAGTATTCATCTCTTCATCTGTAATGTATGCTCGATATGAGCATTCACCTCCTAGGGTTGAGGGGAGAGCACATGAGAGGGTAGAAGTGCTTAGCACACACATATCGGCTCTGAGTATGTGAATATGCTCAGAAGTGTTGCTCTTTGGCATCAGCAATTGGCTTCTGTAAAGTCAAGCCATTGTTTTAGCTGTGCAGGGTTCTGCTCAGTTCCAATAACATAGCTTCTCTGGTAGAGTCTTTACTGTGCAGGAATAGGAATCTGGGTAGTGATTGTTAACGCTGGCTGACCATTGGAATCATCTGGGGAGCTATAAAAAATACTTACTATGCCTGGGGCCCACCTCTGAAGAGTCTAGTTTAATTCACTTGGAGTGGGATCTGGGCATCTAGATTTTTCAAAGCTTCCCAAATGATTCCAACTGCAACCAGAATGAAGAACCACTTGTCAGGACGTTACACTAAGTTTGGTAGTGAAGGTCTTAGGTGTGGGCATCTAGGGACCCATCAATGAGGAGAGACCAACATTGAATACGAGCAATGGAGCAGGTATTTTACCTACTTTGTCCTTTAATCCCCTCAACAATCTCATGGCCTTTCCATTCCCACAGTGAAGATGAGGAAACAGACTCAGAGGTTAACATTGCCAAGGTCACACTCCTGGGTAAATGGCAGAGCTGGGATTAGAACCCATGCCTTTCTGACCGCATGGCCACAAACTTCCAGGACCTTTGTATGTTTCTTATACATTCCTTTAGAGTTAATTCATTCTTTGTAGGCAGGTCAGGTATCTCAGGATTTGTCACTGTTTTTTAATTTTTTGGTATACCAGATGGCCAGAAAAAAAATTAAGATTCTCCTGTGCCAGGCTCATAATTTTAAAACGGTCCAACTTCATTTAAAATAAACCACCGTGTCTGTCTTCTTTTCATCTAGGGTTTTATCAAAGGCCTCCCCTTTGATCATATGGCACTTCTGCACTGTGTAGTGTGGATGTTTGAAAGTAAGTTTCTCACGTTGATAAACATGTTGTGAGACTTGCTGCTTCGTTCTGATGTAGCCAGGGACTTCCAAACGGACTCGGGAAGGTTTTGATTTGAGAACCTGCAGCCTCATCTCATGCTTGTGTATATGTGTGTATGTGTGGCTGTGTACACATGTGCACACGTGCCTTTACATGCACTGGTGTCCATTGTGGCGGGAAGTGGGGAAGGTGTGCTTGGTGCTTGAGATGATGAGTAGCCGGAAGGCAGAAGTGAGGCAGCCCCCCCAAACCCAAACATCCCATCATAGTACCAAGAACAACTCAGTTCACTGGAATAGTCCATAAATGGAAGTCTGGATGACCGAATTTTTGAGGAAACTTAAAGATTATAAACTGGAACACATGGGTTAGAATTCTTGCTCTGATACAACTGCATGACCATAAACAACATCTTTTATTGTCCATAGTTCAGCTGTCTTACATGTACAGCAGTGATTTAAAAACAAAGAACAACTGCAAAACCTGGTCTCATAGGACTGTAGGCAAATATAGCTAGCATAGTACCTGGCATGTAATAGGAACTTGATATATGCTAAGCAATCTTAAAAATCTTGATTGTTAGAAATCTTGAAGGCTTGTTTTAGTTGACTGAGAATATGGCAAGGTATGGGAGCCAATGGTTCTGAGTCATAACCCTCTTTGCAGTTACTGGGGAGATGCTTTCAGGGGAGGAGGAACTGGAATGACCTGGGAGGATGAAAAGGATTCGGGTAAAGCCTGCTTTTGAACCTTAGCTCCACCCTTCACATATGCATCACTGGCACGTTCTTCAGCCTTCCTGTGCCTCAGTTTCTTGAGGTAAAACAGGGTAGAGCGAGCTCTCTAGCCCATGCACAGGGCTTTTGTGAAGGTCCGATGAGATGCTGCTCATACTGGTAAACTGTAAAGTGCCATAGATATGTGAATAGTCATGTATGTAAGATGCATGTAAGCTGCATGTAAGTGGAGATGGGCAAGTGTCCTGAGTGTTGGGAAGGGCCGAGCTGGGGGAGGAACTGAGCCAGCACAAAGGGCTCTCTTCTTAGCGGAATCCCTTTAACCCACTGGCCCACGCTGTTCACTGGCCATCCAGTGCCGTTTCCTTCATTTCTGGCTTTGTTCAGGTCCCTGTCTTATAATCCCCCCTCCCCCCAACTCACCCACACAGTGGACTTTAAACTCTTCGAGGGCACTGACTACCTTCTATTATTAAATAATATTCACCCCTGATTAGGGTCCTAAAATATCTGTTTGCATTTCAAGTCTGCTTCTGTCCCCTTCGCGGGAGGAGTAGGTGTTGCTTTAGGGGTTTATTAACTCCAGATTAGACCGAACCCTCAGCACGTGCTAAGGGAACAACTGTTGCCTTGCTGGGGGCTTGCCTGAAACCTGCCAGGCTCCTCTTTGGGCTTCAGGACAGGCAAGCCAGTTGGGGAAGATGGGGAGAGGAAAGCACTTTATGATCTGCGGAGCATTAGTTACTTCGTTATCCCTTCCTGCTTGGTGGGAATTTCCAAGCACAGAGGCAAGCTGAGCTGGTGGTCTCTGCACTGGCACTCCTGCCTCTGGACTACTCCTTGATTTAAATTGGTTTCTGGGTGGTAGCTAGAATAACTCCCCTCCCATTTCCTCCTGCCCCGCTCCTTCCTTGGACTTAGCAGTCCTCACCACAGTCTCTGGTACTCAGCAGTGAGTAAATAAGTGAATGAATGAATGAATGTATACCTGCCTTCTTTGCTGGGGGGCTTTCGGGGGCTGGAGTCCCATGAGTAACTGCCCTCGTGTGCAGGGCTCTTCACCACCGGCACATAGATTCTCAGCAGGAGCTCAGTCCCCAGGAAGAGCTTCCTCCTTTGGAACTCCTGTTACCCGCTCCTCTCTGCTCCGGTTAACAGCCCCTGTCCCCCACTGCCACAGTTGGTCACTGTGGCCATCCTGTCAAGCCCTGCCGTGTTGAAGCCCTCGGTCTCAAACCGGCCGTCCAGTGGGCCTTTGCTAGGACACGGAGGGTGTTTTCATTTAAAATGACAATTTGGGACCAAAGCAGGAAGTGAAACCAAGCCTGGCAGTCGAGCTGGGATTCTGAGCAGTATGGCTGGGAAATCTCAGCTCTAGGCAAAACTCTGTCTCAGGCCTTAATTAGCTTGTGTAACCTTGGGTGAATTGCTGATCACTTCTGGGCCTCAGTTTCCCCTTCAGCAAGTTTAGGGGAATGAAGTAAATGATTTCTAACGTCTCTCCTGGCATTCATTCTCTACACTGCTCTCTGGCTAGACCTCTGAGACAGAAGTGGCCTCACTGGCTGCTAACCACCAGCTGTTCTGTCTGGAGCCCAGGAGCCTACGGTGGGGAAAAATGCCCACAATGCCCTGGTAGGAAGCCATTTCCAGCCTGAGTACAATCTCTGTCCATGACTGAGGTCGTGGATACCTCGAATCGCTATGCCATTCTCACCTCTCAGCATTAGCCCCCTCTTTAGGGATTAAATGTTCTTGAAAGGGGATCATTTCAGGGACAGGGGCTGAGCTGAGCTGGGAGGGTGACTGGGTTTATGGAACAGAGTTGGACTTGGAGGAGAGCTAGGGCTTCTCTCACCTGTGCAGAACCTTCGTTCCTTCATCTATCCGTATCTTTCCTACAACACAGGTGGGCCAGTGGGGACCAAAACCCAGGCTTCATGTATCTTTTTTTCTCCCTAGATACTCTGGCAGAGACCAGGTTACAACCCAAGCATCCTTTTGAATTGACATAGCATTTGGCAACAAATCTTTTATAAATGACAGCATTGACATTATATCTCTGTTTGAGTAATTTACTCCCCACAGTCATTTTGACTTTGTTCTGTACAGAGGGTTATTTTAATCATCCTTTCAGTTGTTATTGATGAGGGCTCTTGGAAAAATGATTAGAAGATTAGTTTAAAATTATCCCCAGCGAATTTAAAACAATAACAGGGATGTGAATACAGACTAAAGCAAATCAAGGGCTGTCATAGATGTATTAAAAGTCTGTTGTCTGATAAATTGCAGATATAATGTCAGCACTAATGGCGAGGCTTGGATCCACCATGTCTTGGTCGACTTGTCCTTGTTGACCCTCCCTCTCCCCCTGTCCTGCCCTTTCGAGGTGCTCATCTTGGCGTCTGTGCCTCTGCTCTTCCGTTTTTGTGCCATGCTTGGCCCCTCCAGATCTCTCCAGTTCAAAGAATCCTTTTCATTCCCACCTGTCCCTGGAAGCTTTCATTAGAATCAACGTTGTTACCTTCAAGGGACAGGTCGGTATTATCTGTAAAAGTGCCAGTTATTTTAGGAAGGATTTCTATTAGTTTCCCAAGATACTAATAGTTATTATGAGAAAGCAAGTCGAGGTGGGGTGTGAACAAGTTCTTTGGGGAATGTTGCGTTAAAGGTAAAAAGGTTTGTTTGTTTGTTTTTTGCAAGACTTATCAGAGCCTTTAGTATACTGTTGAGCTTTGTGAATCCCCCAATAGAAAGCCGCAGTGTGCAGCTTTCTCCAGAATCCCTTGGTTTACCTCTAGTCATGGGTGTGTGTAGTGTAAGGGTACCTGGGAGAATAAGGAAAATATGAACCTCTCTAAAAATCAGGGCAGTGACACTGGTGGGCCTTACGGAGATGGTGATGTGTTCAAGGGCTGGGAGGCTCCCGTGAGGATCCAAGTTGCTCACATGCAGAGCTCGTGGACTCTGGTGTCTTCTCACACATAGGACCCCCATAGTTGCTGGAGTATGCTTCTCACTACTATAATGACCCATTCTCTATGTATTTCCAATTCAGATTCGTGAGAAAGTTCCTCCTATCTGAACCAGCTAATGACTACTGTCCCCGGTTGGGCAGAGTCTCGTGCCAGGCCCTGCCGTAGGCCACTAAAAAGAATGTGAATGTGCTGCCCCGTGGGCTCTAATGCAGTCAGTGGTCGCCTCTGTGGCGAGTCAGAGCAGAGGCTGTAGGCTGCTGGAGAGGCAATCTCGTGAGTGATATATCTAAGACAGTTCACCTCTTGAGCACTGTGCGTATGCCTCCCGCCCCTGCCCTTTCCTCTCTATTCATTTGCAAAGCCACCACACCTCACGTGATCTATCAAGTCTACAGCTGCGAAGCCCTCTCACCCACACGTGGATGGCCGCACACGTCATGGCAAATAGCGCAGGGAGGGTCTCAGTTGTTCCGGAGCCTCATGTGGCCATCGAGTGCACAGTCTCTGGGTAATTTGCTAAAAGCAAAGGATCTCAGCCTGGGGAGACTCTGTGCATTTTGGCCTCCGTGTTGAAACGCACCTCGTGTCTCCCACCTAGTGAGGGTACTGATGGCTGCGAAGCATTTGGATTAGTGGGTATCTGCATGGTTCTTGCAAACGCGCAGCGAAGTGGCATGGTCAGACACACCTTTTTCCGCCAAAGCAAGAAATCGCTCTCTAGGTTTGAAGGAAAGAAAAGTGAGTTATGTTGTAGATTCTCTGGTAGACGAGTGCTTCGCTTTGCAGCGTACTGTCAGGAGTTCAGCTCAGTCAAACGCATCTCTGCTTCTTTATTTCTGTGTGGTCTCAGCTGACTCTCTAGGAAGGCATGCTGCCAGAGAAAACCCAGCTGCACGTGGTGGTTCTCTTTTTAAAAACATAGTCAACCAACCCAGCATTTAAAGATTTGTAACAGCAAATTTTCTATTAGTCGTGGTTTTAGAAAGGTTGGAGAATGTGGTCATATATGTGGGTTTGAATTTATGGAGGAACCTCAAGCTGTGTTATAGGTGAAACCATCTTATGTGTCATAAACTGCCTATTGCTGGTTTCTTAGCGCGATGGTATGTTCAGTGGGGCGGGTGGGTGAATCAGCACCAGGTGCCGACAAACACAGGTGGCACCAGGAGAACTGACCAAGGCAGCGGTAGTCAGCGCTGCAGGCCAGGGGATCCAAGGCATTCTAACCATTGCCTGTCCAGGCTGGCTGCTGCCGGTGTCCAGATAGTCTGATTTACAAGCTCAGGGGTGGTATCAGTCCCGCTGGGCAGCAGTGATTCTGGCTGATTCTCTGGGTTAAGTATGTGCCTGTTAGAGGCCATGTGACAGGGTTGAAGGTGAACACATTTGAGAAGCAGACAGACCTGTGGTTGAATTTTGATTTTGCCACTTACTAGATGTTTGACCTTAGGCTCATTTTGGCTTAAATATCTGTGAGGCTCAACATTCTTGTCTATGAGTCAACATAATAATACCTACTCCGCAGAGTTTTTTGTGTATATTACAAGAGATGAGGTATGCAAAGGTTTGGAAAAATACCTGATACCTTATTAGCTCTCAGTAAATGCTCTCTCTCTTTTTGAATCAGAGGATAAGGGGATCTTCCTCTTTTAACAAAACCAGCAGACTTACCCTGGCACACACATCTCCCCACACTGCTGCCTCATTTCTTGTTCTCTTTTATTAAGCGGGGAAAAAAACCCCGGTTTTCTGAAGGTGATGGAGAGGAATTTGAATCAAAAAGCTCACATCCTACCTGGTGTGTTTCACCCTTCCTTTTGGGTTCTTATAATTGTTATTGCTGATACCACCCTGCCACCCGCAGGAGCATATCCTCCTCTCTATCCTCTGACTTTAAATTACTTATAAGCATGGATATACTCATAACTCAGCTCTGAAGTTTGACTTAGATATGACCTAAGCGGACAGTCTATGGGAAGGCATCTTTCCCAAGAGAATAAAAATCCTGTCTCTTGCTTCTCTCAGTACAGCTGAAGCAGCTGACCTTTGCAAGCACTCCTAAGTATTAGGGAACAACGAGTAGGAATAGTTTACATACTTCTCGCATGATTCTGCCCCAAGTCGTTTGTACTCAAGGCTCTCAGGCCCTGTCCTGTGATCCTTCCTGACACCCTATGCTCTAGGGGTGTGTGTGTGTGTGGGGGGGGTCGTGGGTACAGGGAGCTGGGGGATAGAAAGGGAGGGAAGACGGGCACAACTTTGCAGGCATGAGCTCCTCATCCTCAGATCCTTGTTCCTCTTCACTAGGAGGTGACGACTGATGTCTTCCTCCAACGTAGACTGCAGCCACTTCACCACTTTGTAGTTTCCCTGAGGGTTCAGGCTTCCAGTTTAAGAGCCAGTTTGTCACACCCCCAACTAGTTAAAGCCAAGAATGACTTAGCCTGTAGGTGACTCCCAGCCCTTTCGCACAGGGAGGGCTCTTTCTTTGTAAGATCTGACCACGTAATGGTCATAGCATCCACGTAATGACAGTACCCACACACAGCAACTGATCTCTCCCATGGGCTCTCAAGCAGCTGAGAAAGGATGATAGGAAACCCAGTGTGGAGTACAGTCAGAGGAGAGGCTGGCAGGGGTTACGGCAGAAGGTCTAGGGCTTCCGTGCGGGAAAGCTGAGGTCGAAAGGCCACCCCCAAGTCATTTGTACTCAGGGCTCTCAGGCCACCCCCAAGAGTGCGGATGGGGATGTTTGCATCCCAGTGCTCATATAGGTGTGCAGAGACTAAAACTGTCATTCCCGAGTTAGAGGCCAGCTGTGGAGGAGCCAGACCATGCCTGGGCCCCCCTGATGTTTGGGGAGGGGCTTATATAGGATCGACAGTTCTGGCTCTCGTGGGCACAAGCCTTGGCAGGACTGACCTTGAACCTGCAGGAGCAGAGCTTGTTAAGGGCAGCTGTGGGAGGTGTGCTGGGGTAATGACTGGAACCTCTCTCTTGGTCTTGCCTTCAGCTCTGTGTGTCTCCTTGTCTCTCACCCTGCTTTTAGCCTTTTCTTTCTTTTCCCAGCTCTTCCTTAGATGCGTAAGAATCCCCTGGGTGCCTGTTAAAATTGCAGTTTCCTGGGACTCATCCCCAGTGATTCCGATTCAGTAGTTCTGGGTGGACTGGGGCCCCACAACCTGAAAATTTAACAGCCACGCAGGCTTATTCTGAAACAGGGGTCTATGGACCCCACTTGACAAGTGTTACGTTCGATGAGTACAGAAAACCTAGAACTGGAGTTTACTTACCCTTATCTGAAGTGGTATGAAGACACTCTGTTCTGAATGTCCACACACCACTGATAACTGTTGACTAAGCTTGAACTTGCTGTTGACTTTCTGACTACATCCTGGTTATTAGCCAGGAGATAAAACTAATGTAACGAAAAGCTATAATTTTAGTTCGCCAGAAGCACACATGTTTAGGCATATACTTCACAGCTCTGTGCTTATCTCTCTGCACCCACAGAGCTCATTTATCTCGACTCTGAGTGGCAGGATTGCCATTCAGGAATTTCTATAAATTGATAGGAGCTGCTGCTACTTCTGACTCTGGACTGAATGAACAAACAGAAAAGCTAACGTTCCTCTGTGTCATTATTGCTGCAATGTGATGTTTTCCCCCCAAACCCTAAAAGCCTTTGCAATGTTTTTATCTAATGAGGATGTGAATCACAGATGTTTCCACAGTAATAAGATAATGTCTATGCAGGGCCTCAGAGTTTAACCATTTCTTCTCTCATGTGTGGAGCAGAAGAAACGTTTGGGGAGGCTCGCTCTCCAAGCGTGTGGTGGGCAGCATCTAGTCTCCTTCCTGGGGACACTTGCTGAGGATGGTTCTAGAAGGTCAGCACTCTTCCGGTGGAGGGCCACGTTGCTGCTGCAGCCAGAGACTTCTGGCTAGTCGTGCTGATCCTAGGTTAACATGAGCACATGGATAGAAGAACAGAGTATGAGTTATATGGGAGTGTGTGCGTAGGGGGAGGCTCTTCTGGCTACAAGGAGCAGAGCCCCAGGGAAGAGGAAAAGGGATAAGGCCACAGGAACCTGGACCTCACCTGGAATGGAAAGCACCCCAGGGTCGAGGTGCCCCGTTACGGGCTGCGTGGTTTCTCCTCCTCCGTTGACATCGTCACCGCCCTCTGTGTGACGGCTCTACCTCATCCTTGCCACTAGGTCCTCTAGTTCTTACTCGTGGTTTCTTCTTCCTCATAACTATGTGGTCTGCACATGGCTTCAGCGTGCCCTGGCTGCACTCTACCTTAAGGCATTTTTTTTTTTTTTTCTTTTCAGTACGCGGGCCTCCCACTGTTGTGGCCTCTCCCCTTGCGGAGCACAGGCTCCGGACGCGCAGGCTCAGCGGCCATGGCTCACGGGCCCAGCCGCTCCATGGCATGTGGGATCTTCCCGGACCGTGGCACGAACCCGTGTCCCCTGCATCGGCAAGCGGACTCAGCCATCTGCGCCACCAGGGAAGCCCCTTAAGGCATTTTTAAAGTTTGGGCTCCTGCTAATGACGGAGCAGTCTTTTCCATGTTTCTTAGCTTAAATTTCAGAGATAGAAAGTGTTTTTTATGGGCTGCTGACCAGCCTGCTGTTTGGTTGTCTTTGGTTCAAGAGTTCACCTCTGGCCCCATAAGCTATGGCCAGGGGACGGGTGGGGAAGGCACTTGTGGGACAAAACACGGCTCCCTATGCCTTTCCCTTGAGCAGAGACTATAGGTTGGGCAGTATTACTTAGAATGCCTCAGAATTGACAGCTTTAATATAGTGAAACAGGAGACTGTGGAGAAGTGGACACCTTGGTGGTTCCAGTGGCTATTGGGACTCTAACAAGAGAAGGGAAGAACAGAGAAAAGAGAGCACACTCCCGTGAAGGGGATTACATTTCTCCCACCCATTCTGTAGCGGCCGGATTTGTTCTGTGATGAAAAGTCATGAACCAAGATAGGCAGCTAAATTGGTCACCATGGGGGCATGACTCTTAGATTTGCCAGAAGGTGCTAGCTACCGCAGAGAGGAGCCCATGTTGTGAGGGATGTGTTGGGCCAGGCAGACATCACGTCTGCAGAGAAGCCCTGACTCACAAAGCAGAACGCTTCTGCCTGTTTCAGAGGCGGGTGAGGGCAATGGCTTTTCCAGGCCGATGTATCCCAGGAATTCCCATGTGTCTTTGCAGCAGCATCCGCAATGTTAGAAATATGTGTAATGTTGTATTTTCCACTGATTGTCTTCGTGTACTTTTGTGGAACGAAGGTTTGTCCGGTATTTTAGATGTACCCAGCGGGAAAAGGAAAGAGAGTAAGCTGGAGAGAGGGTATTCCCCTGGCATCATTCCAAGACGCTGAATGCCTGGAATGCCTAGCATGTTCACCTGCCCCAAGGTTAACGTGGAGGGAGCGCTGCCAAGAAGGCGTCCAGATTTGACATTGAGGACGTTAACTGCAGGCTGTAGCAAGTGACAGATACTCTGGATGTCTGTGCAGCCTCAGGCAGAGAGGTGCCTCAGGAGTCTTTGGTCTCTGGCATCCGTTTTGTGTGCCAGGAAGAGGAAACCCCTCCCGTCCTGTCATAGAGTTTTAGGGAGGGGCGCTGTACTAAGCAGTCTGATCTTCAGCTCACAAAACTTCCGGCTCTAGGCACGCGGGCTTCAGTAGCTGTGACGCACGGGCTTAGTTGCTCCACGGCATGTGGGATCTTCCCGGACCAGGGCTCGAACACGTGTCCCCTGCACTGGCAGGCGGATTCTTAACCACTGCGCCGCCAGGAAAGCCCTCACCTGTGTCTTATAGCTGCACTGGGTTGGTACCAAATTCAGCATAAAGTATCTTGCAACTGGGTCACTTAGTCAATATGTATAACTGGCTGTTTACTCACAATCACTTTTGAATGAGTTGAGTGGTTGGCTCATCCAGGCCACTCCAGAGTCACCCAATTAGTGTTCTTAAGATCCTGCTGTCCACATGTCCCTCCTTGTTCCAGAGCCGACCATGACCTACCCATGACTGTGCCTTGAAGTCCACTCTCCTCCAGTCTCTCAGTGTCTCCTCCGATCTCCCCACCCCACGCCTCTCCAGTCCCCTTTCCCCTTCTCCCCAGATGGCTCTATCCTTCTCGGTCATGCCATCCCCACATCTGTTCTTGGTAGGGGCTCACCCCTCTGCCTGCCTCAGGTCGCCTAGTTAAGTCTCACCCAGCCTGCAAAGTCTGCCTCAGTTCTTACCTTTTTGTGAAGGCCCCTAACTGTCTTCTTTCTCCTATACCGTTTCTTCTTGCCCTGAGTTTTTAAGGAGCCAGATGCTTGAGGAGAAAGTTATTACTGTTTTTACGTTCCCAAAGCTTTGAGTATGAAGGGAAGTATGTGAATGACTTAAAGAGTCTTTATGAGTCCTAGAGTAGGAGAGAATGCATGGGATGACTGAGTAGTTTTTGGACATAAGAATCCTTTCTGGGCTGCTGGTGAGGTGTTTTGGGGAGGGGATTGCAAGAGGAGAGCAAAAGAGTTTAGAGCTACTGTTGGGCCCTGTTCCATCTCTGGGTTTGGAGGGTAGATGTAGGTGCTCCTGAACGGGTTTGGGGTCCGAGGCCACGCGGCCACACACCTCGCTTCCTGAGGGAAGCTTTGTGGGGAGGAAGCTCAGCATGTGCTTTTCTGAAGCGTGGAAATGGCCACACAGTAATTTTAGGCAGAAAGAGGGCCTCGTTAGGTGTCCTCCTTCCCTTTACAGACAGGCCTCATTTGGCTTCCGGGAGGCGTGGAGAAGCTCTGAAAAGTCTCCTAGGTAACCGGTAGTTTAAAACCTATGGGTTTGACAGGGATTCACCCTGGTTTAGGTCAGGGAGCCCAAAGCAGAGGCTGTTGGGTGGACATTTCGAGTCTGAGAATGAATGGAGAGAGGAGTGGCCAAGCTGGGTGGGGGGGTCCGAGTCTTTCCAGGAGCCATCCCGAGCTTTGCTTGTGCTGAGGGGACCGGTGGCAAGTTATTTCTGAGGAGAGGGAACCTGGACACTCAGTGGTTAATCATGATGAAGGAAATGAATCAGGTGTGGCGCTAGCGGATTCCAGGTGTGATGGGCAGCAGAGGAGGCGTTTGAGTTGGATGCAGAAGGAGAAGGAGATGGTCACGCAGGAGGAAGGGTTCTAGGAGGGGGGACAGCGTGCGAAGGCTCTGGGAGCAGAGAGCAGGTTGGGTTTGGGGGACTGAAAGGAGGTCAGAGCACTGGCTCTGGCGCTGCAGGAAGACGGTGGTATGCGACAAAGTCTGGAAGGCCACGCAAGCCTCGTGGCTCCGGAACTGAGTTTGGACTTTTGTCTTCAATACGATGGAAGCTATCAAAGGGATTGAACAAAGAAGTGACACCATCTGATTGGCTTTTGAAAGATTATTATGGCTGTTCTATGGAGTCCAGATTGGGAGGGGTCAAGGGTCCGGAATGGCAGCCCAGGGACGAGATCCTCCCCCCACACAGGAAAGCCCAGCATATTCAATCTCATTCTCCACCTGGTTCCTTTGCCCTGTGCATCCTTTCTGTCCTGGGCTTTGACATGGGACTGAAGTGCCTAAAAGCCTCTCAATTCAATGCAGTATATATTGTTGACTACCTGCATGTGCTCACCCTTCAGCAGGGCACTCTAGGGGATTCAAGAGACAGGACCTGATTTCTGTCCCCAGGAGCTTTAAAATTACACAAAGAGGAAAGACATTTGTTTTTTTTGTTTGTTTGTTTTTTTTATTTATTTTTTTTGTGGTACGCGGGCCTCCCGCTGCTGTGGCCTCTCCCGTTGCGGAGCACAGGCTCCGGACACACAGGCTCAGCAGCCATGGCTCACGGGCCCAGCTGCTCCGCGGCATGTGGGATCTTCCCGGACAGGGGCACGAACCCGTGTCCCCTGCATCGGCAGGCGGACTCTCAACCACTGCGCCACCAGGGAAGCCCAAGACATTTGTTTATTGATCAAATAGACAACCATCCTCTAACATCTGGGCACAGGACTTAGGGGAAGAGTAAGATATGATCTTTGCCCTTTCTTCTGGGGAGACAGAAGTTTAAAGAAAAGTTTGCACAATTTTATGTAATAGTGGTACATGCTGAATGTTAGGGAAGGGAGGGAGGGAGGGAGGTACTGTGTCAGGAAAGCTTCTCACAGGAAGTGATATTTGTAGTGGATCTTAACCAGGAATCAGGACTAGGGATGGGTTGGCGGTGAAGGTGAGAAAGGACGTTTTAGGCTTAAGACTAGTCTAATTCAAAAGTAGGCTTGCTGGACACTACACTCAATGTGAGTCAGCAGTGTGAAGTGGTTGCTGAGAAAGCGAGTGCCATTTAGGTTGTATTAATGAAGGCATAGTTCCTAGAATGAAGAAGGAGATGACTGTGTGGTGCTGTTCTGATTATAGAGCTGTTAATGTATAGACGAAGGATGTACCTGTAGAATTGGATGGATGTGTTAATCTGGGACCTCTGAGAACTAGATGCCAAAATGAGGTTAAACATGTAATAATTTTATTAAGGGAAATTCCTTGGGAGAATAATAGGGAGAGAGTCAGGGAAGGCTGGGAGAGCCATCAGACCACAATATAAGTCTTACCCCAGTTGCAGGAGAGAGGGGAGAAAGGTTGGGTCGAAGCATTCTAGACTGTCACGCAGGCTAAGGAAGGGTTGGCAAGGGCCTCAGGGAGTCCTCCAGCCGAAGTCAGCTGTCTGAGCATCCTGTGTTTTGCCAGGATTTAATATTCCTAACGCACTTGATCGTTGGCTGGGAGCAGCCTGGTGGGAGTGTGGTCTTAGTGCAAACATGGGAGTGGATTTCTGAGGCAGCAGCTGGGGCCCTTGACTGATCAAACTCCCTATAGCTGGGGGACTGGGAGATTCACGTGGCTGCCTGTAGAGAATGCCTGGGGCAGCGAGAAAATTCAACACCATACACGGGAAAGAAGAAGCCTGAAGAAGTCTCAGAAGCGACCCTTATTAGTCATGTTTTAAAAAGTTATTTATTTGACATTATTTATTCATATGACTATATGCTGGGGATATAGTAACAGACACATCCCTCAAGGAGCTCATAGTCTAGTGGGGCTAGGCTAGAAATCGGGGGGCTGCAGCCCGATATGTACTGTGATGACGGTATGAACACAGAACGCTGGGGATATCTGTAGTAACAGAACCATCCCTCAAGGAGCTCATAGTCTAGTGGGGCTAGACTAGAAATCGGGGGGCTGCAGCCCGACATGTACTGTGATGACGGTATGAACACAGAACGCTGGGGATATCTATAGTAACAGACACATCCCTCAAGGAGCTCATAGTCTAGTGGGGCTAGACTAGAAATCGGGGGGCTGCAGCCCAACATGTACTGTGATGACGGTATGAACACAGAACGCTGGGGATATCTATAGTAACAGACACATCCCTCAAGGAGCTCATAGTCTAGTGGGGCTAAACTAGAAATCGGGGGGCTGCAGCCCGACATGTACTGTGATGACGGCATGAACACAGAACGCTGGAAGCACAGCCTGGTGATGATGCTGGTGGTGACAGCGTCACTAGATTCCTGCAGGAGCTCGAGCTGGGTTGTAAGGACAAACTGCAAGTCTTTGGGTAGAGGTGGGGGAAAGGATTCCGCTAATCAAAGACACATGGTATATGGGATGAGACTTAATTTTCATGTGAAAAACATAATTGGATTGTTTGACCCCAATGTGTGGAAACTGTGGGCAGACAAATTTGGAATCAAAATAAACACGAACTTTCTGATGGATGGAGCTTTGCAAAGGCAGGAACGGGTGCATTTCCAGTGCTATTCAGATCTAGCTGGGCAAGCTGTTAGTAGGGGTGGAATCGAGTCAGGGAAGGTTGGTTGTAATTCTCAAGGTGATTGTTAGAGTCCATCTTATTCTTGAGATTCTGTGATTCAAAGGACCGCTTTCTGCCCTACAGTACCTGGAAGGCAGCCACTGGGGTAACCCTCTGCACCCTCTCAGCCTCAGGCTGTGAACTGGTCTGCAATTGCCTCTTGGCCAGGGATGGGAACAGGGGGCCCTATTTCTTATAAGAACATACAACATAGGCCAGGAGTCCCAGGCAGTGACTTTCTCTGGCTGATCAGGGGAGAGATTTCCACCAGCACTCTTCTGATTGGCCTCTCCAAAGAAGGAAGCCAGGCCATGAATATGCGCGATGCACTGTAATTACTGCAAAGGCTTCTCAAAAACTCTATCCTTCCTGGAGAAGCCCTCCCTAGAGGCTTGACAAGTATCTGAGAGAAAACAGGCTGCTAATTAGCAAAGAAGTTAGATTACATATATTCCTGACAATATCAATTTTTAATAGAATTGGATATTAGGTGTTTAAATCTGATAGCAGAACCTACAATCAAAAAGGTGTTCGTTTTCAGAAGAGAAGTCAGAGCAGTGACAGCTGCACAGGCTGTTCATAAGACATTACTTACTGGTAATTCTGAAAACTGAGTGTCATGGATAAAGCATTAGCCACATGCTAGCTGTGGGGTCCTGGGAAAATGTCAGTCTTTCTGGATCTAATTTTCCTTATCTATAAAAGGGGGCTTCAAAACCTATCTGTACCTGTTAGAGTTCTCTACTGAAAACAACAGACACAGACTTTGGCTGATGGATGCAGAAAAGCAGTGTATTAGAGGATGTAGGGAGCTCCTAGAATCAATGGGGAAAGTGGCAGAAACCAGGAAGGGCCACGAAGCAGAGATCCCAGCCCAGGTCATAGCTGGGAGCCCTCTGGTGAGGATGCCCATGTCGCTCCTGCCTTCTGGTGCTCTTCACTCACTGCTGCCCCTGAATGACTGTCAACTGTCTCTTGTGTTTGTGAGTCACTCCTCACAGATTCAAAGGCCCGGGAAGGAGCACGTGATCGCTGCATCTGGACCCTATGCTAGGCCCAAGCCGGTGAAAGCAGGAAGAAAGAATGTCTGCTCTTTCGGCTTCTATGGTATCTCCCAAAAGTCCCAGAGAATCCCCTCAACAGGAAGGTTTTCGGACGCTGGGTGGTCAAATACAAAACAAAACAAATGGGCAGTGGCCACTATATTACCTGTCCATAATTTGTGAAGCTGATGACTGTATATTAAGCTATCTCATACACACTAACGTGCACTGCAGTTGTCGGGAGTTACTGAGGTTAGGATTATCGTCCTTCCATATATGGTTTTTCCTCCCAGGTACAGCTTGTTATTTCTTGCGCCTCCATTTCTTTGCTCTAATTCACCTTTCCCAGGAAGTCCCCCCAGATTGGCCATCTCAGCTTCTAGCTCTCCCTGGACTTCTTCAGCGCTCTGGCCTTCCCCTGTTAGATTTGTAGCGTTGTTGCATTTGAACTTTTGGAGGAATCAGTGAAGTGGTTTTCACACTGGGTTCCACGGAGCACTAGGGTTTAGCTCAGGCAGGAGCTGTTGTGGGTGGGTAGAGGGGGAGACTGAAGGACAGTCTGCTGACCTCTTTGTAGCCAGTTGGGTTTCCCAGGAAGCCAACCCAGAGAGCTAGAGTTTAAAGTGGAGGATGTTTATTAAGGAGCAGCCTTGGGATGGATCCCTGCGTTGGGGTGTGGGAAAGCAGGCGTGGGCAGGGGGAGAAGCCGAGCTGTGATGCAGCCCAACAGTGGTGCCAGTCAACTGCTCAGGGGTCTGGAGCTCGAATGGTCCTTCATAGTTGTCCTGAGTTGGGCCAAGATGTCTGGGCCATCATTGAATGTGGGCTGCCCCGGGGAAGGGAGTGTGATCTTGGTTGAGGGACCTCTCTGCAGCTGAGGCCATCCCTGAAGCTGCAGCTGAAGGCTGTCTGTTACCCTCAGCCCCAGCAGGTGTGGCATCAAGTTCTTCCTTAAAAGGATTCTGGGTGGCACATGGCAGTGTCCACCACAGGCCACCTCCCTGCTTCCTCATCCAGCTTCACCAAGAGAGAAGCAGCTTTGCTTTGACCTGTTTTATAGTTAGGGTTTCTACACAAGAGCCCCTTTGAAAGATAGATTCTATTGCTAAAAAATCTTAGGCCTCACTGTTCTTGTCCAGCCCTCTTATTTTTTAGGGGAAGAAATGGAGGCCCGGCTTCCCTGATTTCTAACATAGTGTCCTTTCTGTTATACCAGGGCTGGCATCTCTTTATCTTTGTTTCCTTTCTTTATATATAACACCTGTAAGGACAGACTGACTGAATGTGGCACTGTTCGTTTCCTAGTCATAATTATACTCTCTTTGTTTCTTCCTGTAGAATCTCGGTTTGGTTTGTGCTCAGTGGCACGTGCTCAGTTAAAGAACCTCATTTCCCAGTCTAGTTTGCAGCAAGTGGTACCCATGCAACAAAGTTCTGGCTCATAAGAAGTAAGCTGAAGCCTTCTGGGAAAACGCTACTTCCTTAATATTGCTTATATTAAGTGCTTCCTGCTTGCTGCTACCCCTTTGACTTTCTCCTGCTGCCTGGAATACAGACATGATGGATGGAGATTCAGCAGCTATTCTGAGAGAATAAGGACAAAGTTCAAATCCTAAGAATGGCAAAGCAGAAAGCTAGAAGTGCCTGAGTCTAGATAGGCTTTGTGGAGCTCTCATCTGTTTTGCCTGGACTTACATTACTTGAGGAAAATAAAAATCCCTATCTATTTAAGGTGCTGCTGTTTGGAATTTGGGTTGTCAAATCTAGTCTCAGATGGATAACACTGAGTTAAACAGAGAAAGCAGGATCCTGGACACAATGTGTTCAGATTAATATCTTCACTTGCCCTGGTTTCAGAGACATCAAAATCTCAGACCGGAAGAATCCGAGGCTTCCTGCCTGAAGACTTAGTGAAGGAAAAGGACATTGAACTGAGAACTTAGAAAACTGGATTCCAAGAAAACTGTGTTCCAAGTCCATTTCTGCCATTCACTAGTTGTGTAATTTGGACAAGTTGGGTAGCTTCACAGGGGCTCAACTTCCCTTGATTATAAAGACAGAGAGTAGAAGTAGATCTCAAAGTTTCCTTCTCTTGTTCTAAGCCACTGTTTCTCTCAACCCATGACTGAGTCTACACTGGAAGTGGATCTGTGTAGAGGCACATTTTGGGGCAGTAGTTACAGGTTGGGATGTTGTGGGTGGCACAAGTATGAGAAATAGCTTTGCTTTTAAAGGTTCTTTCTTGCTACGTATAATCCAGTTTACTAAGGATTTTCTTCATACAAAAGTCTTTGTATTTTTTTGTGGGTTGATTATTGGCTTAATTAGTGTAATTAAGCAGAATTACAAAATTAGTGCAGATCTCTGTAATTAGGTACCAATAACGTGTAATTAAGTAACTACATCTTGTAATTATAGACTTGAAAATGCAGTGCCACTTTAGAGTCTTTGTTCTGTTTTGTCAAAAAGTTGTTCTAAATCTACACACAGAACATTTAAGACATTCACTTTACCCCATAGTTGAATGGGTGTTTTTTTATTCCTGTAAATTATTAACAACACCGTTTTTCCCTATTAGATAAAAATAATATTGTATTTTATTTTCCAATCAAACATCTTTTTTTGTGGAGGGTCACAGAGTTAAAATAAATTTCCTTCACACTTTAAGAAAAAGTAGTTGTGACTCAAAAATCAAGTCGAGGGTCTGAGAAATGAAAGGAGAGAAATGCTGGTTTCAATTTAGAGCATATAAAATCGAAGCTGGCAGGCTTGAGAAGAGTGATTTGAATTCTAGAAAAGGAAACCAACAATAGCGCTACATGAATCACACTGAAGTCACATCATTAGTTGTTGCAAGTAGAGTTTGGCTAATTTTCCAGGTATTTTATATACATTTTATTTGCATCCAAAATTTTAGATGCATAATATTTTTATCATTTGACAAATTTATTACAAGGGTTCCAAGATGATGGAAATGCTCCAGATTTGTGACATCCCTAGTCTTTTCAAATAGATTTGCAAGAATGGTCCTCCAGAGAGAGCACCCCGAAAGCTTCAAAGGGAATCTTCTGCTCCTGTTCTGTTCTAAAGAATAGCATGTCCTATTGCTGTGTGAATGGGTTAGGAGCTGGGTGTAGTCGCCGTGTTGGTGGAGTAGAAAACCATAAATAGTGACTCACATTCGAAGTTGAAGCAAAATGATATGGCCTCTAACACTCCCCTTCCATAGAACTTGAGGGTTGTGACTTCCTTAGAACTTAGAACCCCTAAGAGGTAGATGAAACGCCCTAGGCTGGGAGTTAGTGTATACTTAATTTGGGTGCAAGTTCTCCCTTTGACTAGTCTTGTGATTTTTCTGTTTCCTCACCTGGGACATGTACCTAAAAAGTGGTTCTTTTAGTTTATCTAGTTGTCAGGGTCAAATGGACAAAGGATATGGAAAAGACCAAAGACAGTTGTAAAGCATATCTTTGTGTTAGGTTTTATTTCCTATTATTATTTGGGAATATGGGAGATTTGGGGGATGCCCTTCCATTTTCTTCGTGTAGGTCACTACTCACTCCTCTTATTTATACAGATGTAGCTTTTTAATGAAACACCCTCATTTTTCAGATGAAACTGAGGCCCAGAGAAGTCAAGTGGTTTGTGTAAAGTTCAAAGTTGTCTAGCAACGGAGCCATTTTTAGAATGCAATGTTTTTTTACTTCCCATCAAGTGCCCTTTCCTATCACTCTTATTACTTATGGCTAGTGTTGTCCTTGGGGACTGATGGGAGTTGGGGAACCATCTATCCTCGTGGATATATCTCTAGGAGTAAAGCAGACCTTTCTTATGTTGACGTTTTCCTGGAGGAGATCTGAATGTCGATGCTTCTCAGTATACATCTGAGACTAGATTTGACAACCCAAATTCCAAACAGCCCTTTTCCTGAAAGATAGGAGGAGGCAAGAATTGCATTTGTTGAACTAAGATGACGCTTTCTCGGGTGAATTATGAAAACTTGGGATGAAGAGGAAAAGCATAGGGTGAACTGGCTCTGCCTTATGCAGTGTGTGGGGCGATAGTCTGGGGACTTGAGATGAGAACAGAGGGGGTGAAGTTGTTAGGGCAGTGGAGGAGATGCTGGGTGTCAAGGAGCTTTTTATTGTATAACGGAAGGAGTTTTGTGGCTTTGGGTAGAGCAGGTTGGTGGTAGATCCAGAGCTATGGTGTATAAATACTCTAGTTGTTATGTTCTTGTAACACAAGTTGAAATATGCTTTTTTATGTCTCCACTGGTTACCATTTGCTGACTCTTAACTGAGATGTTTGTCGATCTGCTTCAGGACTTTCTCTTACAATTGGTGGAAAGAGTGCTCTTCCCTTAGGATTGGATAAAAGGATTCATTTTGAACGACTGAACCCACTCTGTAGAATGGATATACAATTTACAGAGGACTTAACTTAAATATAGCTTATAGGCAGAACTACAACCATAGTATAGTATGATTTTTATTACCTCATCTCTCCTTACTAAGAAATGGAAAAAATTTGAGACATTTCTAGTTTCTATTCAGCTTCTCTTCTTTCAACACTTTAATTTTTAATTTCTTGTCTATGTTTCCCTGCACTTTGCATTCCATACTAAACTGCCTTAGAAAGTTCTTTTAATTGAATGGTGAACTGTAGTATCAATGAAGGAGACTATTCAGTGTCTTTACATAGTTATTCAAGTTCAGACTGGATTTCTAAATGGACCACTTCTCTGAAGCTCTAGTTACCTTAATTCCCGTTCCTAATATCATGCTAAAACTTCTAATTCACACTTTAAACAATGCCTGCCACTTCTTTGGTATTGGGAAAGCCTACTGGGTTTTATATCTCTGCACAGGGCTGAACTACTCAGAATTGTTCTGTGGCAACAAGTTTACCAACCCTAAATTTTGTTGACCAGATGAGAACAATAGCTAGGAAGTTTAATCACTGTCTATAGACGTGCATCAAATTATATGAAATTCTTTTATCATCTGGTATTGATGAACAGGACATCATATATTTTGTCTACCCTGGATCAAGGGCATTGTATTTTCCGTTTAATTATTTTAAGCCCACTATGTTAGGTCAGAAACAGTGAAGGGTCTGAGATTTTATTCTACATGCAAGCTAACGAGTCATCCTGCCATTGCGTGTCCTCTGTGTATATGTGTGTGTACTAACAGAAAACAGAAGACCTCTGGGTCAGACACAAAGACAGTTCATTATGTACAGAAAAACCTGCAACTTCTTAGCTCTAGTTCTCCAAGCCCCAATCTGCACGTGGTGATACGGTGAGGGCCAGATAGTAACTGCGCATGTGGTAGGGTGCATTACAGGAGAGGAACTCCACAATAAGGAAGCTCTGATCTTATATAGGGCCTCTGGCAACTTGCCCATCCTTCACTTCCAAAAGAAAGAGACCTCTCTTTAGTCTCTTTAGATCTTTCTTTAGTAAACCAGTGTTTTTCAGGTTGGGAAGAAGTCTTTACCTCTACTACCCTGGAATGTCTCTGGAGAGGGGTCTTTAAACTTTCCCAGATTGGCCAGGAAACAGATCCTTCCTCTGACGTGGAGGGATACACTGTCTCTAGTTTCCAAAGTTGTTTGCTAGTCGAACATTCTGGAAGAGATAGTTTGAGATGTGCATAAACATCAGACTCATGAAGAATTATCTCTCAACATATATGTAGACAACATCTTTCCCATAAACAAATTAATAAAAAAACGAAAACACATGAACGTTTGAGGCTCCTCGTGAACTATAGGATAAAATCTAAACTTCTTAGCCTGGCATTCAAGGCCCTTCTCTCTCTGTCTGCCTTCTACAATTCCCCATCTCTAATCCTCTGCTTGGACATAACTGACTTCTCAGTGCTGTCTTTTCCTTTCTGCACCTTCTTTCTCATGGCCTTCATTCTCGCTTTCCTCTGCTTTTGGAGTGCCTTCCCTCATCTCCGTTCTATTTTATTCATTCCTTCCCGTATTTCAAGAACTAGTTCATCAAGGGTGCATCACGCATCAGGCACCCCTTCTTTCCAGTTGTAGGGTAGGTACATCTTCCTATCTGAGCTAATACTAAAACCTGGCATTCATTGTATGCAAAAGCATACGTACAGTGTGACCTGATTTCCTTGCAAGGAGACTGTCACCCCCAGGGCTCAGCTATTTTAAGGTCGGGATGCAGTGGTGAGTAGAGTGGACCACACTGGCCTGTGGCCTGGTTAGCCTGGTACCTCAGTCCTTCACAGGTCCCTTAGATTAAAAGCAGGTTGCTGAGGAAGCCAAGGCTGCGGACTGTATTCTGATCCCCTAAACTCAGGATTAAAATGCGCCCCCAGCCTCTTCAGCTATGTCCCATGTCCAGATCCAATCAACCTTCTAGAGAAGGGCTTCTCAAAGCTTAACATGCATGAGAAATACCTGAGGAACCTTATTTAGTAGGTCTGGGGAAGGACTTGAGAATTTGTATGTCTAAAAAGCTCCTGAGTTGTACTGATGCTGCTGGGCCACGGATCACACTTTAAGAGGAAAGGTTCCAGATAATTTTTAGTGATCAGGGTATGTGTGTACATACATGTGAATCTCTGCAAATGCTGTTTACCTAGAAAAAGAATCCAGAAAAGAAACTGATGTTTCTGAGAATATTATATCAGAGGCAGGATGTTTTTTCTTTTCCATTTTACAGCTGAGAAAACTGAGATTAGAAAGGATAAATCTTTCTGATAATAAGCAAAAGAGCTAGAATCCATACTCATTCCTTCTCGTTCCAAGTCCTCAGTCTGTCCACCACACTAAGGTCAAGGTATTTCAGGCCTGTTGGCTGACACGTGGAAATAATACCCTAGGCAGCCCGCAGGCCCTGAATAACTATGCAGTGCTTTCAGTTGAGGTGTCTTGCGGAGCAGGCAGGCGGGGTATGTGGTCAGCTTGGATCCAGTTGACGAGAGCCCCTTGGAAGACAAGGTACCTTGTATACAGAAGCATGTTGGAAAGTTCACAGAGTTCTCTTCTTGCTCTGTAACTTTCTCTGAATTTTCCAGGCCATGGAAATCCTCTGTAATTTCCAAAACCTAATAGCTTTTATTTTATCATTTATTTATTGAAGTATAGTTGATTTACAATGTTGTGTTAATTACTGCTCTACAGCAAAGTGAGCTGGTTATACAAATATATACATTCTCTTCTAATATATATTCTTTTCCATTATGGTTTATCATAGGATATTGAATATAGTTCCCTGTGCTATACAGTAGGACCTTGTTGTTTATCCATTCTATATATAATAGCTTACATCTGCTAACCCCAACCTCCCACTCCATCTCTCCCCCAGCCCCCTCCCCCTGGCAACCACTAGTCTGTTCTCTATGTCCGTGATTCTGTTTCTGAGATAGGTTCATTTGTATCATATGTTAGATTCCACATATTAGCGATATCATATGGTATTTGTTCTTTTCTGACTTACTTCACTTAGTATGATAATCTCCAGTTGCATCCATGTTGCTGCAAATGGCATTATTTTGTTCTTTTTTATGACTGGGTAGTATTCTATCGTATATATGTACCACATCTTCTTTCTGCATTCATCTGTCGATGGACATTTAGACATTTAGGTTGTTTCCATGCCTTGGCTATTGTGAATAGTGCTGCTATGAACATAGGGGTGCATGCATCTTTTTGAATTATAGTTTTGTCCAAATATATGCCCAGGAGCAGATTTGCTGGAGAACCTAATAGCTTTTAATGGTTTTTTCCAGTGTTTATTCATTGCTCTCCTGATTAAGGTATTTAGCTTTTAACCACATGGCCTATACAGTGGGAAGTCAATACCAGGAAATAGCCTCATGGGGCTGGGCAGAGGTGCTGCCCCTCCCCTGGCCTCCTTCTCCTCCCCTCCCTGCCCCAGCCCTACCTTCTCCTGACCACACCTGTGGTCTCTGTGTGGTCTTGGGGGTAGAGACTGGCCAGTGAGCCATGGGCAGGGTTGTTTCAACCCTCATCTTCTGGTACTCCCTTCACTAGCAGGGGCTCCCTGAAAGTGCAGGACTCCTAGACCATCAGTCCCAGGAAGGCCCAGCAAAAGCAAGTGAGCTCAGTGACTCTCAGACTTAGCAATGTGTCACAGTCACTTGGGGAACTGAAAAAAAATACTGATTCCCAGCCTCACTCGGCTCTAGTGATTCTGAGTCTCTGTAGATGGGGATCCCATACTCTGTCTTCTTAGAAGAGCTACCTGGGTGGTACTGAAACAGCTGGTTCTTTGACCAGCCTTCAGGACTCTTGTGTGTAGGAGGGAAAAGACCCTCACACCAGGTTGGCAGTCAGGGTTGATTCCTATCACCACTTATTCCTGGGCCCTCAGGCAGGGTCATTTTCCCCTGTCGTAGGTCTCTGTTTTCACATGTATAAAATGAGGGATCAGGTTAGGTAATGTATTTGACTGCTTATGGTTTTAAGTTTCAAAGACTCCACTGGGGTTGCTGTGGCCCTAGAGAAAGCTCAGAGTGGCCTCAGGGTCGCAGTCACCAAAGGTCCCCCGAAGTGTGGCTCCCTGTTTAGTCTTGCTTGTTCCCCTCTTCAGGCATAAGACGGAGTTCTTCCCCTCCAGGGCGCTGTAGGACGAGCCACTGCCGGGGTTTGTACTACTTCCAGGGCTCACCTCCTTCCCCACGAGTCATGTGGAGACACTAGATATTACCATTTGGGGGTTAGTAATATTTTAACTGGTTTAATTCGATTTTGCCTAAACTTAATCAGCATTACGACATGTCTAGCCCTCTGCAAGAGTTTATGAGCTACAGTTCCTATAGACGAGTGGCATTTCCATCTGGCTGCAGCAACATGATGTCAATATGCTGAACTCAATAGGGATTCCAGGTGGGATAGTAGGTGTTCAGGGCTGGGAAGCTGGGAAGGCTTCATGGAGAAGCTGGTGCAGTTTTAACTGAGATTCTAGGCACAGGCAGAAGTCCCAGATGGGCAGAGATAGAAGAAGGAGGAGGCTAACGTAAGAAGACAGATCATCCTGGACACACATCCTGGGCCATTTCTAGAACAGGCAGGAGACTAACTGGAAGGAACATACTGGGGAGTGTAAGATGAGGCCAGGGTGATAAACGGACACACTGAAGGGTTCAGACCCTGTCCTGTGGCAACAGGGAGTCATGGTAGACTCTTGTTGAGGTAGGGATGTGATAAAAGCATTGTTCTGGGAAGACAGTTTGGGTAAGAGTATACCGAATAGCCTAGAGAAGAGAGAGAGCTATTGTAGTTAATACAATACAAGTCAAGGAGTTAATCCGTGGCTGTGGCTGGTGTCCTGAGAGCCCAGTTCTGGGGCTGTCTTGGCTCTTCGGCCTGATGAAAACCCTTCACCTCGGGTTGGATTCCTCTGGTGCAGTATGACCTCAGTCAATTGAGTACACATCCACCCAAACACTTCTCTGTCTGCAGCATTCAGTTAGGTTCTCTAGAGGATATGACGCTAATCAGGACAGCGACCCTCCTTTCAAGATTGTAATCTAGTAAATAGCTGTGTTCCTGACTTCTGTGACCTGGCCCCATGCCAGTAAGGTTCAGGAACTGTCTGTCATGCATCTGTTCCCGTATCCATTCTCTGAGCACCTTATTGTGCACTAGGAACTATCAAAGGCAATAATGAGAATTCAACTCACTAACTCTCATGAACCTCGGAGTTTATGCGGAGAAACCTGTGGACTTGGGATGACAAAATTAACAGTCGCCTGCTGAATGATGAGCTCTCCACTCTTAATGAAATAGAAGCCAAAGAAGGAAGAGAAGGTGGTGACGAGAGAGGCCGGAGAAGCCTTTGTTACTGAGCAAAAGGGCTCGTGTGCCCGTGGGACAGAAAGCCAAACTCTGATGGCGGGTGTTTGCAGCAAAGCAAGGGTTTATTGCTGGGTGCCAAGCAAGGGAGTGGGAGACAAGTCTTGGATCCACTCCTAACTGGTCTTTGAGTGACGGGTTTTTATAAAGGGGAAGAACTAAGAAGTTGGGATTAATCATCTTCTTGTCACATTTCTTAATCATAGTTTTGGGAGGCCAAATGCCTACAGTTTACAAGTCTCTGGTCTGGTGGCCCATGATCTAGGGGGTCTGGTAGCTCACCTTGCCCTGGAGAAACAACCTGAGTCTTTATGTTAACATCCAGACATAATGTTATTGACCACAGCACTTTTAGTCCTCTGACTCTGTTTGATTATTGTTAAGTTAGCACAGGATTGAGGTCAGAGGCAACAAGAAAGGGGATAACATTTTGGATAGAGAGGTTAATCATAAACTCGGCAGGGGAACTCGGTTTTAGGAGCACTTGGTTTCACCTTCTTGGAGGAGCTGAGACTTCATGTAGCAATGAGAGAGGATGTGCTCAGAACAGCACAGTTCAACTGTAATATGACGCAAGCCAGAAATGTCATTTTAAGTTTTCGAGTAGCCACATTAAAAAACTAAAAAGAAATAGGCGAAATTCATTTTGATATGTTTTATTTAACCTAATACAACCGAAGTATCAATATTATTATTTCAACATGTAAGCAATATAGAAATTATTAATGAGGTATTTTACCGTCTTTTTTTTTTTTTTGTACTGAATCTTTGATGATTTTAGAGGTGTATTTTACACATACAGCTCATCTCGCTTTGGACTAGCCACATTTCAAGTGCTCAATAGCAACATGTAATGGACATCACAGGAGGGTGGGTAGACAAGCAATTCCACATAGCTGTATTAACCCTAAATATATGGGTCTCAGTGCAGCTGTCACGGGAGGGAAAAGCCCTGGGCCCAAGGAAGCAGACACACTATGGGAAAATGAGGAATAAAAATAAGTTAAGTTCCAGGGACTTAAAAGACTTGGCACAGGGAGGTACCCATGTTTTCTGACACAACAAATTGTAAATGGCTCTGGGAGAAAAGAGGCCCTGAATAGGAGCTGCATTTCCAGAGAAATGAGAGTCCTTAAAGCTGTCTGAATAGAAAATAAGGTTATCATTATTCCTTATCATTAGAAGAGAGAAGAATATTAAAAGGGTTCAGTTCAGCTTGAATAAAAAAGATAAATTTCAAGGAAACTGGCGTACAGTTTATCCATGGCTGAATTTGCTGTAATAAAGTCAGCCAGGGAATAAGCCCGGTGATTTACAGGGACCTTGCTTCTGTAAAATTTACAAACTGCTGTGATAAAATGTCACCTTTTATGATGCATTCCACCCGGGCTGCGTATATAAAAGGCACTACAATGGAAAGAGTTGCAAAAACAAAGCAGTGGCCTGGCTCCCCAGCTGCCTTTGTCTGCTTTTCCAGCAGAACTGGGGATTTATGGAAAGATGACCCAGCCACTCGCCTTTTACCGTTGTGGTTTGCAAACTGCCAGTGAAATGGCATCATTTCCTTTGGTTTTATTTTGCCTCCTCAGGGACTGCTTTCAATAATTTCGACTAGGAAAGCTTGGGGTGGGGTGCAAAAGGCTGGGATGAGAGAGACAAGACCCCTGATTCCAAGGGTTTCCAATCCAGTGGGGAAAGCAAGCATGCCCCCGAGTGATTTAACACAAATGTGGCAGGTAGGAACGTTTAATACAATTCATGTCATAATCCTTTACTTTTCTAGATCAAAATTTATCTGCTCTGAGTCTCCATCTGCCTGTTTGGTGGGAAATTAAATCCCAGTCATTCCTGGGGTTCCTTCCCTACTCTATGAGATCATAGATGAATCCTGGGCTTTCACAGTACCCCAAGCCCAGGAGAGCCAGGTCCTCGGGCCATGATTTGTCCATCTTCACATTTGTCCTTTTGCCTTCACAGTGGCCCTGTTGAGAATGATCCTGTCCGTCTGCCTCTCAGTCCTCGTGTTCTGGGGGAATCACAGGGATAGCCCTCTGGTACCTCCCGCAGTGACCGCAGCCATCCACCCAACAGCCCCAAACAGATCTCCTGTCCCCACCCACCCAGGGCACTGCCTCTCAGTGAGGCCACTGGCGTCTCGCCTTAACACCAGTCTCAAAGGAAACTTCACTCTCCTCAAGTCGGTGGCTTCTCTCTCCCCTCTCAGCACTCAAATCCATGTCCCCTTTTCAGCAACCCCAGCTCTATGTTCCTCAGTGGGTCTGAAATATAAATTCTGTGTGTGTGTGTGTGTGTGTGTGTGTGTGTGTGCACATATGTGCATGTATGTGTGTAAAGATAAACTTGGATCTTGAAAAAAAAGCAATGTTGGCTCCTTTGTCCCGAGGTGGATGTAGGGAAATCAGTGTTCACACCAGTTACTTAGTTTCTCTTCTGATAATTTTTTTGGCTATACTAGGTAGACAAGGATCTGTGCTATAACGAGGCTAGAAGCAAAGTGCCTGGGGATGTCAAGGGTGAGAGAGAGGACTTTGAACATGGAGGAGCCAGGGGAGGCTCCAGGGAAGAGGTGAGGTCTGATCAGGCTGTAAAGGACAAGAGAAGCTTGCTCTGTAGGCAAGGTCAGTTCAGGCGAGGTTAATTCAGGCCTGAGCTGGGCCTGCAGTGGGGGGATGGGCCAGGAAAGAACCTTCCCTTTGTGTGTGGGTGAGGTGGGAGGCTGTGGAGGAGGAGGAAGTGGGGCTACAGGGTTTGGATACAAGGAAGAGGGGTGGTGGCTGCTGTGTGGGCTGCTAAGCAACGTGAAATGTACTGTCATGTGGCTGTATCAAGTACTTCAGCTCATCCTTGGCAGTTCTCAAGTAGTAGATGTAATGTAGCTTATGAAACTGGATACGTGGTATGTGGGTGGCACTGAAAACAAAAATATATTCCTGAGACGCTGCCACAAAAATGTTTGTCCATCAGATACCAGGAAAAAATCCAGGCTGTCATAGCCAGACAGGTACTTGGATAACTTTATCCAAAGTGTGCTCCTTGACATGAACTTACCCGATACCTAACTCTCCATTGCACCGAGGGCCTGGGGCAGTGTGCAGCACTGAGGTCCCTCCCAATACCCTAATCCCTACCCACTCCCCTCGCCCCTCTTTCTCTGTTGTGCAGGTACTGATGTCCGGCTCCTGCCTGTTAGACCTGGCAATCCTGGAAGGTGGAGGGCCAGTCTCTCAGGAGACAGAGTCCAACAGAGGCTCCTGGGGTTGCATTGGCCAGGGAGGCTGGCAGCTGGAGACAGGCTTTCAGGAAGGAGAACCCCAGGATACGGTAGTGGGAAAACCACTATTATAGTCAGTAGCAAGTTGGGAACAGACAACAAAACAAGCAAGCAATCCATTTAGAGGCAAGGAGAATTGAGAGTAAATCAGTTCAGGAATGGGATCAGGTCAGTGGTTCAGAACCCAGGCTTAATCAGCAGCAGAATACTGAATTCCTTGGTTACGTACTGCTTGGTATGTGTGATGCTGGGTGGCCGTGGGGATTTGCAGGGACTGTAGACCTAGTTTGCTAAAGAGGGAATGAAGCTGGTTGCTTTGAACTTCCACTTCCCCTGAGATCTGAACCCTCTTAGCTGGAAAAGGGAAACATCAGCTTCCTTGTTCCACTCTCCCTTGGTTAGAAGGTGCCAGGGGGTCTGGTAGGAGAGTAGCCTGGACGGCTGGATAAGGTCCCAAATCTAAACTGTTGGGCAGCCCTTCTGTGTCCTGGTTCTCTGCCTCCTCAGTCATCAGGCTTCGGGAACTGTCCATTAAGGATCTGTCACTTGCAAAAGATGTATCTCCCAAATTAAGAGTTTAACTAGATTTTATTCTGGGAATTGAGCAAGAATTGGCAATAATTTAGCTTATAAAACTGTAGTTTAATGAAAGTATAGGACAATAGGCCTGGAAGAGGCTTTTTACTATCATAAGATGAGAGTTTCTATGGGTGTTCTGACAGATTTACTGTTGTTTAAACTTAATAAACGATTTCTGTTTTAGCGTTGTTACTGTTCCCGTGGTTATAGGACACTCTATATTGTTTTATTATATTATCCCTCCCCCTCGGTTTTTATGGTGGCATTTTTCTCTTTGCTTAGCTTGTAAATATACACATTTCTTCTGATCCTCCCAACTCTTCCAGGCACATGTAGAAATACCAGGTTGTCAGTACATGGGGTGGAATTTGCCCCAACCCATCCTTCCTTTCTTCCTTCTGGCTCATAAGGCCAGATTCTTCTTGAAGTCAGTACCCTCCTCCCAAATTGTTTTCATGTCTTCCCTCAAGCCATCCAAATAAAAATAACAGTTATAAGGTCTTATGCTTATAAAGCATTTTTAGCTTTAAAATATGTTGTCTGGTGTGACCTTTATGATTGTCTGTGTGGTGGCCCATATGGAGGATGGGGATGTGTTACTGTGTCCATTTTACATTGGGAAATGCAGTTCTCAGAGGATAAATAGGATGCTGAGGATTGCTTAGCAAGTCAGTGGTAGAGGCTGGACCAGAGCTCAGGTTTCCTGGCCGGTGGTCAAGGCACTTCCCAGGTTGGAAGGGCTGGGTGGAGGCAGAAGGACCAGTCATCAAAGTGGTAGCCTGTTGGCCATGGAATACTCCATCGCTGTTCCATTACCCACTCAACAGATTATACAGAGCCTTAGCCTCTCTTTTCTTCTCTTCTTATTCCCCAAGAGAGAAATCGCTGCCAGGAAGGAAAAGCAAATTTAAATCTATATCCTTCACTGTCACTGGACAGAGCCCATCAACATTAGGTGGACAACAAGGTGGTCAACATTATGTAGGGGAGTTAGGACCGGCTGGAAGGGAAACCAGATCAAGTAGGAAAGGAATGGAAGAGAACCAATACCTGTGCCTGCTACCTCGTCTCAGTTAATTCTTTTAACAACCCTGCAAGGTAGGTGAGTCCCAACTTCAAAAGACAAATCTGGACAAAAAGAGTCAGGGACAAAAATGGGGGTCAAGCTCCCAAGCACGTGACAGCACTAGATTCAAATTTTCCTCTAAAACCCAGAGTCTTGGGCCCCTGTCCACTTGTCCACCTTTTACCCGTTTTTCTTCCTCAGTACCCAGGAGCCCATGTCTCTCATCAGAGTCCCCATTCTCTCCCAGGACTAGGGGTTTAAAATTTGGTAACATCTGATCAGAGTCAAAATATTGTTAAGAGATAAAGGGCTAACAAACCTAAACCTTTTGTCTATATTTGAATTTTAAAGAAGATTAAGTAAACTATTGTTTTAGATAAACCTTTTTCTGGAGGATGATTTGGGATGGGAAAAGGTGAAATGACTGTTCCTGGAGCCTCTGGCAGCCAATCAGGATGAAGCTGCAGTCCTCATCCCTCAACATCCATCAGCTGCCGGCTCCTCAGATGTGATGGAAAGATCTTTTCCAGTTCTAACACTCTATGTTTCTGTGACTGAATTCACCTAAGTTGGCCTCAGTCTGGGCCTGGACCCTGTGCTCCGTCCAGGAAGGACACGCACCAAGCCTATGCTTCTCATCTAGCTTTTTATTTGTTGCAGCTGGTCCCTTACCCAGTTCACCTCCTCCTTCCTGTGGATAGGCTCAATTACAGCCCTCGGGGAATTTCCTGCCCAAAGTCCTTAACCCAGCCGAAGATCCAGAGTCTGGGGGAGAAGGGAGCTTTGGCTTATCAGGGTTCACACTCTCTACTGTGTCTCTTTATGTTTTCCCTCCCTCTTAAGTCTTTTAAGATTTCTGGGATTTGAGTTTCAGAATGATAGGGAGAGAGCGCTTTTCCTAGAGACTGGGCATTCTCCTTGACCTGTAAAGATCCCGTTTACCTCTCTAGTTTACTGAGGCTTCGTACGGTGTAACTTTCTTTCCTCTCTTCTTTTCCTTTCCTTCCCTCCCCTTCTTCTTTTTTTAAATTCGTTCATAAGGTTTTTGCTGAACCCTATCAGAGGGAATGCTAAGCAGGATGGATCACGGGGGTCACCCTAGGAAACACTGTGATGTTCTTAGGGTCCGTGCCCTGCCTGGTTCAGAAGTGCCGGAACTGCTAACTTGGGGTTGAACTTCGGGATTTCTTATATTCCAGGAGAGTATTTTTCCTATTATTAGTAGTATTCTTTTTTCTGCTCTATCAGCATGAGCCTTCCTAGCTCCAGGTGACTATCTGATTCACCACCAATATTTTAATTTCAGCCAATTCTGCTATTTCTCTGAGCTCCAAGTCAGCACCCCAAATCTCAGCATCGTAATTCTGAGAGGAGGTGTAGGGCATGGGCCCAGGCTCCGATACGGCTGGTTACAACCCACAGTCATTATTCTGTAAGCACAGAATTGAATTTGCACTAAAAACCAACAGCCAGGGCCCAGACAGCTTTTGGGCAACGATTGTGGATCCCTGACAATAAAGTGCTGCCGAAAATTGTTTGAGGAGGTGACAGATAGAGTCAACGTATCACTTTATGAAGTATTTACTGAGATATTAAGATCCTTCGGGTCAGTGACTGTGTTTTACTCATCTTTAATTCCCAGTGCAGAGCTCAGCTCTGAGAATATAGAGGCGTGAATACTTTGAGTAGGATTAATGAATAAGTGAATGGATAAATCTGTGCATGGCACTGATTGTAGAGAGGCGAAATCAAAGGCTGGGAACATTTTCAAGAGGCCGTGGTAATCGTAGGATAAAATGACATGGTGATTGATCACATATGGAGGGAAGGAAATAATAAAGATTGATTTTAAGTGTATTATTAAAACTTTGGAGACATTATGGCTTTGGAAATAGAAGAGATAGATAAGACTGCTGGATTGAGGTGGGGGGAGGAGATGTCAACATTAGTATAGGAATGTAGAGATTGAAGTGATACTGGGACATCCAGATGAACACACAGAACAGGCAGCTAGAGAGAGGATGGGAGATCAAGACAGAGGTCTGGGCTTGGGGTGGGGATGCTGACGTTCTTTTCTAGTAGGTGGTATTTTCTGTGGAAGAAAATTAGATATCTAAGGGAGGGAGTGCAGAGAGAATAAAGGAATGTCTGAAGAATGTGACTCGATGGGAAACTATGAAGTCTTTATATGGGGCTGATGGGTTAGTCTAAATATACTTCAGTGACAGAAAACTAAATTAGTTATGGTACCATTTCCAATGCTATACACCAATTCCTGATGACCACTGTTTAAGAGTACTTCTGTCTGCAAGCCAAGAATGAATCTTTAGATGTGGTATAGAGATCCACCCATTCATCTACCCTCCCATCCATGTCTGTTTACCTCCACATACCTCCATCTATCCATCCTTCCATCAACCTACCCTCCCACTCACCCATCCATAATCTCTCCAACATTTATGGAATGGCTTTTCTAGGGTAGGCTAATGAACAGAGACTTTTTAGCATTACTGATAAATCTTAACACACAGCCACATTTGCACTGAGTCTGCCCACATGTGTGTCCCGGTAGTACCAACTCCTCAACATGTCTATCTCCTTTTCCTTCTGCTCCAGATCATATGAAAATGTGACACCCCACAACCTGCTGTGTCCTTGTAAATTTCCCTTCTGTAACCACTTCTCCCTCTTGAGCTTTCTTTTTTTCTGTTTTGTTTTGGTTTTTTTTTGCGGTACGCGGGCCTCTCGCTGCTGTGGCCTCTCCTGTTGCGGAGCGCAGGCTCTGGACGCGCAGGCTCAGCGGCCATGGTTCACGGGCCCAGCCACTCTGCGGCATGTGGGATCTTCCCGGACCAGGGCACGAACCCGTGTCCCCTGCATCGGCCGGCGGACTCTCAACCACTGCGCCACCAGGGAAGCCCTTGAGGCTTCTTGTTACCAGCTCAGTGTAGCTCCTGTCCAAGCCTGCTCTTCCCAGGAGATGCCTCTGTTTTCAGTCCACCTCCCAAACAAAACAAAACTTAGGACAAAGTCAGTAACCCTAGAATTCCATTCTCTGGTAATCCTTTTGCAACTGCCCATCTGCTGGCGGGCGGGGGTCGGGGGGGTGGAGGGGGTGTGTTCCTATTTATAGAAGGAACTTAGAGTGAGATAGCTTACCTTGAAGGGCTAATAGCAACTGTGGTTGACTCATGGGGAGATATTTGGGTAGGGCGTCTTCCCAGAGCTCGTCCAGCTACTCTGTGATGCCTGTTCTGTCAAGGCTGGTCTTTGAACAAGTCACAGTGGTTAACACCATGGACCTTGGAATTGAATAAGCTTGATCTGAAGCTGGCTTTGCCAGTTCGCATCTGTTTGACCTTAGATACTTTCTGTTACTTCTCTGAGCCCCCTTTTCTGCATTACCAAAGTGCTGATGGTATCTATCTCACAGGGCTGAATGAGAGTTAAATGGAACAGTAACAATATAGCTGTTTATCTGTGGTGCTTAGTGTGTACCAGGAACCAGTCTAAGTGATCACTATGGGAATTACATAATTTAATCCCTTATAACAACTATATTATCCCCATTTGGTAGCTAAGGCTCAGAGGGGCTAAGTAACTTGCCAAGGTCACACAGTTAGCGAGTGGCAGAGTTGAGCATGACTCTGACAGTAAGATTTTGTAGCCATGCTCTTAACCAGTTCACCATATTGCCTCCTAGATCGTGAGGGTTCAGCCCTTGACGTGTGGTTAGCACTCAGTAACTGTCAACCATTACCGTACAAATATCCTCCCTAAGGCCTCAATTTATTCAGTGCTTTTACTCATTTACTTAGTCACTCACTCAATTTCTAGGATATAAGTTCCATGTGGGCAGGAATGGGATTTTTGTCTGTTTTACTTAACTGTTGCATTCTTGGTGTCTAGAACAGAGGTTGGTATAGAATAAGCACTCAATAAATTGGTAAATGAATGCATCTACTCACTCACCCATTTGTCAGAAAAGGTGTATTAAGTACCTTCTAAGTGTGAGACTCTGTGCCGGGTGCTGTGACGGGTTAGAGTCTCTGACCTCAGGGAGCTCATGATCTGACAAGGGAAACAAACTTGTGAGCCGGTAACTCAATTTCAATATGATGTATCCAAGCGTTACCAAGCGCTGGGGTGAACGGATGAGACCCCTGTCTATTCCTTTGGGATGCCGCCTAATGTTCATTTAGTGTTGCTCCCTGCTGTCTCTCAAGTCAGCAAATTCCTGTCTATGAGAGTGAGTTTACATTCAGCCGGATGAGGTACAAGTTCCTGCAAAGAGGAGGAGGAGGTGGCAGCAGGGCTGAGGCTGGAAGTGTTTTGCTGTGCAGGCTGTGCACTGCACAACCCTAGGGGGTGCCATTCATGTAGACCCTGACGGGAGGGCTGCCATTGTAGCTGTGCAGCATGGTAGCCCTGTGACAGCAGCCTTTAAGGCCACCTCTGAATCATTCCTTTCACTAGGGACCTTGGGGATTGCAGGTGACTAAGACAGAACCTCTGAGGGCACTTCCCAATGCATTTTTCTTGGTCCCAGTGACCTGTGTGAAGAGCCAGGCACATAAGCAGTATGAACAGCCTGCATTGCTAAAGGGAATGAACTCCACTGGGGTCCAGTTGCTGTTTAAGCCTTAGTTGGGTGTGGGCCACAGTGACATCACTGACATCATCAGGGGCATGACTCTGACCTCCAGGTTTCTCCTTATGACAACCTTGGGCACCTTTTATTTGCCACATACTCTCTACTCAGTACCATATTGTCACCTAATAGGGTGGGGAGCAAGTTCAGTCCTTGGCAACCTAGTGGAATTGAAATGAGCAGTTTTGGGGTTTTTTAAAACAAGTTTTCTCATGCTTTCTCAGCTCTTCCTACTGGGAACTGGGGCGAAGCTTCTGAAACTCATTACCCTGGGATGGCAGGGACTGCATGACAAGGGGACCCTAGGGTTGTAGCAGAAGACTTTGGAAAACAGTGATACTTGTCCCCAGAGGGAGGAGGATGCTCCAGTGATGGGATTTTTGTCTTGCTGAGTAGGCTGTGTCCCTTACATTAGAGCTTATAAACGTGCCCTATATCTGGGCATGGGGCTCCTGGTACGGTGTGTGCCGCATCCTTCTTTCCAGGACCTAATGCCACCGTATGGGGTTTTGAGGCAACCACAAAGCTTGGCCCTCTCCATGGCAAATTAGTTCCTGTCTTCTGACCTGGAACTCCAAAGAATGGGTCAGTGTTTCAGAGTATGGTGGAAAAGTTAGAAAACTGAGCCCTAGACTTGTCTCTGTCACTCTCTGGCCATGTAAGTTTGGGGTAAGTCAATTTCCATTCTGGGTCACAGTTTCTCCATCTGTAAATGGTATCATCACATCACTTAGGTCTTCCTCCTTGAGCTTTTATGAGGATAGAACAAGATAATGAATGAGAAGGGATTGGAAGCAATATTTGTGCTATAGGAAGGAGTCATGTTGCATGTTGGCTGTTTCAGCATAGTTTGACTTGATCACATGGGCCTCTGGACACAGAGAGGTGCTTTTTAGTTCAGATACCAGGGATTGAGCCCAGTGGTAGGTAGGACCAGTGAGAAGCATCTTAAGCTTCCTTTGGAATAAAGAGTAAAGTCTGGATTTTTAATGGGCTACATTAGTTAGGGTAATACTGGTGGCTGTAAGAAATAAAACCCCGAAGTATCAGTAGCTTAAAACACACTAGAAGTTTGTTTCTCGCTCATTAACAATCAAATGCATGTCAAATGCATGTGTTTATTGTCAGTGGGTGGATTTTCTCCTTGCAGTGTTTGGAGACCCAGGTTTCTTCCATCTTGTGGCTTCACCATCCCCTTAGGGCAGTGGTTCTCAAGCTTGGTTTCCCTTGCAGCTTTAAAAAGGATTCTTGGTTCCCACCCCAGAGATTCTGATTTAATTGGTTTCTGGTGTGGCCGTTACGTTGGGTTTTTTTTTTTTTAAAGCCTCAGGTGATTCTAATGTGTAGTTGACGTTGGGCACGCCCACACTCCGTGGCGTCCTCGCACTCCGTGGCGTCCTCGCACTCCGTGGCGTCCTCTCCTTTCGACCATGAGAAGGAGAAAGAAACAAAGAAGAGGGTGCATTTACTTCTTAAAAACGTCAGCCCATGTTTGGTGGACATCGCTTCTGCTCACCACCCTGGCTGCAAGGTAGGCTGTGAGAGACGGCCCCAGGTCCGGCGCTGTTTCCCCATTTCCCAGCAATGGTTGTGTACTTTGGAAGGCGAGCATTTTGGTCTGTTATTTATCTGTGTCCCCGGGGCCAACAAATTGACTTACCCAGATGCTAAGAGACCTAACCTGTGGCACAGAAGCTTCGGGCTGTAGTCAGTTCAAAGAGGCTTTCCTGAGGGTTGGCAGAGGAAGGGGTATCACCTAATTGTCTGGGGTTTGGTGGCGTGGCCACCCACTTTCTTGTTTATATCCTGGGATTAGAGAATAGTTTCTTGTTGTAAAGAGCACAGACTTTGCAGGCAGGCAAACTTGGTTGAAATCCTCACTTACTGTTATTAAACTTGTGGTTTGGGGCATGTTAATCAACATCTGTAAACTTCACTCTTCCCAAATGTAAAGTATATATAATTACATCTAAGTTGAAAGGTTTTATAATAATCACACACGAATGCCTACCTTGCCTTAAATAAGATAATGTCTGTTATGGTGCTAAGAATGACAGGCATAGGGCAGGGGTAGGGTCCTTGGAGGTCTTCTCTCCTCTCAGAAGGGAGGGATGGCGGGGCTCCCTGCAGTGGCGGGGAACCAGGGAGTGAGGAGAGAGGCTGAGTTTCACTGCTAGGCTGGGAAGCAGCCTCAGGACCACACTTGCCCGGTTAGGTTGGAATAATGGGACTGGCTTCCCCCAACAGATGGGACCCCCCTGGATCAGGCTTCTCTGCTCAGTCCAGGGGCATCAGCCCCCTCTTTCCTTTATATCTCCCCAGTCCCAGCTCCCCACCCCGCCAAGGAGGAGACTTAACTTCTAGGTCCTAAGCAGCTTGGGAGAAAGACTCCTACCCCGGAACAAGACTGTTGCAGCCGGGCTTGGGCTCATCAGAAGCCTGGCTGGAGGCTTCCCGCTGGGGTTGCTGCAGCTGCCGCCTGGGGCTGTTGATGAGGAAGATGGGGAGATAGCAGGACGCCTTCCTGTTAGTGCCTGTGAAGAGCCGGCCTGTGCAGATAACAGCCTGTCAGCTCATAGCCTGGAGTGTGACAAGACTGCCTTTGTGTGGCTCTAATTAGTTCTGTATGTGTCTGGTTGGCAGTGGCGGTGGGGAGGACAGTGGCTGCCGGAGAAGAGAGGCCTGGGCAGGACTGTGGAAACTGACAAAGATGCTTTTGGGGGGCTTTCCCTCTCCCGTCTTCACGACTCTTTTCAGCTACTCAGCCCCTTTGGTTTCTACCACAACCCCTTTCTCCGTGGGTTGACGTGGATGAGGTGGGGCTGAGGTTACTCCAGGTTATTTGAGGTGATTATCTCCTAGGATCCCAAGACAGGAAAGGTGAAGCAGCTTCTGCTGGGGGGTAGGGGGGCGCACTGCCTGACATCTCATGCTGATGGGTCTGCCACACTCCGGGAAGACGGCAGCAGGACTACAACATCATCAGTACCCCTGGGGAACCACCCCCCCCCCCCCACCGCTCACCTTATAGTTTCTCTTTTGGGGTCCTTTAAGACCTTATCTTTTTGTTTCTCCTGGTATGCAAGTCTGCAGATAAAGCTTCTGTGGTCCTTCGTACAAATTGCTGAAAATGACATCAAGCACCTAGTGTGTGCAATGCACTGTGCTTGACACAGTTTCTAGTGATGGTTCAAGCTTCACAGCAGACATTCAGGGTGTCTATTTTTATCCCATTTTTACTGATGAGAAGAGGGTCCTGGAGAAGCTGAGGAATGTGTCAAGTGTCATACATCTTGTTGAGAGGTGCTGGACTGTCTGTTTTTCAAAGCTGCCTCCTCTGTGCTCTGGTCCCCAGCTGGTTTTCTAAAGCACCTTTGTAGATGAACAGTGCATTATATAATAAGAGAAGGCATGCTGTTTTATGAGGCAGAATTTTATAATCCCGAATCCAAACATATCATTCTCTATCCTCTTAAAAAAAATTATTATCTGGAGTTAGAAAATTAAACCTAAGATCCCAACATGCCTCCTGCATCTCCTTGGCCTAAGATTGCTTTTCCCAGATGACACCCCATTATTTTGGTACAATATTCAGCAAGCCCAGTCCTATTTCCTCTTATACTCTGGCCAACCAGTACTAAGCAGTTTCAGTTTGTTTCTTAAACTGTGTTCTCAGCCAGTGTCTAAGATGGGGCTCAACCAATATGATGGGATATGGTGAGTGTGTGAGCCGTCTGGGACAGAAGGATCAGAAGTTCTGGAGGGCGTGTGTATATTTTAAAAAGCATATTCAATGTTGTAATTACTTTGATTTGTTTTAGTCATAATACTTGTGATAATGTTAAATAATAGTCATAAGTTAATCCTGAGAAATATAAAAATTTACAATAATGTGTGAATATTGAACATAAAATGACCTTTCTCCAAATATTTTAATTCTAACATTAATTCTAATGTGGCTGTGACAAAGGAATGATGAAATGTCTACAATGAGGCAGGCCAGTGAGAGAGATGAGAGGGAGAAGTTATAGGAGCCAGAGGGTTTCTGGGACTCACCCTCAAGTCATCCCCCGCAGAGCCCAAGGACAGGTTTGAGTAGCTTGGGGAGATTAGAGTCCTCAGTCCCCCTCTTGACTCTCCAGGTGGTAACTGTCTCCATGAATGCTCTTTAGAAAACTTCCATCAGGTGGTGTGTTTGTGGTGGGGATGCGGGGATAATGAAGGGCAGGAGAACTTGTTTGGAATGGAGGGCGAACCCATTGGAATGGAGAGAAAACCCGCTGGACCATTTTGTTCTAATTGTCAGGGAGGACATGGTTGCAGGTATACTCACAATGTGTTGACTTGTGATCAGTGTGTAGAGGAAGCAGGACTTGTGTGGGAAAGAGAACACCACATCACCTACCTTCAGATGTGACTCATTGAGGAGCTCTTTCTCGGCCCCTGGAGGACTGTTCTGAAAAGCTGCATGGCTCCTATGCTCATCCTCAGGAAATACAGTCCAGTGGACTCGATCGGTTACACTACTCAATCCAGGAATCAGAATATCCAGTCCAAAATACGTATTAAGTCTTGAACATAGGAGCTCTTCTCCTGCGTCACCCCCACGATTGCACCTGTCTCACTCTGGAAGTCCCCACGTAGGACTTGCCTTGTGCTTCTCCTGCCCACCCTGAGCCTCTGTTTGTTGCTGTTTTGATCTCCTAGGGACTGGTGTGAGAAGAGGGGAGGGCATAGCTAGTTTTCATTCGCTGGGTGGCTGCATTCCTCCCGGGACTGGAAAGTAGTTAAAGAAGCCTTTGAGTGTTGACTACTATTGGTAAGCTCTTTGGGGTTTCCCTGCTGGGTCCCCTTCCCTGCCCTGCTATTCCAGGTGTTCCCTTGGGGTTCCTTCCTCAGCTCCTGGACACTGTGTGCACTTTCAGCCTCTTTCAGCTGAGGGCTTCCCATCCTTCCAGGCCACTTCTCAGGGCCCACGATGACCCCATGCCGGTTTTCATCCGTGGGTGGCGCATGTGTGGCTCACAGGGAGATCTTCCAACATTCCTTGGGAGTACAGGTGCATCCTAAAGCAGTGACCTCTCTCAGCTCCCACCAAGCAGTTGCTCTTTCTTGACTTTTACATTTCCTGGGCAGGAATAAGACCTCAGTCTACAGTCCCTGTGATCTTCCCGGACGTGAGTCAGGCACCTGTCTTCAGCATCTCCCAGCTGCAGAAATCGCACTTCAGAGCATCCAGTGGTTGCCTTGGGGCCCTCCTCTAGGTGAACTGTTAGAGGCAGCACATCCCTGTCCCTGAACAGAGAAGGGCAGGGAGGGGAATCACAGCTCACAACCCCTCTCTCCGAGGAGATCTCAACCAACTTCTCTTAAAATCCTTCTCTAACCCAGTTTTGTATCCTTGATCTTGTTGTGGGGTCCACACATCACGGACTAGTTTCTCCTTCATTTTCTGTAAATTCTTACCCTATGTGTGTCTGCTTGGGAGGTCTGCTTACCAATTCCTTTGGTATCCCGATATCTATGGCATTTCTGTCAAAACTGCAGCAGAAAGAATGCTGTTCTAATATCCTTTGCATGATCCATCTGAATCTGGCTGTCATTCTTCAAGTAGACGCTTTGCTGAGTGGAGATACAGGAGACTTGACAGCCGTTGATCTGAGGGTTCCCACTATACCAGTCACAAAGCAGTAGGGATTGGGGGTGGCATAGTACAGAAGGGCACAGGTGATCAGGGGAAATAAATGGACGGAGGAAAGGGCACCTGATGTCCCCTGTGGTGATAGAATCCCTTGGCTGAGGCTTTGACCCCATGTGAGAACTGCCGTCTCCCAGGGGTGGGACTCTAACCCTTCGATCGGCATCAGCCCATGTCCCTAAGCCACAGGCACTTGGCAAGGGCACAGGGCTCCCCTTGGAGCAGGAGGGGGCTTTCTGGGATGCTAACACTTTGATTCACTGCAGAACCTCCAAAGCACATCCTCCATCATGGTCCTGACGTGGCCTTTTCTCAGCTCCTTGTGCATTTTATCACTGTGTCCTGTTGAAGTCAGGTATAAAAATGGGCCAAATTTATGCAGCTCTTGGGGGCAGGGCCCAGGGATGAGTGCAGGTTGCCTGAGTCCTGGGGCTGGCAAATCCAAGGGGATGTCCCCATTGCCAAGAAATGCCTCTTGCATTGCAAGCAGTTTGCCTAGTAGAGAGCTCCACTCTGAGTGAGGACCTCAATATAGAGCTCTGAGGAGGCACAAACTCCTTCAGAATCTCCATGCTTCGGTCTGTTGGCTCCTTGCAGTGGAAAGCAGCACCATGCAGGGTTTAGGAACCCTATTCCCGGGTTCAGGTGACCTTGGTTTGAATCTCTACAATTTAAATGTCAAATTGTATAATGTTGAGCAAGTTTTTCTCTGGGCCTTAGTATTCCCATCTGGGAAATGGGGGAGTAATAGCAACATGATTAATTGAGAAAAATCCTTGTAAATCACATGGCTCATAACTCTCTCTCTAACCATTACTCCTGTGAAATTACATTGTGGAAGCCCCAGAAAGACACTAGTTGGTACTCAGAAACAACTCCTTCTGAACTCGTTATGTTATTGGCCTCTTGTCTGTCCTCCTTTTTGCCCCCCCTACATCTCCTTTCACTTTGGCACATAGAACTATTGCCAGATGAATTATTTGAAATGAAAACATTTTAACTTATTTGAACTCTCAAAAAATTAAAAGGCCCTATGTTTCATTCACCAAAACAAACCAACAAAAACACAAACCAGCAACAACGCTTCTCATCACTGCCCCCCTACCCTCACCCAAAATACACACACAGCACTCCACAGGCAACCCAGGTAGTGGGAGAATCTTTCTTGGGGATAGACCCTGAAGTTGTCAGTCAACCACAGAATTAATAATATCCACGCCCCCATGGTTTTAGCACAAGGGCATGCTGTTTCATTCCATCGGGGTGCAGGTTCTGTCTTCCTTGGAATTGCATTTCCCTAAAAGCAACCTGGATTAGTGAGCAAGGGGCAGTGAGAAGGAGCCCCATTAAACTGGGCAATCCTGTTTAGGAACCATGTTTGATCCCCAGTTTTCCCTGCCCACATACCCCCAGCCCCATCTACCATCTTAATATTTGTAGTTGCAGTTTGCTGCTCCAGTAGAAAAAGCCAGAGTGTTCACAAATTGCCTCATAAAAGAAACTCCATTTAGAAAGTCTTATTCACTAAGGATTTATTAGCTCTTTACACCCTGGAAGCCTGGAGTTTTGATTATTCCAGAAATCCCTAAGTTTTAATTACTTAAATAGATGGTGGGGGTGGAGATAGGGCCGACATCTCTACAAATTCATTGTCCAAGAAGATTAACAGTAAAATGTGCAGGTAATGTAAGCTCTGTATGTGGCCAGAGGCAGGGTGGAGCAATAAAGAAAGGTCCCACTTGAAGAGTTAAGTGTCAGTAGGAGGCAACCTTGTCAAGGTGGTGTCAAGGGTCCAGATGAGTAGCTGTGAGCTGAATGGTATAATGGTGAGAGCCAGGTGTTGAGAGGAGGATTGGTCAGGGTACAATGGGCTGGTCAGGGAAGGCTCCATGGAAAGCAGGATTTTAACTGGGCCTACAAGCATGAGTTTTATTTGGACAGGCAAAGAGGAAGGGGAAATGCTTCAACTTTCTATCTCCCTCTACCCTGCCCCCAAAGCTTAAGAACTGAGTAACTAATGCAGGTCTAAGGGAAAATAAAAGTTGGAAGTTATTTAGTACTGGAAGTACAATCCAGAGCAATTAGGCAAGAAAAAGCAATAAAAGGAATCACAAATTGGAAAGGAAGAAGTAAAATTGTCACTATTTGCAAATCATATATGTAGAAAACCCTAGAGACTCCATGAAAAACCTGTTAGAAGTCACGAACAAATTTAGTAAAATTTCAGGGTATAGAATTGTTGCACAAAAATCTGTTGCATTTCTATGCACTAATAATGAACTATCAGGGAAATTAAAACAATCCCATTTACAATTGCATCAGAAAGAATAAAATACCTGGGAATAGATTTAACCAAGGAAGTGAAAGACCTGTATGTTGTAAACTACAAGACATTAATTGAAGAAATTGAAGACACAAATAAATGGAAAAATATTCCATGTTCATAGATTGGAAGAATTAATAGTTAAAATGCCCATACCACCCAAAGCAATCTACAGATTCAATGCAATCCCTATCAAAATTCCAATGACATTTTTCACAGAAATAGAACAAACCTAAAATTTGTATGGAACCATAAAAGACCACGAATAGCCAAAGCAATCTTGAGAAAGAAGAACAAAGCTGGAGGCATCACACTGCCTGATTTTAAAGTATATTACAAAGCTATAGTAATTAACACAATAGGTATTGGCATGAAAACAGACACATAGATAAATGGAATAGAAGAGAGAGCCCAGAAATAAACCCACTCATATATGGGCAATTTCTGACAAAGGATATACAGTGGGGAAATATACAATGGGGAAAAGGATATACAGCAGTATACAATGGGGAAAAGAGCAATTTCTTCAGTAAATGGTGTTGGGAAAATTGGACAGCCACATGTGAATGAAACCAGACCATTATATTAGACCATGAACAAAAATTAACTCAAAATGGATTAAAAACTTGAATGTAAGACTGAAACCATTAAACTCCCAGAAGAAAACATAGTTGGTAAGCTCCTTGGCATAGGTACTGGTGATGATTTTTTGAATCTGACACCCAAAACAAAAGCAACAAAAGTAAAAATAAACAAGTGGGACTATGTGAAACTAAAAAGCTTCTGCACAGTAAAGGAGACCATCAACAAAATGAAAAGGCAACCTACTGAATTGGGGGAAATATTTGTAAATCACATATCTTTATAAGCCCCAAACCTAATTTTGTCCATTTACTTTGTCTACTTTACATTGTCTATTTTATCAGAAGATATTATATCACGCTCTTTACTCAGAGGCTCTTGACCGAACACTGGAAATGAAAAAGAAGTTGATCAATCCTTCCCACCATTCTAGTGCCAAAGCTAGGAGAAATGTCCCACAATCAGCCATGGTCACCACAAAGTGACAAGTTAAGTCCACATAGACCATCCCTATGTTTTCAGGAAGAGCTGAGGTAAAGGAATTCTGAAATAGTTATGTACAGTACAGTTTTGGAGAATCTATTTTTAAAAAAGTTGTAAGTTATGTATGTATTTTTTGTATTTAGTAGCAACTATGGCAGGTGTCTCCTGAATTTTTTTGGTGGGGGGTGTATTTCAACAACCTGAAAAACATCCACAGATGTGGAAGTGGGATCCAAAGACCTCTGAGGACCAAGGAGAGGAGCTGGCACAAAGCCTGTGACTATCACTCTGTAAGAGAGGCTGCAGGGGCACCTCCTGGCCAGAGTCTAGTTTAAGCTATGTGAAAATTAAGGTTTGCCGAGGCAAAGCAAGGAAGGGGAAGAATGGAGATGGAGGGAGGGAGGGCTGCTTGAAGCTGACGCTCTGAGAAGTTCCTGAAAAGAGGAAGAAGATAGAACAATTGGAAGCCGCTCAGTGTAGAAGCAAAGTCTTCCATCTTGATTACGATACCATAGAATCATATCGAGATTAGGCTAAGATCAATGAAATCAATATCAAGATTAGGGATATTAAGAAAAGCTGAAAAGATGTACTTTTTTTTTTTTCCCATTTAGGTCGAGGAAGAATGTTAGATTTCTCTAAAAGTTGGTCTCAATGGGATGAGAGAAATAGGTGAGGGAGATTAAAAGGTGCTAACTTCCAGTTACAAAATGAGTCTTGGGTATGCACAGTGTGGGGAATATAGTCAATAATAATGTAATATCTTTCTGTGGCAAAAAAAAAAAAAGTTGGTCAGCAATGTATTGGCATGTAAAGGGGGAGTGTGAATGCCTGCTTCGGAAGGAGGGACCTCTCTCCTGGGGACTTACTGTGTTGGGTGCCCTCAGCCACTGTATCCTTTGATCATCACAGCTCTGGTGAGATATTCCATTTTATCTTTGTGGAAACTGAGGCTCAGAGAGATCAGGTAACTTGCTTGTAGTCATACAGCTGCTGAGTAGTTGAGGAGGGATTCAAACCCACTCCTTAGGCCATTATAAATTCTACCACCGTTTATGTAGAAACCTTGTTTTTCAATAATGCTCATGTCAGAGGTTTTGTTGTTCTACTTTCTGTGGGTCCTCTGCTGGGGACCTGAAGTAAAACCACCTGAGGACAGGCACTAGCTTGGTTTAATGTGAAGAATCAGCGTCTGTGCCATCCAGTATTTAATAAAGGTTTTCCAAGGATAGGAGGATGAGCTGTGATAATTCATATACAGTGCCTTGCACAGAAGAATTCAGTAACTGTTATCTATCATGACGATAATGATGATGGTAATGAAGATGATTAAACAGTCTCTGCCCAGAAGGATTTCCTCTGACAGACTATTGATTTCTGCAAAAGAATCGGCCTAATAGGATAGAGATTGTCATCTCCACATCATTAATTATGAGGCATTTATCAAGTGGAGATGAGCAAACAGGCTCTGGAGCCCAGAGCTTAACCTCTTGTTCTACTGCCTCCCTGTGCTGCTCCAGGGCTGGACAAGGTACATTTTGTTTTGGTTTCTTGAGTCAGTGAGAAACATTAGAGGCTTCTCTCCTCTCAGAGCTAACTTGCTGAATGATCTTGCAGAGATTTTCCTTTAAGAATATTCCCAGCCGCTTCTGCTGAGTGACAGGTGTCCTCTTAGCCAGTAATCCTCTGGCTCTCCTTTTGCATATCTGGCCCATCTTCCCTTGACCTTTATCCCCTCCATCCCCTTTGTGATGACAGAGTACTCTGCATGGTGAAGACCCTCATCTTGGCCTGAGGGAAAGAGAGGGGGCACCATCTTTTGGCCTTGACTTCCATACAAGAATACCAGATGGGGAATTAATTGCCAAATGAATTATACTAAAAATAATTGCTAGAGGACTTCAGAGGAGGAGCAGGTTTTATATCTGGGCTGGGGTGGTCAGGTAGACTTCTTGGAGAACATGGGTCCTGAACTGGTGGGGCCTGAGCTGGTCCTTCAGAGTTGACTGGTCCTTAAAGCTAGACTCCTTAGCATTGAATCTCAGCTCCACCACTTAGTACCTGTGTGACCTTGGTAGGTTTTTTTTTTTTTTTAAATCTTTCTGTGCCTCAGTTTCCTCATTTGTATAATAGGGCTAATAATGGTACCTGCCCCGTAAGATTGTTGTGAGGATTAAATGGGTTGGTAGATCTCAACTGCTGGGAACAGCGCCTAGCGTCTAGGAAGAGTTCAATAAATATTTAGCTATTTTTTACTGAAGACTGGGGGATTTGGATAGAGTGACGCCAGATCTCAGAGGCAGGAGAGAGAATTCAGGTCACATTTATGTTCCCTTGCAGCCAGGGCAGGAGACCTGACTCATCCTGCTTCACTAGTGACACAGCTGAGGACAAAATGTTTATTGTTTGTCTTCCCCAAAGGCATAAGTGGCTCCTGGGGTGGCTGCAGTGTGGAAAACAGTTTTCTGAAGAGCTTAATTTGCTCTGTGGGAATATATTTGGGCCTGGGAAAATGCGGGCCCTGAGGGGGGACATTTTTGTTTCTTTTAGAAAACATGGCCTGCTGGGAATCCGGAAGACTTGCCTGCTCAGCTTCACTAAAAGCCATGCCTGAGCCCAGCTGTTGGTTTACATATGGTTTATAGGGAAGACCTGGGTCTAACCTGGTCTTGCATCTGTTCTGAGGCAACATCTGGATTCTTTTCACTACTCAGTAGGCATTTATTGATTATCTTCCGTGTGCCACTGAAGTTTCTGCCTCTACAGAGCTGCCGATTTCCTAGGTGACAGACGAGTAAAGAGGCAATTACATTGAAGTGTGACAAATGCTCTCATGGGGGAAGTGTAGGGTACCTTGGGAGCAAGTGGGAGGAGACAACCAATCTAGTCCAGGACAATGGAAGAAGGGACTTGCAAATTAAGCCCCAAAGGAGGAGGGGGAATTAGCCTAGAGCAGCAGGGTTGGCGGTGAGGGACAGCTGGTGTACTGGCCTGCTGACGTGGGCCAAGGTTAATGCTGTATGTGTGTGTGAGCCCAGGTGTGCGTGTGAAGGGGAAGAAAGATGCGAGAGGGGCAGTCTGGGGGAGTGAAGAGAGACCTGATCTGGATTAAGGAGAGGAATCCAGTTTTTGCAATATTTTACTGGCCGACTTTGGGCAAGTCACTTCACGGGTATGGAACTTAATTTCTTCATCTGTGAAATGGAGGTGAGAATATAAATTTGGCCTATTTCCTAAGGCTATTTCCTAATAATAGATATGAAAGGGCTTAAAACATACATTACTATATTCTTTTAAGGAATTATCATTGTCATCATATGATTTCATTTTGTAAGGCTGACAGTAAACCCACGTTTACTACGGTACCGTGGGCATGTCAAAGTGAGTGATTAGGAATCACGTGACGTCATGAACAATATCTATAATGCTTCCAGTGCCATTATCAGAAGCAGAGAACTACAGCTTCTCGTTATGGTGGTTGACAGTGTTAGTCTATTAGCAGACAGAGTAAGTGGTCACCTTTGCTGTCCCTTCTTCCTGTCCTACAGCCATCCTCCACCTACTCATGCCCCAGAGGTGATGACTGACAGGATATACACAAAAGATGGAGACTCTTTCTTTCTAAATCCCAGTTACCACACATCAATCCTTGCTATTTTCCATTACTTGTTTACAGAGATTACTTGGTCAGATGGCTCAGCTGATGGTGGGAATATTGTGGACAGTGGAACAATATGATATAGGAAGGGGACTTTTTCCTCAGCAGAGAGGTGATGGGAGGACTTCAGAGACAAGCTCTAGGCATGAGAGGATGGTAATCTTGTGATCTGGTAAGGCAAGTAGTCTTCCATCCCAATCCTAGTTTCAAGGTCACTGTGTGACCTTGGCAGGTTACTTTCCTTCTTTTATTTTTTATTTTATTTTTTTAACATCTTTATTGGAGTATAATTGCTTTACAATGGTGTGTTAGTCTCTGCTTTATAACAAAGTGAATCAGCTATACATATACATACATCCCCATACCTCCTCCCTCTTGCGTCTCCCTCCCACCCTCCCTATCCCACCCCTCTAGGTGGTCACAAAGCACCGAGCTGATCTCCCTGTGCTATGCAGCTGCTTCCCACTAGCTATCTGTTTTACGTTTGGTAGCGTATATATGTCCATGCCACTCTCTCACTTCGTCCCAGCTTACCCGTCCCCCTCCTCGTGACCTCAAGCCCATTCTCTACATCTGTGTCTTTATTCCTGTCCTGCCCTTTGGTTCTTCAGAACTATTTTTTTGTTTTTGTTTTTTAGATTCCATATATATGTGTCAGCATATGGTATTTGTTTTTCTCTTTCTGACTTACTTCACTCTGTATGACAGACTCTAGGTCCATCCGCCTCACTACAAATCATGCAATTTCGTTTCTTATGGCTGAGTAATATTCCATTGTATATATGTGCCACATCTTCTTTATCCATTCATCTGTCGATGGACACTTAGGTTGCTTCCATGTTCTGGCCATTGTAAATAGAGCTGCAGTGAACATTGTGGTACATGACTCTTTTTGAATTATGGTTTTCTCAGGGTATATGCCCAGTAGTGGGATTGCTGGGTCAAGTGGTGGCTCTATTCTTAGTTTTTTTAAGGCACCTCCATACTGTTCTCCTTAGTGGCTGTATCAATTTACTACTTTCCTTCTTGAAGCCTCGGTTTCTTTATAAGCTGGTGATAATAATATACCAATTTTATAGAGTTGTTGTAAGAATTATTAAAAAGTAAAATCATGACATACAAATATAAAATGAACACCTGTCAAAGATTGTGTATAACTCATTAATTTAAAAGGAAAGCAGTAAGATGATACTACTGGCTTAAAGGAAAATTCAAAGAACCACATGTGATATAGGCAATAAGGAATGCCGAAATGAATTTCAAAATAGGTGCAAACTGAGTTTATCCACAAGGCAGTAATCAATTGCATTCCACTGGGCACATTTCATTTGCATTTCAACTGACAAATTTATTTGCATTGTTATTAGTTTTCTGCATCTCACAGAGTTGTAGAATAGGTAAAAAAAGAAATCATAACCCAGCTCATGCCCAGTTTTCTATTGAAAAAATCCTGTAATCTTTTTGGTCCATTTCAGAGTCTTTCTCACACTTAATTAAATAGAGGTAATGCACATAGAGTGCTGGGCAAAGAGTAAGTGCTCAATAAAAGCTAGCTATTATAAAAGTCAGTGAAATTAATAGTAATAATAAAAATCTTTTGCACTGCTGGCAGAGTTATCATCCTGAAGTGAAGCTTTGGTCATGATACCTCCTTCTCAGAACTTTCAGTGACTCATCATTGTCTCTGAAATAAATTCTACACTTAGCTGGACATTTAAGGTTCTCTGATCTGTCCCCATCCAGACTTGCCAGTTCATTTCCTACACCTAACTCCCTGCAAGATTTGTCATGGTGCCTGGAATTTCACCCTTAGGGATCAAGCTTTGTGGATATTGAAGACTTTTGGGTCTCTAAGCACTCCCTCTGAAAATGTAAATGCCACCAAAGGAGGATTTTGCCTGGACATGATCTGGCAGCACCACAGTTGTCCAACTAGTAAGTGTATCAGTCTTTTCAGGCTGCTACAACAAAATACCATAGGCTGGTGACTTAAACAACAGACGTTTACCTTCTCACAGTTCGGGAGACTAGAAGTCCATGATCAAGGTGCCAGCTGATTTGATTTCTGATGAGTGCTCCCTTTGAGGTTTGCAGACAGCTGTCCTCACGTGGCCTTTCCTCTGTGCACGAGGAGGGAGAGAAAGATCTCTGTTGGCTCTTGCTCCTCTTATAAGGGCACTAGTCCTATTGGATCAGGGCACCACCCTTATGACATTTTTTAACCTTAATTACGTCCCTAGAAGCCCTATCTCCAAATATAGTTATATTGGGGGTTAGGGCTTCGACCTTTGGATTTTAGGGGGATACAATTCAGTCCATAACAGCAAGGTATAAGAAAACAGAAGGTGACCAAAAATGGAGATGGGGAAGTCTGGCCTCATCATTATACCACAAACCAGTTCTGCTGAGCTTTCCTTGTGGTAAGACCAGCTCTCACTGGGATGACTCTGCACATGGCTCCCATATCTCAGAACACCAACCCCAGCTGGGGAAGATGGTGGGTGGGTGGACTGGGTTCTTTCTTGCCATCTCTCAGCCTCCAGTGGGTGTCTCACGTAATTTAAAAACCTTGGACAGCTGCCTAGGTCTGGCTGAGATTTTCACTGGGAGAGAAATACCTAGCAATGCTACCAGGGTCTCTTTACAGGTTCTTAAGATTATATGGTTTACATTTCTCAGCAGCTGAAACGTGATTTTCTTTGTTCACACGTTTGATTTTTTTTTTTTTTTTTGGTCCAGACGTGTTTGTTTCAAAGAGGTCTTTCTTTCATACCACCTTTTTAGAGACATTATAGGGAATAATGTGTTGCCCTGGAAACTGTGTGTCCCAACCCAGGAGGATTTGGTAATGTGGTAAAGAGTTTTATAGCAATGGTTCAAGGGTGGGGTTGCTAATAAGATTAGGATATGTGCAGGGCCTGCACTCCTTTAATCTGGTCTCAGGTAATCTCTTGATGAGCTTCTCTGGTTCCTTTAATCAGGTGGTCTTTTCTGGAATGAAGAATGCTAACTCCATTTGTTGGGGGTTTTGGTTCTGTAAAGAGCTCAAAGATACTGTTACGTGTATCCCTTGAGGCAGAACCAGGACCCTGCCCCGAGGCTGCACTATTGTTTCTTGGCTGCTTCTCCCTTGTCTCTGCATCCACTCCTTCCTCTGATTAGCAGCTGTTTGAACCTGCCCTTTGGAACTCAGGGAAGGTCATGGAGGCCGGACAGAAAGGCTTCTGTACCCAGGAGCCCCACAGGGTCCTTCTCGGTTTTAATATCTGGAATATTTATTAGGATACGTCTTGGTACTGGCCGTTCAACATCATTTATCTCTAATATATGGTGTGCCCTTTCAATAGGTAGGTTCAAGTTTTTAAAAATTATATCTTACAGTATTGTGGAAATAAACTCAGAGCACCCAAACAACAACGAACCAAGGCTATTTATTCAGAGCTTACTATACAAGGAAGTCAGTAAATATCATTTGTGTTTGACAGAAACTCAAAGTAGGCAGAGGAGTGGGACAGCTTTATGGTGGCCAAAAGGGTAGACTTCAGGTGTGCCCTGATTGGAGGAAGATTTGGGCGTGGGGAAACTTTAGGTAGTCTAACGATAAGCAGGGTATCCTATGTGACTGGTTTGGGGAGCATATTTGGCTTTCTCTGATTATTTCTAAATGGAAGTGTGGGCAACATTAAGGAGGCTGGCAGTATTGATCAGGTCCTGGCCATTTTGGGCTACTTGCTACTAGGAAAATTGTTCAGTTTCCTGGGCTGCAGAGAGTGAATCATAATTGTATTCTTATATGTGGTCTGAATATTGTCCAATTGTATATTCAGTCTCAGTTTTTATTTCTTCCATTATTTACACTTTCTTCCTTGGCATTCTAATTATGCTTACTTTGACTACCCTTTATCTTCATATCAATCATCTCTCAAGTCCTTTTAAACGTCCACTTTTCCTGTGTCTTTTTTATGTCTCATACAGTGTTCACTGGTGTGTATTTTTCCTTTTGCTCCTTCTGATTTTGCCTTTCTTTTTGTGATTGCTTTATTTCTATTTGTTCTACTTCATTCCCGAATGCTGCCAGTCCATATTTAATCCCCTTTTCTTGTACTATGCATTCCCTGAGCTCTTGCATCTGTGCTTTATACTCCCGTTTAATAGAAGGAATTGTTTTATTAGGTATTTTAAATTTCCATCACAGTTTCATTTTCTCCATGACAACACTGTTCTGTGTTCTTCATAGCCATTTGCTTTTCTTGATTTTTTTCTTCATTTTAAAATTCTTATATTATCTTTGTGTAAATCCTATGCTTTTAAAAAAACTATTCAACTTTAAAGGAGGCAAGTTATTCTTGGTCTACTAAATGTTATGTAAGGGAGGAGCCAAGGCTATTTAGATTAAATTTTTTTGTTTGTTTTTTGTTTTTGTTTGGTGATCCAGGGTTTTGTGTGTGAGTTTATTTAGACTTCTCTTCATCTAGTGAAGACAGTCAGCTTTGTTGCTCTTTATTTATTATTTATTTACTATTACTATTATATGTATGACTGTCTTCTCCTCTGATGCCACAGACACAGACTGAAAACATGCCATTTATCCCAGCCTCTGTTTCTGGTATCTCACTAGTGCATCCCAGTTTGTATATTCCTGTCCTTCCTATTACAAACTAACATGTACATCATGGTGTGTACCCCTCATGGTGTACCCCTCACCTTCAAGAAGTATATGTTGTCTCATACTTTAGGGTAGCTGTGGCTGAGTCTTCCTTTGCAGAATCTTTTTTTTTTCTTTTTTCCTGCTTCTTCCTACATGGCCCCTTCTCACTTACAGTGGTTGTTTAAAGCTCTTGCATTTTTGGGTGTGAGGGTGAAGGTGGGGAACTGAGGTTTTAACTGTCTACCAGTTGTTGAAAATGGACTTTGTTTCTTTTTGTTCTTGCCACTTATGGATGATTTTGTATATTTTTTTAGGAAAATAAGAGGGAAATGTTGATTCTTCGCCATCACGTTGAAATCATTTCAAAGTTGCCCTGTAAGGGACACAGGGAAAGATGGCATCTGGCAGTGACTGGGAATGTCCCATGGCATGGCTGACTCAAAAGAAGGGATCCCAACACTTCTGTGGCCAGATCAGTCTCTTACTCTGATCTGTTCCCCCACTTCAAGTGGCATTTAAATTGTTGCACGGTAGTCCTCATTTAAAAAAAAAATCTTAATTATAAGGTATAACAATCAGGCCTCTGGTGTCTGCCTTTAGAAAAAAATACATCTTCTTTATCTTTTTATTGTCACATGGTGGAAGACAGACTGCAGATTAGTGTTAGAATTAGTATTTTGGGGAGAAATGGAGAAATAAAGTTTAGACTTTGGTCTTGGTGGCATATGATAGAGAAAATACTAGGGGGGAAAACTGCTGTGGGGTGGGGATGGTGGTGTGCTGAATTGGGCGATAGGATTGACATGTATACACTGATGTGTATAAAATTGATGACTAATAAGAACCTGCAGTATAAAAAAATGAACAAACAAACAAAACAACTAATACTAAACTTTCATTGGGTTATTTGTATGGAAATATGTTAATATAAATGTTTCAGACATTACATGAAATTTCTAAAAATATTATATGTTTTGGTATAATGTTATAAGTCATAATGCTAGTTATTACTTTAAAATGTATATCTCAGAAATAACTAAATTTCCTTGTCAATTGCATTATCATGAACTTTCAATCAAATCTTTAACCGTGGTCATTTTTAAATCTTTTGTCATTTACAGACAGCTCTGGGTGTACTCTGATGCTTTTGCAAATATGTTTCTATAAAAGGGTTTCATCTTCAAGGAATTCATGGAAAACACTCTGACAAGTACAGGTTTCTAGTAACTGACTGTAGTGCTGAACTGAATGAATAAGCATTTTCAGAACTCTAATGAAAAACTGATGAACTCATAGAAGTGCTAACAGAAGGTCAAGATGAAAAAAAATTACATGGGACTGAGTGAACTGGTGAGGATGATTATAATTTTGGTGACTTTCTGTTTGAATTAAAAAAAAAAATCCCACAAAGACTCAGAGGCAAAGAACATACAAATCAATTTTCACTGCAAAGTAAAGGAGTGTTACAGTGGAGGACTACTGGACTGAATGTCAATATTATGACATAGTATGAGAGTGTTTTTGTGTTTGGTAATTGCAATCATTGTTGCTTTTGTTGTGGTCATCCATTTACAATGCTTGGTGTCAGTCTATTTATCTCTTGTAAAAATAGAATACAGTGGGTGTGTGTGAAAAAAAAAGTAAAAAAAAATTTTTTTTCTCATTGAATCAACTTTTCCTATAAAATCATCCTAGATCTGGTCTTAGAAGAAGATGAAAAGACAGTAATCTTTGGAATGTGATTTTGAGAGGAAAGCCCCCTGGAAACCCGCCCCGCCCCCGCAGTGTGTCATCCAGGGGCTCTTTTTCCTGCTTGAGTTTGCAAGGACAGCCATGAATCCCTTCAAGCCTGCCCCTTCAGTCCTCTTCCAGATTTCCATGGGCAAGGCAAAGCACTAAGGATGCGTTCTAATCAGTACTGAACTATTAGCCATTCTTCTTCTCATTTGATTCTGATAAAAATCAAAATTGAACAGAGTTAATTTAAATATCTAAATGGTTTTATTAAATGATTCATGAATCAGGCAGCATTCCATCTAGCAACTAGAAGGGTTCTCTGAGGGGGTTATACAAAATGGGAGGTTTTTATAGGAAGAAAGGTGGGGCAGGGAAGCTATTAGCAAAAGAAAAGAGAGGATTATTTTTAGGCCAGGACATATTTTTTTTTGTGGGGGGAAGAGAATGGTACAGGTTTTATCATGCAGATTGCCCCTTCTTCCTCTGGGGGATGGAGAGGGCTCACGTGGCAGATTACTTCCAAACTGGTTGATTAAGTTTATATTTCTGGGGAAGGTTGAAACCACAGTGAGGTTGGGTATTAAATCTCAGTTAGGTATCACAGGCTTTTAGCATAACTGATACTATTTTGGGCCTGTGGTTTTTCTATTTAACAATTCTTACAGTAGTCCTTTGAACAAAACCTCCCAGACAGTTTTCTGACTCTTCCTCCTAGGGTGACAGCTGTTGGAGCTGAGGGCAGGCTGACCTCAAATATGCCTCAAGGGTATATTGATTATTTTGAATTAAAGTTTCTTAAGAAATGGCCAATGCAAGGGAGACACTTTGACCCTCCTCTCTCTCCCTGAAAATAGGAACTCTCCCACGTGAAAGGTGCCTTCCCTGTGCCAGGAGATAGAAGGACACCCTTATCACCAGAGATAGGGAATTAGGGGATGAGAAACCTGTATTTAAAAACAAAACAAAACAAAAAACAAACAAACAAAAACACCCCTTCTTACTTCTTTAATTTACTATCCCAAGCCCAAACTTCAATTAAATTCCTTGCTAATTAAGCACCCAAAGCCTAAGTTTCTTTGTCCTATCAATTCCTCACAATTTCGTTTCTCTGTGTTGGGGAACAAAACTTGCCACACTAAAATGTGTCTTTTTAGCATACAGATTGTTTTGAGCTGAAAACAATCAAGGCCCAAAAGATTCAGGAAGAAACTGTGACCTTAACTGCCTAAAAGAATTTAGATAGAGGGCCTGTTCCTGGAATAGAGCTATCATCAGTGATATCTGCAAAGAATATGGGCTAAGTGTGGAGGTAGTGGTAAACTTAGTGGAGCCTAGAGATCAGAGTCCATTCTGTGTCCCAATCTCTGCAAGGCCCAGCAAATATTTGTTTATCAAACATTTGATTTTCCATCTCCATGTGAATTACCTTCCTCCCCTTTGAGGTTCCAAACCACTATCCCCAATATCCCCTTTTGTCTTTAGCTGAACATGATATTTGAGGTGAGGGTTTTGGTCATTTTGGTGAGTCTTTCCCATGTATACATGCCATTAAACTTGTCCACCAGTGGGTAGACAGCAGAAGCAAGAAGAACTACAATTCTGCACCCTGTGGAAGGAAAGCCACATCCACAGAAAGATAGACAAAATGAAAAGGCAGAGGATTTGGTACCAGATGAAGGAACAAGATAAAACCCCAGAAAAACAATTAAATGAAGCGGAGATAGACAACCTTCCAGAAAAAGAATTCAGAATAATGATAGTGAAGATGATCCAGGACCTCAGAAAAAGAATGGAGGCAAAGATCAAGAAGATGAAAGAAATGTTTAACAAAGACCTAGAAGAATTAAAGAACAAACAAACAGAGATGAACAACACAATAACTGAAATGAAAAATACACTAAAAGGAATCAATAGCAGAAAAACTGAGGCAGAAGAACGGGTAAGTGACCTGGAAGACAGAATGGTGGAATTCACTGCCTCGGAACAGAATAAAGAATGAAAAGAAATGAAGACAGCCTAAGAGACCTCTGGGACAACATTAAATGCACCAACATTTGCATTATAGGGGTCGCAGAAGGAGAAGAGAGAGAAAAAGGACCAGAGAAAATATTTGAGGAGATTATAGGCGAAAACTTCCCTAACATGGGAAAGGAAATAGTCACCCAAGTCCAGGAAGCACAGAGGGTCCCAGGCAGGATAAACCCAAGGAGAAACATGCAAAGACACATAGTAATCAAACTGACAAAAATTAAAGACAAAGAAAAATTATTGAAAGCAACAAGGGAAAAATGACAGACATACAAGGGAACTCCCATAAGGTTAACAGCTGATTTCTCAGCAGAAACTCTACGAGCCAGAAGGGAGTGACACGATATATTTAAAGTGATGAAAGGGAAGAAACTACAACCAAGATTACTCTACCCAGCAAGGATCTCATTCAGATTCGACAGAGAAATCAAAAGCTTTACAGACAAGCAAAAGCTAAGAGAATTCAGCACCACTAAACCATCTCTACAACAAATGCTAAAGGAACTTCTCTAAGTGGGAAACCAAAGAGAAGGAAAGGACCTACAAAAATAAACCCATAACAATTAAGAAAATGGTAGTACAAATATACATATTGATAATTACCTTAACCATGAATGGATTAAATGCTCCAACCAAAGGACACAGGCTTGCTGAATGGATACAAAAACAAGACCCATCTATATGCTGTCTATAAGGGACCCACTTCAGACCTAGGGACATATACAGACTGAAAATGGGGGGATGGAAAAAGATATTCTATGCTAATGGAAATCAAAAGAAAGCTGGAGTAGCAATACTCAGATCAGATAAAATAAACTTTAAAATAAAGAATATTACAAGAGACAAGGAAGGACACTACATCATGATCAAGGGATCAATCCAAGAAGAAGATATAACAATTATAAATATATATGCACCCAACATAGGAGCACCTCAATACATAAGGCAACTGCTAACAGCTATAAAAGGGGAAATCAACAGTAACACAAAAATAGTGGGGAACTTTAACACCTCACTTACACCAATGAACAGATCATCCAAACAGAAAATTAATAAGGAAACACAAGCTTTAAATGACACAATAGACCAGATAGATTTAATTGATATTTATACATAGGTTTTTTTTTTTTGTTTGTTTGTTTTTTGCGGTATACGGGCCTCATACTGTTGTGGCCTCTCCCGTTGCGGAGTACAGGCTCTGGATGCGCAGGCTCAGCGGCCATGGCTCACGGGCCCAGCCGCTCCGCGGCATGTGGGATCTTCCCGGACCGGGGCGCGAACCCGTGTCCCCTGCATCGGCAGGCAGACTCTCAACCACTGCGCCACCAGGGAAGCCCGGTTTTTTTTTTTTTTTAATATTTATTTATTTATTTATTTATGGCTGTGTTCGGTCTTCGTTTCTGTGCGAGGGCTTTCTCTAGTTGCGGCAAGTGAGGGCCACTCTTTATCATGGTGCGCGGGCCTCTCACTATCGCGGCCTCTCGTTGCGGAGCACAGGCTTCAGACACGCAGGCTCAGTAGTTGTGGCTCATGGGCCTACTTGCTCCGTGGCATGTGGGATCTTCCCAGACCACGGCTCGAACCCGTGTCCCCTGCATTGGCAGGCAGATTCTCAACCACTGCGCCACCAGGGAAGCCCGATTTAATTGATATTTATAGGACATTCCATCCAAAAATAGCAGGTTGCACTTTCTTCTCAAGGGCACGTGGAACGTTCTTCAGGAAAGATCACATCTTGGGTCAGAAATCATGCCTTGGTAAATTTAAGAAAATTGAAATTATATCAAGCATCTTTTCTGACCACAGTGCTATGAGATTAGAAATCAATTACAGGGAGAAAAATGTAAAAAACACAAACTCATGGAGGCTAAATAATACGTTACTAAATAACCAAGAGAGCACTGAAGAAATCAAAGAGGAAATCAAAAAATACCTAGAGACAAATTACAATGAAAACATGACGATCCAAAACCTATGGGGTGCAGCAAAAGCAGTTCTAAGACGGAAGTTTATAGCAATACAAGACTACCTCAAGAAACATCTCAAATAAACAATCTACCCTTACACCTAATGGAGCTAGAGAAAGAAGAACAAACAAAACCCAAAATTAGTAGAAGGAGAGAAATCATAAAGATCAGAGCAGAAATAAATGAAATAGAAACAAAGGAAATAGTAGCAAAGATCAATAAAAGTAAAAGCTGGTTCTTTGAGAAGATAAACAAAATTGATAAACCATTAGCCAGCCTCATCAAGAAAAAGAGGGAGAGGATTCAGATCAATAAAATTAGAAATGAAACAGGAGAAGTTACAGTGGACACTGCAAAAATACAAAGCACCCTAAGAGGCTACTACAAGCAACTCTATGCCAATAAAATGGACAACCTGCAAGAAATGGACAAATTCTTAGAAAGGTATAAGCTTGCAAGACTGAACCAGGAAGAAATAGAAAATATGAACAGACCAGTCACAAGTAATGAAATTGAAACTGTGATTTAAAATCTTCCAACAAACCAAAGTCCAGGACCAGATGGCTTCACAGGTGAATTCTATCAAACATTTAGAGAAGAGCTAACACCCATCCTTCTCAAGCTCTTCCAAAAAATTGCAGAGGGAGAAACACTCCCAAACTCATTCTATGAGGCCAGCATTACCCTGATACCAAAACCAGACAAAGATACTACAAAAAAAGAAAATTACAGACCAATATCACTGATGAATACAGATGCAGAAATCCTCAACAAAATACTAGCAAACAACAACACATGCAACAACACATTAAAAGGATCACACACCATGATCAAGTGGGGTTTATCCCGGGGATGCAAGGATTCTTCAATATATACAAATCAATCAGTATTGATACACCATATTAAAAAAATTGAAGAATAAAAACCATATGATCATCTCAATAGATGCAGAAAAAGCTTTTGACAAAATTCAACACCCATTTATGATAAAAACTCTCCAGGAAGTAGGTATAGAGGGAACCTATCTCAACATAATAAAGGCCATATATGACAAACCCACAGCAAACATCATTCTCAATGGTGAAAAATTGAAAGCATTTCCTCTAAGATCAGAAACAAGACAAGGATGTCCACTTTTGCCACTATTATTCAACATAGTTCTGGAAGTCCTAGCCATGGCAATCAGAGAATAAAAAGAAATAAAAGGAATACAAATTGGAAAAGAAGAAGTAAAACTGTCACTGTTTGCAGATGACACGATACTATACATAGAGAATTCTAAAGATGTTACCAGAAAACTACTAGAGCTAATCAATGAATTTGGTAAATTAGCAGGATACAAAATCAATGCACAGAAATCTCTTGCATTCCTATGCATTAATGATGAAAAGTCTGAAAGAGAAATTAAGGAAACACACCCATTTACCATTGTAAAAAAAGAATAAAATACCTAGGAATAAACCTACCTACGGAGACAAAAGACCTGTATACAGAAAACTATAAGACACTGATGAAAGAAATTAAAGATTTTACAGATGGAGAGATATACCATGTTCTTGGATTGGAAGAATCAACATTGTGAAAATGGCTATACTACCCAATGCAATCCACAGATGCAGTGTAATCCCTATCAAATTACCAATGGCATTTTTCACAGAAGTAGAACAAAAAATTTCACAATTTGTATGGAAACACAAAAGACCTTGAATAGCCAAAGCAATCTTGAGAAAGCAAAATGAGCTGGAGGAATCAGGCTCCTGGACTTCAGGCTATACTGTAGCTTTGTCGAGACAGTATAGTACGGGCACAAAAACAGAAATATAGATCAATGGAACAGGATAGAAAGCCCAGAGATCAACCCACAGACCTATGGTCAACTAATCTATGACAAAGGAGGCAAGGATATACAGTGGAGAAAAGACAGCTTCTTCAGTAAGTGGTGCTAGGAAAACTGGCCAGCTACATGTAAAAGAATGAAATTAGAACACTCCCTAACAGCATACACAAAAATAAACTCAAAATGGATTAAAGACCTAAATGTAAGGCCCAAAACTATAAAACTCTTAGAGGAAAACATAGGCAGAATACTCTATGACATAAATCACAGCAAGATCCTTTTTGACCCACCTCCTAGAGAAATAGAAGTAAAAACATAAATGGGACTAATGAAACTTCAAAGCTTTTGCACAGCAAAGGGAAACATAAACAAGATGAAAAGACAAGCCTCAGAATGGGAGAAAATATTTGCAAGCGAAGCAACTGACAAAGGATTAATCTCCAAAATTTACAAGCAGCTCATGTGGCTCAATATCAAAAAAACAACGCAATCCCAAAATGGGCAGAAGACCTAAATAGACATTTCTCCAAAGAAGATATACAGACTGCCAACAAACATATGAAAGGATGCTCAACATCACTAATCATTAGAGAAATGCAAATCAAAACCACAATGAGATATCATCTCAAACCGGTCAGAATGGCCATCATCAAAAAATCTAGAAACAATAAGTGCTGGAGAGAGTGTGGAGAAAAGGGAACCCTCTTGCACTGTTGGTGGGAATGTAAATTGATACAGCCACTATGGAGAACAGTATGGAGTTTCCTTAAAAAACTAAAAATAGAACTACCATACGACCCAGCAATCCCACTACTGGGCATATACCCTGAGAAAACCATAATTCAAAAAGAGTCATGTACCACAATGTTCATTGCAGCTCTGTTTACAGTAGCTGGGACACGGAAGCAATCTAAGTATCCATTGACAGATGAATGGCTAAAGAAGATGTGGCACATTTATACAATGGATTATTACTCAGCCATAAAAAGAAATGAAATTGAGTTATTTGTAGTGAGGTGGATGGACCTCGAGTCTGTATACAGAGTGAAGTAAGTCAGAGAGAGAAAAACAAATACTATATGCTAACGTATATATGGAATCTAAAAAAAAAATGGTTGTGAAGAACCTAGGGGCAGGGCAGGAATAAAGACACAGACGTAGAGAATGGACCTGAGGACACGGGGAGGGGGAAGGGTAAGCTGGGACGAAGTGAGAGAGTGGCATGGACATACATACACTACCAAATGTAAAATAGACAGCTAGGGGGAAGCAGCCGCATAGCACAGGGAGATCAGCTCGGTGCTTTGTGACCACCTAGAGGGGTGGGATAGGGAGGGTGGGAGGGAGGGAGATGCAAGAGGGAAGAGAGGTGGGAACATATGTATATGTATAGCTGATTCACTTTGTTATAAAGCAGAAACTAACACACCATTGTAAAGCAATTATACTCCAATAAAGATGTTAAAAAAAAATGCTAAAAAAAAAAAAAACGATGCTGAGGAGAGGCTTGTGCCAAATTGCCACTGTTTCTGTCCCCTGTCCGAGTTCCATTCACTTGGGACCTCTCTAGATTTTGACTATTAACTGGTTCCCGGCTAAGGCCGTGGCTCGTGGCTACTGATGGTATTACCTCTCTCAGAAAAAATTGTGTTACAGTAGCAGAGGCTTGGGCATAAACACACTGCCCTCATGCTAAGGCATCAGTGGGGCCTTTCACAGGCTCTTCCTTTCCTACTGGCTCAAACCAAGCTCTGTGAATGGAAATCCTACACCCTCTCTCCCCCGCATACACATACAGGTACTGCTCTACGGACAGAAGCTTCTTGCAACTCATAAGCTTCCTAATAAATGCTCTTAATAAATGCATGCCCACCCACTCCATTCCCCAGTCACACTTAAACTTCAACCTAGGTGGCTCCCTCTTTCTCTGGACTTCCATTTCATCAGAGAATGAATTAGTCACTCAACTAGCAAACCTGATGAGTGAGCTATCCCTAGAATCCAGCACTGTTAAAACATCGAGCAGATGATGTCACTTATCTGCCTAAAACCCTTCAAAGCCTTCCCATTTCCAATGGAATAAAAGCTCCTTAACCTGCGCTCGGGGCCTTGCCTGCTGTGCGCTGCCCACTTCTCCATTCTCCTCTCCTATAGGCTCCTGTTTGCAATGGCACCTTTCAACTCCAGGAACTGAAAGCTGGTCCCATCTCAGGGATTTGACACACAGTATTCCTCTGCTGGGAACACTGGTCCCTTTTCAGTTGACTAGTCTGTTACATGACAGCTCAAATGTCACCTCCTCAGAATAGGTTGTCTATAGCAGATTCTAAATTAAGCTGCCTTTGTTAGGCTACATAACACATTCTTGTTTGTGTTTTTGCTGATTTAATATTTTTCTCTCCATGTAGACAGTCAGCTCCATGAAGAGAAGGACCACAATTCATTACTAAACACCTAAGCCTACCATCATAATCATACCTGGCACATGAAGTGCACCCAATAAATATTGGCTAAATGTGTTTTCCTAATTGTTTCCTATCTATCTATCTGTAATTTTTCCTCTCTCCCCATCATGCAAACTCTTGGGGACCAAGATTTCTGCTTCTCCTGTTTCTACCACAGCACCTAGTACAGGGTCCACTCAGTAACTGTTCACCTGAAGCACTGTTTTCAATACATAGAGAAGGGACCTTGGGGAATCATGACTTCACGAGAGACTATTTCTTTAATTTTATAGTTTTCTTATATAGGATATAATGTAGTTTTTAAAAATAGACTTTATTTTTTAGGGCAGTTTTTTAGAGCAGCTACATCACAGCAAAATTGAGCAGAAAGTACAGAGAATTTTCCCATATACCCCCTGACTCTGCACATACACAGCCTTTCATACCATCAACACCTCCCATCAGAGAGGTACACTTGTTACAATGGTTGAACCTGCACTGACACATCATTATCACTTAAAGTCTGTAGTTTGTGTTAGGGTTCATTCTTGGTGTTATAATTCCATGGGTTTGGACTAATGGACAATGACACGTATCCACCATTATAGTATCATACAAGATAGTTTCACCACTCTAAAAATCCTCTGTGCTCTGCCTGTTCATTGCTCCCTACCCCGTAAGCCCCTGAAAACCACTGATCTTTACTGTCCCCATAGTTTTGCCTTCTCCAGAGCATCATGTAATTGGAATCAAATAGTACGTAGCCTTATCAGATTGGCTTCTTTCACTTAGTTGCATTTAAGGTTCTTAATATAGTTTTTTTTTTAAGCTATAATAGTATTTAACTCGATGTACGTTTCATGGTCCCTGCACCTCTAGATGAAAAAGTGGCCCGTGGTCAGTTAGCTTGGAAAGCCTGAGTACCCTCTCCTTCTTAGGGAGGGTCAGGTTCACATTGCATTATTAGCATTGCTAACCCACTGTTTGCCTCAGAGACTTTTCCAGTGAGAGCTGTTAGTTCTTTGCCGTGGGATGTGGTCCATGAAACCTTTTTGGAACCCAGTCCCTTGTCTTACTCCCTCTTCTTCTGTTTTGGTTCCTCCTCAGAGACAGTGGCTCATTATATCCTCTTTAACTCTTCTGGTGGAAATAATACCAGAAAGTACTTCATAAAGCAATATTTTAGCAGTACCACCTGTTCTGTGTCCACCTGTTGCTGTGGTAACAACAAAAACAGCCAAACACTAGATAACACAAACCAGCAGGCAGAACTAAATTTGCTCTTAATAAATTCATGGTTGCCTTGGGAAAGCTGGGCATGCTGATGAGATGTTAATTTAAGTTCTTGGAAGAATTGCGATATGACTAAAGGCAGAGTCAGTGGCTGAAAGTTTCTATCCATATAGCATGGTCAAGGTCATTTGAGTACATGTCAAGCAAGCTAATGTCAGAAGCTGGCTACCATCTGCCAATTTTGTGCAAGTATGACAATGCATTGACATTTCCGTTCAAGTTTGATAACTGGTTTATTCTCCCTCTGTTATCTAAAGTTGGGACTCTTATGTCAGGTATTGGCAGTTGCCCCAGTGGATGTTCTATTGTGTCACACCCCTGAGTACATCTTTTTCCTTCTCTTTGCAATACTCTTCCCCATCTCAACTGAAAAACACTCATCTCTCAAGACCCAACCTAAGTTGTCTTTTTTTGGTGAGGCTTTGCTTGACTCCTAACCATCCTCTCTTCCCACAGAACTTTGAGTTTTGTTGTAACTCTCACCTCTCTCACTGTTTCACAAAAATTCTTGTCATGCTAGATTGTGAATTTCTTGGGGATAGTCACAATGTCATATTTCTCTACCCCAGAATCCAGTCCCACGTCTGGCACGTAGTAAGCATTCTGTAATAAATGTTTGTTAAACGAAAGAAAGAATAAATGAATAAATCAATCACTCAAGTATATAAGGCCTTAAAAATCAGAAGTTAACACTGAGGATATGAACAAACGCAAATCTTGCTGATTGCTTTTTAGACTTAATTAGCATCAGTTGATGGGAATACCTTTTAGTAAGGACAATAAACATAATTTAGACTTTCAGGTTTCCAACTAAATGATCAGAGCAGGCACACAATACTGACTTTGCCTCCAAGTAACAAAAGTTGTTCGTTTCACACTTTTTGCTATGGCAAAGCACATGTACAATTTTTTGCCTAATTAACTCTCAAAAGTTTAGAAGTTGTTTCTTAATTTATGAAAATGATTTTAAAGTTAAGCAAGAGTTTAACATTTACGGAAACAATTTCCTTTTGCTTTTCTGCTTTTTGCCATCAACTATGCAAAAATTGGAATTTCTCTGAGTTTCATTACAGGTCACGTATGAAAGGTAGAGCAGAATAACTAAGAAACTAAAGGTTCGAGATGATGATGGAGATTTTGTTCTGTTGAATCAAGGAGACAAGGATGAGAATGTTGAAGTTTTCCTTTGTGCCTTTCCTCATTTCTTATATTTGTTCGTTTTCTCTTTCTCGACAGTAACAAATAAAACCCATCAGAGCAAGTCTGCTATCTCGTTTGGCCCCTGCTGTATTGCCAGTGCCTGGTAAATGCCTGGTATGTGATAGGTTCTCAGCAAATATACAGAGAACAAATAATAGTTGAAAAATTGTGGTCAGAGTGGAAGAGAACGAGGGCCTGAATCAGAGTAGTGGCCTTGGGGAGAGAAGGGAGAAAGGGATGGGGAGAGATCAATGCAGATACAGACCTGACTGCCCCTGGAGATGGTTAGATGAGAGTGCATTGGGAAAAGAAGGAGTTAAAAGAGCAACAGAGTATGGAGACTGATGGATTGAAATGGTGAATAAAGGGCAGTGGAGTTGGAGGGTAAGTTGCTGCTCTCTGATTTAGGCATGTTGAGTTTGAAATTCCAGTGGGGAGATATCCAGTAGGCAGTTAAAAATGTGACACTAGAGCTTAAAAGAAAAGTCAGGCATGGAGATACCGACATGATAGTTGAAGTCACAAATGTGACGGATTGTCAGGATAAAGTGAAAAGAATAAAAGGAGTCCCAAGCTAGATCTTTGGGGGATATAGCCATAGCTTCAGAGGCATGGTGGGGGGGCGGGGGGGACTAAAACTAGAGGCGTGATCAGAGAGGTATGCATATCATCAAGAGAGTATATAGGCCAAGGAATTAAAGATAGAGAGTTTGAGGAAGAGCACTTGGTCAAGGGTGCTAAAAGCTTCAGAGAACCTCATGTTTAGGACCGAAAAAAGATGACAGAATTGAGCACTGAAAAATATTTGTTTAATAGGATTCCATAGGATTCCATAGGATTCTATGGAATAGTGAATGGTGTGCAAAAGCAGGCTTGCTAGAGGACCGTTCAATACTTACCTAGCATATTCATGTTATTTTTGAAGTCTAGAGCATGTGTTCAAAAAATACTTGATGTTTGAGCGTAGAATCAGAATTCATGTTATTTTTAGAAGTAGCTTGTTTTGCTTGAGTAGTGCTTGCTCAGTTTTCAGGAAGTTGCTAAGATGCTTGGAGGTCCCTTAGTGAAGTAGAGTCTAGCACTTACCCCGACTTGTGTTCATCTATAATGATCTGCCACGTGGTCCGTATCTAGTCTTCTCTCGATGCTTCTTTGCATGTCAAGCTCTAGGCTAAGAACAGTCCACTGGCAGGGTAGATCGTTACCTATACATGAGTCTGAGTGTATTGACTTAGTAAATGCCTAAATATTAAAATCATTTAAAATTTACTCTGTTTTATATAAAAATTCCTTATTTCCTCTGTAAATTATTTCTGTATGTTTGATGGAAATGATGGCGGGGTGAGAGGTGGGCGTGGGAAGAGGGCAAAAGGGGTGCAAGGATCTGCCAAGATGTGGTGTGTAGCCTGTAGTTAGTAGCTCTTACCACTAGATGGTGACCTTGCATTGGCCTGGAGATTGCCTGTTAAAGGGTGGCAGAAAGTCAACTGTAGGGGGTTGAAACCCACCACAGTGAAATAGAGAAGCTTTTTTGAGGTTGTGAAATAACATGGTTGATGAGAATTGAAGTAATAAAAGTGGAGAAATGCCATTGCCCTCCCAACTCTTTGCACAGGCTATGATGCATTGAGAATACTTGAGCATCTAGTTAAAAACCTACAGTGTTGGGCGATGGGGAGAAGACTGTTTTAAGAAGTACAAAAGCTGCATTCTAGTTCACCCGTTGCCACTTGTTTGTGGTATATTTGGCAAGTCATTTAACTTCTAGGAGCCTCAGTTGCTTCATCTGTAAAATGGGAGATGATGATACCTGACTTGTCAGAGGCTGGGCCAGTTTTCCCCAAGACCTTCTCCTGAGGTTCAGTGTCTCTTTGAAAGGAGAAGAAAGGGGCTAAAGAATCTTGGTTGGTCATTATCTACTTTTCTCAATTCTTAACTTTCTTTTTTTGGTCAGGTGGGTGGAGTCTCAGTAGATATTTCTCTCATTGGGAGAACCATATGTATGAGTTTTGGCTATAGGTTGGGAACAGAGAAGGAAATAAAGGCAACGGCTGAGAGGGGAAAACATTCTGTAATGGTGTTGTGTGTGTCTGTGTGTCTGTGTCTGTGTGTCTGTCTGTGTCTGCCTGCGTGTGGGTCTACTTAGGTCTAGAACCAAAGAGAGGAGGAGAAATCAGAAATGCTCCTTATCGCTGGGAATTGTATTGTTATTGACCTGTAATGATGATCTCATGTCCTTGTTTTACAGTAGAGGGACTTGGGGGAAGTCTTGTAATGTTCAGTATATTAAAGATTTAGGGAAGTCTTGTAATGTTCAATATATTAAAGATTTACTTTCAATCTCACCATTAATATAATTCATAATGACAGCATTTTTATTTCATGCTTATTCAAAGTGCTTTGTATGAGGAACACTTTAACCATTTATCCAGAAGTGATTTGGCTTTTAAATTGATATTATTTCATTAGGTGAAAATAATGTCTCCAGCAGGGCAAATTCCCAGGAGTCGCAAGTCATGGCCGCCTTTCTCAGTTTTCCATGGGATACTGTGCAGATACTGAGTTGACTTTGGCAGAATAAGGGAGCTTGATTCTGTCCTCTGTAATCCAGAATTTCTGTAATTGAGCCATGGGAGTGTCTTGCTCAGTCTCAGAGTAATTAGTGTTTACCCAGAATTCATTGAAGGAACCAGATTGTAGCCTTTCTGATGTGAGAACCCATGAAACCCTGAAGGACTCTTTGTCCCAGCCATTGTTCATATCTTTTCATTGGAACAGAATAAATAAAATTAGAATAGATGAGTATTTGATATCAGAGAGGGAAAGGAACAGAGAGCTATGAAAATGTGAAAAGATATGTTAAAAGTAAAGGTGAATTAAATGAGGTCACAGGCTATGCCCTATAAGATATATTTCTGTGAGTGTGTATTCATTCCTCTCAGGAGTTATTGCCTTTGGGCAATCGTTGGAAGTAGTCAGACGTTCTCTCTCTAGTGCCCCTGGTGAGCTTTGATTAAATTAAATTGATTCTAAAGTTCTCTCTTTGGCTTGAGGATGGTCAGGAAAGCTATGCAGCCTGAGCTGGGAGCTGGCATGTAATCTAGCTCTGTACTCAGTCATCAATACCTTCGTCTTAGTGTATTTTAAAAAAACTTCTCTTGACAAAGTTTTTATTGTGTAGCCTAAATATACCTGGGGTCCCTTATCACTCAGTATTTGCATGGTGTTGGCTTTCTTCTCTGAACCCAACAGTGGAGATGTCACAGGAAAAAAAGATTGGTGGATCTCAGCCGTTTTCGTTAACTAATGCAAAAACTGTGAGAACCCCAGGGAGATGAATGTGATTTGTTGCCAGACTGGAGCGGAAGAAGGCCAGGGACATCTGAGGGATTGGCTGGCAGAGACTTTGAGTGTGTCCTTTCTCTTCCCCACATTACTCTGGTGATGCATTTCCTGCCTTCTTTGTGGACAGGAAAGCAGTGGCACTAGGCAGAAGTGGCAGGGTAGTGCCAGGGCAACCCCAGAGCCAAAGTGAGAAACCAGTAGCCACAATACCTGTGTGCCTCCTGAGCGCTCCCTTATCGAGCCTTCTCCTTCCATCCTATGGGCTAGGCAGTGATACGAGAGACTATCTGTGCTTATAAGAACATGCCTGGTGATGAGATGTTCCCTAGGCCGGGTTGGTGATGGTGGTCAGAAAATGATTGAATTCAGGTTGCAAACTTTGAGATATTTTTTCTTGAAGATCATCTTCCTTTAACTCACTTGGAAAACAAGCAAAGCCTAAGTTTTTACATCTCTCTCAGGTATTAGCAAAACAGTTGATAGTCCTAAAGGAATACAAGATAAGCTTACAAGGAAAAATGGTGAGATATGTGAGGAGTAAATGTTCTATGAAGAAATTTAACAAACGATAAACCAGGGGAAATAGAATGAACAATAATTTAAAAATTAAGCACAGTAATTATCCTTAGAGATAAAGGAGAATATTGAAAAAAATAAAGGAGAAGCAAATAGGAAGAGAAACCAGTTGGAAATATTGGGTACCTAAATATAATTGTTGAAATAAAGAACTCAGTGGATGGGCTGTATATGGGAATGGATACAGCCAAAGAACACTTGAGTAGGCTGAAATACTGGAATGAGGAGTTTTCTCAGAAGGCATTGGAAAAGGATGAAGAGATAGCAGTTTGATAGAGACGAAGGTTTGAAGTAGAAGTGGAAATTTGCATCAACAGAATCACAGAAGATCCTGAACTGACAGGACACAGTGTGTGGAAGAGGAGAGGTGACCTCACACAGAAACATTCCACAGTGACAGTAAAGAATATAAAGAAAAAGAGAAAATTCTGAAAGATTTCAAAAATAGAAAAGCACATTACCCAAAAGGAGCAAGAAAATCAGATTATAATCAGACTTTGTATGATTATACTTATATACCTTGTATGACCATATGTATAATCAGCTACACCAGATATGGGAAAGCATATCTTCATATCATATCTTATCATATCTTAATATCTTCAAAATGTTGAAGAAAAGACAATAAAACTAGAGTTTTATAGTGAGCAAGATTATTATTTAAATGTGAGGCTGGAATACAGATATTTGGGGGCATACATTGTCTCATAGTAATTACTACCAAGGGTTTACTTTGAAAGAAGTGAAGGATGTATTCCAGCTAGAAATGAAGTGAATCTGGGAGGAAGCAGTTAAATCTAGGAAGAAAGGTAAATAAGCAATGAACAAACACAGAATGCACATCAGTTTGAGTAAAAAAGATTACTTAAAAAAACTGGCCATGAAACTATGCCACAAAGGATTTATCATTAAATTCTAAAGAATCAACTTCATTCAGACCAGTTCTCCAATATGAAGAAATAGTTCAACAGTAATTAAAAGCAACTTATATGTTTATTGGTGTTTTTAAAAGAATGGTGTAGTGATCATTTTTGTACATGGCTTTTTGTGCATAAGGATGAGACTTTTCCTTGGAACATACTCTAGAAGTCAAAATTCTAAGCTTCATGATATGTGCGTCTTTACTTGATACAGCCAAGTTGGTTTCTAAAGTTCCATGAATCTCTACCTGTGAACTAAAGCTGGGAATTTCATTGAATTTATACAGTCATTTGGGGGGAGGGGATAATATCTTTACAATATTAAAAGTTCACATTGGTGAACATTATTTTATCTTCACTTAGGTCTATTCTCAATAAGTTTTATAATTTTCTTTGTGAAAGTCTTACACTTCTTTTCTTATATTTACTCCTATGCTTTATACGTTTCATTGCTATCATGAGGGGTTTTTTTTTCCCCTCCTCTGCTATGTTTTCTAACTGCTACTAAAGGAACACTATCAGACTTCTTTTGTGGATTGTCAAAAAATTGAGGTATAATTTACACACAATAAAATGCACAGATCTTAAGTGTTCAGTATGGTAGGTTTGATAATTGTTTACATCTGTGTAACCACCACACAAACCATAGACTATGTCTGTCACCATAGAATGTTCCCCTTTCCAGTCAAGGCCTCATCCCAAGACAATCACTTACCATAGAATGTTCCCCTTTCCAGTCAAGGCCTCATCCCAAGACAATCACTTACCATAGAATGTTCCCCTTTCTAGTCAAGGCCTCATCCCAAGACAATCACTTTGGACTTCTGTCACCACAGGTTAGTCTTGCCTGTTCTTGAACTTTATAAAGATGGAATCATACAGTATTTACTCCTTTGTGCCTGGCTTCATTCATTTCACATAATGTTTTTGAGATTTACCAGTGTGTGGTATGTATCAGTAGTTTATTCATTTTTATTTCTGAATAATATTCCATTGTTTAAATATACCAAAGTTTATGTATCCATTCACCTTTTTTTTTATAACCTTTTTTTTTTTTTTTTTGTGGTACGCGGGCCTCTCACTGTTGTGGCCTCTCCCGTTGCGGAGCACAGGCTCCGGACACGCAGGCTCAGCGGCCATGGCTCACGGGCCCAGCCGCTCCACGGCATGTGGGATCTTCCCAGACCGGGGCACGAACCCGTGTCCCCTGCATCGGCAGGCGGACTCTCAACCACTGTGCCACCAGGGAAGCCCTCCATTCATCTTTTGATGGACATTTGGGTTTGGAAACGTTTTTGGTTTTATGAATAAGGGTGCTATGTACATATCTTTTTTTGAAGTATTTTAAATGAATTTGTGTAAATATCAAAGAATGGAGTTGTTGGGGCATATGGTAGATGTGTTTTTTATCCTCTTATTTCTTAGATTATCTTTTTATTGTTCATTTGTAGTTTTTTAATGTACAATCCTTTGTCAGATATATATTTTGAGGGTATTTTTTTCTCAGCCTTTGGCTTGTGTTTTAATTTTCTTAATGTGTCTTAATTTTGATCAAATCCAAATGATCATTTTTTTAAATAATTAGCACTTTTAGGGTATAAGAAATCTTGGCTGACATTAAGGTCATGAAGATAATTTTCTGTGTTTTATTTAAAAGCTTTATAGTTTTAGCTTTTACAAGCTAAATGTTATATTGACATTTTTATTTTGTTGTGTTTCCATTAAGTGATTATCCTTTTATTTTAAGCATACGTTTTTTTTCTTTTTGGTGGCAAAATATTTTATTGCTGCCGTCCCCATGGTGGACCACTGGGGGTTATGAGGATTGAAGTTGGTAAGCATACATTGTTTACGAAATTTTTTTCTCCATCTAAAGTTATTTTCTTTCTTTCCTTATCCAAGACATAAGGAGTTAATACTCTATACAGTTTGAACAACTTGGTATTGATTTTTAAGCAACGAAAAAACAGTTGTTCTTAAAAGACTCAATAGTTGATGACATTGACTCATATATGTTGTTTCTGTGCTTACCACTACTTCTTACACCCCCTATTTCCCTGTGAATTTACTTCCTCTCACAGGTTTAAGGTGGTCAACTCTCACAGTCAGTGTAGCCTGGAAAGTTTGCTTTGCCCTCATACTTGAACAATGTTGGCAGAAAGAGTACAGAACTGTCCATATTGAAGCTGTAGCCGAGTTTTACTAAGTATTGATTTCTGTTGATAATCCTGCCTTCCTGGTTGGTCCTTTGTGACTGGCTCTCCCACTAGGGCCCATGCTGGGCTCTCACTGCCTTCTGGGCTGTGCCCTGGCAATGGAGGAGTCTGAGTCATGTGACATGGACTGGGTTGTTCTTCAACACTCCTTCATTTCCTTCCAGCTGTTTCTTCTCAAGGATGTCTTGAGTTTCCATAACTCAACTGAGGACGTATGAAGGCCTTGAGTTTGGTTAATTCACTCTCTCCAAAGTTCTCATGTTGCCCATCTGGCTGCCCAATAAGTTCTCATTTTATGTGCGTCTACCCTGTCTCCCCAGCACCCTGACTCTCCTTCCTCTATCAGGCAAGCCCTTGTGTGCCCTGTTCTCTAAGAGTAAAGCAGTAAGAGGCAGCAGGAGCTCAGTTAATTAAATCACTCTGAGTTAGACACCTTTCCCAAGAAACTTTTACATTTCAACTGGGCCGATATTCATGATGTTTGGGTAGTTTCCAGTGTTCTTTCATGCATTCTAAATCATACATTCTTTCCAGAAATAGGATATTTCCCTTTATTTATAGTTGCAAAAACTGAGACTCCTAGACAGAAATTGAGAATCCTAGTGATTTCCTTAAGGTCACAAAACCAGTGAGAGGTTTAAACTTCAAACTAGGTCTTTGGGCATGTTGTTCCTTGCTCTTTCCACCATAATGCATCTGATTGATAGGGTGGGGATTTCAGGTATTGCAGGACACTGGTAGGGATGGGACTCTGGATTTGGTGGGGGAGAGGGTGGTGGTGATGAGGGAAAGAGGTGAGTAAGCTTTACTTTCCTTCAAATCACATCATGTGTGGGACACTCCCACCACACATGCAGCCTGCAGATCATAGTGTCCTAACTAATTATCCATAGGCAGCAAAGCATACACTAATAATTTTCTTATGATCCTTCATCTTTGGTCATGCATCAATACAGGCACAGACCTCCTTTTTATTCTGTTGAGGGTGAGAAGCATTTTATGAATTCCGCAGCATCTTAGGAAAAGACTCCGAGAGTCATTGGCAATGGTAAGGTTTGCAAATATTTGCTAGACTTGGAGTTAGTTGTTGAACATGTGGAATGAAAGTGGATTGTCACATAAACTGCAGAGGCACACTGGAGGGATGGAAGGGGTCATGGAAAGAGCTGTGGTTTGCAACTAGACAGATCCTTTATCATCCTGTCTCAGCATACATCCCCTTCCCAGATCCTCCTGATTATATCCCTCTGTTCATTTATTTATAGCACTGTACCAGTCTGTCTTTGTGTTGCTTCTTTCTTGACTTAGTTGTTCATTATCTGCCTTCCCTGGCAGAAGGCGATCTTCATCTGGGCAGTGGCCACCCTGGCTATTGTGTTTATGTCTGTATCCAGGAGTCTGGCATAATACTCAGAACATACTAGGAGCTCAGTAACCATTGAAGGAAGGGAAAGAGGGAGGGAGAAAGGGAGGGATGTATCAATCCTGGCTCTGCCACTTGCCAGCCATGTAATGTTGGATAACTTCTTTCCCTTTTCCTCCTAGCTTTATTGAGATAAAATTGACATTATAAATTTAAGGTATACAGCATAATGATTTGGTATATGTATTTATTGAGAAATGATTACCATACTGTTTTAATTACTATAGCTTTGTAATATAGTTTGAAATCAGGACGTGGAATGCCTCCACCTTTGTTCTTTCTCAGGATTGCTTTGACTATTCATGGTTTTTTGTGGTTTCATATGAATTTTAGGATTTTTTTTTCTATTTCTGTAAAAAACATGCTGTTGGAATCTTGATAGAGATTGCATTGAATCTACAGATGGCTTTGGGGAGTATGGAAATTTTAACAACATTAATTCCAATCCATGAACAATCTTTCTGTTTGTGTCTTCAGTTTTTTTCATACCTGTCTTACAGTTTTCTTTGTACAGATCATTTTGTACAATAAATTTAGGTTAAATTTATTCCTAAATATTTTATTGTTTTTGACGCTATTGTAAATGGGATTGTTTTCTTTTTCAGATAATATATTGTTAGTATATAGAAGTGCACCTGATTTTTGTATGTTGATTTTTGTATCCTGTAGTTTCACTGAATTCACTGATTAGATATAACAGGCTTTTGGTGGAGTCTTTAGGATTTTCTATATACAAAATCATGTCGTCTGCACACAGAGATAATTTTACTTCCTGTTTTCCAGTTCTGAATTCTTTTTTTCTTTCCTTTTTGGGGGGGGGGTACGCGGACCTCTCACTGTTGTGGCCTCTCCAGTTGCGGAGCACAGGCTCTGGACGTGCAGTTTCAGCAGCCATTGCTCACAGGCCTAGCCGCTCCGCAGCATGTGGGATCTTCCCAGACCGGGGCACGAACCCGTGTCCCCTGCATCGGCAGGCGGACTCTCAACCACTGCACCACCAGGGAAGCCCCTGAATCCTTTTATTTCTTTTTCTTGCCTGATTTCTCTGGCTTAAGACTTCCAGTACATGTTGAATAGAAGTGTTGAGGGTAGGCACCCATGTCTTGTGCCTTATCTTAGAGGAAGAGCTTTCAACCTTTCACCATTGAGTATGATGTTAGCTGTGGGCTTGTCATATATAACCTTTATTATGTTGAGGTATGTTCCTTCTGTACTCAATTTGTTGAGCATTTTTATCATGAATGGATGTTCAGTTCTGTTAAATGCATCTATTGAGATGATCATGAGTTTTATTCTTCAGTCTATTCATATTATGTACTACATTCATTGATTTATGTATGTTGAACCATCCTTGCATCCCAGGGATGAGTACCACTTGATCATGGTATATGATCCTTTTAATATGCTGTTGAATTCAGTTTGTTAGAATTTTACTAAGAATTTTTGCATCTACATTCATAAAGGATATTGGCCTTTAGTTTTTGTTTCTTGTAGTGTCATTATCTGGCTTTGTATCAGACTAATGCTGGCCTCATAAGATGAATTTGGGAGTGTTCAGCTTTTTGGAAGAGTTTGAGAACTATGGTAATGATTCTTCTTTAAGTGTTTGGTATAATTCACCAGTAAAACCATCTGGTTCTGGGCTTCTCTTTGTTGAGATGTTTTTGATTACTGATTCAATCTTCTTATTGGTCTGTTCAGATTTTTTATTTCATCGTGATTCAGTCTGGTGGTTGTATTTTTTAGTAATTTAATCTATTTCTTCTGGGTTGTCCTATTTGTTGATGTATAATTGTTCATAATAGTCTCATTATCCTTTGTCTTTCTGTGGTATCAATTGTCATGTCTCCTCTTTCAGTTGTAATTTTATTTATTTGGGTCCTCTCTTTTGTTGCTTAGTCTAGCTAGAGGTTTGCCAATTTTCAAAGAGCCAACGTTTAGTTTTGTTTTTTTAATTTATTTTATTTAGTTATTTTTGGCCGTGTTGGGTCTTTGTTTTTGTGTGTGGGCTTTCTCTAGTTGTGGTGAGCGGGGGCCACTCCTCATCGCGGTGCACGGGCCTCTCACTGTCGCGACCTCTCTTGTTGCGGAGCACAAGCTCCAGATGCGCAGGCTCAGTAGTTGTGGCTCACGGGCCTAGTTGCTCCGTGGCATGTGGGATCTTCCCAGACCAGGGCTCGAACCCGTGTCCCCTGCATTGGCAGGCAGATTCTCAACCACTGTGCCACCAGGGAAGCCCCAACTTTTAGTTTTGTTAATCTTTTCTATTATTTTCCTGTTCTGTCTTTCACTTATCTGCTCTGGTCTTTAGTTCCTTCCTTCTGCTAACCTTGGGTTAGTTCTTCCTTTTTCAGTTCCTTGAGGTATAAAGTTAGGTTGTTTGAGAGCTTTCTTTTTTCTTAATGTAGGCATTTATCACTATAAATTTTCCTCTCGTAACTGCTTTTGCTGCATCTCATAAGTGTTGGTATGTTGAATTTCCATTTTCATTTCCCTCAAGATATTTCTTTATTTCCCTTTTGATTTCTTCTTTAATCCATTGGATGTTCAGGAGCATTTTTGTTTAACTTCAATGTATTTGTGAACTTTCTAGCTTTTCTCCTGTTACTGATTTCTAGTTTCATACAGTTGTGGTCAGCAGATATATTTGATAAAATTTCTATCTTGAATTTGTTCCAGCTTTTTTGTGGATTGATTATATGCTTGATCTGCCCTCACAGATGTGAGACCTCAGGCTCTCGCAGGCCACAAGAGTATTTGTAGGCAAAGGAAGTAGTAGGGATGCTGAAAACCTTCCTTCCCTTTGACAAGATTCCCATTACACCCCATCCCTCCATTACTATGTGGAAGCTGTTGTGATTGTAGTTTGTATATTAAAGAATTTTTGTATTAAAATGCCTGTCTAAAAATAAAAAATATTTTATCTAGGGGGGAAAAAAAGCCTTGAAAACCTTCAGTAGTTTTCTCAGTAGTAGGGATGGGGGGCATCAGTCCATCTCCATTTCTTCATGCAAACCCATCATTAACATCTGCAGTATTCAGGTAAGAGTGCCAGTGGAGGTATTGGACCCTAGCTCCTCCCTTCTCCTCCCATCCTGATTCCATCCAGCCTGGGGCCGCCCCAGCCTGGGCCTCTGAGCTCCATCAACACCCTGTGAACTGTGATCCTCAGGCCTTGTGGTATGCACACTGCGGGTGTGGTTCACCAATTTGGGCAGGAGATTTGGGGGGCCCTAAGTATCAGCACATTCAGTGTAGGCTTGGGTGGTCATGTTCCCTTGGCCTGTGGACTCCTAGACTCCTTGGCTCTGGGTGGGGCATGACTGCAGGAGGCCAGAGTGGCGTCCAGGGCAGGGACCTTGTTGCTCAGATCTAAGGGCACTTCTGTCCTCATATTGCTTTGTTGTGAAATGACTGATTGTGGCAAAGAAAAGGGCCCAGGCCATGGAATGGTCTTATTCTCTTTAAACAATGGCTCTTTTAGGGATGAACAAAAATACACTTAAAGATTATTCCCTTCTTGAGGAAATAATTTAGTTTTCAAATTCCTTCTTAACTACCTCGGCCCACAGCCAAGTTTGGCCCATGAGTTAGGGCTCTCCTGGGTTAGAGTACACTTCATGGACTTCATTGTTTTTCCTTCTGGCTTTTGCTGAGCTCAGCTGCCTGCCAGACAGGGGGGTCCTGTGCTTGGAGTCAGGAGGAGAAATGTTGTACAGGGAATTAGTAAAAATCCTACTTGAGTGCTGGGCTTTGCTTTGTGATTCTATTTTCCTTGTTCATTGGATTAAATTCACACCATCAAGGCTTCACTGTGACCTATGAACACCAGCTGTGAGAGAACGTGGTCGCTGGTTAGCTGTTTTTCCGGTCCTGCTGCCGGAAGTGTCTGATTTAGGCTACTGCCCTTCATTTCATGCTGAGACTGGTGTTTCCAATATCTCGACTTGTAAGTAATCCTAGGAGGGGGAGAGCAGGAGACTGGAATTCTAGTCTCACTCTGCCTTCCCTTAGTGTGTCCAAACCTCTGAACGGTGATTTCTTCTTTTTATAACAAAAGAATACTTCCTACCTCACAGAAATGTTTTGAGGACCTAATGAGCCAATGAAAGTCAATGTCTTCTGGAACACGTAAAACTCGCTGAAATTTAAGACATTATTATCACTGTGGTGTGAACCATTTATCATCTCCTTTACAAAATGACAGCTCTGCGGGAGAGCAGCTTTGTAGCAGGGAGGATGGAGAGACAGTGGTGGAGGATGTAAAGTGTGGGCTGGGGAAACCAGAAGGATGGGGGCCCGAGGAGGATAAGGTGGAGCAAACTGGTAAAGGAAATGAAAGTGGCTGAATTCAAGATCTCCTAGTGTTCAATGAAGGCTAGGCCAGGCCATCCACGCACAACAGCTCAATAAATACTTACTACAACCTTTCCAGTACTTTTCTGCCACTTCACCTTCACCTTTCCAGAAGTAAAGCTATCACAATGACCTGGCTCCCTGTAGTTTTTGTCCTTGTCCCTTACTACTCTCTCCCACCCCCTTTTCTCTGCTCCGGCCACACTGACCTTATTTTGCTGGAACTCAACGAGCTTATCGTAGCTGGAGGGCTTTTGTGCTTGCTCTTCCTTCTGCCTGGACCGACCTTCCCTCAATATTCATGTCTCACCTTCCACTTCCTTCCTGTTTTTAGTCAAACGTCACCTTTTCAGGGAGGCCTTTAATTATTCCCTGACAGTTTATATCATATCCTGCTTCCTTGATCAGTGCTTTGTCCTGGGCACTTACCACTGTCCAGCATTCAGTACATTTTACTTATTTCGCTTGTATGTCCTCTGTTCCCTCTCCTAGAATGTAAACTCCATGAGGGCAGAATTTTTGTTTATTTACCACTGTTCTTCCAGTGACTGGAAAATTCTGGCTTACGCTAGGCACTCAGTAGATATTCTTCGAGTGAATGAATGCAAAACAGAACTGTGTGGGCTTCTTCAGAGTTTTTGATTTCTGGAGGTAGCCACCAGTGATGTAATTTATCCCAACAGCAAATATTTACACAGTTCCAAATGCTAACCATTATGTCTTCCGATTAGATTCCCTCCCACAAGTAAATTGGCTCTTGAATTTTGATCTAAAGCTGTTCACTGAAATACATAGCAAACTAAGCTGCCTTAAGCACTCCAGACATCCTAGGAAAGAGGGATTAACACACCAGCCTGACTGACCCACAGCCAATGTTCTGTTAGCTTAAGGTGCACGGGGCTCTTCCAGGGCTGTTTCCTGGAAGCACTACCTTGGACTGTGGCACTGGGGAGCCTGGGCTGGAAGCAGCTCATGCTATATTTGGAATAAATGGAGAGGAGGATTTTGTCAGAATTTCTGCAGGGATGTGGCCTGTGAAGGATTCCCATCACTTTATAGACAGAGACAGTGTATTCTTATTGGCATTTTTCAAGTTTTCTTCCTTCCTCTCCTTCCTTCTCTTCCTCCTCCCCTCCCCCACCTAAAGGAAAACAGAAACATATAACCCCATTTGGTAGATTGATTTTTGGGAGACTAGGAACCCTGTGGTACAGCTTATGCTGTTTATGAAACATCTTAAAACCTTCTTCACCCAAGCCTCATCTTTATGCACCTCATTAATACATGGAAGTTTAAATGACCCTAGCTAATGATACATGGGGGAAAAAATTGCCTGAAAGTTCTCTAAATGCAGAGCCAGAGATGCTCTTTGCATCTTATTATGTGGAAAATATCACTAAAAAGAAGATGATTTTTATAATATTCTCTTTTTGTATTTGTTTATGAAGAATGCGTCAAGATTCAAGGAACCCTGTGTTGTAAAGAAAACAGAAGAACAGGAAGCAAGAGCACACAAATCGTGCTCTTACAGACTTTGGGATTTAGTGCATTTTTGAGACTTTTCTATCCCAGAACAGAACACGCAGAGGCCGTGGGTAATGCTTTTGGATAGAATAGAATATTATGAAGACCTGGGGTCCTGAAGAAGATCAAACTGTCCTTATACTGATGTCTGAAGTGAGGAGGCCTTGAAGACCTTCAGCAATATTTTTCCATTACTAATCCTTTGAACCAGATCTTGGGGATCCAGATCATGTCATAGAGCCCTGGGAAGTCTAAACACCATGGTCTGACTAGTGGGCCTTTCTACTGGGATCTAAGTCTCAGGCCGTTCAGTGTTTTGAGCTGAACCCTTTGCAACAAGTTGAAAGCATTTTAAGCCCGAGATGGGCAAGTTCTAGCCCAAAGAGATGCAGTCTGGGCCTGGCTCCCTTCCACAGTGCTCCTTTGTTTAACTTGTCCTGCCCTTGTCTCTCTCCTTCTCCTCATGTCTTCCTTCTTCCTATCCTAGTGCGTTTCTTTTGTTACTTTTTTTCTTTATTCTCCTTTTTCTTTTCTACGTCTTGCCTCAAACAGGGCGTTTCTTGGGCAGTGTCTGACTCTAGTGGTTGCTCTCAGATCTGAGAAACTTTTAAAGTTTGTTCCAGGGAGGAGTAGAAGAGACTAACATGGGGAGGAGGAGAGGGGCTAGGTGGAGGGAGAGAGGAGAGAGGGACGAGGGCACAGAACGTGAGGTGTCAGTGTGCCGTGTGCATCTGACCTGGAGCCTCACGGTCTTCATCCCACGGGAGGGGATCTGAATTGACTCAGGGCGGAGGATGAGGTTGCCATCATTCCTGCCGCTGTAGCTCCTCCTCTGCCGCCCTGGCTGGCAGAGCCATCCTGCTGCCCTAGAGGCTAAATACGGTACGGCTTCATTGTCCCACCTCCCTTACAGCCAGGGTAGTAACCTTCAGGAATGGGGAGGAAGGGATGTTTGCTGAGGGTCTTTGGGGAGAGATTTTCTCCCCTTGAAAAGAAAGGTGCATGGAGGAAAGACCTCTCTTCTTTGTTTCTGGATTTGTTCATGCCTACCTGTGGTGTCTGGAACTGCTATGGCAACCTTGCTACCACGAGGGAGGCGTGGCTGAACACTCCAAGGATGGTGGGGCAAAAACATGGATAGGTCTTTGGTCCTTGAGACCACTAAGCTGCCCATCCAAGTCTGGAGCATCTTATATAATTGGCCTCATTACTTAAGGTATTTTTAGTTGGAATTTCTGCCGCTTGCAGCTGAATGAATATATTTTGATGAGAGCCAGCAAGCATGACCTCATGGTTGGGCTTTATTTTGTGCTGACTTCTAGTTAGTTTCTTTAATGTTATATATTAAACAGACACAACTTCCTATGTATTTGTCCTCTTCATCTAATGCTCTCTTCCCTCTCTCTCTGGATTGCTATCCAGAGTCGGAAACTTCATTCTTTGCTTGTCTCTATACATTTTCCTAATAAAATGAAATACTTCATAAACCCAAAGCTTGCAGCTATCACACTAGAATAAAAAAATCAGTTTCAGTGATGTTTTGCTGATTTTCTCATGAATGCTAAATGATGCTGGCCTAAATAAGGCAGAGTATCACTTCTGGTATGATCTGTTCTATCCTGCTGATGCAAGCGCAAGAAGGGCTTTTCCTCTTGTTTTATTCCACCCTCCATGTATCCCTTCCAGAAACAGGGTCTGAAGGGTACCTTATATTTAACATATGGAGCCCTGTGGTGAAATACAGTCCCCAGTGCCATCACTGCTCCTCCCGTTATTGCTTCTGAATGTGGCAAGATAAACATTGTTTATTAATCTGTATACCCAGTCCATCATTTCACTCTGTTCCCTAAGAGCTTCTGGATTTGCTCATTCAGTTTCTTTGCTCTGACCCCTCCAAGGAGGATCCTATACTGTCTGACAGCTTCTTGGGAGTCAGTGAAGGAGAATCAGGAGGAATGGGGCGTTGAGGAGGAAGGTGATACGAGAGGCTGGCCAGGATGGGACTGAAAGAGTTTATGGTGGGTTAAAGTTTGAGGAAGGATACATGGGAGCAGGTCCAGGTTGAGGTTGGGGGGTGGGAGGTAAACATGCAGGGCTGGCATTCACCCAGTTTGTATCAGGATGGCCCAATGGATTGCTCACAGCCAGGGTTCATTCTGAGATCAGTACCTGGGTTGTAACAGTTGTTAATATTTTGACTATCGCCTCTGGAGCCATGTGTACTTTAAGAATTCTCTGGGAGATATTGGCCCTCTATGGTGTTCAGGATTATAAATAAAAGTTTTAGAAAAAGAACAATTTGGGATAACATTTTGGCATTTATTTTGGTTGTGTTTCTTTTCTTTTTTTGTTTTTGTTTTTCTGTTCCTTTCCTTCGCCTTTCCTCCTTCCCCATCCCCCTTTCTCCATTTTCCCTTCCCTCTTTCCCCTTTCCCCCTTCCTTTTTCTTTTATTTTCCTGGGTCACCACTTACACTGAAGCATCCCTCTGGGAGGTGCAGACTAGAGGTGTTACCTGTATTGTTACTGTTTAGGGGCAAGAGTAACTGATACACTGGACTCAAGTTGTTTTTCATTCAAATACAGGAAACAGAGAAGGTGTTTTTCCCTTAGGACTTGTCTGAAGGGTTTAGAAACACTGAATTTAGCTACCTATAAATATATTTGCTTACTTGAGAAAAGTCTTCTCTCTTACCAGGAAGTGTAGTGACAGAGTAATGCAACAAAAGTCTTCTGAGCTTCTCTTGGTGTAAGTTTATCTTTGAACATATTCTTGACTCTCAGAACCACTGTCAGTTAAACCACTGGGTCATCAGCAGCTATGCTGTGAAATAATTAACACTGTATCCTGTTTTTCACTTAACTGCTACTTGCTTTTGAGTCCAAATTCAGAAATACATTCCCTCTGGCCACAAACAAGGAAGAAAAATGATTGCAGATGGAGTTGGGAGAGCCCAGCAGTGCGGCAGTGTGGCATGGGGGCCTGGGGAGGAAAAAGCTAAATAAAAATGCTTCATTTTCACATAGCTCTAGACCTGTGCTCTCCAATAGAAATATAACATGAGCCACAAACATGATCCACTTAGGTAATTTTATTTTATTTATTTATTTTTATTGGAGTATAATTGCTTTACCATCGTGTGTTAGTTTCTGCTTTATAACAAAGTGAATCAGCTATACATATATATACATCCCCATATCTCCTCTCTCTTGCATCTCCCTTCCACCCTCCCTATCCCACCCCTCTAGGTGGTTACAAAGCACCAAGCTGATCTCCCTGTGCTATGCGGCTGCTTCCCACTAGCTATCTATTTTACATTTGGTAGTATATATAAGTCCATGCCACTCTCTCACTTTGTCCTGGTTTGCCTTTCCCCATCCCCGTGTCCTCAAGTCCACTCTCTAGATCTGCATCTTTATTCCTGTCCTGCCCGTAGGTTCTTCATAACCTTTTTTTTTAGATTCCATATATATGTGTTAGCATATGGTATTTGTTTTTTCTTTCTGGCTTACTTCACTCTGTATGACAGACTGTAGGTCCATCCACATCACTACAAATAACTCAATTTCGTTTCTTTTTATGGCTGAGTAATATTCCATTGTATATATGTGCCACATCTTCTTTATCCATTCAGTATGGAGGTTCCTTAAAAAACTAAAAATAGAACTACCATACGACCCAGCAATCCCACTACTGGCACTTAGGTAATTTTAAATATTCTAGTAGCCTCATTAAAGGATATTAAAAAAATAGATGAAATTAATGTTTAAATATATTTGTCTCAGTATGTCCAAAATAATATTGTTCCAAGATGTAATCAATATCAAAATTTTTGAGATACTGTAATTCTCTTTTCTCTGCACTAAGTATTTGAAAGCCAGTGTGTCTTTTACTTACAGCAGATCTCAGTTCAGGCTTGTCAGATTTCAGGTGCTCAATAGCTACACGTGGCTAATGGCTCCTGTACTGACCATCTCAGCTCTGTACTATTTCTACGATACTTATTCCATTTCTCACTAATGCTCATAATAGGTCAAGATGGTGCCAGGTCACATCCGCAGAGGTGATTGCTTTTTCTTCAGCCCTCTAAGGACTCCCCTGTTAATGCATTTGGGACCAACTTTTGAAATGGGGCAAGAGAAGGAAGGATTGGCTTTGACATGGAAAGAAGATGCTCTCCGAGGAGACTCAGAGCTTTGTGGGCTGGTCATGGCACAGTGCTTGATGGGGATTTGTGGTTGGTATCTATGATCCGGATTATCCAGATGGAGTCAAAGGTGAAAATAGGTAGGGGAAGTATAATTATTTATCAGGAGTAACACGATGTGATGGAATGAGTTCTAGATCATGGTCGGGAGAACTAGGCACTAGTCCAGGCATTGATCTGGGAGGAGAGAAGTAAATTGACATTCAACAAGCCTATTACAGCATCAGGCACTCTACACCTATTTCCTTTTCCAATTCTTATCGTAAGCCCAATAGTTAGATGTTATAATCAACTCCCATTTACAGAGGAAGACATTGAGCCTAGGGAGGAGGAGTCCTGGCTTATCATGGAGTAAGAATAAAATCTCAGCTCCGATTCCAAAGCTGCTATGTTTTTAACATTATAATCCATATGCATGCCATATAGGTTGTGTCTTCTATCAGGGTTTGACTGAAGAAGCAGAAGCAGTCATGCATGCATGTAGGTATATATGGGGTAAATATTTGTTACAGGGAATTGGCTTACGTGATTGTGGGGATTGGTTAAGTGGTCTCTGTAAGGGTGTTGTCTCTACGTCTGATGCTAGAGCTTGAAGTCCATAGGGCAGGCAATAAAAGGAAGATCACGAGCATGCTTGAAGCCAAGCCACAGGCACGAGACGGAACCCCACAAGGTCAAACTGAGCTCCATTTCTGTTATTGTGGCTTCTGACCTTGGTGATAAGTGTTCTGCAGAAGTTGGGGTTCTTCATCGTGGAGCTAAACACGTATACTTGGCTTAGGAAGCAGAGAACCTGAAGAAGATTTCAGGGGATAGTGGAGCCATTGCAGGCCCAGCTGTTGCATCACAAAAGTGAGCTGAACCAGCAGCTGAGCAACAAAGCGTGAGTGAGAAAATAGCTGCAGCTTCCCTTCCACCCTCCTGTATTCCTGAGAGTCATCCCTGTGGCTCACATGGGAAGCATATAAGAAAGGGAATTCTGGGAAGTGTAGTTCAGCCTACTCAAGTTGACACATTACAAAGCCATCACATTGGTGCTCAGTAGATATTCGTTGAGTGAATGAATGAATGAATGAATGAGTATTGTGCTGCCTCTCTTGGAAGTTCCCTGGGAGTCAGAACACTTAATTTTGGCTCTGCCTCTTGTAAGCCAAGCAATTTTGAACAAGTCACTTAACCCTTCAAGTCTTGTTTTTCTCATCTATAAAACTGCAAGAATAATTCCTGTTCTGCCTGTGTAATAGGACTTTTCTAGGGATAGGCTGAGACGACCCGAACAGAAGCACTTTGAACATTTATAAGGGATAAAACAAATGTGATGTAGCATTACATTATTTTAATTATTAATGTTGTTATTAATACTTCAGCTTCCTAATGAATCACATAGAGTTAATAGTTTCTGACTAATTTACCTTATGGATGTGCCCGGAAGATTAAATTAGATGAAGCACGTAGAAGTGCTCTGTCAGCTGTGCCATGGCATATTCTTCAAAGGCAAGACTTAATTGTCGTTCAACACTCAGAAGCGTTTGCACAGTGTGTTTTAGTTCTGGGCTAAATGGCTTAGGGGGATAAGTGTGTAATTGGAACCATTGGTAACCCTGGCAACTGGAGGGCAGTGGCCATTCCTTGGATGAAAGTTGTGGGCAGTGGATGAGGTTTCTGTCCTATAGGTCTGGGCTTGCATTTCATAGCAGCCAAACTTGCTCAGCAGAATGAAGAAATCCCTGCGGAAGTTCTTGGTGAAGATAGCGTAGAGGAAGGGGTTGGCACAGGAGTTGATGGGGTAGAACAGGACCAGGAGGATCTTTGACTTGGACACAGTGATGAGGGGCACCTTGAGGGAGGCAGAGATGGCAAAGAAGGAGATGGGCGCCATGCAGAGGAAGTCAGTGAAGATGAGCATGGCCATGCGCTTGGCAATCTTGGTGTCGCTAGAGGAGGATGTGATGTTGGGGTTTCTCACTGTGAGGTAGATGTGAGTGTAGCAGCCACAGATGACCACAAAGGCCAGGACGTTGAGCACAAGGAGGGACATAACATACAGTTGTGACAAGGGGCTGTCGATATCCATAGGCAGGCAGATGCTCACCTTCATGTAGCTGCTGATGCCAAAGATGGGAAAGAGGGCGACTGCACAAGCGAAGATCCAGCCCACCAGCATGACGCTGGCAGCATGGTGGAGCTGTACCTTGCGTTCCAGCTGCATGGCGTGGGTGATGGTGTGCCATCTTTCCAGCGTGATGGCTGTCAGGGTGTAGACTGAGAGCTCACTGGCAAAGACGGTGAAGAAGCCGGCAGCGTCACAGCCTGCTCCAGTTTGCCAGTCAATGGCGTAGTTGTGGTACTGGCTTTTGGTGTGGATGTCAACTGACGCTATGAGCAGCAGGTAGATCCCAATGCAGAGGTCGGCAAAGGCCAAATGGCACATCAGGAACCGGGGGACTGTGAGTTTGTATTGGCTGGTGATCAGTATTAAGAGCACTAAGATGTTCCCAGTGATGGCCAGGACGCTAATGAACCATATCAGGACCCTGAGGATACCATACCCCATGATATCTTCACATGGATTGAATGCATCTGGCTCGGGGGAGCAAGCGATGTCAACCACGTCATCGCATAAGTCATAGTCAGGTTCACTGTACATCATGTCAAATCCTTTGGCGTAGCTGGACTCATCGTCTTCTGCCAAAGAGACTCTCTGACCCCTAGCCTGAGTCATATCATCGACTTCTTGCCTTAAGATAGATTTGTTGCAAATTGGATGCAGGTCAGAGCTAGAAAAATACAAAAAGGAATAGAATCAATATGTTGGATCCAGATTGGCAAATATATCACTGTCTTTACACGGGGTAGAGAGTGGGGTTTCTTCCTGAGAGTTTTTTTTCTTTTTTTCTTCTAACAGTTTGTCTGCCCTTGAGGCTAAACTCAAGGGTTAATGCTGCTTACTGTAAGTGAACAGAACAACTCGTGCATATATTCCTAGAGTTGGATGGCCCACTGGGGAAACCATCTGGCCACAACCTGAATGTGGGGAGGAAGGCGCCTGGGACTAGCTAAGCTTTGCTGTTAAGTGCAAATAATTTACAGACGATATCAACTCTACCCTCACCCTTCCCCGTCTCCATTCAGCTCTCTCTTCATATGCCTGAGTAGGGTATACCCCCTTTCCTCTACTCTAAACTCCCGTCCTGGAAGATCTGGACTGTTCTCTGACTCAAATAAGAGTTTATTTTATCTACATAAATTAGAAGATCAGAGGCTGTAGTTGGTTCCCAGCCAGCCCTGTCCCTGGCTCTTTGGTACTCAGGCTACCAGGAGGTCTGCTAATTCGCCTGAAATGTTAGTGAGGGTCCTATTCTTTATTATTTCACTCCCCAGGGGCCACAACAAGCCTCAGGCATGTATTTGCAAGGTAATCCTGGCTCTCTCACATTAAGTAGTTCGCTAGTGAGTGCCCAAAAGGGCAAGTGCAGGTGCAAGGGGCCTAATTTATTCCAAGACTGTAACTCATTCCCTGAGGAGCTGCCTCTTCTCGGGCTCGCATTTCTGTCTCAGCTTTCCCTTTAAACCCCAATGTACAAGAGGCCTCGTCAACAGAACAGAGGCACTTGCAGAAGGGATGTGAGTGAAAGCCAGATGGTAAATATTCCATCCAGACAGGTGGACAGTGCATGTAGAGCCAGACGGTACTAGTTCTGTTTTGAAGCAAAAGCTTAAGGAATGGGAATGTTTCACATTGGGTCTTCTTTTGGATGGAAATGCGTGTGTGTACACACACACACACACACACACACACACACACACACACGCACACACATGCACACACACACACACCCCATTCCCTTCCTCCCTCCCTGAGGGGCAAGCTCACAGCAATGGTATTGCATTTCTCCCGGGCCTTAACGTAATCTCTTAAGTGAGTGGGGAGGTGAGTGTTAAAACTCTTCAAAGACCCCCCTCCCCAATAAGATGGAGAGAGTGACTGGGGCGTGGAGAAGGTAAAGATTCCATTAGGTACTAAACGATGAGGGCTGGCCAAGTGTGCCAGCAGACCCGGACTGAACTTTTCCACATCAACCTCTAGGAGAAGGGGCTGTTAGTGAGAACCTTCTCCTTTCTCTCCCCTCCAGAAAGTGAACTGAATTGCCAGAAAGTCATTTTCCCTTGGATCAAGGGACTCCTTTTTTTTTTTCTTTCCTGGATAATGTGTCATTTGTTGTTTTAGAGACTGATAGAGCTTCTCACATCAGTCACAGTTTACACTAAGGAGGTTAAACAGTTAACATACGTGTAATTGAAAATGTGCAGAAAATCTTTTGGTTTAGTCAGAGATCTTACAAGAAAGGTGAGGCAAGTTCAGAGATGGGCAAAGAGGGGACAAGAGAATCACTTTGTTTCTTATTCTAACTCCCAAGTCCTAAACCCTGTCATTGGATTAGCGGCAGCCCAGTTCTAGGAACAGGAAGTAAGTAACCTGGTGCCAACAGACTGTGATTCGGTTCACTGAAACAGATCTGACCATCTAGACAGACACAGCCTTCACTTCCCGGGGCTTATGTTGGCTTCGGTGAAGATGCTTATTTTTGATACTGCTACGAACATATTTTAAATATAGATGCTTCCCTTTCCCGAAACAGCAGTGACCCAATGACATGAGTGGGGGAAAGGTGAACAATGGATGTCTCTTAGAGAAGAATAGAAAGAAAAATGGAAGCAGGGGAAGTAAAATCATGCCTCTGCAGTACCTCGGCAAATCCTAAGTATTATAAAGAGTTGGGAATTCAGCTCCCAAGCTGAAGTGAGGTTAAAAAGTAGTACTCTTGGATCCCAGTAAATCAATGAACAGATACTTGGGAAATGCATGGCGGAGTGGCCGAGAGCCTGAGCTTTGCAGACAGACAGGCAGACCAGAGAGTTTGGATCTGAGTTTGTTTGGTGTTTGTCAAGTTATTTACTGTCTCTGAGCCTCAGTTTCTGCCTTTGTGAGAAGGGAATAAAAATGGTGGTTTTACCTTTGTGAAAATTAAGTGAGATAAAGCTGCAAAGTATTACAGTGCCTGGGAGTGAGTCCTTGACAAATATCAGCAATATGAAGAGAGAGGATGTGGTTACAGTAAGTAACCTGTTGAGGTCTAGGCCCTATGTGAGTACTTAATGAATATGCCACAGTGCCTCAGTTTAAAATCTAGCCGGGAAGAAAAGGCCTAAATACAATAAATAACAAAACTAGGGCAAAATATCAATGCAAGCTGAGTATGGACATACTGGTTACATGACAGATGAGGGGCATGGTTAATAAGGTCTTTCCATGAAAGTCCACGGGGTCCATGGGCCAAAATATCACAGTCACAAGGGCCTAACATTTACACTTCAGGCATTATTTCCAAACGGGGATTGGAGGAACAATTTCATCACACAACTTTAAACTCAAATGTCATTACCTAACCACACCTACAGTTATCTTCTGAATAGCAGAACCATATTGCTTTGGGTTTGTGAATTTGTTAAACATAAAGACTAAACACCATTGCTATTTTTGTTACCCCGTTTTGGCATGTCTTCCTAGAAGAGGCGTGGGCCTCTCCTTTGCCGCACCTGACGAGCCCTGATGTAAGTTACAATAGGGACCTAGAGAGGGTGAGAGCCCGGTGGTCTGGAGGGATCAGGGAAGCCTTCAATCACGGTACGATGTAAGGCAGATGCGGAGATTTCTAGTCGGGAGAGCCCTGAGGCCACATCTACACTACGAGGGGGAGTCTGAGCAACAGAGGAAGAGGATATATTTCTCTGGGGTGTGGGCGCTGAGGCAGACAACAGATGATGTACAGCTCCTTCAGTGGTCTTAACGTCCTCTGAGATTTCTCCTGGGGGGTATTTAGTTCCAGGGTTATGGCAGTGAAATGGGTATCTTTCTTGCCCTGGCTGGAATATCTCTTCCTGGAATATAAAAGAGGCGGGCCATGCTGCCTTAGCCCAAGCCCTTAAGAATTCTAGTCATTAGGAAGAAATCCCCTGGCCCTTGAGCTCATCTGTGAGGAGTGTCTGATTCTGGAGAGTTCCCCAATGACGCATGCTAATTCTGAAGAGCGGCCCCTTTTCCGCAGATCCTTTAAATGGGTCTGAGTGTGGACTGCTAGTTAACTTAGGGTGTGTACTGTTTGGTTGTTTTACTTTGCTTTAGAGAAGGGGACCCGTCTGCATGTTAAGGTTGAATAATAGAGACCGCGTTAAGCAGTGAAAGAGTATCCCAGAAGCTGTATTCGTGCTGGGCTACTGTACAAGAGTGGGAATGAGGCGTCATCTGATTGAGTGCCACGGTGTGGTATGAATTTTATCAGTGAGTTTAGGAGAGGCAGAAAGCTTTGAGCATTCCTGATACCCAATAAACTATATCTCCAGCGGATCCTTTAAATACCTGAACATGTAATCTCTAAAGTACTCCCTCTCCGCTCTCTCCAGAACCTCAACTTTTTAACCCGTCGCCCACTAGGACTTGGCTTTGTTTGGACTACCCTCTGTAATTTGGGGCTCCGGGAACCTGAGCAGCCTGGAAAGCCCAAGTGAACAGATGTCACAATCTTAGTCCTCCCTCTGAGGTGCTAAGCTCCAAAGATGGGTTAGGGAGGTTTCGTGTTGCTGGGATGTGTTGCGGGTGTGTGCAGCAGTCTTTGCTATGGCATCTATGCTTCTCCCTTCCAAAGCTGACTTTAATGGTCCCTGGCACACTTATGGGGTGCAGAGTTTGGAACTTGAAGGATAAATGCATGTCGGGACAAAGGGAAAAGGGAACAAATATTTATTAAGCATCAGCTGCGAGTCAGGCTTGCTTGGTGTTTTTCATGTCAGCTCATTTAATATTTGGTAGGTAGCCTGCCATGTGGGTAGCCCTCTCCTGTGAGCCCATTTTCAGAGAGAACACTAAAGCTTTGATCTAGACTCTGCCTAAGGGATTTCATCGTGGGTGCCTCTGCCAGGGGATCCTCTTCATGCCACACAGGTGTAGAAGTTGTGGACCAAGGTCTGCGTTGGAGAAGTGCCCAAGTGGGACTCGGGGGCGGACACGAGAAGACTCACATCTGCCGCCTCCAGTTGGCAAAGATGCAGCAGTGGCTGGGGTAGGTGAGGCTGGCCTCCACGAGTGTGACAAAAGCTTCCAGACTGGGGAGCTTTTTTAAGTTGTAAGTTGACTTGGCCCGCAGCTTCTTAAGATTTCCTAAGCCATAGCTGGGCAGGGAATGGATCCTCGTTCTTGAAATATCTCTGTAAGGAGAAAAGGTAAACATAACCTGATTACTATGGGCCTAACATTTTCTGCTCTGTTAGCCGTCAACATAGCAGCTACAGTAGTAATATTTTTACATGGGTGAGGAGGGAGACTCCAATTCATTCAGCACGCCTTGGTGAGATTAATATTTGGCTAAAGGGACATTTGGCCCTTATATTTGTGGTAGGAGGACATAGATAACATGCCACTCTGTGTCCTGGATGTACTTGCATCCTGGCTGATCTGGGGCTTAAATGTATCTCTTTCCCCTTCCACAGTCTATCTATAGAATAGATACCCACGAATTTGCATAGGACCAAGGAAGTGAGATCATTTCCTCCTCACCATAAAACTAGATGTAAAAATATATCCAGTGAGCTGGGGTGGCATCTGTGGCCATATTTCAGCAAAGGATGCAAAGAGAACACACCATAAGGGGAAGAGGTATCTGGTGGGCAACAGAGGTACCCTCAGCACAAAGTCAAAGTGGCAATAGAGAGTGGTGGTGGTGAGCGTGGCATCCACAGCCAGACTTGCCTGCTCGTGTACCCTGCCACTCTATGTATTAGACTGGTGACCTTGGTCAAGTTATCTCACTTCTCCATGTGTCAGTTTCCTCGGCTATAAAACAGGAATAATAATCGTACCTACCTCAGAGGGTTGTTGTGAGAATTAAATGAGTTAAAGTACATAGAGAACTTCCTGACCAACAGACAGCACTTGATGACTGGCCGCTGTTATCAGAAAACATCACACACACACACACACACACACACACACACACACACACACACACACACACACACGCAGTTGTTCTTGCTTTGTCGGAGAGCCTCTGCCTTGGTGAACCAGGAGGTCTATATGGAAACCAGTGTAAATGGTCCTTTTAACCAGGTCCCTGTCACTGGAGGGTTCCAGAGTCCCATCCTTGCTGGCAGCAACACCAGTAACATGGGCCATTTTCTGGCAGCACCGTTGGCAGCTGAAACCCTCAAAACAACCTGACCAGTGGGGTGGGAGTGAAGAGATTTAAATGGCAGCGGCTTAGACCTGTTGGGCCCAGAAGGTTGGCCGTAAATGAGTGCTTCTGATGGGAGTGGTAGCAAGTGATGACCAGGATGGATTCATTTCAAGCATCCTTGGATATACTTGGTGAAGGAGAATCTTCTAATGTCTGCATTTCCTGTAAGTCAAAGCATTGGGCACTAGGAGCAATGAAACTCGGGGGTGTGCACATATATCTGCTCCCCCGTATGTTCTCCCAGTCTGGTGAAAATTACTTTCTCAAAGCCTTGTTTTCATTGTGCCATTCATTCTCTTGCTCAAAAGTTTATAATGCTTCCTGTTGTTCAATGAAACCTACTCGTAGCTGCTGCCCTGTTGTCACTTCCCTTTCCCAGTCAAGCTTCTTATACTAGTTGTCCATACTTGATGTCACCATTTCCTCATTTCCCAATCCAACTCTGTTTCTTCCCAGTCCCTAGAGAAACAATACACACTAAGGTAGCTATGATGACCAGCACATCATAGCCAGCACTTTGTACTTCATTAGAAGTTCTAACCTTAGTTCTTCATTGGAAGTTGCTCTTAGTTCTAACCTTCTTGATTTCTCAATTACATTTCACCCGTAAAACACTCCTCCTTCCTGAGACAGTCGTCTTCTTGGCATCACATTCTTTTCAATTTCTTCTGACATCTACTTTGACTTTTTTCTGATTTTTTCTTTTTCCTTTATCTATCGGAGTTCCTCTAAACTCAGGCCCCTTTCTGACTGTACACAATCTTTCCAGGTGATCTCACCCACTTCCTTGGTTTCAGATACCAGGTATATGCTGATGGCTTCCCAATGTATATCCCAGTTCAGATACTACTTCTGAACTCCAAGCCCAGATAATCCACTGTCCATCAGATCCCACTCTTTTGATCACTTGCAAATATCAAAACTGAATTTACCATCTTCCTTGTAAATATGTTCGTCCTTTTGCTTTTCTTATCTTAGCAAATGATTCCTTCATCTCCCCCTGTCGTTCGGGATAGAAGCCTGGGAGTCATCCTTCACCCCTCCCCCTCCCTCCCTCGGACTCAGTTTTCTTCTTCTCACAAGCCTAACTTTTACATTCGTTTCAAATCGGTCCGCTTTTTTTTGCCACAGCTTTAGTCTAAGTCACCATAATCTCTGCCTAGAGAGAAAGGCAACAGTCTCATAACTGTTCTTCTCATGACCATTGTATTAAGGTTCTTCAGAGAGACAGAACCACTAGGATGTATAGAGATAAATAAGAGGAGATGTATTATGGAATTTGGCTCATGTGATTTTGGAGGCCGACAGGTCTCATGAGATGCCATCTACAAGCTGGAGAACCAGGAAAGTTTGTGGTATAATTCAGTCAGAGACAAAGACCTGAGAACCAGGACAGCCACGGGTTTAAGTCTCAGAGTCTGAAGGCCCAAGAACCAGGACCCCTGACGCACAAGGCCAGGAGAAGATGGATGTTCCAGCTCAGGAAGAAAAGAAGCACATTTTGCCCTTCCTCTGCCTTTTTGTTCTATTAGGGCCCTCAACTGGTTAGATGATGCCCACCCACACGGGGAGGATGAATCTTCTTTACTCAGTCTGTTGATTCCAATGCTAATCTCTTCTGAAAACACTCTGATAGGCACACTCAGAAGTAATATTTTACCAGCTATCTGGGCATCCCATGGCCCAGTCAACTTGACACATAAAATTAATCATCGTGGCCATCTAGCTCTCTCTCTAACGCAATCTTTACACTGCAGATTGGGTGATATTTTAAAAATGCCAATTAATTGTGACTTCCTGCTTACAACTAGTCAATTGTTCCCCATTACACTTCCAGTGAAGTACAAAGCATTGGACATGATGTGCTGGTCTTGCCTCACTTCTCTCATATCCGTTCTGTGCCTTTTCTGTGTTCTGCTCTGTATTGCAGGAGAGGTGGCCTCCAAGGGTTCCATTTCCCAGGTACCACCTTGTCAATCAGCTTTCAGTTGGGTTCAGCAAGTGGCACTGGTGGGACTGGAGGGTGGGTGGAAGGGTGAACTTAGGTATTTCTCATTCCTTCTTTACCTCAGGCAGCAGCTCCTCCGTGATTGCAGCTGTCATCAAACAGATCTGCTGAGGATCTAGCAGCTACCAGTTGTCCCAGTTCCCACATCCTCACTGGGCCCTTAAGTCCTAGGACTAGTAGCGATAATCTCAGGACTGCTAAAGCCCTGCTTGATATTTAGACAAATTTACATTATCAGAGTTAAGGATGACCATTTATGTAAAACCTGTGTAAATTTTACTTAGTTCCCCTCCTTGTTAGATGCCAAATAGATCAAATTTGTCAATGCTGCTGTTCAAATACTTCAGTGTGCTTGCCGATTTTTTCTCTTGCTTGTTCTATCGCTCCTGAGAAAAGTACACTAAAATCTCCGACTACGATTTTGGATTGGTATACTACTACTTCAAGTGTTGTCAATTTTTGCTTTACATATTTTTGAGGATAATTTTTTAGGTACATATAAATATAGAATTTTTACATCTTCCTGGTGACATTCTTTATATCTAGTTATATTTGTCTCCTGACTCTTTGGACATTTCTTCTTTGCTGGTTCCTTCCTGAACTCCAACTTTTAGACCCATGGGCTCAGAGCCTAGCCTTCTTTCCTCCATTTTCACTTAGCCTGTAGGTGAACTCCTCTAGTCTTATGACTTAAACACCACTTATATGCTGATGTCCCCTCCCCCCTCCCAATTTTTATCTTGAGGCTGCTTTTCTCTCCTAACTCCGGACTCATATTTCAGCTACTTCCTTATAATCTCTACTTGGATGTCGAATAAGAAGGTGAAGCTTTAGATATTAACAATTGAGCTCCCGATATCTCCCCAAACCTGCTCTACTTACAGCCTTTCCGGTTGTTCCTGCAGAAACTTGTAAGTCATCCTTGACTCCTCTTTCTCTCACACCCCACATGCAAACCCTCAGCAAAATAACTTGGCTTTACCTTCCACATAGATCTGGAATTTAACTACTGCTCATAACATTCATTGCCATCACCATGAGGTGAAAGTTCTCAGTGTTCCAAGGTCTCTTTTCTAGTTCTTGCCTACGTATTCTAATTCTTCAGAGCTGGGGTCCCTGGAGATAAGTGTCTGATCCATGAACCTTTGTCCTTGTGAGGAGTCTTCGCTCTCTGCTGCTGAAAGATCCAGCTGTCCTGTCCTGTTCTCCACTTAGCCTTTCCAGTGTTCCAGAGCTTCTCAACTTTATTCTCTGCCCTAAAATAACCTTTCTAGTTTCTCTCTTCAGGCAATTTCTCCTCTGACCAGTTCTGCTATTGATACTCTGGTCCCGGTGACGAAGTTCTTGTTTTGCCTGGTCTATGGGGTCGTCTTTTTTCCCTCAAATATGGAAGGGAGCAAAGGTTGCCTGTTTTGTCTAAAGCAGTTCAAGGCTTCCTCCAAGGAATGAGGTGAAGGTATAAACAAAGTGCTTCAGGAATAATTTAAACCAGGGCAATCATTTATTACCTGCCGTCAACATTTTTCATATTTCTAAAATCAAGTGATACAAAACAGACTATTTTTTCTTAGTTATGCCTTTCCCCCTTGATTTTAAAATATACAAAAATCACAGTAATTGAATATTTCCAAAAACAGACAGATTTTTGTATTCTGTGCAATTCCATGGTATGCTCTCATTGACTCTGTAGTCGATTAAAGATGACTGTAAATTCTTTATACTCTTCCATAGAGGGTCTGTTTGCCCTTCCCTTGAATCCAGGCTGAACTGTGACGTCTTTGGCTTATAGTAGAGTATGATGAAAGTGTTGCTGTACCAGTTCTGGACCTTGCCTTTCAGAGCACTGATAGCTTCTAAATTGATCTTATAGAGCCCTAAGCTGTAGTGAAAGAACTCTGATGCCCTGAGAGTGCCATGCCGGAAAAAGTCTAAGCCGTGCACAGAGGGTTCTGGAGGACAAGGTGCCATGTGTGTGTGTGTGTGTGTGTGTGTGTCTGTCTGTCTGTCTGTCTGTCTGTAGAGAGGTACCAAGGAGCACAGATGCACCAGATATATGGGTGAAGGGTACAGCTTGGAGTAGACCCCCCGGACCCAGCCACCTGAACCGACATCACATGGATCAGAGACAAGCCACCCAAACTTCTAAAACATAAAACTGTGGGGAAAATGGAATGGTTGTTTTAAGGCACTGAGTTTAAGGATAGCTTTTATGCAGAAATAGAGTACCCAAACAGACTCGCCTTGACATCTCTGAGATTCTGTCATCCCCATCATTTGTAACAGCTGTAGATGTATTTTTCCTTGAACGCCATTAAGAGTGCAATAGCACTGTAGTCTGTATACTTTCTGCCTCTCTCACGTACCGTCTTTTGCTTTATATACTAGCTGTTTGTATTTGCATCTTCTCTCTCCTGGAGGGCAGAGGGCTCCTTGCATTCTCAGCAGTGCCTTTCACATAGAAAGCACCCAGAAAATTGTTGCTTTGTTCAAAGATAGGCTGGGAAATGGCGCTGATGGAGGATTGGGAAAGGAACTAGATAGATCACCCCAGCCAGCTGTGATGTCTTCTGACCTCTAGCACTTACAGAGACTCTAGTACCTTGTATTATCTCTTCTGCTGTTTCGTACTATTCAGCTTTTCATGTACATTTGTTTTGTTTCCTCAGCCAGGTTTCAGATGCTCTGAGAGCAGGGATTACTAAGATACTTTTGTGTTCTACACGGTATTAGTATTTGGCACAGAGCTTGGTTCGTGAAATCTACTCAGTGGATACTTGTCTGATTAGCAGAGATGCCTCAGCATCATAAAAAAAAAAAAGAGAAGTTGAAGCAAGTCTTACAGAAGAGCAATTCTAAAGGGAGAAAGATGCAAGGCAGATGGAGGAAATCCGGATTTAAAGGGGGCTCAGCAAAACGGTGCTTCCGCAGCAGGCAATTATATGTGACTGAGAGTATCAAAGGAATCAAGGAAGAGAGCATCCTTGTGCAAAGTTTACAAGGAGATAGACACAGATTGAAGACGAAATAGACTAATGTGTGTGTGGGTTGACCTGCATGCAATCCAGTGACTAGGTGTTGGATGGGGAAGCCTGCTCGGGAAGCGTCGGTGCCTCTCTGTCTGCTGAGTGTTCTGGACTTAGCTTGTATTTCGGTTTCCTCCTCATCACAGCTCCAAAATATGTGAGCTGCTGTCTTTTTCGCTAGGTGGCTTTGCTTCTGGGGGACTATGGCATCTTGTCAGTGTCCTGGGATCCCGAGCGTCCGCTGGTGGGTATTGAAAGGAGGGAGCGGTTGGTAGGAGAGAGATGCAGAGTCACTTAGAGTTTGGTAAAGCACAAGTCTTTAGCAGAAGTGGTTCCTGGGTGATAGGGAAATAAAAGTGTTTGTAGAAGTGTCTACTTCAAGCTTACTGCATACTTGCTGGGGTGAGCAAACATGGAAACTATCATAAGACTTCCATATTTTGGACTGGCAGAAAAATGTTTCTCTGGTATCTCCACGGATTAAGAAAAGTCCATAGACATTTATATCAGCAGGGGAAGGGGTAATCATGGGCTGGTGTTTTTAATCCTTGTCTTTCAGGCTGGTCTCATGCTGGCAGCCTTTCTTTTTAAGGTGCCACTTTGGTTAACATTTCAGCACATGCTACATTCTGGCTGGTTTTGAGAATTTAAATCCTGAAACGTAGTACCAACAGGAGACTCAAAAGACAATGGCTGAAGAGATTTAGCAATCCTGAACTGTTTCAACATTGTTAGGGTTCTTGATTTTGAGATACAAAGTAGAAAGGGAAACAGCAGTCAGTAATAAGACACTGAGTCAGGAGAGTTAAACTGTGCTCTGTGCCCCATTTAATAAAGTGTGTTATAGCCAGTGCCACAAATTTGATTTGAACAATTTCTACTTTTCCCAGCAAAGATATTGTTACAGGTCAATCATTTCCATAAGTGAGAGCACATTTCTGGTGTATACTACACTGACAAATGGCTAGAAGACCTCTCTTTTATGATCCCAGGCGGAATAAAAAGGCAATTTGCTTATCTATAGGATTGTGCGTACACTGGTAATGGAAGAGAATCATTCTTATACAAATACCGCAGTGTTTGAATCTGAACTATCAAATGAATCTGAGCTATAGCCACATCAATTTGATAAACCATCAGAATATGATTGTACCGGCTCCAGCCTGCAAAGGCAGTGCATTAAATTTTCCCCACAGGAAATGGTTTCCCAAGGAAACAGCAATTGCTTGATTGCTAAAAAAAAAAAAAAAAAAAAAAGGAAGGAAGGAAGAAAAAGAAAACTTGACTGAGTTCAGAATATCACGTGAAAACTCAGATGGCTACTGATAGTCAAGGTCAAGACTCATGAGGGGGAAGTCAGGATGCTAGACTACTCCTCGGAAACCCAATGGAGCTTGTCTGTGTGCCCCTAGCTTTCTCTGCATCTATTTCTCTTTGCAGTGGAACGTCTTATCCTTGCACCCTCAGGTGTTCAGAGGCTCCCTGTTTGTTTTGCACTCAACTAAAATTTTTGCCTTCAGGAAAGGAGTTATGTTTGGTTTGGGTGCCCTCCCCTTAACTCTTTCAGAATCCCTTGCATATATCTACTGGGGACAAAACACTGAGCCTGTTGGGGAGGGAGATTTCCCCACAGTTAGCTCTTGGAGGAGATACTCTGGAGACCCGGCCAAGCTTCCCCATTCCCAGCACTCGTTCTAGGGCAGTGATTCTCAGTGTGCTTTCTGTACCAGCAACGTCAGCTTCACCTGCAAAGTTGTTAGAGGTGCAGGTTCTCAGGCCCCCCCCCCCGACCTGCTGAATCAAAAATTCTGGGGGTGGGGATCAGCCATCTAGGGTTTTACAAGCGTGCCGGGTGATTCTGATGCAAGGTCAAGTTTAGAACCACGGCTTGAGGGCAGCTGAGGACCGCTCACAGCGTAGGTGGCCCATAGCCGAGTTCTGCTCTGGGATTTGCCCTCGCCTGACTCACCCGAGACTTGGCTCTTCCTCAGGGCCAGCCTGCACCCAATGACTGTTGATGAAAAGGCCTGGCCCCTTACCTTCAGTCAGTTTTGAAGGGCCATCTTAATGCCAGAGCTCCCCATAGGATCAGCGGAAGCTTCTGTTGCAAATGTATTGTAGTTCAGCTTCCCTGTTAGCCTGCTTCTGCGTCCATCAAGCACTCCCCACAGACTCCAAGAGCGCTCTCCAGTAAACCTTTTGCATGCAAATATCCACATGACAGTCTGATTTTCTGGGAGGGGAATCTGACCCGAGCCACGGTCACAGCCCTAACCTGAGCCGCATCTACTGTGGGCTGAGTGGTCTGCACACACTCCTTCTCCAACCCATGAACCCACGGCACCAGCGTGGGCTGGTCCTCTGCACACACTAAACAAGCAGCTCTCAGGCCAGGGTTTCGCGGGGGTTGGCGCATCAGGTTGCAGAAGTAGGGGATGGGATAGGCCCTAGAGTCCCAAGTTAGCAGCCAGAGAGGCTGGTAAGACATCTGCGGACTAACCTGAAAGCCCCAGAAAAGGAGGCTTGTTGTTAAGCTGATCAACCTTCTTGCCCCTAAGGGGAGGAGAAGGAGACCAGCAGTTACAGGCTGGGCTTTCGGCCAGGATGTTGCACGTATATCGTCATGCATATCGAAATGAAAAGATGTAGGGGTGTATTATCACTCTCTACCTTTTTAAGTCATGGCAAGTGCTTCATAATTCCTTTGGATTTTCTATCAAGTTTATTCACTGTCTCTATGGTAAAAGGGTGGAAAGTGGGCCTGTAACTCGAGGACCCTGCAGAACTGCTGGTGATGACGGCATCCCTTCCTGCCGGCATTCGTGGCAGGGCTGGCTGTGGATTCATGTTTGTGTTTTCCACTGAACACTGATCAGACACACCGCACCGTGCCTCAGCCTGGGACCTGCTTGTCAACTGCAGGGGGCGTTCTTCTATGCTGTGTGTGTGTGTGTGTGTGTGTGTGTGTGTCACTTGTGTTCTTGGGCTCAGGGGTCTGGTGTTTGTAGTTATCTTCCCCCCTATTTTAGTTCACAGTTAATTTTAGGGGCCCTTTTAGACATCTGATTGGACATGTTTATGTATTTTGGTGACATGGTATGTTGGGACTACATGGGATGTAAGGCAAGACACCTAGTTACTGGTTTAAGCTCTGCCACTTAACGGTGGTGGTGTGATCGATAGCAGGGCACTTCGCATTTCTGTCCCTGGTTTCCTCAGCTGGGTAATGAGCTAGTTGGGGATCCTGTCCAACTTGAGTGTTCTCAGTAGCAGACAGTGGTTAAGGTGCTGTGATTTTATAGTGTACCTGGTACAGGTCACATATGAAAACCTACCCCATCACAGGTATGTTCTTATGTAACAGATAGAGGGGCCTGTTCAGGCACATTCAAAACCCTCAGGACTGTTAGCTAAGTGAAATTGACACACTGCTATTCTGCTGGTCAAAGGCCCTGAAAGCACTTTCTCTAAGTCTGTCTGTCTCCCAGGTACTCTAAGAATAAGAAGCATGGACTAAGCGTTACAAGTTCTGAAGACTCTGTACATTGGAACGCAGGGACTCTATGCCCGGCGCTTCCCGTTTGTTACACCCGTGTCCTGCTTGGTGCCTCATAGGGCACGTCGTGACCTGATATTATTAAGTTGCATATTTAGTTCTATTGTCTGACTCCCCCTTATAGGAATGCAAGCTTTCTGTGAGGAAAAACTTTTGTTCCTTGCACTATATACAGTGCATAGTACAAGGCTGCTGCTTAAGATCTATCTGAGTGAATCAGTGAGTGAATATAAAAATATAAATATATATACACACACACACATGTATAATATTATTAAGCTTCAAACAGTATTAGGAAATAGGTATTATTGTTTCTGCCATTTTTTGTTTGTTTGCTTCTGCCCTTTTTTAGGTGAGGAAACCGAGGTTTAGAGAGCTGAAAGAACTGGTTTTAAACCTAGGTAGTCTGCTCTGCCATGTGTGCTTTAATCACGTGGATACTCCCTTCGTTTGTACATATTGCCTATCTGAAACCAGGCATTCTGGAATAATCTTTGGACTTCTTCAAAGAGACAGAGTCCCATATGAGGTCACAACATATCCTTTATCATCAGTAATGACCATTTATGGAGTTTCTGCTCTACCATACAGGGTCTCATTCCAGAGATGGCTGGGTTCCAGCCTGAAGGAGAATACAGTCGCCCCTTGGTGTCTGTTGGGGATTGGTTCCAGGACCCACCGCAGATACCAGAATCCACGGATGCCCAAGTTTCATAGCCCTGTCCTCCTTATCCAGGATTCCACATCGAGGATTCAACCAACCACAGATAGTATATATTTATTGAAAAAAATCCACGTGTAAGTGGACTCAGTTCAAACCTGTGTTGTTCAAGGGTCAACTGGATAAGCTCTTTGGTGAAAATGAAGTGATGTTGATAGATGGTACGTAGATAGGTAGATAATATATATACTGACTGCCAAGTAAGAGGTGCTGGCTAGTGGCTCCCAAATGCCCCAGCTGGCCTTAGGCAGGCTATAGGAGGATCATCTAGCAAACCTTACATCTAGTCACATGTTTATCTATTTCTTTGCTCACTATTTCTTCTTGGATCTGACTCCTTCCTTCCAGATTCCTTTCTTATTCCTACAGTACCTTTGTCAATAGATGTAGTGGGTCTTGCTTGGAGCCTAGGAAAACACATTTTTAAAAAGCTCTTGCGGATTTGGGCCCCTGCAGCCGTGAAGACTGTGTGAATCACAGGAGGAGGCATTCACTGTTGGCTGAGATTGTCAGGGAAGAGGTGGGTGACCCTTGTGGAAGGGCAGGGACTGATGAGAAGAGAATAGGGGAAAGTCACTCTTGGGGGGAGAAATGGACACGAGGAAGCAATAATAGGAGGAGAGGTGCTGATGCAGGGCTGAGAGGCACTGGATACATCCCAAGAGATCTGGAATCGAGACAGAGAGGATCCAGACATAAATGTGTGTGTATATCTCACTGGTTTGAGAGAAACTCCTGGACATTGAGAGTGAGGAAGGAGAACTGTGCTTTCCCTTTCAGGGAAGAGATGTATAGCAGAGTGGTTAAGAGTGTACTATGAGTTAGACCAGTTTGGTGTGGAATCTGTGCTCTAAAATTTCTGTGACCTTGGATGAATTGACCCCTCCAGGGAAGCCCGTTTTTTCTTCTCTAAAATGGGACTAATAGCTCCTACCACAGAGGTTATTGTAAGGATTAAATTAGAAAATTCATCTTAAGTTTTTAAAACACTGGCTGGGACTTGGTAAGTGCTCATTAAATGTTAGTTGCTGTTGTTACTCTTGCTACTTTACTGAAATTTAGAATGTGGATCAGCCCTAAATTGTCCGATAAATCTTTGCAGATGACACAAATAAAATTTGATCTTAATTGCCAGCCCTGCGTCATAAGCTTCCCCGAATCGGAGAAAGTTGACTTCTAAAACGTAAGATGCTGATCTCTTGCACACGGAAGTGGGGGAAGCTACTCACAGAATGACTGGTCCAGAGGCTCCCTGGAAAACATCATTAGGCAATTCTTCCAAATTATTGTTATCACTTAGATTCCTGGGGATGGAGTTGAGGAAAGAAGAAGGGAAACACAAAGCCATGTAAACATTACTGTTGTAAGAGCCATTTCCCTCTAAATGACCTGGAAGAATAGTCAGGGCTACTTACAGCTCATCTAGTTGGGTTCCGTTGAATGCACAGTTGTGTATTTCTTGAATCCCATTCTTACTCAGCCATCTGAAATAAAAGACCCATTAAAAAGCCAATACTGTCGGATGCAAACAATACATGGGTTTCATAATTGGAAGCACTGGGGCAGGGTCAGACAGCACAGGTCAGTGGCATAAATAAAATACCACCCTTAAAGCTTGGGGTTGGGGTGGAAGGGAGACTGATTTATCACTGTATAACCTTTTGTAACATTGGAAGTTTGCATTATGTGCATGTATTATTCAGAGAAATAAATGAAATCTAATTTTGAGAAGGCACACTTAGGCATAGCAGCCTGGATCCCAGAAGGTCTTTGCACATATCAGTTGTGTGCAGAGACAATGCCATGGAGAGAGCAGACAAAGATCTGTCCTGTCCTGAAGGACAGAAATCATACAGTTATCGAACAAGTGTTTATAAGACGGAGTTGTCGCCTTTCTGTATGGCCTTAAGCCTCTCACTCAGGCTCATTCACAGCAGCAGGCCTGGCTGTCATCAAAAAGTGATCTAATTAAGCTGTCAGACAACCTGCACATCTCCCGTGACCTGCAGGGACTTGGTTATTGGTGGTTTGTGGAGGTGGCTCTGGGTTAAGCCAGAAAGGAGGAGAAATCAGTGATAGAGACTGTGGGTCGTGGCGGGGTGAGGTTGTGTGAGTGGGCGCGGGGGGGAGGCTCTGGGCGAGGGGGGGCTGGATGTGGAACAGTCATCCTGATTGTGCCAAGAAGGTCAGTGAGCAGGTTTGCCTGGACAGGGGAGCCCAAGGACACCTTGCGCTGACAGCTCTGCATTGCTGTGCCCCTAGATGGATCTGAAAACAAAAGCAGAAATCCAAGGTCAGGAGAGCTTAGCCTGAAGAGCCTCTGATCCGTTGCTCTTGATTTGCTGTCAGGTCCTTTCCCTTGTCAGGCTCAGTAGGTGTGCAAATAACACTGTTCCAAAAGCTGACCCAGAGAAGTTTCCGTGTGTTCAGGACATCGATGGTTTCCGGTGCTGCAGTGGGTAGCTCAACACGCTTAAAATCACAGGAGGACAACTGCATGTGTTTTTCTTCCTCCAGAAAGCCAGTTAGCTGAAAATCCACACAGGAGTAATGCAAGTCTTTCAAAACGTTAGCAACCAATTGGTGGCTTCCGATGGCCAAGAAGTGTCTGTGCATCCCAAGTCCTGCCTGCCCCACGCCTACCCAAGTGTCCCCAGCACATCCAGCCTCCGGACTGATTTGTCAGCCTATTCCTGGGGGGGTGACAGTCGCTGGAGCAGCTGCCCCTAACCTGTGGGAGGTGGATCCTGGGGGTTTTGGATCAAACAAAGGGGTCAGCAAACTTTCTATAGGAGGCCCAATAATAAATTTTAGGTTTTGTGGGGTTAAGAAGCAAAATGAGAATATTATTGTTACATAGGTACTTTATATAGGTACTTATAAAACAATTGCCACGAAATTTTTATTGACCAAACTTAAAGTATAATAGTAATAATTGAGCACAATTTTTTTTTGTAGTATAGGTCTACTATTGAAAAGAATGAATTGTTTTCTTTTTTGGGGGTAACATTTTGCTTCATTTAGGTTTAGTGTTTGTGTTCCCTACCATCAAAATCTTCACTTATAAAAGCTAGTCCTAGATCAGGGACCAGATACGCCCCATTGGGTGTAGTTGGCTGACCCTTAACCCAACAGAAGCAGTGTGCAAATCCATATGAGCTCTACCTAACGTTTTTTCTATAGATTAGATAATTAACATTTTCTGCATGTATATGTCATGCAAATAGATGTTGCTATGATTAAATAAAATGCAGACTAATTTAAAAGAATTATTGTATTTAAAGTAGCCCTTTGTCTTTATGGATTTTCTTAATAGATGCCATCACATGGGGAGCGGGTGGCATTTTTTGATGTCAACAGATCAGCACACAAAAAACATACTGTGTACAGAATTCTTGCCCTGGGTTTACATTAGGCTGTAAGACTCTCAAACTACTACCAGAGAAGCTGATATTTATCACCTATATGCCTAGTTTCTTAAGAGAGGTAGTGCTGGTTTTAAAACCAACCTCATGATGATGGTGACGACAAACAGGGCAGAGCGTCAGCTAAGGAGTAACTGAATCATGCTTTCCTTAGTCGTTTTGTTTTGTCCCTTCCCTGGTGTGTTCACTCAGTGCAGGCTCAGGAGGCTCCAGAAGCAGGGTCTGCCCTCATCCTAAAGAATGAAGGTGCTGGGGGACCTGGTCCATGAAATCTCCTTGAGGGGCAGGCAAGTGAGATGGAAGCCAGCTGAGGAAGGGAGGAAACGCACAGGAAGTGAGCAGTTCCTGTGGCCGGGCTGTGCTGGGAGATGGTACACATGTAACCTCATTTCATCTCTTCTGAATTAGCCCATTCTGCTGGTCGGCCATAGCTAGGTATTTCCCTGTTCAGAATTTCTGGTTGCAGGGCAGAGTAGGGGTGGCTGCTAGCCAAGTGTGATAATCCTTCATTGTTGGGCTGTTTTGAAAACAATATATATTTATATATATAGAACAGGGCTTCACGATTTTGAAAGATGCCAATGTATAGAAAGCTTTTCCAGTCATCAGAGCCATTTTGCCGGGCTTTTTTTTTTTTTTTTTGGCGACACGCGTGCCTCTCAGTGTTGTGGCCTCTCCCTTTGCGGAGCACAGGCTCCGGACGCGCAGGCCCAGCGGCCATGGCTCACGGGCCCAGCCGCTCCGCGGCATGTGGGATCCTCCCGGACCGGGGCACGAACCCGTGTCCCCTGCGTCGACAGGCGAACTCTCAACCACTGCGCCACCAGGGAAGCCCCAGGCTTTTTTTTTTTTTTTTTCCTGAGGACCCGTGGATGTCCCTAGGAGGAGAAAGTGCCCCTGCATCCAGACATAGCGCCTGGACTAGGCACAACTGGAGACTTAAATTGTGGTGAGTGTGGATCTTCTGATTCTGTTATCTATGGATTAAGGGCCATCTGAGGTTTTAAAAAAAAAAAAAAAAGACGCATTTCTCACAAATGTGAATTTATCCTTTAGAGACATGTCTGAGAAATGCTGGCTCTTAAGAAAGCTGTCCTCGCTAGGAGAGTGTGCTCTCAGCTCTGGGGAACCACACAGTATCCGTGGACAGGAATCAGTGAAGAGTGGCTATGATCTCTATGCTTCTTTTGTAGTTTTGGGCTTGCAGGACACTCTCCAAAGTTCTTATTTCCTGAAATTCTTTTCCTCCACTTGGGAAAAGTTAAGACTAGGTAGATCAGGACAGGTTGCCTTCTGTCTTATGTTCTGGACAAAAAGGATGTGTGTCAGTATGCAAAACTGTGAGAACATTATTAATACAAACGGACTTTTTAAAAAAATTGAGATAATGGACATCTAACATCGTATTAATTTCAGGTTACCACTTATATATTTTCTGTAAAAATACTCTGGGAGTTCCCCGGTGGTCTAGTGTTAGGACTCTGTGCTTCCACTGCTGTGGCCTGGGTTCAATCCCAGCTCAGGGAACTAAGATCTCACAAGCCGCGTGCCACAGCCAAAAAAAAAACTGTATTAATAAACTTGCCACATGAACTAATTTTGAATCACTATATTTAAAAATGACACATATGTTTAGAGCAACTTTCTTTTTTTAATATAAATTTATTTATTTATTTATTTATGGCTGCGTTGGGTCTTCGTTGCTGTGTGGGGGCTTTTCTCTAGTTGCGGCGAGCGGGGGCTACTCTTCGTTGCGGTGTGTGATCTTCTCATTGCGCTGGCTTCTCTTGTAGCAGAGCACGGGCTCTAGGTACGCAGGCTTCAGTAGTTGTGGCATGTGAGCTCAGTAGTTGTGGCTTGCGGGCTCTAGAGCACAGGCTCAGTAGTTGTGGTGCACGGGCTTAGTTGCTCCGCGGCATGTGGGATCTTCCCGGACCAGGGCTTGAACCCGTGTCCCCTGCATTGGCAGGTGGATTCTTAACCACTGCACCACCAGGGAAGTCTCTAGAGCAACATTTAAAGAAGCACAAGCGTCCAGGTACAACTGATTACATTTATCACTAAGCTCCTCCCTCCATTATGTAGCCAAGGAGTCCTTTTGCTGCAGCACACCAGGCCGGTATTACTCAGGTACTCACTATTTTCCAAAAGTTCCTTTTTAGCTTTTTTTTTTTTTTTTTAACCTCCTTGGCCTTGAAGATTCTGTTTCCTCTGCTCGTCCTTTGCCAATGCTGTGGCTAAATCCCACTCGTCTTTTAATGGCCATCTTCGACCCAACATCCTTTCTCAGCCACCTACCTTCCTTCCGTCATTTAACTCTTCCTTCAAGCCTCGCGTCAAATCACATTATACCTTCTTTATGCTTAGAACAATTGCTTTTATTTTGCACATACTTCATGCTGCTTTTTTCCTTTGCTTTCCCTTTCTCTCATACTTCTCACACCCCATCAACTCTTTCCAACACACACACACACACAGAGATTCCAAATATCATGAGCATATTAAGGGAAAGGATTAGGTATTACCTACAATTTTGTCCCATTACTATGTACTCTGAGTACAGGCCTTTGATTTTATTTTTTCCTTCATACATCCTATTTCTCTGCTAATCTCTTTCAAACCTTTTCTGTTGTTCTCTGTAGTAAATTTACATCAAATACTTCGCTTAGCTTTATTCTTCAGTATGTTCTCATCTCTGCCTACAGTTTCTCTCTGGCCCCTCCCACCACCTTGCTCCTTTTTTTTTGTTTTTTTTTATATAGATGGGTCTCTAAATCATATTATTGCTTTGAGAAAGACTAAGATTCTTTCTGGACTAGAACTTACCTTTTGTACATATCAGCATATTGAAACACATGTATATTTTTAAAAAAAACACAACATTTGTGAAATGTAAAGAGAAAATACTTTTCTTACAGATGTAATTGCAATTACCAGTTCCCCAAATGTCATTCTATGCATCTAACTTCCGTGGATCCCACAAACACTTGGGTAACCCCTAGTGCCCTATTTCTTGGCCATCTCGGGAAGTACGTAAACTGCCACGCAGGCTACTGGCACAAACAATTAGAAGGTAGTCCGTTAATAATGCAGAGTGCGCTTAAAAACTTTCCCCAAAGTCAGAGAGATTAACTCAAGCTCATTAAAAAACGTGATTGTTTCAAGAAAATGAGAAGTCATCTTATATGCTCAGCGTGGGGCTGACCAGAAGCTGCTTGGCATGGTTATAAGGGGATATCCGTGTCTTCTTGATTCAGACTCCTTCTTGGTCTTTTTCTTTGGGCAACAGAAGCCTTGCCAGGCAGTAACTAGCTTCATTGATGCGTGAGTTGTTCTGGCCCTCAGAACAGATGTTGCGTCACAGGAGACCATCATTCAAAGAGCAATTTTAAATACGTGAATTGCACCACAGAATCATACATTATTAACATGTCTCCATGTTGTGATTTGGAAATGTAAAGATGGGAAATGAGAGAAAAACACAGAACCAGAGAGAAACTGGAAAGGTGAAATGCCAAAGTTACCCAAACAATAAAAGGAGCATACCATTATGAGAAAGAAATCATTACAGGAAAAACCAAATGTTCCTCCATTGGAGTGTTTTCCTTTACTTACAGAATCGTACTTTCAAAACTTAGCCCCACGAAAGAATTTCTTTCAACTGTGTGGATGTTTATATTATCTTGAATGTCTCTAGAAGAAAGTACAGACAAATTAGGTATTTATGTCAGCTCCACTCCATGTCATCTCCCCGCAAGCAGTCTACTTGGCATGGTGTAGTCTTTAGCTGAGGTAATGTTGGAATAGCTGTTGTTCTGAAGGTTGATGAGCTCAGTGTTTGGGAGATGAATGGCATCTCATTTACGTTTAGTATATCAGTTCTTCTTAACAATGGAATTGCAGACATGCAGCCTCTTCCCTCTCTGAAAGTCTTCTTAGCTAATTCAACTGTGCTGAGGTTCTAACAGACTCATTTGTTACCCTTGCCTCCACAGTTGGTACCTGATCAATAGGACAAAGTCACTTAAGCTGACCTTTCATCTCCAGACCAAACTTCTCCATCCACCTTACTTGGGCCTTCATCTTCCTCCATCTCAATCCCCTTCTCAAAGCTAGTTTCCTTCCTCTGTTCTCCTTGGGTCACAGAAATTTTTATCATTGGGTTTTCTCCTTCTGACTGAAAGGATGAAGAAAGTCTCGGTTTTCTGTTTGTACCCCTCATCCTCTGAAGCTTCCCTGTTGGGTCTGATCTAACATGTAAATGTAAAAGGAGTAAATTGCTTGGAACAATTTGAGAAATGGGGGATATTCTCTAGTTTTCCCTCTCCCTCCCTCTCTCCTTCCTTCCTTAGCTCATTGCATCTCTTCCCTACCTCTTCCTTTTGGGTCTGTCCAGATTCTTACAATTTCACTATTGAAAATAAACTTGCTATTATACATTGCCTTTTCTCTTGCTCTTTCAAAATACATCGTCATTAACACTTCACTGTGAGTTTGTCAGGTGGTTTCTTTATGCTTAGGGCAGCATGGGAATTCTGGAGGGAAGAGGAGACGATGATAGAAGACAAAGGGGGTTACAGGAGGGAGGTGTGTAAGGTACTAAATAGTGAAGAAAGGGGAGACTTCCTGATTTGCTACAAGCTGGCTCTGTTGACAACTGTCTTACTGAGGAGCCTGCTGACTTTCTCCAAACTGAGATTAGCTGGCCTTAAGGTAAAACCGAGGACACTTGCTGTTTGCCTTCCTACCTCTGCTCACCCAGAGCAACATCTTTGGAGGATGTAGACTACACAGTGCATATTACAGGCCCAGAGGCTGTTGGGCAGGACAGCTATCGAGTAAAGAGTTGGTAACCACTCTTCAAACTTACAGTAACACCTTTTGGAGAGATTGAATCTTGTGAACAGCTGGCAAGTGCTTAATACCTGTGTTGGATATTAACCTAGAAAGAGACAAACTGAGAGTGAGTGAAAAACGAAGCTGGTTATTTTAACAATTGCTAGAGTCTAAGCTTTCCAAATTCAAAATATCAATTTTGAGCTTTCAGAAAAACCTACCAGAAAATCCCATAATACACCTGAATCATGCTAATGTTTTCTATTTTAAGACTCTAACCAGGATATAGGAAGCTACTGATACCTTAGAGAAAGGAAACTTACACTTCAGGCACAAAGATCTGCTAGTATACCACAAGGCATACCTTTTTTTTTTTTATTAACATCTTTATTGGAGTATAATTGCTTTACAATGGTGTGTTAGTTTCCGCTTTATAACAAAGTGAATCAGCTATACATATACATATCTTCCCATATCTCTTCCCTCTTGTGTCTCCCTCCCTCCCACCCTCCCTGTCCCACCCCTCTAGGTGGTCACAAAGCTGATCTCCCTGTGCTATGCGGCTGCTTCCCACTAGCTATCTATTTTACGTTTGGTAGTGTATATGTGTCCATGCCACTCTCTCACGTTGTCAGAGCTTACCCTTCCCCCTCCCCATATCCTCAAGTCTATTCTCTAGTAGGTCTCTGTGTTTATTCCAGTCTTGCCCCTAGGTTCTTCATGACCTTTTTTTTTTTCTTAGATTCGATATATATGTGTTAGCATACGGTATTTGTTTTCCTTTCTGACTTACTTTACTCTGTACGACAGACTCGAGGTCCATCCACCTCACTACAAATAACTCAATTTCGTTTCTTTTTATGGCTGAGTAATATTCCATTGTACATGTGCCACATCTTTATCCATTCATCTGTTGATGGACACTTAGGTTGCTTCCATGTCCTGGCTATTGTAAATAGAGCTGCAATGAACATTTTGGTACATGACTCTTTTTGAATTATGGTTTTCTCAGGGTATATGCCCAGTAGTGGGATTGCTGGGTCATATGGTAGTTCTATTTGTAGTTTTTTAAGGAACCTCCATACTGTTCTCCATAGTGGCTGAACCAATTCACATTCCCACCAGCAGTGCAAGAGTGTTCCCGTTTCTCCACACCCTCTCCAGCATTTATTGTTTCTAGATTTTTTGATGATGGCCATTCTGACTGGTGTGAGATGATATCTCATTGTAGTTTTGATTTGCATTTCTCTAATGATTAATGATGTTGAACATTCTTTCATGTGTTTGTTAGCAGTCTGTATATCTTCTTTGGAGAAATGTCTGTTTAGGTTTTCTGCCCATTTTTGGATTGGGTTGTTTGTTTTTTTGATATTGAGCTGCATGAGCTGCTTGTAAATTTTGGAGATTAATCCTTTGTCAGTTGCTTCATTTGCAAATATTTTCTCCCATTCTGAGGGTTGTCTTTTGGTCTTGTTTATGGTTTCCTTGGCTGTGCAAAAGCTTTGAAGTTTCATTAGGTCCCATTTGTTTATTTTTGTTTTTATTTCCATTTCTCTAGGAGGTGGGTCAAAAGGATCTTGCTGTGATTTATGTCATAGAGTGTTCTGCCTGTGTTTTCCTCTAAGAGTTTGATAGTGTCTGGCCTTACACTTAGGTCTTTAATCCATTTTGAGCTTATTTTTGTGTATGATGTTAGGGAGTGTTCTAATTTCTTACTTTTACATGTACCTGTCCAGTTTTACCAGCACCACTTATTGAAGGGGCTGTCTTTTCTCCACTGTATATTCTTGCCTCCTTTATCAAAGATAAGGTGACCGTATGTGCGTGGGTTTATCTCTAGCCTTTCTATCCTGTTCCATTGATCTATATTTCTGTTTTTGTGTCAGTACCATACTGTCTTGATTACTGTAGCTTTGTAGTATAGTCTGAAGTCAGGGAGCCTGATTCCTCCAGCTCCATTTTTCGTTCTCAAGATTGCTTTGGCTATTCGGGGTCTTTTGTGTTTCCATACAAATTGTGAAATTTTTTGTTCTAGTTCTGTGAAAAATGCCAGTGGTAATTTGGTAGGGATTTGATTAAATCTGTAGATTGCTTTGGGTAGTAGAGTCATTTTCACAATGTTGATTCTTCCAATCCAAGACCATGGTATATCTCTCCATCTATTTGTATCATCTTTAATTTCTTTCATCAGTGTCTTATAATTTTCTGCATGCAGGTCTTTTGTCTCCTTAGGTAGGTTTATTCCTAGATATTTTATTCTTTTTGTTGCAGTGGTAAATGGAAGTGTTTTCTTAATTTCACTTTCAGATTTTTCATCATTAGTGTATAGGAATGCAAGAGATTTCTGTGCATTAATTTTGTATCCTGCTGCTTTACCAAATTCATTGATTAGATCTAGTAGTTTTCTGGTAGCATCTTTAGGATTCTCTATGTATAGTATCATGTCATCTGCCAAAAGTGACAGCTTTACCTATTCTCTTCCGATTTGGATTCCTTGTATTTCCTTTTCTTCTCTGATTGCTGTGGCTAAAACTTCCAAACCTATGTTGAATAAGAGTGGTGAGAGTGGGCAACCTTGTCTTGTTCCTGATCTTAGTGGAAATGGTTTCAGTTTTTCCCCATTGAGGACGATGTTGGCTGTGGGTTTGTCATATATGGCCTTTATTATGTTGAGGAAAGTTCCCTCAATGCCTACTTTCTGGGGGGGTTTTATCATAAACGGGTGTTGAATTTTGTCGAAAGCTTTCTCTGCATCTATTGAGATGATCATATGGTTTTTCTCTTTCGGTTTGTTAATATGGTGTATCACATTGATTGATCTGCGTATATTGAAGAATCCTTGCATTCCTGGAATAAACCCCACTTGATCATGGTGTATGATCCTTTTAATGTGCTGTTGGATTCTGTTTGCTAGTATTTTGTTGAGGATTTTGGCATCTATGTTCATCAGTGATGTTGGCCTGTAGTTTTCTTTCTTTGTGACATCCTTGTCTGGTTTTGGTATCAGGGTGATGGTGGCCTTGTAGAATTAGTTTGGGAGTGTTTCTCCCTCTGCTATATTTTGGAAGAGTTTGAGAAGGATGGTGTTAGCTCTTCTCTAAATGTTTGATAGGATTCACCTGTGAAGCCCTCTGGTCCTGAGCTTTTGTTTGTTGGAAGATTTTTAATCACAGTTTCAATTTCAGTGCTTGTGATTGGTCTGTTCATATTTTCTATTTCTTCCTGGTTCAGTCTTGGCAGTTGTGCATTTCTGAGAATTTGTCCATTTCTTCCAGGTTGTCCATTTTATTGGCATAGAGTTGCTTGTAGTAATCTCTCATGATCCTTTGTATTTCTGCAGTGTCAGTTGTTACTTCTCCTTTTTCACTTCTAATTCTATTGATTTGAGTCTTCTCCATTTTTTTCTTGATGAGTCTGGATAATGGTTTATCAATTTTGTTTATCTTCTGAAAGAACCAGCTTTTAGTTTTATTGATCTTTGCTATCATTTCCTTCATTTCTTTTTCATTTCTTTCTGATCTATCTTTATGATTTCTTTCCTTCTGCTAACTTTGGGGTTTTTTGTTCTTTTTTGTCTAATTGCTTTATGTGCAAGGTTAGATTGTTTATTCAAGATGTTTCCTGTTTCTTAAGGTAGGATTGTATTGCTATAAACTTCCCTCTTAGAAGTGCTTTTGCTGCATCCCGTAGGTTTTGGGTCATCGTGTCTCCATTGTCATTTGTTTCTAGGTATTTTTTGATTTCCTCTTTGATTTCTTCAGTGATCACTTCGTTATTAAGTAGTGTATTGTTTAGCCTCCATGTGTTTGTAGTTTTTACAGATCTTTTCCTGTAATTGATATCTAGTCTCATTGCATTGTGGTCGGAAAAGATACTTGATACGATTTCAGTTTTCTTAAATTTACCAAGGGTTGATTTGTGACCCAAGATATGATCTATCCTGGAGAATGTTCCATGAGCACTTGAGAAGAATGTGTATTCTGTTATTTTTGGATGGAATGTCCTATAAATATCAATTAAGTCCATCTTGTTTAATGTATCATTTAAAGCTTGTGCTTCCTTGTTTATTTTCTTTTTGGATGATCTGTCCATTGGTGAAAGTGGGGTGTTAAATTTCCCTACTGTGATTGTGTTACTGTCGATTTCCCCTTTTATGGCTGTTAGTAATTGCCTTATGTATTGAGGTGCTCCTGTGTTGGGTGCATAAATATTTACAATTGTTATATCTTCTTCTTGGATTGATCCCTTGATCATTATGTAGTGTCCTTCTTTGTCTCTTGTAATAGTCTTTATTTTCAAGTCTATTTTGTCTGATATGAGAATTGCTACTCCAGCTTTCTTTTGATTTCCATTTGCATGGAATATCTTTTTCCATCCCCTTACTGTCAGTCTGTATGTGTCCCTAGGTCTGAAGTGGTTCTGTTTTACACAGCAAATATACAGGTCCTGTTTTTGTATTCATATAGTGAGTCTGTGTCTTTTGGTGGGAGCAGTTAATCCATTTACATTTAAGGTAATTATCGATATGTATGTTCCTATTCCCATTTTCTTAATTGTTTTGGGTTTGTTATTGTAGGTCTTTTCTTTCTCTTGTGTTTCCTGCCTAGAGAAGTTCCTTTAGCATTTGTTTTAAAGCTGGTTTGTTGGTCCTGAGCTGTCTCAGCTTTTGCTTGTCTGTAAAGGTTTTAATTTCTCCATCAAATCTGAAGAGATCCTTGCTGGGTAGAGTAATCTTGGTTGTAGGTTTTTCTCCTTCATCTCTTTAAATATGTCCTGCCACTCCTTTCTGGCTTGCTGAGTTTCTGCTGAAAGATCAGCTGTTGTTCTTATGGGGATTCCCTTGTGTGTTATTTGTTGTTTTTCCCTTGCTGCTTTTAATATGTTTTCTTTGTATTTAATTTTTGATAGTTTGATTAATATGTGTCTTGTCGTGTTTCTCCTTGGATTTATCCTGTATGGGACTCTCTGTGCTTCCTGGACTTGATTAACTATTTCCTTTCCCATATTAGGGGAGTTTTCAACTATAATCTCTTCAAATATTTTCTCAGTCCCTTTCTTTTTCTTTTCTTCTTCTGGGACACCTATAATTCGGATGTTGGTGTTTTTAATGTTAATGTTATCTTAAAAAAAGATAAATTAACATGATCCAAAAGCAGCTTGCAACTAGAAAACAGAATTTTCCTAAATCATCCCGTTTCCAATTTCCACATACTCTTTGAAGAACTGCCTCTTCTCCAAGTGATTCTGTTGAGATTAGGGCATGAGTTCCATATCCTTTGACCTCAGAGTATGTATGTGACCTAAGCTGGGCTCATCAGACCCTCTCCTGGGAAGAAGTTGAAGGTTGGTTACAGATGAGTCCACTGATACCATCACTCTCAAGCGAAAGTCCACATATTTCTACAGCTGAGATTTCCAGAGCTATATTGGATCATTTCCAAGGCCTGTGTGTCTTGACCTGGGTTCCCCAGGAAGCAGAGCCTGAGATAAAAGCTGGCTTGCATTTAGTATATTTGATAATATGTGTTCAGAGAGTTTGGGACAGGTGGAATGAAACAGGGATGGAAGAAAGGGAATCAGTACAAGAATGAGTTATTGTACTGTATTGAGTTGTCGACCACTACTAGTGACTGGTCTTTAATGCCAAGGACTTGACTTAGGAGATTTTCAAAATGGGTATCAGAACTATTGCTCTGAATGGGGGAAAAGGGGAGGCATTTATCCACAGACTAGTATTTCCTGTTGGTGGAAGGTATCCCCATGGTGTTAAGTCCACTCTGACGTGCACACTTGTGGGTACCCAGCAAATTCCTACTGGTCATCACTTACAGTGGTGTAGAAGAAGCCCCAGGACTAGAAATGAGAGGTACACAAGTCCAGAGTAGCTGCTCTACAGTTGAAATTAAGCTGCATTAAGCTGGTTGAAATTTGGGTGGAACTGGCTTCCATAGCAGTGGTGAAAAAGATTTTCAAGTTGACCCATGACAGTTGTCTGACACACTGTTCTTCAGTATTTCCCGGGCTCCTGTAGGTTACTCAGAATCCTTCCAGTTCCTTCCCACTCCCATTTCCCTTTTCTCTGTGTGCCTTACCTAAGACAAAGTTGGTCTTAGTTGCCTGCAATCTAACGAACCTTCACCGGTGCACTCATCATTGTGAAAGATCGTGTGTCTTTTGGGTTTATGATTCTAGAGGAGACTTTAGTGTCTTGTTCTTTTGGGTTTATGATTCTAGAGGAGACTTTAGTGTCTTGTTCTCTGCTTCTGTCTTCAGAAAGCCAATGCATTCTCCCTACAGGTCCCTGAGAACCTGTAATGGTTCTCAGATGTTTTGCTCCTTCTTGGTTCCCAAGTGATCCACACAGAACCCGTTTTGGTCAGTTCTTCCTTTGATTATTTCAATAGCCCTTGAGATCGTCTCCCTTTGTTTATTTGTGGGAAAGAGCTGTTAACGTGCTTTTGTTAGGAATTTGTTGTGTTATTTACTTTAAAAAGTTTCACAGTGAAAAATAAATTGTTTTGTGTAGAGACCTGAGTGAACACAAGCATGTACAGCTGTTTAAATACTGACACACTCAAGATACAGCCAAGTTCCAGAACGCTCCAAGTTATGTTGTGTTGCGCTTTGTAGTTACCTCTCCTTCTACTTCCTATTCCTACCAACCACTGATCAGTTTCTATTTCTATAATTTTGCCTTTTCCAAAATGTCATATCAGTGCAACCATATGTTATGGAACTTCTTTCATACAGTATAATGCATTTGAGAGTCTTCCATGTTATTGTATGTATCAGTAGTTCACTGTTTTTTTTTTTTAATATTTATTTATTTAATTTATATTGGCTGCTCTGGGTCTTAGTTGCGGCATGCATGTGGGATATAGTACCCTGACCAGGGTTCGAACCTGGGCCCCCTGCGTTGGGAGATGGAGTCTTACCTGGTGGGCCACCAGGGAAGTCCCAGTAGTTTGCTGTTTTTTATTGCAGATTAGTCTTCCATTGTAAGGATATACCACAGTTTGTTTATTCATTCGTAGGTTGAAGGGCATGTAGGTTGTTTCCAGTTTTTGTGATTATAAAAAAGCTGCTTTAAACATTTGTGTATTGTGTGTGTGTGTGTGTGTGTGTGTGTGTGTGTGTGAGAGAGAGAGAGAGAGAGAGAGACAGACAGACAGAGAGACAGAGACAGAGACTGAGACTGACAGGGAGGGAGGGAGAGAGGGAACATTTCTACTTTTCTTGGGTAACTACGTATGAGTGGGATTACTAGGTCGATGGTAAGTGTATGTTTAACTTTATTGGAAACTGCCCAACTGTTTTCCAAAGTGGCTCTACCATTTTGCACTCTCACTAGCAATGTACGAGAGTTCTAGTGGCTCAACATCCTTTGGTTATTTTAAAAAGTATATTCTTTGAATATAAAAGTAATACATATGTATTGTGAAACTTATGGAAACATCTACAGCAGACAGTAAAAATCACTTCTAGTTTCACTACCCAGAGATAGCTTCTGTTAACATTTGGAGTTTGAAATTTCTAACCAAAACAAATAACTTCCATGATTGCTCTCCACCACCTCTGAGTTTCTACTCAGAGAAGTTCCAACAGAAACATTGCCATAACTAAATATCTGCTAGCTTGACACAGGCTTATTCTACATTTGTTATATAATCATATCCAGCCTTCTACTATTTTTAGATGTCTTCCCATGCGTCTATGCAGTATTCTTTTAATGAGACATCAAAGCAAGGACCATACTTAATATTCTTTGACAATCTATACTACTGGTGCAGACCGGGAATACAGTATGTGCTCATAAAATATTAGGTTAATTGGTTGTTGGTTCTAAAACATTTCTTGCTTCTGTCACGAAGAATGTATTAAAACGCTTATGCAGTGAATTTACTTGTCAGGTATCACGGATACTTGGAGTAATTAATCTTAAACAGAGGCAAGGAGGTCTGGAGGCCAGGAATCAGGAGAAAGTACATGCCAGCTCTGGCATGAACTAGACGCAAGCCATTTCATCTTTCCAGACTGGAAAGGCTGTGGAGTGTGTGAATATCAAGGTAGATATTATATCAGACACCGCTGAGCCCTGCTTCACATCCTCTTGCTCCATCTTTTACTCTAGCGGTTACCATAGCAACCATGTACATACGGATTTAACTTAGCAGACACTGGCCCTCAGTTATGCTGAGTATCTCTCATTCTGTATCCTCGGCTCCTCTACCACCTCTGAGTGGGACCCTTTTGGGAATCTGCTCAACTATTTTGAGGCATGGGGCAGATTGGGAGGTACAAGGGAGTTAGGACCCCATAGGGCAACTCTTCTAGTGGTGAACTCTTCCACTCCTTGGGTGAACAACTCTTAATGTATTATAAATGACAGCTTAGATGGGCTCTAGCATAATTGGGCCTTGATTTCCTGGTGGCATTCAGCTGATAATACATTCTTGAGTTGCCTTTCCCTCATTCCTTCTTAGTCATCTAATCTCTTTTCTCCAGTTTGAATGTAAAATAAAATACTCACTTGTTAAGTCCTTGCTCAGACATATTTTGGATCACCTAGACTGAGACCGATACTAACTTGTACTGAATTTCACATTTTACACAGACTCACTGATGGTTGCCATTTGCCTTCACTCCAAATCTGTCTCCACTTGCAGCCCAGCCTTGTTTCTCTTGCTTCTTTTACAGTAAAGTTTCTAGAAAGAGTTGTCTGCGTACGCTATCTTCATTTTCTCATGTTCTATTCCTCTTTAATTTGTTGAGGATGCCCCAGTTTGTTTTCATTCTGTACCCCTCCACTGAAACTACTTTTGTCATGCCCCAAATCTACCAACCCATAAACAATGAATCTAATGAACAATTTAAATTCTCATTTTTTAGACCTTTCAGGAGAATTCAGTACTCTCTGCCAGACTCTCTCTTCTATTAGTTTCTGTCCAATCACACTTTTCTATTATTCCACCTCTTTCTTTGTTACTCCTTTTAAGTTTTTTGTTGTTGACGCCCCCTCCTCTAGACATACTCCGGAGCCTTCTGCCTTTTTTCTCTATAGTCTTGCTGGGAAGGTCTCATTTCCCATGGCTTCAAGTAGTATCAACATGATGACGACTCCTAGATTTATACTTGACTTCTGACCTCTCTAGTTTATCCTAATTAAAGTTTACTTTACATATTCTCTTCTGAATGTCTCATTGACATAGCAAACTAAACTAGTTCCCACCATCACTTTCACAGAACTGCTCCTCTCAATTCTTCCTCATAAACAGCACTCCCATCTATCAGTTATTTGTTAGAAATGTGGCATTAAACTTGGCTTCGTCACCCTCATTCCCCAACATCCAGTCCATCTCAACATCCTCTTAGTTTCCATTTCCATACAGTTTCTTCCATCTCGACTGACATCATTCTAGAACAAGCCACCATCATCTTTCCTCTAGATTTCTGCAATAGTCTCCTCCTTTCCACACATTTAATCTTGTCTTTTCAAACCCATTCTCCATACAGCACACAGAGCATTCTTTTAAAAAATGTAAATAAGCTGACATTAGTCCTCTGCTTTTCTTTAGTTGTTTCCTATAGTAAAATTTATACTCCTTCCTACTTACACTTGAACCCTCGACTCATGCCATTCACCCAATTCACTTCAGCACCAGTGGCTTTCTTTCAGTTCTTCACATGCACTAAGTTCTTCCCTGTATCTAGGCATTTGCACATGCTCTATCTGGAAGGCTCACCACCCACACTTCACCTGGCCAACCTCAACCCATCCTTCAGGGTTCAGTTATAAATGTTGTTTCTTCAGAGAAGAGCTCCCTGATTGCCAGTCTAAATTAAGGTTCCGATTTATTCCCAGTATAATCATATTCCTTTTTAGCACTTTTCCCTTATTAGCACTCATCAAGATTCTCAATTGTATATTAGCTTGCGTTCATGTGTCTATTCAACGTCTGTCTCTTCAACCAGATTGTGAACGACATGATGATGGAAATCTGAAAACTCAATGTTTCTTCTGAAAACTCAACGTTTTCACAGTGGTTGGCACATGTATAGTGCTTGATGTGTATCAGGCCAGGCAGTGTGTTATGGGCTGTCAAGAGATGAGCACAAAAAAGGAATCATTCACTAGCTGTGTTCATCACACCTAACTGATTTGACGTTATATGGATAACAACTTGGCTCTCTTTCTGTTAGTGAATGAGTAAGAATTTTATATAATTAAAGGAGGGAAGAATTTATGATTGTCAATGAGAAGAGTACAAGTACATTATTTAATATCAATAGTATGAGCTCCCAAAGCCACTATACTTATGGGACATCTATAAGTGTCTATAGATGCACACTGAAATTTTTGGTCTTTATAGAAAAGAAAACACACAGCAAAAATGGCTAAGATTATTCCAGTAGTTCTGAGTTTAAGGCACTTAAAAAGATCTAGTGACCATCTAGTGAGATGGATTATTGGTAATAACTCTACAGCTGAAACTCTCCATAGCCCCAGGGTAACTCAGGAAATGGAGTTCAGATGAACACTTAGTTTTCAATTCATTTTTCCCCTTTGATCAATAAATTCATGTCTGTTGGAGGCTGGAAGTGGGTAATCAGCTAGGAGCTCTATGTCTCAATGGGTTTGCTTTGGTCAGATGACTGTTTGCTGTGAAATTATTTTGATTCATTCAACCGCAGTGTATCTTCAAGAACAGGTAAAGGCCTGAGGGCCAAATGTCAGCAAATTTAAGTTCTGCAAATGGATCTTCTAAAGAAAGGAAACTGGCTCACAGGCCTCTCTAGTCAACATTCTGAGCTGGTGTTAACACCTTTCATGCCTAACTGTCGCCAGTCTTGAGGCTACAGTGATGAAAATGGGTACTTCGCCTTCCAGGATGAACTTAGTGAGGTCCCTTCAATTGATGGGAACCAGTCCCACTATGTCCTGCTCCCTAACTAGATACTATACTTGCTTTCATGAACAGTTGACCCCAAAGCTCTAAGGCTCATTGTCCTAAACATCATTAGTGCTTTCATGAATCTTCAACAGTGCTGGTGGGTTGTTTTTTCTTAAATTTATAGTGTGTGTGTGCTCACTTGTTTTGCATTGGGCTATACATCTTCTCTTCATACAACCTCCATCCCATCCAAGAGAGGACACCAAAGACCATGCCCAAACCACCAAAGACCCATGTCTTCAGGGTTTGCAGGTGAATTGAGGAGTTAAGACTAGTATAGTGGAAATACTCAGACAGGTCTAGTGCTAAAGTCTGTGTTACTGACTGTGAGTGTCTTAAGAGTTCAGGGAATGGGAGAGCAGTATGGGTTGGATTAGTCAAGGAAGGAGAGCAAACCAGATTTCTGAGAGAGTATGAAGCTTACTGGCCTGAACTAGGGAAGTGAGTGTGTGTAGCTTAGACCACAGGAGGTTTATAGGAGGTGGGACACAGAGGAAAAGAGGATGGAAGGGGAAGGAGGAGGCAGTATCTCAAGAATCTTTAAGACCAGGTAAAGGACTTGATGCCTAAGTGTTTAGAAGCCACTCTGAGGTGCTGTAATGGGAAGTAAGAACACTTGGGGACCCCCTGAGCAGAGGTGGCCCATATTTGCACCATCCCATAACCCTGACTTCACAGTAGTGGTCAGGACAAACCAATGGGTAGTTATTGAGAACCTACTGCATAACTCACTGAACTGAGAAAAGTCAGGTAGAACAACATACCACTCTCCATCACACATGCTAACCAAGAATGCAATTCTTTATCTCTGTTCCACTCAGAATCCACCGTGGCAGGGAATGCTGAATTCTGAGACGGTGCGAACCAGTTTTCTTTTAGTTTGTGAACGGAGGCAGAAACAGATTCCCTACCATGGCCTTAATGGCCCACTGAGATATTTTAGGCAAATTTGATTTAAGCATGGGACGCTGCCAGTTGTGTGTCTAGGTTAGGGGTTTACTATTTTTGCCAAAGCACATTTCCTAGAAACCAAGACTGAGGGTTTGAACTTGAACTCCTTTTTCCATCTTCTAATTGATTTCCCGTGATATAAGCTTTGTTTGCACCTAATTTAAGTCTTTGTCTCCCTTATTTTTTTACATTTTTAATTACACTTTTCTGTCTCTTAGATAAAATGTACTTCTTCCTTCTGACCACTCTGGGAGAAGTTAGTTATCCAATGATACATAAGAAGGAGAATCATGGACTATACTTAATTAATCTATGAGAAGCCTCCTTACCTTTTGAGGCTCACTGATATTGAGTTTCCTATTAACTGTAGATCCTTATTGACTGGGAATTTGCATCTCTACCTACACCATTAGAAAAGATGCTAACATATACTTTCCAAATCATTAAATAAAGATTTGATTAGGTGTAAAATCACGTAAGCTTGGCGTTGGATGGGAGTGTGTGTAATAAGCTGTAGTTCAATGGAAAGGGCCTTAGACGTAAGATGAGGGACCCTGGATTTAGGTGCTTTCTCTCTCACTAGTTGGATGGCGCTGAGCAGTTCACTTACTTTTTCAGAGCCTCGGTTTCTCTTTCTGTAAAATGATCTTGGGTAAGGAATTACCTGAGACAGTGGGAGAGCCTTGTTTCCTGCCTCCCCAGTCTCATGTCTTCAAAGCTGGAAATATTTAACTCATATTCAGATCAGACTTGCCTCAGTCTCCATGGAAACCAGACTCCTTAGCAATCAGGGGGAATTTAATGAGCCCGAAGGCAGGATTTTGAAGATCTCAGCCTTATTAGCCTGGCTGCAGATTCTGTTTTGACCTAATATTCTGGTTAAACAGTCGGGCTCTGGTCCTCTTCTCAGATAGGACGAGTAGCATAGCTTTAAACTAGCAGCTCTGTTGCTAGAGGATCTGGGTTCAAGTCCTGACTGTACCACTTTTTAAGCTGTATGGCCGTAAGGAGTCAGTTGAAGTCTGTAGGACTCAGATCCTTTATCTATTACTCAGGGAAATAAGATTTACCTAACAGGAAACCTTAGCACTGTGTCCAGGCACTGTTATTGGTCATGGTTCAGTCCCATTCCATTGCTATAACTGAGACCTTGTCTGATTTCCTGGTTTCCCTAGAACCTGGGCCATGCCTTGCTTTCCCCCAGTTCTCTTGGGCACTGAGATGCTGTTTCCGTGTCTGGGTCCTTGTTGTCCTTGTGGGACCTCCATGATGCCTGGGCAGGCTGGTCTGTTATCTGCTGCCTGAGGCTCTCTGTGCCCTGTTGCAACACTGGAAGCCGCAGCTGAATTTCCCAGGTTCCTCCTTCCCCCTTTCTCTAATTTCCTCCTTCTTTGGACAACCTGCCTGGATAAACCTTCTTGCCTGTCAGATTCTGTTTAGTGTCTGGGTCCTGATCATACTATTACCTAGAGGCTTGTTGGTCATCTCGAGGAAAATTACTACAAAGAGTTGACAAAATGGAAGATGACTTACAAATTAAAAGAAAGTACAAGTGTTCCAATCGGTTGAGTTTTTCTGTGATGAAAAATGACTATCAGAAATAATGTTACAAAGCCGATATTTTCAAATTAGACATATTTGATTTATCTCTTTAAGGGAAAGGTGATGTATTAATAATGAGGAAGAATACAACAGCATTTCAAAGGAAAGAATTTGGGGAAAAATGGAAATTAATTTATTGCTGAAAATGATGCTTGTCATCAGTTATGAAAACTCTCATATTGCATATTTTAAAAACAAGGATATGCAATTTTCTAACTTGTTTATATTTTTTCACTGGGTTTTGAACACTTTGATTAGAAATATAAAACTACAACATCATTCAGGTTTGTAAGAACATCTGATTGGCATTAGGGAAGAAAATTTACTAGCTGAATTTCATAAAAATACTTGCATGAAAGAGTAGGATTGAACACGGAGTCTGGGTGACTCAGAGTGCAGCTATAGGCTGGTCTTCCATTAGACCTATTTGTTTTAGTGAGGTTTTGTTCTCAGCTTTGACAGCCATTGAAATCTATTATTGAAATGACCTGTGAATTGCTTTTCTGAGTGTTAAACTAAGGATTAAAAAATAACGAAACAGGGGCTTCCCTGGTGGCGCAGTGGTTGGGAGTCCGCCTGCCGATGCAGGGGACGTGGGTTCGTGCCCCCGTCCGGGATGATCCCACGTGCCGCGGAGCGGCTGGGCCTGTGGGCCGTGGCTGCTGGGCCTGCGCGTCCGGAGCCTGTGCTCCGCAACGGGAGGGGCCACAGCAGTGAGAGGCCCGCATACTGCAAAAAAATAATAATAATAAAAAAATAATGAAACACATCCTATGGTATTGCTTTCTCTAAAATATTGTTATAATTAGAGCAAACTAGGCTTATTGTGCCATATAAAATGGTATATAATAAGGCAAGGTGTACATGTAAAACATATGATTTATTCACCTTTATTTCATACTTTAAAATATAATTTTTGTGTATATATGTATCTACTTTATAAATAAACTTATTTTGGGATATAGGTTTTTTTGTTGTTGTTTTTTGGTGTTTTTTTTAGCTGATGGGGTGAAGAATCAAGACCCTATTGTTCACTATGTAGGATATTTTGCTTGGGAAGAGAAGCCTGTGATTCTGAAGAGCTTCCAGGTAGAAATAGTAATAGGTTTGTGCTGTGCTGCTTGGGAAAGTAGGTATAGGATTAATAATAATAACGGTCAACATTTATTCAACAGTTCCTATGTACCAGGTACCACACCAAGCACTTAACATCGATTATTTTATTTATTCCTCTCCTCTACCTTAGGAGATGAGTATCATTACCATCCTCATATCAGAGTGGAGGAGGCCTGGCCGAGAGGTCCAATCACTTTCGCAAAGACGCACATAAGGGGGCAGAGCTAGAGGCTGAATCCACATCTTTCTGACTCTAAAGTTTGTGCTCCTACTGTGATCAGACCGAAGAATGAATTGTACTGCAAAGCACTTGGTTCCCTACCTTTGGAAATGTGTCTGTGTGTCTGGGTTTCTTCATGAGGGGTGTGATACTGTTATTTATGATACAAAATATATATTTGGTCTCCATTCCCCTTCCTGGCGTAGACCTTCTGGGTGGGGAGCATGGTGGGCTTGGAGAAGGCATGGAAGCTCTGAATCCTTTCCCCATACCTTGCCCTATGCATCTCTTCCATTCGGCTGTTCCTAAGTTGTGTCCTTTTATAATAAGCTGGTAATCTAGTAAGCAAAATGTTTCCTGAGTTCTGTGAGCCTTTCTAGCAAATTAACCAAACTCAAAGCGGGGTCATTGGAAGCTCCAATCTATAGCTGTTTGGTCAGGAGCACAGGTGACAACCTGGACTTGCAATTGGTGCCTGAAGGGGGACAGTCTTATTGAATCGTAGGGCACCCAGCTGGTGTCTGAGAATTGCTTGGATGTGTGAGGGGAAACCCCACACATTGGAACGGGGTGTAGAATTGGAAAGGGGAGTTGAACTCTGTGACCTCTAAGGTGACTTCCAACTTAGAAGCTTGGAGCATTTCTCCATAAATGCTGTTTCCAAAGATTATAAATGCTTTGCTTACAAACGAAAGGCCACAGTCATCAAATAAGTCTAGGAAGTGCTGCATTAATAAGGTTAAACAGTTTCTTTCCTGCAGGATTCTCAGAGCCTTTACCACAATATTATTCATTGTAAATGCCCAAGAGGAGGAAGTAGTGCGCTGTCTTTCCCCAAACATATTGACCCTGGATTCTTCCTTTATTGTAGAGTATCTCCTGAGTGTGGTGTTTCCTAGTTCAACCTTGGAAGCCCTGCTAGAAGCTAGAGTATTTATGCTGATTTATGCTAATTCTCCAAAAATGCTGTTACCATTTAGAGCATGGTTGGCAAACTCTCTCTTAGACAGAGTGTTCTGTTAGTCAGCCCCCTGTATTCCTCTACCATGATATAAATCAGAAAGTTTACAGAACCACACTGGTGAAAAGGCACACTCTGTCAAATGAACTTTGATCCAATTTCTCCCGGCATTTCAGGCGTTTTAGGATGGGCCCCTTTAGGGTACAACCTAAAGAGGGAAGAGACTCTGAATAACTCCCCTGCAGCTGGACAGGGTCTGTCAGTCACAGGATCAGATTCCTACTCCTAGCCCAACAATTAACCTCTCTACTACACACCCTGTCTGGGTAAGAAGATATCGTGTTCTCTGATGGCAAAATGAATCAAAGGAGGACTAAACTGAAGAGAAATCTTTGACAAAATGGGCCTGAATGTAGAAAACAACAAAGTTTGTGATGGGTTACTGAGCAGCTCTCACTTTGTTGTTATTCGTCCTTTCAATTTGGGGCCTGCAACACGATGCCTTCGTGGCTAGGGCAGGTCTCAGTGTAACAGGATGTCAGAGTTGGAGTTTTTCCTGAGATGCCGAGGTATGAGACATGCTATAGTCCAGGTTCCTAGAAACCAGTTACACAACTCTTAACCTCTCGTGCGCAGTAGGCGTGAAAACGCTGTAGGAACCTTGTGAGAAGGGTTCCTGGAGACGCCTGAGAATCTGCCCTTCCCAGCCCCCCACCATGGGGAAGGGTGGGAGCTGTTGTTGTGTCACTTCGGCTGAGAGAAGGACTTTCAGAAAACCACGTGGCAACTTTCATCACTGTCTCCTCCTGCTTGGGGACACAGTGACCAGTGTCTGACTTGGGCCTGGGTGAGAGGCTGCCTGAAGTGGCAATAGACCAGAGGACTGGTATTTGGGAAGTAACAAGTCCTAGGAACTGATTACACAGGTCACAGTTCTGACCCAGACTTCTAGGAAGAAAAGGCTGGAAAATCGCCTTATCTTATATTTGTGTAGCCCAAGTGACTGACAGAGTTATTTCATATTACCTCATTTGACTTTACTGTGAGTTTCTAAGGTGAATACAATTATGATTCCCGTCTTACAGATAAGGGAGGCAACACTCATAGAGGATAAATGAATCACCCAAATTTCTAAGCTCAAACCAGAAAGAATCATAGTTAATACTTTCCAATTACCTTACCACATGTCAGGCACCATCATACAGGCCTTGCCTGTACAGAGTCACTTATTCCTGCCCACAACTCCATGAAGAAGATACTATTATTAGCTCCATTTTCTAGATAAGGAAACTGAGGCTTAGAGAGTTTCAGTTAACTTGTTTGCTAGCAAGTGGAAGAAATGGGATCGGAACCTGGGCCCTCGGGCTCCCATGCCTCTTGGTGATCTTTCCATGATACCACACTGGCTACATAAGGACTTTTAAAACCTAAAGATCTCTCCAAGTTAGATTCACTGCTAACAGAGTGTTCCTAAGAGGTAATCTTTTGGGACCTTCTTGGATGCCAATGTACGAATAACTTTAGTCAGACTACCAATCTGTGGCAAGCAGTTACTTTTAAATTACATAGGGGAATCGCAAAAGAGTTAATATTTTAAACGGTTTGCACACCCTTCCCCACAACTCATTTCAAGCATTCATTATTTAGAAAGCTATTTCTTAGGTACACTTCAACATAGCCGCGTAGATGATCACAAGTTCCAAATGGCAAACAGGAATCAGGTGTCACTCTTGCGCTCAGAACACTGGGTACGTTGACATTGGCTTCACCCACACTCCGCACCTTCCCAGCCGCGGAGCCCCGGAAAGTGGGGAGAACCAGGATGGAATCAGACACTCCTGGCCTCAGATCTCAGTTCTGCCAACTACAGGATCCCTGAGTTTCAAATTCCTCATTTATAAATTGGGCAAAATACACACCTCACTGTTTTGGAAGGTTGGAAGATGAGTTGTGAGAACAAAATACCTAGTTTAGGGTCTGCCATCTAGTAGATGTTCAATTAGTATCAGTTTCCCTGTCTCTCCTGCTCCAAGATCCTTTCTTAATCCCATTTGGGGAATTAGGGCAATTCAGTCAGCATCTCTGAACCTCAAGTTTCCCACCTGTGAGATGGAACCATCAGTAAATATCTCAGAGGGCTTTTGTAAGACTATGTAAATTAGTATAAAGTGAAAGTGCTTTCTAAATTGTGATTTCTGTGTCCCGCCCCGTATCCGCCCGCAGTGCCCTGTCCAATCAGCAGTGCTTGCACTTGTTTGCCATTTTGAACTTTCAAAGCGTCCCCGCACCCTGACTCATCTTCTCCCTTCCTTTCTCTTCCTTACAACTTTTGAAGGAGATGGGGCTGTCCCTTTCCTCTCCATCTTACATGAGGCCCAGAGAGGTCTTGTTACTTGCTTACACAAGCAGGACCGCGGCTGGAGCCTGAGCGTGCGGCTCTCCCATAAGGAGAAGAGCTTTTCCTTGGTGTCCAGGCGGCTCCTGTGGTTTGGCCCTTGTCCAGAGAGACTGTGCTGGGTGAGCTTTGCGAGGGAGGCTGCCTAATTTTATCTTTGAATCCCAACTGGTGGGGGAGGAGCTCAGCCCCTCTTGAACTAGACATTATTTGTGGGGTGTTTGCTGTGGGTGACCTCATGATTAAACCGCAGCAGAACATTTTTGTAATGTCTGCTGGGGATGAAAATATTCTTCCTTAGACCGTTTGTCACTGCAGTGTTCACACTCTGTAATGCCCCAAGATACTTCTCTAAAAACAGCAGCTGTTTCCCTTCCACTACCCAAACAGAAAGATTCAAATCCAGGCCCGCCCACATTTTCATTAAGGACCTACTCTGTGCACGCCCTTCTGTAGAAGCTCAGAGATGAGCTAGATGCAGCCTTTGCTCTGGATTAGAGGTCAGTTGAATCAGGTGATGCCCTCTCCTGCCGCTTCACTGCTCCCCAGTCTTGAGCCAGCTGATCTGGCTGGCCGAGGAGCCCCCTGGAATGCCTGCCTCCTATAGCCATGCCCACGGAAAGACAGCATCTTCCCAGATGGACAAGCCAAGGGTTTGGGAGCAGCGGGGGCCATGTGGCTAGAAGATGCCTGTGTTCTTAGCTTACAACCTAAGAGCACACACTGTGAAAGATAAAGCAGATGAGATGAATGAGGGCAGCAAGGAACAAATGGGTCCCTCAACAAGCGTTACAGAGTGAGGCGAGAACCAGGTGCACAAGAGGTCTGGCGTGAGAGATCACAGCCCGTGTTCTCTAAAAGGAGAAATAAATAGCTGAACGCCTTTTTTTGTGCCACGTACTGGGGGTATGGCTGTGAAGACCACCTGGTCCCCATCCTGGAGGAGCACACAATCTGGTAACCAGAGTTGACTGCGTGATGCCCTCCCCTCTCTCCTGCTCACCCCCTGTTGCCCACGGCACTGCCCAACCTCCTCTGGCCCATCTCTGCTTCCAGGGGCTGCCCCATCCCGACAGAGACGGTAGCTGACAGTTCTTGTGTTAGCTCCAATATCTTAATATGTGGCCTCTCCCAGGGATAATTGCAAATCTAAAGGGTCAGAAAGGACCAAAATACCTTTGAAACCTTCCTATATTGAATTGAGGCTGCAGTGGTGGAAGAAGAGACAGCAGTTTATTTTCCACGGAGGTGGGGCTTCCCTTGATGCCCTTCAGATTCTCGCCAGCTAAGCTGTCTCTCCTTCTGCCTGTGCCTGGGGCCAACGCTGCCAGGGATTTGCCCTCCCAGGCCAGCTCCAATGGCTGCTGGGCGTTGTCTGCCTCTTAAGCCTGGTGCCACATCCAGTACCTCTGAGGCCCCACTAAGGCTGGCTGTGCTCATTTTGTAAGGGGCCGAAGTGGCAGGGCTCATGCTGTGAGTCCCCTTTAGCTTAAGAAGGGGACTTCTTTTGAGAGTAATTTACAGCCGGTTGAAGTGTTCGAGGCCTCCGAAGGATCTCAGCATTTAAAGGGTCTCCTTGAATCCTGGGGAAGAGGAGCCTGATCTGGGAAGCAGAGTGGCCTGCAGGAGGCTGGATTTTCCTGTCTTATAGAGGGACTTTCTCCTTCCATATAAGGCCCTTTGCGCTGGATCTGAATATGCTGAACTCAGGACAGGACAGTGACTCTGGGATCCCCAGATTCGTGAAGAACACAATTTAGACACCAAGCGCCTGAGGGCTAGAAGAGATCTAAGAGGATGTACAGTCCCTTCTCCTCTTTCATCAGCCTCTTGAAGCATACTTGATGATTTCCATTTTGTAAGTGAAGAAACCGAGACTTGAAGCGATCAGCCCATCACTGTCTGGGGGGAGGTGGAGGTGATCTTAGCCATGAGGAGGAGGGCAGGGCTGAGTTTCATGCAGCCAATCGGAGGCTTGTTTCTCTCGGAACCCTCTCTAGGCTTGTCTTTACATCTGATTTCTGGTGACGACAGAGGTCTTATTTCAGAATTAACTAGGTGAGGATATACCTACCTCATAAGAGGGATATCCTGTGAAAATATAATCCAGAGACTGCAAGCGGCTGGAGTAGGTGGTCACCTACATGCTATATGAGTGGATCCTGTTGGACTCTCTTTCCCTCTCAGAAGCCCCACACCCGGGAGTCTATCATGATCAATTCTTGGGTTTCACATTGCCTTTTCCAGGCTCCTTTTTAAAAATATGCCACTTCCCTTGAGAAGAAGACCATCAGTCTGAACGTACTGATGTGAATTGATAGATGCAGTAATTGCCTTGCTGATGGAGAAGGCCTGGGCCTCTTGGTGCACAAAGCACTGAACAGGTCAGAGGAGTGAAGAGCAGAGGTTAGCAGCATGAAAATGTCACCGTTGTTACAAGCAGGCCCCAAGACAAGAGGAAGTTCTCGCTCTCCTGGGGCTGACATGCTCAGGCTGAAATCTCATGCTGAACTCCAGTGTTCCACAAGGAAAATCTGGCTCTCTTCTCCTGGAGTTGACAATGGCAGGCAAAGTTGGCTCTGCTAGACAGATTACTGATAAAAGAAGCAATTGTGTAATTTCCATTGTGCCCAGACATCCTTGTAGTCATGACAACATCCTTAGACGTTTACAACGCTGACAGCCAGAGAGGTGGCTAATAATTTCTTCCCAATACTCACAGCCACTGTGTAAGGTGATTTCTGGCCCAGACTGGATTCTTGATGAGTACTGTCTGCAGGGTGATTCTGTGTGGGAGTCACTAGGGGGAAGGGAGGCTTTGGGGGTTACTAGAGGTTAGTGGGCAAAAATCATTGCATTCACTTGGGTCGTCCGACCTAGAGGGAAATCATATGCCGGTGGTACAGTTTCGGAAATGTGTCCCCCGTTGAACCATGCCTTTCTATTCCTCCAGGTGCCACCATTACTGTACTCCTCCATTATGGCAACTGGTCCTTAGCAGGTCTCCCTTGAGTATAGTCTATACCCTGTTACCTGTCAATCTACAGTCCAAATCATTGTCATCCTGGCACTCTGCTGCTTAAGAAGCTCTTTTTCTAAAAACAATCGAAGTATAGTTGATTTACAATGCTGTGTTAGTTTCAGGTGTACAGCAAAGTGATTCACTTATACACATACGTATCTATTCTTTTTCAGATCCTTTTCCCTTATAGGTCATTACAAAATATTGAGTATAGTTCCCTGTGCTGTACAGTAGGTCCTTGTTGGTAAGACTCTCTTATAGCTTATTCTCTGCTCCTAAACTCCTTGCTTAAATTTAGTTTTCCAGTCTCACCAAACCCGATCCATCCTGATATAGTCAGACTCCTTCTCGGTGTGCGCCTTCCTTTTATTGAGCCTCAGCATCTCGTCATCCTCTGCCTCTTCCGTGGCCCTTTTATGTTCTATGCATTTACTTACCTCTTTCTTTCACAGAAAATGCCTTCTTTTCCGTCTTTCTAAATTTTATTCATCCCCCAAGTTGCAGCTAAATTCTCCCTACCTTGAAAGAAACTTTCCTTGACTAGTGCAACCCAAGGCATTGGATCAGTCCTCTTATCTATGTCCAGTGCCACACAGCTTGAAAGATGTATTATATTCAGGGGTTAAAGAATGATAGTCTTTTCTCCCCAGAAGACGGAGCTCCTTGTTTTGGGAGCTGTCCGTAGATGACTCCTTTATCTCTCACAAGGCCATCCCCTCTATCCTTTCTCCACCACCCTTTTTAAACCATCACTCAACTTTCCCTGCTTTATTTTTCTTCATATCACTATCACCACGGACATTATACAACATCATTTGTCTCTCCAATTAGAATGTAAGTTCCATAAGGGCAGAGGCTTCATCTGTCTTGTCATCTTTTGTACACCCAAGAAACATCACAATAAAGCCTGGGATATGGTATGGCCTCAGTAAATGATTGTTGAATGATTGGCTGAATGAATGAGTCCTTACTGACTGTCTACTTCACATCTGAAATGATGGAGGAGAAATGGGAAGGCACCGATCCTTTCTACTGTGCACGTGGCTGCAGTAACTTTGAAAAATGAACCCAAGTATGGCTCTTTCCCCACCACCACAGAGAACCAAATGTTGCTGAACATCAAAAGTATCGGAACAGTCCACAGGGACATTGCACATTCCTGTCCGAAGAGCTCTGTGACCAGGGAGTACAGGCATGGCCAGCTGGCTTCTGTAATTGCTTGTACTTTTACTGCCCTGCTTACTCCTTGGACTGTTGTGAGGTTCAGACGCAATGAAGTGTGATAAAAAGAGTCAAATTGTAAATCAACATAAAAATAGGAAGCATTATCCAACCAGTTGGTTGATGGGGATGGCATGAGGTATTGTGGACCACTAGTGTTGAAAATGAGCAAAAGGAGGGGTTAGGGTTATGCAGGATTATGTCATTTCACTTGTTTGGAGGGGCCTTTCTGGATTTGTCAGGACTTTGGTAAGAAGGATGCCTTTTACTTTTTTTATTTTTATTTTTATTTTTATTTTTTTTGCGGTACGAGGGCCTCTCACTGTTGTGGCCTCTCCCGTTGCGGAGCACAGGCTCCGGACGCGCAGGCTCAGCGGCCATGGCTCACGGCCCAGCCGCTCCACGGCATGTGGGATCTTCCCGGACCAGGGCACGAACCCGCGTCCCCTGCATCGGCAGGCGGACTCTCAACCACTGCGCCACCAGGGAAGCCCCCTTTTACTTTTGAGAAACACAAATGATATATTTTCATGTGTGAATGCTGATCAGTGGGTTCTGTCCAAAAGAAACAAGGCCTTCAAAACCTTAGAAATATTGGAAGGGGAAAGAGATATCACCACCACCAACACATCACCATCATCGTCATCAAATTAATCCTTACAAGACTCTTAGAGATAGGTATTCTTTTTTTTTTTCTTTTTCTTTTCTTTTTTGTTTTGCAGAGAAGAAAACTGAGATACATAGAGGTGGAGTCCCTTACACAGGCTCCCTTAGCTAGTAAATGATAGAGTCAGGAATTTAATAAGAATTGCTAACATTGATTGAGAATTTTTAAAATGTCAGTCATTCTTTTCAGTACTTCATTTACTACAATGCAGAGATGCAGGCAATGTTATTCCTCATTTATAGAAAGGAAAACTGAGACCTAGGGAAGTTATGCCAGTTACCCAAGGTCACACAACTAAGAAGGGTAGGAACCGAGCCCTGAGCCCAGCCAGATGGCCCTGGAGCCTCTGCGCTTCCTTGTTATACTGTGCCGCCTCCTGAATCCCTGCCCTCTGTCCCTTTTGCCATGCAATGTCCAACAAATGGCTTAACTTTTGTAACCAAAGAAGCTACTTTGATCACTCCTACCAAAACAAATGAAAGAGAGGAACGCAGAAAAGAGAGAGAGAGGGACTTGGGAGGGGTGGGGGAAGAAACAGCCAGAAATGCCGAGGTGAGTCCCAATGAAGACTCTCCTGGAATCATCCCTGGCTGGAGAAAGCAGATGGCGTGGCTGCCGTGAACAGCCCCCTAAGAAGCTCTAAGCGTCCCCCACGTGAGAGGAAGAGAGTTGTCAGTTGAGGGTGCGGGCCCACCCAGCTGTGTGAAGGGTTTGCCAAGATGGAATTAAGGTTTATTGAGTAGCAAAGAGCAACATCCAGCTGCCTAAGAATTACGCTGACAGGATGCAAAGGCAAGAGAATATTGTGTAAACCTTATTTACAGATCAATAGATAATCTTTCATACGCAAAAGCTCAGCGCCAGGAAGGCAGAGTGGTAAAGAAAGAAATACTGCTTTGCAAATACAATATTGACTTGAAAAAATCCACCCAGATGAATCCTTTGATGGATATTCTTCTAGTCAAAGTACATTTCTTTATTCATGAGTTTTTTTCTCCCCCCCCAACCCTTTCAGGTTCCTTAATGAAGGATGAAGGGAATAATGAAGAACGCTGATTTCTAGTTGTCTTGAATTCTGTGCCGTCAATGATCAGCATGAAATGGAATCAACGCTGAGAATCTCAGAATAACATTTCTAAGTGCGTGTGTGTGTATGCAGCGCTTAGGGTTCTCAAGTCAAATGACAACACACCCCTACCCCTTGTAATTTCCTGCTCTGCTGGCTGTGATGATAAACATTTAACCTGGCTTAAGGGAATAAACAACTACTCCATCCTACCAGTCCCCTCTGGATTCCTTCATCCATTTTGTGTTTCCTCTTTGCCTTGAAGCAAGTAGTTCATCATTCCCAAGAATATCTGAAATCGTTACCACCCACCTCTACCTGGCTGCTGGATTGCGGAGCTGTTCATGACCGCTGCTCAGACACAAATAAGGATGGAAAAAGAACGAAGCTTAACTGGGCTTTTTTTCCACGAAATCATCTTTTAGATTAGAGGACCAACTCTGAATTTAGGTGATTCCTCTTAGCAGTTTGGAAAACACTTCAAAGGACCACGGTCTGAGAGACCTGAATAGATGTCTTGCTGGTAGTGTCTCTGGAGTGAAAAGTTGCTCTAGTTCCCAGGGTCACCCTGTGCTGCATTCCGGGAGGAGTGTGCAGCTGGGAAAAGTCCACCCTGGGCAATAAGTCCAAAGGCTTAAGATGGACGGCTCTTCAGCCCAACTTCCCGAGGGGGATCAGCATGGCAGTGGATGTGAAAGGACCTCATACTCTGTAGGATTATGTAAGTATATATATTTTTCAGAGCCATCGAGGAGGATCATTTAACAGTGACACAATTCCTCTAAACTGCTTGCAAGTTCTTTTCTTTCTCCAGTTAGAAAGCGTGTTTCAGATACACTCAGAACGATAACCTCCTCTTAGGAACGGATGTGGCTGGAAGTGGTCACCTCCAGCTTTGTCTGGACTTGATGGGGAGCCAGGTGTGCCTGAGGATTACTGAACACCTCAAAATGAGAAAAGGACACAAAGGGGAGGCTGGACTTGACGACAGATGACACAGATTTCCAGAGTCAAAGTCGGAGATTTGTCCCCTCTGTTCTGCCGGAGCTCCCCCTTCAGTCTAGGGCTGTGCCTTCCACGCCCTCATCCTCCCAAGTTCCTCCCCAGCCCTCATCCCCTATTGGGAGGGAAAGAAGAAAAGAAGAAGGGGTGAAGGAAACCACCTGGGTAATAGGTAGTTTTAAGAATTTTATATCTATATAGTTCTTTATGGTTTATACACTAAAAACAACCTGCAAAATGTTTCTACAGGCATAATCTTACTTAGTTTTTACAACCACCCAATTTACAGATAAGGAGGCTTAGTGAAGGTAATGGTTATCAAGCTAATGAATAACAACATCCCATCTGGAATCCAGTCCTTCTGACGTCATATATAGTTTTTTCTTTTTCTTTCTATACTGCTCCATTAAATGTACAGGCATGTCCCAAAGTCCTTTTTTTTTTTTTTTAAACTCATGCTTTCTAGGTGAAAGCTGAAGGTCTTAGGGGCCACCATAACTCTGTATTAAACCCTTATTGGACTTTTTCTGAGGGTGGACTTGTAGACTTTGACTGGTTGGCCAGAGAGAGTATCCTACAAATACTTAGTACATTTATTAATGTTTTTGAGCAGTTTGTAGTTTACAGTATATTTTCCCATGTAAACCTCACTTGAGAGTCCTATAAGCTATGCACCTCTCAGAAATCCAGTGATTGGCCCAAGAGTAAATGGTGGAGTCAGGATGAGGTCCTAGATTTTTTTTTCAATCCTAAGGCCCATGCCTTTTCTGTTACCTCAGATTTCCTCCACTGCTATGTACCTAACCCAGGTTAGATTCTGCAGAGAGTCTAGCAAAGTCCATTTAGAGAGCCACGGCTCCTGAGTCAGTCATGACCCTGACCTCTGAGCATGAATGACTACATAATTTGTGAGGTGCAGTGCAAAATGAAAATGCAGGGCTCCTCGTTCAAAGCTGTTTTAAGTGTTTCAAGATGGCGACAGCAGAGTGTTATACCTGGGGTGAGGCCCTCTGAGCGTGGGTGCCTTTAGAGCATGGAGCCCCGTGAGACTGCCCTGGTTGCGTGCCAGTGAAGCCGGTCCTGCCTCTGACATGAACTCAGGAGTGGAAGACCTTGTTTCTCTCTCAGATCCTTCCTGGGGCTCCTATCAGAGAGCAGAAGTTCCAGGTCGTAGGGACTTTGTTCTGTTAGATCTCTTATTCCCTCAGTCAGCCTCCATTCAGTGAGCTAAACCACAGTGGCCGGGTGTTCCTTATTTTACTTGCTAACTCCAGGTCTCCTGGATCAAAAGTTAGGGACAGAGTCATAATATCACTAGTAGCTAATCTTTATTGAGCATTTACTATGATGTCACAGGAACTATGGGAAACTTTTTACATGCTGTAAACTGGTTGCAAAGATGGCCTCAATTCCCTACCTTCCCTGTATCCACACACCTTGTCTTGTGACTCTGCAGCTTTTTCCATCCAGTAGTGGAGTCTGGTTCTCCACCTCTTGAACCTCAGCTGGTCCCATGAATTGCTTTGGCTAATAAAATTCAGCAGAAGAAATGGTGTGCGAATTCGGGGTTTAGGTCTCAAGAGGCTTGCAAGCTTACTGTCTCTCTTGGAACCCCCAGGACAGCCGTGTGAACAAGCCTGTGTGAGTTGGCTGAAAACGAACACCACTTGGTGGAGAGCTGTTGTCCCAAACCGAGACCACCCAGAGCAGCCAGCACCCACTTCGCCTGCCAGCTAACTTCAGATACATGCGTGAGCTTAGCTGAGGTCAGGCCAACAGAGTCCAGCTCAGCAGAACCATTCCACTGATCAACTCACAGACAGGTAAAAATGATACATCGTTGTTGCTTAAAAACTGTCTTTTGGGGGTAGGTGGTTATGCATTATTATGATGTTAACAGATAACAGATACACATTCATCATGATTTCCATTCTCTTGACAAGGAAACAGGCTTTAAGAGGTTAAATTCTTGCCTGTGATCAGTAGCTAATAAATGGGTCCAGAAAGTTTGACTCCATAGGTCAAATTCTTATCTGTTATTTTGTGGGGCCCCATCACAGCACTCAGGGCTCTGACAAGCCCTCAGCGAATCTGAAAGTTGTTTGAGTGGAAGAAGCAGAGTTTTTGCAGATGGAGGCAGGCCCATGGGATAAAGCTCAAACACCAGGAATCTCTCTGCTGATAAAAACACCATGTCTATTATTAACCAAAACTTTTAATATAAAACACTGTAATCTATCAAAGAAAAAAATGCTTAAATGCAGAACAAGAGAGACGATGTCTTTGAGGTCAAGGTCACAAGCTAAATGCTAGCGGAAATTTTGGCTGTATCTCATTAACACTAAATTATGACTGAGTTCTGCAAGAGGTGCTTGTGACAATCCCATTAATGCAAATGGCATTCCTTATGATGTCTGTTTTTCTAAATGAAAACAAAATGCAATTATGTCAGTGGAATTCACTCATTAAACTAAACTAAAATCCACCAGCAAGTGTCTCCCCACTTCACTTCTGCCCCACATCTTTGATTAAAAGCAATTGTTCCCCAGAGTTGCAAATGGATATTTTGCTAAAATATGAATGCACAATTTGATCATAGAGCAGGCACAGGAGTTCTTACAGATATCGGAGGTTGGGAAGGTTCTGGAAGGCATCAGGGTCGATGTATAGCAGGTTGTTGGCTTTTTCAATTCTACTGTAAAAGAGGAGAGAACATGCACGTGACCTCAACGGTAAGGAATGCTATGGTGTTTTTCACATTATGCAAAGAGTATGTTAATGTCATTCACCCATCCATCCACCTATTCATCCATCCATCGTTTCAATAAAAATTGAGCATACATGCGGTGTCTTTTACTATACTAAACTGCGCAAACAAAATATTAACCCTGTCCCATATAACTCTCATCACTGAAGTCTTCCTGGAACCTATTCATCAGAGACAAAGCGCTGACTGGGTGAGTCATTTTCACTGAGCACAGTTGAGTCTTTAACCATTAAGGATCTCCCAGGGTCTGAGGAGGCTAAGAGGGTAGGGACAAGACTAATGGGGGAAACGAGCTTTTGTCCGGTTGGGAGACAAGAGAGAAGGGCATGGAAAACAACAAAAGAGGGTGGGAAGGAAAAAGGCTGAAGGGCCAAAGGAGATTAGAGAAAAGGAGAGTGAAGGGGCAAAGGAAAACAAAGACTGGGGGAAAACCAGTGGGCATCTCTGTGCAGTCCCAGCAGACAACAGCTGGGAATGTGCCAGTGAGTCCCCTCATGCTCACACTGAGGCTGCTCTCTCACAGCTCATGGGAAGTGATGGCTTCTGCCCCAGGTTGACCTGCACTATGCCCTGATCTGGACACAGTGCAGTTCTGGAGGTGGGCATGTTCACATTTGGATTCCGACAGAGAGAGGCTGCCCTTTCCCCATCTCGCTAGATCAATGTATATTTGCAGAGATGCTCTGTGTTAATTACTTCCTCCCTGTTTCATTAGCTTAATGTTGCAGTAACCTGTAGCTACCCAGTTCCAAGTAGCAGGTAATTAATCATTTTAAGTACGGTCAGTGCTACATGGGGGTGAGAACCTCTCCATTCAGCAAAGAGATGAAAGAGCCATCCCATTAGCTCCACTGCCCGTTGAAGAGCATAGAGGGACGCCTGCTTGACCTTGCCCGGAGGGCCAGCTGCCCTTTGGTTCATTTCTCTGATATTCTCTGTGGGTTCTGAGACCCTGGTCAGATCTCTTTTCCCAACTAGGGTAAGGAAAGGCCAAGCAGAGTGAGAAGGAAGGAAGGAGCACGAGGGCAATGCGGGGAGGGAGGGAGGGCGTCAGTTGCAGAGGCTTAATGACAACGAGGAAGAATGAGAGCGGGATGCGGAGTGAGTAGGAGAAAAGGGAAGGAGGTCTGCCAAGATGGACGGACTGTCATTCCTAAACAAATTCATATGGATGGATGTATGCATACATGAATTAGCATGTGTGTGTGGGTATGTATATATGCTCGACAAGCGCTAAAAAATGTTCAAAAAGATACGAAGGAGTCAGGAGATTTATGTTCAAGTCCGTATCCTGCTGTGGATTTGGCTGGGTGACCAGACAAGCCTCACAACTTCTCTCTGTCTTTCTTTCCTCACCTGTAAAATTAGGGAAGTGGGTCACTGGCTTTCCTAACTGTGATCCATGAGAATTTCGTGAGATATTAATCAATGCTTCACAGAGAAACCTTTCCAATGACATTAGCTGAGAAACTCTTAATACGATATCCTTCTTGGAGATTCCAAGTGTATATTCGCATATTACAGGCTCTGAGTTTTCCTATAGTAAGTGAATCTGTCCAACTTAACCTTATTTGACCATAGACTTTTTTCCTTTTTCGGAGCACTGAATAATTTTCCAAGTGTTTAATGATACACAGAATATACTTTGGAAAATTTTGCATCAGATTGTCTGTGAAGTCTCTTCTGGCTTTGATAACCTATGGTAATTAGAGACTGGTATGAAACAGAGGTGGATCTGTGTGAGTATTGGCATGTATGTAAAACTAGAATGTCAACAAGAGGAAGTAAATTTGGTTGGAGTAGTAAAGAGGCCAAGGATTGTGATGATCTTACCGTATGCCGGTTGATGTGTTAGATCTATTTAACATTTATCATCTCATTTATTCATCACAGTGATCCTGTGAGGCATGCAATTTTATTATTCTCACTTACAGATAAGAAAACTAAGTCTTAGCATGATTTTGTATCTTGGCCAAGGTTTCATGGTGGGTCTATGGAGTCAAACTAAGACTGCCCATCTTCAGCTACATCATGGGGGATTTATTCTGGGCTTTGACTGTGGAATAAATTTGAATGAGAGGATGAGGTAGACGCACTTGCAGTCACAGAGCTAGATTCTTGAGTCTACTATGCAAGAAATTCTGGGAGGGAAGAAGCAGGATCAGACCAAGCTCTGGAATGGGACCTGGATGGATCACCAGGCAGAGACACATGACAGTGCCTTTTGGACTGACTTTGACATCTTAAAATGAAATTCTAGGGGTCTGAGGGCAGAGCAGAGCCAGGGCCTCCCAGGAATATAAGTGAACTTTAAAGCTATGGCCGAGAACAGCCATGAGCAAACAGGTTCTTGCTTACATTTCATGTAGTTTGGGCAGATTGGAGAACACATTTGCCTCTATCACTTCCAAGACATCATTCTGCGAGATCTCTCTGCAAAGAAAGAAATAGAATTCAAGTCAGTTCAGTTACACTCCAGAAGTGGATTTAGAGCTCAGCATAGAGCCTTGTGCCTACAATGATTCATGAGACACACAAAACTTTGTTCCTTCTCCCAAAAAAGGCAGCTGTAATGATGAGGCAAAGCTAACAAATGGGATGTTAATACTTGCAGAACAATGAGAGAATAAACCCAAGGCAGTGATTCAGGTCAGAGGTTATTCAGTCTACAAATGTAGCACCTGAGGCCCAGAGAGGGAAAGGGACTTGGTTAAAGATATTTAGGGAATATGGGGGATGGGAACAAACTTTACATTCCCTAGACCAGGGGTCAGCAAACGTCTTCTACAGGACCAGGCAGTAATTTTTTTTTTTTTCTTTTTTAGCTTTGTGGATCATTTGGTCTCTGTTGCAACCACTCAGTTGATATTGTCATGTAAAAGTGGTCAGAGATATCATGTAAATCAATGAGCATGCCTCTGTTCCAGTCAAACTTTATTCATAAAAACAGGGGGCAGGCTGGATTTTGTGTCATGGGCTGTAGTAGTTCAGTGACCCTGCCCTAGACCATGGAGGCAAGTTCTTCATTCTGCTAATCTGGCTTTGGGAGATGAGAACCTCAATTCAGTCTCTTTTAAAGAAACATCCATGCCATTTTACCTAAGCGGCGTTTGTTATTCCAGGACCTTTGGCATTAATGTTGTCTTGGCCTAAAATCCCCAGAAAAGATCCTTCAGCTCCCAGCTTATTTCCTCCTGGAGTAATTTGAGGGGAGTGGAGGATGAAGTCCCCTCTGCAGAAGCCCAGAGCTTATGAGGAGAGAAGGGTAGCTTAATGAGTTAATGTTTATAAAGTGGCTCAAAGGTGAAACACGGTATTATTAGACCTCCTGAGGAAGACTCTCATGCAGTTTTAAGAGAGTCTCAGAAAATCTCATAGGCAGCGTGCACTCAAACTGGCTGAGGTGAAGCGCTGTCTGCTGGCCTGGGATTTAGCTGAGAAGCTATAGAAAGGCTCTTGATCAAGGGAAAAGCCTGGAGGGCAGGGAGAGGGCCTGTTGAGGGAGGGGAAGTATGGTTGTGAGCGCAGTCAGCTCAGGGAGGGGAACTGGTAACATCCGGGGCTTGTCAGCTCAGAGGTTGGCAGGGTCGTTTCTCACACTCCCCCGTGAGTGCAGAGACATTTTGTGAGAGAAAAGCACCTCTTATTCTATGGTAGCTTCCTTCGTGATTCATTTGGTAAAGTGAATTGGTCTTCACAATTTTCATAGTTGAACATAGATGAGGGTGGTGTGTACATGTGTGTATTTAATAGGACATGTTGGCCATTGGGCATTTATTTTGCTCCTCTGTCCTTCAAGTGGAAAGAGTACTGGGAGGTGCAGAAATGAGAAGGAGTAGGAAAGGAGTGGTAGACCTGGAAAAATGAGACATTTATTTGAACACTTAAAGGAGTCAAGTGAAAGAGTTGCACAGGTAGAAAATAAGCATGGAGGAGAGCACTAGATGACAGAGAGGGTTTAAATGCAGATAGGCCCATATTGTCCAAAAGCTATTTCCAGGTTCACTTACAGGTCCTGGTAGGTTTGGTCACCCCCTTGCGGTAATATCTCAGCCTAATACTGCCTAAAAGGTGGACATTTTGACTTAACTGAATTCATGTACCAAGCATTCCATTATATGGATTTTTTTTTTCCAAAGAGAACTAAAAATTATTAAAACAAACTAGCCAAGAAACACTTCTAAATTAATTATTTCAGAAGGCAGTTCATATTTTCTGGCCTCAACTTCAAGGACAGGAGAGGGTATTGGGGTTGGGTGGAGGCTGAGGGAACCTTTGGCTAGAGGAGGCTTGGGGGGAGGTGAACAGCATGCAGTAGTGGAAAAACACCTCACTGGAAAATTCAGGGATCTTGCTCCCGTTCAACCCAGTTCTGCTTCTAGTTATTTCTACGCTCGTTGACTAGGTATCTACTATTTACCAGCCACTCTACATACATTGTCTCCGATCCCTTTAGCATGCCTGTGAAGTCAGTGTTTTAATCTCCATGTTAATAAACAGCCCCATCTGTATGCAGAACCAGCTGTGGCTGACTGCCGGGCTGGAACAGTTTCTTCTACATGCCCTGCCTCCCAGGGCCACGCTGGGCCTAATATTTCCACTCCTATATATTTACTCAAAAGAAATAAAAACTCATGCCCTCCCAAAGAGTTGTACAGAGATGTTCGTAGCAACTTTATTTGTAATAGCCCCAAACTGGGAACAACCCAATGGATGAACTGTGGAATATCCGTACAGTGGGATATTACTTATCCATAAAGTGGAACAAACAGCTGAACCAACATAGTTGAATCTTTAAAAAATTATGCTGAGTGAAAGAATGCAGACAGGAAAGAAAGCATACTGTCTGATTCCATTTATCTGAGGGTCTAGAAGAAGAAAAACTAATATGCAATGATAGAAATCAGAGTAATTGTCACGTGGGGCCTGGGATGGAGGTTGCTGGCAGGGAAGAGGCAGGGAGCTCTCTGGGATGATGGAAATGTTCTATATCAAGATTGGGGAGGTCTGAACATGAGTTTGTCTAACTTATTGAACTTTTCGTTTTTTTTGAGTTATTTTTGGCTGCGTTGGGTCTTTGTTGCTGTGTACCGGCTTTCTCTAGTTGCGGCCAGCTTGGCTACTCTTCATTGCGGTGCGTGGGCTTCTCGTCGCGGAGCACAGGCTCAAGGTGCGTGGGCTCAGTAGTTGTGACGCACGGGCTTAGTTGCTCCGCGGCATGTGGGATCTTCCCGGAACAGGGCTCGAACCCGTGTCCCCTGCATTGGCAGGCGGATTCTTAACCACTGTGCCACCAGGGAAGTCCTAACTTATTGAACTTTAAGTTTAAAATGAATGCATATATTTTATTGTATATGAAACATACCTTAATACAGTTATTTAAACAGTGTCTTTCATTCAAAGGAAGGAGAGTAAATTCCATTTTGTTTGTGTTTTGAGGACTCTGAATTAAGAGAATTAATGGAAGAATGTTGGTTATATTGTCTGGCCAGAAGGTGGTGTTCAACTCCTAGCTCTATCCTGGAGCTTCTCGATAGGGTTCCTTCCCTCCTGGCTGTTCTCCCCGCAACCTCCCATTCCCTCTCCACAATCTGTAAAGTGCATAGCTGAACTAGGTCAGAGGATCAGAGTTTCTCAACTCTGGATGCACATTAGCATCTTCTGGTGGACCTTTAAAAACTTCCGAAACCTGAGTTCACATCGGAGAGTTGGATTTATTTAGTCTGGGGTGAAACTCTGGTGTTATTTTATTTTATTTTATTTTTCCCTTTAATTCTCCAAGCAATGGTGATTCTAATGTGCATGGTCTCTGGTGGTCTCTGTGGTCAAAACTATTTTCATAATCATGCTAAAATATAATTTTTTCACTCATTCTATGAGCATACAGTGGAGCCCAGGGGCTAGTTGATGTGTGGATGCAGAAGTAGATACGAGAATCCATCTGTCTTCTATTAAACAAGATGTTAAAATGTTTTGAAAATATGTAAAAAACTATGGTACTCTTCTCCCTAATATTTTTTTGAACATGGTTATTTTGCATAACAACTTATTTATGCTATTATGTAGAGATTTATTATTGTTTTAAAATGGACTAGCAAAATATTTCCCAGTTTGAATTTCTAGAATGGTAAGTGTCAGTAGCTATAAGCTACATAAGCAAAATCTGTTTGGTGTCTTTAATAACTTTTAAGATGTAAAGAGATCCTGAGCCCAGAAAGTTTGGGAACTGTCCAATGTAGGCATTGAACGCTGTTCTTTTTGGGTGAGGGAGCCTGATTCTGTGGAAAGCTTATTTCCAGAGATGAGGCTCTCATCTCAGACGATGCTTCTCAGTTGTTCATGCATATATGAATCACCTGGGGATCGTGTTGAAATGCAGATTCTCAATGGGAAGATCTCGAGTGGGGTCTGAGGTTCTGCCTTTTTAATGCCTCAGGGTGATAGGGATGGTGCTAGTCTTGAGACCACACTTTGGATTGCAAGGTTCTTTAGAAGAATGGTAGTAACACCCTAACAGGCCTTTCTCCCCAACACACACCCAGTGGTGGGTATGAAAAGCATGATAGAGGAGGAGTGGAGTGAAGTACTTGATTTTGAAAACCCTTTATCCCCTCTGGAAACCCTTCCCTTACTCTCTTATTGAAGTTTTTCTGTCCTCTAGATTCTCACAAGACTTCTTTCATTTCTCAGTTAAAGCAGTTACCATGTTGTTTTGTCATTGCTGTTTTTTGTGGGGGTTCTCATTGTCTAATTACCTAACCTGACTTTGAGTTCCTGGGTGGTATCTTATCCATCTATCTTTCTATCTCTAGCATCTAGTGGTACGTTGGCGTGTGATAGGTACTCAATAAATGCTTAGTGGGTGGATGTGTAGATGAAGAAAAAGTCGTCTTCAGGTTCAGAAACAGCATCTGAAAAGCTGCAAAGGAGATGAAGTTTGTCTTCTGTAGTCTTCCACCCCCCTTTCTGTAGCCAACGTGCCCAAGTATGGTATGTGATGGCCAAACCTAGCTTGTCTGTGAGTTAGATTTTTGTCCCAGGGATTTTTCTACATTGAATACACAGCATGCAAGGGACACATACCTGGATTTGGTCTATGTATGGATGTCTAATAGAGTCTGGATGCTTTTAGCTCTACCCCTATGGGTCATAGCATTTCCAGCTCCTCTCTGGCTCACAGATGAGGTCCTTGAATTTACAAAACACCCATAGAGGAGAGAATGGGAGAGATGACTGGTGTGCCTGTAGGAGTTCTTAAAGCATTTGATTGGGTGTTAGATCTCTTCTGTGCATGGAATTCCACGTTTCTTTGAAGGCAGGGGAGATGTGCTTGCATGAAGTGCTGGACATTATCAGGACATTCCCTCTGGAGTGAGTTTCAGAGCCACAGTCAAATTCTACTCCAGATTGTGTTGTTTTGGCCAATGAAGTGGCATTCATATACAAGTACACTTGTGGGTGGGGGTCGGGTCAGTAGGAGGGACTTTAGGGAGAGAATGAGCATGTAGCATTCAGCTGGGTCCAGCCTGAAATGTCAACGTATCCTAGAGTGATATTCATTTGTCCACCATTTCACCTGACACTCAGTTGCCAAACGCTGGGACTGTTTCATTCAGAGAAGAGATGCTACAGGTTTGTGGGATTAGGAAAAACTGAAGAACTGTTACCAGCAATTCAGGACCTCCCTAGAATTTCAACGACATGTATGAATTGGAGAGCAGGATGTAGTAAGAAATCAAACACTCACAGAAACATTGTCTTTGCTTTTTTTCTGATATAGGAGATATTCTCCAACCAGGTTTTCCCCTCTTTTCCCTCGTCCCCTGACCTTCCTTAGAGAATTTTCCTTCAGTAAATCTGACATATCCCTCCCTAACTGGGCATTCAACTGCATTAAAATATTTTTTTTTCTTTTTTTTTTTTTTTTGTGGTACGTGGGCCTCTCACTGTTGTGGACTCTCCCGTTGCGGAGCACAGGCTCCGGACGCGCAGGCTCAGCGGCCACGGCTCACGGGCCCAGCGGCTCCGCGGCACGTGGGATCTTCCCGGACCGGGGCACGAACCCGTGTCCCCTGCATCGGCAGGTGGACTCTCAACCACTGCGCCACCAGGGAAGCCCTAAAATATTTTTAATACTCACTGAATCAGATTTCTTTCTTTTGTCTTTAATAACCTCAGGCTAAATTTAGTTGACTGTTTCTCTTCCCTGAGTCCCCTGTGGGACGCCCTCACACACTCTCACATAGCCCTCACAGACCGCGCTGGGTTTGCTTTCGGGTTTGTCTCTTTCACCAGGTAAAGAACTCCTGGAGGACGGTGACATTGCCTTTCAGCTTAGTATTTCTGCTCCCAGCCAAGTGTTTGCTGAATGAGTGAATTATCTTTGAAAGATTATAAAAGATTTTCCACCTTTGCTCTTGCACAATGAAGCTGTGTTCTTGAAAATTTGCAGTAAACAGAGTATTTGCAAATCAGAATGTGTACTAACGCAAGAAGGAAGCTTCTGGTTTCGCAGAGACTAGGAGTGCATTTTTAAAAGAGTGAAGAGCTAATCCAACAAATGTTCAACAAGTTTTAATTAAGCAGCTTTGGTATTTCAGGCACTAGGCTTCGCGTTGGGGCTCTAAAGATGAATAAAATGGGTTCTGGGTTTTGTCAATTGTCTTTAACTCAGCGAGTCTAGTATTCTAGGCTTTCCTTAACTGGGTGCTATCTTTATTTGATGGGCTACATCTGAGTTACTAGAAAGAATAAAATGGATTGTTGGTATGTTGTATTTGAATATAACTACAGATATATAAATAATATACTTTCATATATAGTATATATGTATATATATAGTATATACATAATTATATATGTATTATACATTGTGTTATATACATGATTATATATTGATTATATATATATATGATTATATGATTATATATTGATTATATATATGATTATATATTATACACACATAGTGTGTGTGTATATATATAATAATATATTATATATAATATGTATGTTATATATATATAATATATATATATGTATTTCTACCATATGTCTACTCCCTTAATTCTTCTGGAAATGTGCCAAATAACTTAAGTAAATACAGAACAGGGTGGGTGAAAATGTCCATGAAAATACATTCCAGTAAATTTCATAAATTTCTCCAAATATATACTTCCACCCTTATTTAGAATTCCCTTAAGATCAGATCTGGAGACTTTACAATAGAGACCTGAGTTTGAACCTGCCTCCATTTCTTACTAGCTGTACAACTGTGGCAAGTTACATCAGAGTCTCTCTGAGCTTCAGTTTCCTTGTCTGTAAAATGGGAATAATTGCTATATCACAGGGATGTCAAAGGTATTAAATAAGATGGTATGTGTGAAAGCACAACGCTTCTCACGTGGTAAACTCAAATATCGCTGTGCCTGCTTCCATCTCTCTGTGGAGTTGAGGACTGAAGTCCTCTGCATCTGGGAAATACTGGGCTCGCTGATCACTGAACTGGGGAAAACGGTGTGAGCAAGTGTTCTAGGAATGCTTCTCTTAACCCTGCCCACACATCATTTAAATTCTTAAGCCAGGCTATGGCATTATCCCAGACACCATCCTGAGTCTTAACCACAGTGAGACCTGCCATCTGGTCTGTTGGCCAACAAAGGAGATTAGGCAGAGCACGTAGGTGCCCCAACAAGCATGTCTCCACCACTGAAGTCCTAATCTAAAAAGGAAGCTGGTCCCTTTGGGAGAGGGTCAATACAGAGTGGAACATGTTGTCAGGGTGGGGTAAGGACGTTGCCAATAGGCTCCTCTCACTTCCCCAGGTGGCAGCAGGTAGGTGCATTCCTTTCCTGACATGTCCCATCTGCTTCCTTCTCCCTGGGCAAAGTGCGTCTTTGCTAAAGATGCTATAAAGATGTCCCCAAATGAGACAGAAATTAAAGCACCCTCAGTGACTCGAATTCAACTCCTTCACTTTTAAATTCATCAACAACAAACTTGTGTCCATTTTTAATTTTGTCTTCATTTAAAATGTTAAGTAATAATCTATATTTTGGAATATTTCCCTTGCTTTGCTCAGCAGGTGAGGAAAGGAACTAAAACTCACAGACATAATAGCTAACGTTTATTATGCACTTCTTATGTGCCAAGCAATTTTTCTGCACTTTACATTTGTTAAATTGCTTAATCCTCACAACAACCCTTTGAGGGAAGTACCATCCTTGACCCCTTTACAGAAGAGGAAAATGAGGCATACAGAGGTTGAGTAATTTCCCCAGTGCCACAGAGCCAGTGAGCGAAGTCGACCTAGGATATGAACGCACCATTCATGGGGCCTCAAAAAGATGGCAGAAATCAGATAGGCCATATAGCCAGTGACCCGGAAAACTGTTTCCACTTCAGAAGATCTTGTTGTTATTGTTTTAATTTCCAATAGAGGATAAAATTTTGGCTCAGCAATACGCCTATAAAACAACTAAATACTGCCCCCTTCCTCCATGCTGCATGGTACTTGAGTTCTGATGAGGCAAAATATGTCGACATGCTAATTCACCTTCTACAGATAAATCAAAGTCCCAAGCAGTGACTCATAGGGTAAGTGCTTTTTTAGGGCATTCTCTATGCAAGGGCAAAACACGTAAGACAATAAAAAGCAGTGCCCCTGCCTTCCCAGAGTCTGCACTTTAGTTGGGTAGAAGCAACATGCATGGGAAGTTGGGCATGCAAAGTCAGTAGAAGTGGAAGAAAGTATGAGAGGAATGTCCAACACAGAGCAGGGCAGACAGTGGGCATTCAACACCTTTTATTTTCCCTCTCACACCCTCGCTAAATGTCAGCATTTCTCAAGCTCTTAGTATCCCTTTAGATTTCCCTGTTAGAACCTCTCTGTTGATGCCTCACATGTCATCAGAACAAGTTTCCCTCTTAGACTGGAGACCCATGTCTGCAATGACCAAAGCCATGTTCTGCATACCCTTGATGGACAACTAGTCTGGAGCAGGCTTATTATTTTCCTCTCCCAATTCTCCATCACATCCCCCCACCCAGGCACAACCCCAGACACCAGCTGCATTGTCATTCCATTGGTTCATTGGACCAACCCTAGCTTTAAATCTTGGGGTCACCTCTGACTCCTTTTCGACTTTTAACAGATTCTAAATCTTCTCAATTACTTTTTTTTTCTTTTCTTTTTTTTAGTATTTCTTGCAAATATCCCTTCATTTCCCACCATCATTATCGTAATTATGGCTCTTTGCAATTTCCGCTGGACCAGCGGTACTTAACAGTCATGTGATGACTCAGGATTTGGGTCTGATGTGGGTCGTGAATCATCTTTTTTTCAAACAAATTAAATGTCCCAGTGGCCAATGATTTACTCAAAAATTTGGAGTAGATTCAAAGATGTATATATATATATATATATATACACACACACACACACACAGAGGGAAAAAATATATATATATTTTTTTTAACAAGAAAGTGGAATGGCTAGTGGGGAAAAGAGTGGAGTAGAAAGTGAGGACCTGGGGCTTCCCTGGTGGCGCAGTGGTGAAGAATCCACCTGCCAATGCAGGAGACACAGGTTCAAGCCGTGGTCCCGGAAGATCCCACATCGCGGAGCAACTAAGCCCGTGCACCACAGCTACTGAGCCTGCACTCTAGAGCCTGCAAGCCATAACTACTGAGCCCGCATGCCACAACTACTGAAGCCTGTGCGCCTAGAGCCCATGCTCTGCAACAAGAGAAGCCACTGCAATGAGAAGCCCGCGCACCGCAACGAAGAGTAGCCCCCGCTCGCTGAAACTAGAGAAAGCCCATGTGCAGCAATGAAGACCCAATGCAGCCAAAGATTAAAAAAAGAAAAAAAAAAGTGAAGGCCTGGAGTTTACTCTGCCTGGATACAGGAGTGTAGCGAATATTTATGCTTGGGAGCCATGAGTAGGGAAGGTAAATGGAATTAAAAGAGGATGATAAAAAGGGAAGGAGAAAGAAAGAGCAGGAGGTAAAGGGAAAGAGGTTTTCTGGAGGTAGAATGATATTAGAAGTTAGAAAAGGTAGGTAATTTCTTTATTACTCTGTATTCCTGTCAGAAATTATTTAAACAGGAATTCATTACATTCTAAGTGATGGGAGATAAGGGGTTGGGCAGGTAATAAGTGAGGGGACGTTGATTGGGTCACTTGGCTTCAGTGCAGGCTGCCAGCTTTAGCAGAGGACAAAGAAGGGGAGGTGGGGAGGCTGGAGGCGTCTCTGACCCACAAGGACGGGTAAATTGTCTGTAGGATTGGGACCCCGGCAAGTTTGAGCTGTGTAACTCAAGGCTGCAGGAACAAAGATGATGGTGATAATTACCTTTATTAGACAGTTACTGTGAGGCGGGCATAGTGCTAAATGTTCTACATGGGTAATCTCACTAATGGCCTTGTCTTATCAGGGCCCTGCTGACTTGTATGTCTAAGTTCATATGCACGTGTTAGTGGCAGCATGAACCTGGAAGCCAGATAGGCCTGGATTCAAATTCTAGCTTTATCATTGCCTAGTTGTGTGACCTTAGGTCAGGTAACCTCCATGAGTTTTATCTCAATGGGGGTAATTATAGCTACCTTTTAGGGTTTTATGAGAATTATGGATATAACATATGGCACGGAAGAGGTTTCTAGCTGCCCACCATCGTCTATTTTCCCCTCTTATTTCTGGGTCACAGCTTGACTATGTTTCCTGGCAATCTTGCTGTTAGGTATAGCCTTGAGGGGAGAAGGCTCCTCCTAAGGAATGGGAGCAGAAGTGACGTGTGCTGTGCCAGGCTTGCCTGTAACCCCTCTCGTGTGCTCCTCTGTGCTCTGTCTCCCATCCAACCTGGCTGAAGGTGCCAGGACAACCTTGGGGGCCAGGATTGAAAACGGAGAAGCTGCTGGTGGCTTGGGGTCCTAAATCAAGTGCTGAGGACTACCACGCGACTACGAGGTGAGAAAGAAAGAAGCTTGTTCTTAAGGTCCCTGACGTTATGGAGTTCGTGGTTGCCATCTAACCACTCTGATACCTAAGGTAGGAGTCTAGCATCCAGCATCCTGTCTGTATTTGCTCAACAAATGCTCCTCCCATCAGGGCAGGTATGAGTTTTGCATCTACCATCTGCTGAAAAATGGGTCTGTACAGTAGGTGTTGAGTACATTTTTGTTGGCTGGCTAATCAGGAGTCATGTAGAAGTGTCGCTTGGCCAAACTGGGAGGAAACAAACAACAACCAAAAAAATCCCTCCTCAAAACTGTCTATATGTGACCTCGTTTAGCCAGAGACCTCTGTTCCTTGGTGACACAGTATTTACTCCCTGTGATTGAATTGCTTGGCCTCTTGCGGGGAACACGCCAGCTGGCTGCTCCTTATTGAATTATGGGCCCTTGGCTTTTTTCTCTCTTTTTCAATTATTTCATGAAAAAAAAATGCCAGAAAGAACAACTTTTTAACAATGGGGACTACTAAATCCATTAGCACACAGACCCTGGGAGGGTGTTCAGGTTAAGAAATTTGAACCCTCAGCTCTGTAATCTCCAGCAGCGCAGAGCTGCGTGAGGTGAGGTCTCCCCAGTGGGCAAAAGCAAGTCCTTCATCACTTTGGCAAATCACTGGAGCTCTCTGAGATCCATTTTCCTCTGTAAGATGTTGCTAAGGCCCTCTGTCCCTCAGTACGTTTTCTACTCGATCCTTTGTAGTTGGCAGGGCTATTGAAGATCACATGAATAATGCATGTCACGCCAGAAGAAAAAAGCACATAGTGTTATGCAAAGGTCGTGCTGCTTACTGTTATTTTTATTACTTCAGTGGAGTCAGGAGACCTCAGTTCTAGTCCTGACTCTGCCACTAATTAACCGCTTTCCTTGAGTCAAATCAGTTACCTTCTCTGGGCCTTTGTTCCTCATCTATAAAACAACACTGTTGATCCAGATGACCTCGTGGGTCCCTTCTAGCCCTAAAATTCAGTGATTTTAATTATATCTATGATTCTGTTATTAAAAGGCAGCCAACCACGTTGTTGGCAGTCCTCCATGACAGCCAGCTTCCATTTCTAAAAAGCGGGGCTGAAGGCAAGGGAGCCATGAAGCCTCCTGATTAAGGAACTGCACCTGTTCCCTTACCAGCAGGTCTGCGGCCGGACCCAGGAGGGAGCAACGGGACGGTAGCCCCCAAGGGCCATCCTTCCTGAGCCCTGCACAAGGTGAGAAAGTGCCCTCGCCTGAGCCATCAGACTCCTGAAGACAGTGTTTGTTTTACTGTCAGCTTAAAGAGGGCTTCATTGATCTTCCTGTAAGCCAGTGTTGATTTCTTCCTTGTCATACATCCCGAGCCTCTTTACCAAAGAAACTCAAATCTGTGTGTGTGTGTGTGTGAGGCTGGGGGGTGGGGGCAGGGAGGCAGTTGTTGTAGGCTTTTCTGTCCACTTGCGTCACCCAGCAGCACCTCAAAAACTTCCTTAATTATTTTCTCTGGGCTCTATCGTGCCTTTCTGCTACCCTTGCCACGCTTGTAACGTAATTCGCCCTTCCCCAGCGGGCTTTCATCCTCCTTCCAGCCTCTGTCTTCACTCTGCAATTCATAATTACTCTCGCTTTTATGCCCCTCCATTTTCCACCTCATTAATTCTTATTCTCGGCACAAGAGCGTCTCCTTTATGGGCTGCAGTGAAGGAACTACAAGGAACTCACATTTGGCTTCTGAATTTGAGTTGCTTTGATTGTCTTGTTTTCCCCTTTGGAACTGCGTGAGTCTAGTGCCCTCATAAGCACCCTGCATGCAGAGCTGTTATCCACCCTGCCCTTTGCTACCTTTTCTGAATTTCTTTGAATTTAGAAATTCAGGGGCCTAATTTCATCAACCCCCTATTTAATGGATTTTATATCCGTTTCTGAGCAGTAGGTTTCCCTCTCCCATCCCAAATGGTAGCTGAAGGCCGTACTCCAGGGCCTCCTTTGCCTCACGATGGTCCTGAAAGTGTCCCTGTTTTTTACAGCAAAGAGACCTGTATGGTCAGGAAAAAGAAAGGAAGTTTTTAAAAAGAGCTTCCTATTTTATGAAACTTTGCCGTGCCTGGAGAAATATGTGGTCATTCTAGAAAGTGAGGAGGAAAGTGGATTCTTTTCCAAGCTGAATCTTCGGTTCAGTTGGTTAAGGCCACCCAAGATGTTGGGAATCATCAGCCTAGTTCAGTATATGTCCAGGCCTCTTCTGTGCCTTGGAAACCTTTGTTTAAACAAAAGCTTAGAGAGTAGCAAAACAAATAATGATGGAATTGTTCCCGTCAAGGTCTAGGGCGTTGGCTGTGTGGGGCAGAAGAAGACAACCCAGATGTCCTTCCTCACTCCAGCAGCTTCTGAGGGGCGCTTCCTTCTCCTATGCGTGTGTGTAATTTAATTATGAAATATGCATTTGTCTGGTTCCAAGATAATTTCAAGTAATGAAGATCCTTTTAGGAAGACATCTTTTAAGAAATTTTTTAATCTTATTTTTGTAATGCCACTGAAATGAGAATTTCAGGGTATCAGAAAAGGAAGGAAAGGACTTCAGTGGTTATCTTCTGAATTTACTTTCCTGTACATGCCTCCTCTCCCCTTTTTTCAAACATAAAATAACAAAGGCACAAGAAGCTGTAATTACATGGGTAGTTAATAATTGTGCTGGTCTCGGCTGAGATGTTCTTTACCTATGATGATAAGAGTGCATTTTCATTCATCCACTCAAATTCCGTTATAGGGGTCTCCTTGCTGGAGCTGTAGAAACAAGGTCAAGGCTAACCGAGTTCCAGGAGAGGGGATATCTGTATTATGAGCCAAACAACAGAGCTAGCACTGTAGACCTGTGCAAGTACTTGTAGACCCATTCAAGCTGCGTGAAGCTGGCAAAGTTACTTAACCTCTCTGAGCCTCAGTTTCCTCATATGTGAAATGAGGACAGTGGTATTTATCTTGCAAAACTTTGTGAGGATTAAATATTAAATAATTACATATTAAGTATTTAAAGCTTAATAAGTGTTAAAAGAAATGCTATTTATTACCATTGTTGTTATTTTTCTCTCAAGTCTAGTCTAGTGACTATAGATCCCTTAGGGTCAAGGACTTTGTTGTCTTCATAGCTTGTCACCTGTGCCTCGAGCAGGTACACCAGAAATGTGTGCTGAATGGACAGATGACATTTGCAGCCTTTGAAGTCCTTTGCTTTGTATTGATTCAACATGTATTTTTACCCTCACATTTGAGTAGTTGAGCAGGAAGGAAACCCCTTCCAATTTTAAGGCACAATCTTTAAAGTTTTCTCCAAGGACACCTTCCCTAATGCTGCAGAATTAAGACAGTTGCCTTCCTCCGAGCTTCCCTCCTGCACTCCTTGTGTCTTTGTCATAGTGGGACTAACAGTCGCGTTAGCTGTGCTTATGGCTGCAGGCCCCTGAGGTCTGGAGCTGTGGCCCCTGTCAAACTTTCAATAGCGCTAGGCCCAGGCATCGTACTCAGCAGGCTTTCAAATGTATTGAGTTGGAGGGAACAGGTATTATACAGTGTTTTAGTATATTGGGCACCAAATCTTAAATTCCTTTGCAGACCTTTTCTTCAGACATATTCAAAAGAACACAATTCCTGCCTTCAAGGAACTTTTAATGCAACAGGAAATTACACTGTTGTCTTCTCCATGGTGACTGATTTTCAAGGCTTCCTGTTCAACAAGTGATTGTTGATTGACTAAATTAATGAGAGAAGCAAAAGCTGTTATCTTGTTTATCAGTGAAGAATGATTAAGCACAGAAAGGTTAGGTGATTTACCTCAGGCCGCACAGCAAGTTAAAGAGAAGTAAAACCTGGGTCTGCTAACTCCCATGCTGATGTTCTTTCAAGCACACAATGCAGCATCCCAGATCTCATACCTAATTTTAAGCTATGAATAGCCACCTCCTTCTTGCTTGTCCATGATACATTTTCTTTCTTTCTTTTTTTCTAAAAAAGTGTAAATATTTGGAGGAAAAGAAAAACCTTCTGACCAAATGTGCCTTTGGTAGAAATTCTGGTACCAATTTATTACATCAAATCCGGCTTTAGATTTCAGAATCCATTTGAATAGATTCATTTCACAATTTGTATATCTAACTACGTTTTCCTCTGTCACCAGCCACAAGCAACCTCCCTCCATTTAGGATCATTGTGTCTTTAAATCTAAGACCTAAGACACAGGAATTACCATAGCAACTTGCTTTCCAGTTAGACTGCAGTTGCTGACAATCAATATGATTAGACAAGGTCAGTGACAGAGTAAGCCCCACAGTGTTTAAAGAGAGCTGAGGAAGTGCAGGGACGAGGAAATGAGAAAATGATTGGAAAAATGTCTCCCCAGGGCTGGGTATGAGCTCCTTATTGCTTGCTGCTTGTATAACCTAAGGAGATGTCTCACAGTAGCAATGGTTTCCAACCTGCCAGCAAGAACTGGGGGAGGCTGAGAGATGTTTAGTTGTTTTGGTTTTCCTTTTTTCTGGTCCCCAAACACTTTACAAAACTAAAGACTGAAAATCACCGACTTGAAAGTGAGGATAAATAGTAGCTGAAGGGGGACTTAATGAAGAGGCAAACCAGGGCAGCTGTTTTCAGACCAGAGAGGGAACGAGGGTGTTCGTGAGGAAAGGGGATGGTCCACAGCTGAGTGTGCCTGGAGTGGGGCTGTGGAACTGGGGTAGCTCCAGGTATCATGGGAAGTGTCGCTGGCCTCGAACCCTGCATCATTTAAGCCCCTTTCTGTGGCTTCCTCTCCCCCTCTTCCTGTACTGATCTCTGCTTTAAAGAAGAAAACCTCATTCATACCAAAGCGTCAGCATCTGGTAACTGATTACAGTTTGATTGCAGGGGACAGCATTGCATTTTAATAGGGAGCAAAGCGTAAACGGAACCGTCATTATGTCTGTTAGGCCCAGAGGAGCAGATAGCAGAAGTACTTCTGCCTCCTTTCTGGAACTCCTGCAAATCACATCTGTGCCCTACCAGGATTTCATAGCAGGCTGGTTTAACCTGAGGACCTCACTCACTTAAGGAAGAGATGAAATGAGGTGATTGTTCTAGTGGCTGAACTGTAGACACTTCTCGGGCACAAGGCAACACCACAGAAAGCAAGTGCGAACCCACACACCCTGGGAGCGTTTGTGTGGAGGAGAGAAGACCCGACTTCTGGAGGGCTCGCATGTTTGCAATCCATCAGGAGAGCCTAGAGTGAGTAACTCCCTGCCTGATACTCCCCGTCTCCCTCTCCCCTTCCCGAGCTATTCTCTGCCAGAGGACTGAGTGGAAGGAAGCCAGTTCTAACATGGGAAGGATGAAAGCTGGAGCCCTTGGAAGGCGGTGTGAGGTCAAGCCTTGGGTTATCAGTTTTCGCCTGACCCCTGAGAAACCCTGAGTCGTCAAGGAAAGCCAACCTGTTAATCCTGTGGTTGACACTTCCATCTCTCTCTCCTCTCGCAGAGAGTCTCTGTGGTACTCGAAGCAAAGCAAGGTAGTGGGTGCGGGATCCACAGCTGGTGTCTAGTTTTAGTTTTCCACCTGCTTATCAGTAGTGTGACCTAGGACGAGACTCTCGACTCTCCAAATCTCATGTGTAAAGTGAATAAACAACTCTTGTATCTACTTCATATAATCCAAATCAAAAGTAAGTGATGCCTGTGAAAGCATCTGGCAAACTGTAAAGCATGAAACACACGAGCCCATTTTTGGAACGATTACAGCGATTACTCTCAGTGCTGTTATGACTGGTATCCTTCTTTGAGCAGACCCCCACTCCCTGCCCCATTCTGTACTCCTTTCCCTCATTGCCATTATGCTTTTCCTCCAGACACCAGTTTTTGAGATAAAACTCGTAACTCAGAACCAACTCGATAAATTCACCCCAAGAACTGTTACTGTAGACCCAACATTTCCCTCCTCCGGAGAAATAGATAGAGGGGTTGGAGAGAGGGTGACATTTAACATATAAAATGCTGTTGGGAGGTAGAATTTAGGCATTAAGGATGAGTCGGAGAAGATGTTTTAGTCAAAAATTGTGTTTTGTGGAGGTGACCCCTGCCAGTGCCTCTCACGTGATGCTGCAGGTGGTGCCGCTTCCTCTGCCGACCCAGGTGGCTACCCGCTGTCACATTTGACATGTTTGTGTCTTTAAGCACCAGTGCTGGTTTTTATAGACTTTACACTTTATACAAAGTGTTGCTCTTTTAGAACATGGGATGACTGTGTTACAGATAAACTGTGTTCTGATTTGCTGCTGGAAAGACACATCACCGAGAATTGCAGGAGAGGGGAGAGAGCAGATATCCTAAGGAGGCCCTGAGGAGGTCCTTGTGTGCAACTTTCCCCTGTAGGCATAGTTTTCTCCAGTGTTTTATTTGATTTCACACTGCCTTTCATTTTCAAAGGGTCTTTACTAGGAACAGAAGGGAACAAGGGCAATGAACACTTGATATACGTTAACATCATGCCCATCTAAGGGGCAAAGCTGTGGGGTGTAACTCTTTGGCAGTATCCTCTTCCCTGCCTTCCACCAGGAAAGCGTTTTGGGTCTCAGAGGAGTTCAGGGTGACGCCTATATTGGTTTTAACCATGCCTTCACCCCTCCTGTGCCAAGTGGCATTTAAGGCTATGAATCCATCCTGATTCCTAGTCTTCTATAAAACTTATCTGCCTGTGAGTTTATCGTATTATGGAACTTTAGAACTACAGAATAAATCCTGGTAAGAGGAGACACCCAAGAGATCATTTGTTTCCAACTCTCTTATGAATCGAAGACCACAAGAGGGTGATTGTTTCCTAGCTGCTCAAGACTTGCGTGGGTGCTGGTACTTTATATTTCCAGGCATCAGTTTTGCATTTTTATGAAGGACTGCAGTCTTCGAACCATGAGTAAGGTGAGAGTTCCAAGCACACTACCTGGCCAGTAGGAGAGAGATTTGAGACAGTAGTGCGTTTTAAATACATCTTAGATCACAAGATGTATGACTTGATGCCATCTGCTCGAGGTGACTATCACCAGCAATTTCAAACGTGTAGCTTTCATTTGAAAAGGTGAACACCACTCCTCTCCCTCTCATTCTCTCTCTCCATCATCCGTAATCAATTTGTGGACAGGTAGATATAGATACTCTATATACTAGATTCTAACAAAAAGAAAGGTTCCCACATGTTTTCGATTATCTGCTATGGACATGAACCAACATCTTTAGCCATGATTATTTATATTACATGGAACAATCAACAGGGTTAATTGTTGTCATGAGGGAAACAGTGCTTGACATCTTGCTGCTCAAGAAAATTATTTTCGTTCTCTTTGGGGATCTAAAATTTATTCCCACCAAGACAGAATTTATCATCTTTGATCTCTGTTTCATCATCTTCAGTCATCCTTTATGTTCATTGTCTGTTTGTATATTTACTATCCACCCTTCACTTAAACATTGTACCGTGTTGAAGCTGTGAATGTCCCCCAAAGCTTTATTCAAAGAGGCACAGAGTCTCCTGCTAAGTATTCTTGCTGTCAGCCATCAGTTCCGCATTACTTTACTTTGATACCTCAGCTTCTCAAAAGCCTGCTTGAACATTGGAACCTCAGATTCTATTACGATTCTGGGAGTCTAAATATGATTCTCACTGCAGCTTGTCCCAAAACACAAATGCCTCATACCTATAACCACTTGGAGCTAGTGGGAAGGGAAAGCTGGAACAGGCTTGGTACTGGAGAAGGATGGTAGCGACCTGAAAGTCAGGATCAGAAGGGGAGCAACCATTTGCCACATACTCTTCTGTCTAACCTTTGGATCAACTTCTCTTCTCTCTCTTTACAGGTGGTGCCCATCTATAAACTGGTAAAGCCAGTTGAATGCCCTGTGCTAGACAGGGTAAGGGTTAGGAGTCAGAAGAACTGTTCTCTACCTACTTTTCCTATTAACTAGCTATTGGCCCATGGGCTAATAACTTAAATGGGGTATGACTGTTCCTGTGATTTATGTGAAGATGATAATACCTATTTCATCCCTTTTCTAGGATGGTGTGAGGATCAGCTTAGCAACATGTGCTAAATGGATAAATGAACAGTAGGTAGGAAAGTGCTTTGAATAGTCAAATATATTTTCGAAAGGCAAAGTATATAACTAATGCAGGCATAACGATACCTAGCTTTGGAGTTGCTATGGTAATATGATTGCCCAGTTTGTGATTGGACTCACTCAGTTATCGTTCTCAGATCTGTTATCCCAGCTGCACCATCTCATCCCATAGTTTTAAGATATTTTTCTGTTCTTTGTTTTGGATTCTCAGCTATTCTCACATGTGAATGACAAGATTTAGCTTGTTCAGTTTCTGTTGCTGAATACATCCTTTGATGTTTAGATCTTATTTATATGGGAGCTTTGACTTCACAAGTGTGTGTGTGTGTGTGTGTGTGTGTGAGAAAAGTTGCCTTTGGTGTCCTCAGCACCTTGTTTCTACAACTTCTTCCCTCTTTCTATCATTCCTTCCTCGAGATGCTCGGTACCATCAGGCAGCCCCAGTTTGTCAAGGTAGAAGGTAATCTAAACTGTATCTTCCACTAAGATGTTGGTTACCTCCTTCTGACATCTTCCTATTTTCAAAGGAGAGCCAGGGGAAGGTGATTTACTACCATAAAGCATGAAACAGTGATGTTGGGAGTTTGGGCTAATATGGAAGTCTGGGATGAGGGTCTCTCTACCTCCAGCCACATAGAAATACTGGATAAAAAGGTCAAACAGCCAATTAAGAAACTATGTAAGTAACACTGTCCTTAACCTGGTCAGAATGGTTAAGTGTACATTGAAGCCAAAGGGCAAAGAAAAAATTCTAATTAGGTTAATGGCTGGGTCTTGGAGCTTCGCCACCCACTTGGGAAGATGAACCCAAATTGCAGGTATGTCTTTGCCTGAGAGGAGCTAGAACTGACCTACCTGCATAAAGTCAAGAATCAGGAAAGGCTGCACATTAGTGAAGTGGAGGACTCTAGAATTCCATTAAGTGACCAGGGAAAACCGCAAAGAAGCAGCTGGGGTGGAAATAGTCACCTGCAGGTATTTATAATAGCAGGTCATCGTCACGTGATTACATTGGATGAGAATTTACAGTGACTTCAAGCCAAAAAAATTACTAGAAAAGTCATCCCGAACTGGAGAAAATGAGGACGCTCAATAGCAGCAAATGAGAAACTGTTAAGATGTTTCCATACTAGAGCACGGGACTCCCACTGACCACACCTCATCACTCCTAAGATGCATGGGCTGAGAGTAAATGTTAGAAATCATACAAGGAGATACCACGTGAGAGAGAATGACTATACCTCCTTGATTGGAGATTAAAATAAGATTGAAAGAGATTTACGATTAAATATTTTTCAATTCTCAGATAAAGGAAGATACAGAAATCACAGGATAAAACCGGATAGTGTGAAAAAGGACAGGCTTGGGAAAAGAATTAATGAAAAATATTGATGTAAGAACATACAGTCAGGTAATTAAAAACTTAATTGGATTTAATAATGGACTAGATATAATGAAAAACAAAATGAATGAATTGGAAAGTAGATAAGGCAAATCATGCAAAATATAGTATAAGAATTTCCAGTATAGATCTAGTAGGAGATCCAGAAGGAGAGAAGAAAGAATAAAAAAGAGGGTAGAGGTAATAATAAAAGCTTTTCCAGAGTTGAGGAGAGACTGCCTTAGTTTGAGGAAGCCACTAAGTCACAAGCATAAAAAATAAAAACAAATCTACACTCAATAGTGAAAGTATAAGCAAAGGGAAAGAAGATCTTAAAAGCTATCAGAGGGCTTCCCTGGTGGCGCAGTGGTTGAGAGTCCGCCTGCCGATGCAGGGGACACGGGTTCGAGCCCTGGACTGGGAAGATCCCACATGCCGCGGAGCAGCTGGGCCCATGAGCCACAACTACTGAGCCTGCGCATCTGGAGCCTGTGCTCTGCAACAAGAGAGGCCGCGATAGTGAGAGGCCCGCGCACCGCGATGAAGAGTGGCTCCCGCTCGCCGCAACTAGAGAAAGCCCACACACAGAAACAAAGACCCAACACAGCAAAAATAAATAAATTTATTTAAAAAAAAGCTATCAGAGAGGAAAGATAGACTACCAAAAACTAGACTGACAGCACACTTCACATAAGCAACAGTACTTACCAGAAGATAATAGAGTTACTTGCTGAGTATAAATTCTGGTCGACCCAGGTTTATAAATTCACCTAGATTATTATTAATAGTTCAGTAGGGGGCATGGGTGACATTTTCAAATACACGAAGACTGAAGAAAGCTTACTACTCATGCATGGACAATTTGATTTTGTTTTCCACAATTAAGATAGGACTTTTTATGATTAAAACAGCACAGTAGAAAAAACGAACAATGCAGAAAGTTATAAAGAATAATTATATTATGAAGAACAATTTTTGTCAACAGGAAGGAGATTGAACCCAGAAGAAACAAGTAGAGTTTAAGAGCAAAATTCCTGGCAAAATGATAGTAATATTGGTCAATTATTCAATTTAAGTGGTGCTAATTTGGGGCTATTTAAAAACTAGATAGAACTAAAGTGCTGGACAGAAATGACATGGAAAATTGCAAGGGGAAATGCTGTGTTCAGGTAAAGTGATGTTGATAAATTTGGGGGGTTGATAAATATATTTTAAAATGATAAAATAACTATAAGAGACCAAAGAAATTGTAATGGTGACATTTCAAGCACTAACGGGAAAGGTTTTATTATTGGATGTGTATATGTGTATATATGTGTGTATGTGCTGGATGCCAAAGGTCCTCTGATAGCTCACAAATCTATTTCCATGAAGCCCTACGCATATCCTAACTGTAAATCTGAAACAAATTGTAACACCTGCATAGGCTCAGAATGGCAGTTTTCCCACAGTCCTCTGTTGTACCAAGTACAATTGCACATGTTGCTGCAGCCAACTGATTCTTTATCTCTGAGAAACCAGGCTGCAGGTGCCGCTAGGGGCCCTTTTACATCCTTGTTTTCTGGTCAGTTTTCAAGGGAGTCCAAGGTCTCCTTTTTTCTTGTGTAGCCGGGCTTGTTTTCTAGAGAGCTGCCATCTTTTACATTGATTTCCGTCTAATGATATTCACTATCCATTGACAATAAAGGTAACGTATGCCTTTTAGAGAGATCTCTATCTACGGCGCTTTCCAGGTTCAGCCTTCATGGAGGTGGGCACAGGGCAACACACACACACACACACGCACATACGATGATCTATTCTCTCATCTTCTTTCCAAAATGATTAACAAAGTACTTTTCTTGCATATGTGACTCTTCAGTGTTTTTCTCCTGCATTCTGCAAGCCTTTTCATTCAAACTAGAGGTGACATGTTCCCTGTAGGCTCCTACTTTTTCCCGAGCTGGTATCTGATCTCTTCCACTTATCATAGTCATAGATGTGTTCTAATTTTCCTAAATTAGGGATTCTTACCCCTGTCTTTTAACACTTTATCATACATCAGTTTCCTCTAAAACATTTTGTCAACATAACAGTTACGTGAAAAACGGAGGTTACAAAAGAGCATGCATAATATCTCATTTTAATTTAAAAAAAATGTGCGTCAGCGGAGAAAAAATTGTGAAGGGCTGCTCACCAATGTATTAACAGTGGGTACGTATGTTATTGTAGAATTACGTGGAATCATCATTCTTCCTGCATTGTTTGTTTTTTTCTATAGCAAGCATGTATTACTTTTATAATCACAAAAAAAATCCTATCTTAATTGTGAAAACTAAAACCATTGCATCAGGGACAGCATTCCTTGTTCCACAACTTGGGAGAGACTGTGGGATGACAAAGGCAAGTGGGCAGTACGGAAGTATGCAGTGCCTTGTGAAATAATATACATTGTGGTTTGGGGAGCTACCTGAAAAAAAATGTTATTGCCTACTTTGTTTTTCCTATTCAGTTGCAGTTAGGTTTATCCTAGGAATAGGCTCACAGACGTGTTGCAGTGGTGGCCACAGACATATTATGGCATGGTAAGACCAATGTGGAATTTGAGCATCTTGTGAATTACTGGACCACAGACTAGGGAGCAAGTCTTAGAAGAGACACTCCTGATCCCCTTACCCTGCTCTAATTTTTCTCCACCCGCCACTACTCAGAACTTATCATCTCTATATGTTACTTGATCTCCTTAAAAACAGTTTATTGTTCATTTCCTGTCTCTTACTCCAAGAAACTAAACTCCAGGGCGAGGGCAAGGATCTCTGCCTTGGTCAGTGTTGTCTCTCTAGCGTCTGGCACACAGTAGGTGCTCAGTAAGTATATGTGGAAGGAAGGAATACATGCTAAATGGTTCTCTACGTGGCGAGAGGAGTGGTAACCCTGAAGGTAGGGGAACAGCATGAGCAGAGATGAGAAGGCAAGAAAGGAGATAGCATGGATACGGGGCCATGAGGAGCCTGACTTGGCCGGCAGGGAGGGCCCTTCAAGGTTAAGTGTTAGCTAAGTTGGATGGCTGGGCTGGGGAGAAATGATGAAAGGGACTTGAAAATAAAACAGGAGAGAATCAAAGTAAGGAGGGGGCACACTCAGGGCATGTACTGGGAGCAATGCAGGATTTTCTAATGTGGCGTTAAGTCAGGGCTCTGGCATTGATACAGAGGAAATGGTTTCTCACTCTGAATTACTCTAAAGGGAAAGTGGACGCTGGTACAAAATTTGGAAAAGGAGTGGGCTAGATTGTTTCTTTTATTGTCTGTCTGTGATAATATTACCCGAGTCAAACATTCAGGGTTTAAAGGCTTTGAATTCGGAATCATTTTCACTTCAAACCACCTGACAATGCCAGACAGCTATACTCGTACAGAAACAGAAGACTTCAGGAGATACAGACCCTTTTTAGGCTCATCTGAAACTCTAATTAAATGAAATGGATCTGTGCCTCGAGCTTAGCTCTGGTTTTTTTTCGTACAGTGCATTCCAGAGGCACATTGTGAATATGTATTTGAGCATTTTGGTGGTGCTCATTTGTGATGAGTATGGATAGAAATGGAATTCACTCGGTATAAAAATGTTTACATGCTACAGTGAGCACGCCTCTGCTGTTTCTGAAAAGAGACAGCATGCCTTTTTGCTTAGTCCAGCTTCTGAGGGTGGCATGTCAGGGAGCTCCTCCGGCCATGCAGAAACCCTGAGTTATACTAGAAAATGGAATTTGCAGTTAGGATGGGCAGAACCGAGACCGTGTCTCTGTTCCAGAAATGTGCATAGCTCTTATAAGATTTCCAAGCTGCATGAAGAATTATTTCAGTCCTCATATTATCTTTGATTTCTGGCCCTAGGGGATTTTATATTTTAAATATTACTAGATTATTCTAAAGAAGACCCAAGATAGTGGTTGCTGGGAAACAATGCAATGGAATATTCTAGAATTGAAAAGGAGTCTGGTCTGAGGAGTTCTAGACCAAGAAATGTATTTTTTCCTTGAGCCTACCCCCTGACATCCTTGCCTGAAGGGAAGGGAATAGATTCTCTGAGCCTAGGAGGGAGCTTCTTTCCTCCCTCATCATGGAACACTTACTTTTAAGAAGTGAAGAGGGAGAAATGGTGCAATGATAGTGGTTTAAAGTAACTTCACCACCCTCCCACCATGTACATAGCAATTCATCTTGGAAATGTTTCCAGAGACATGGACAAGGCAAGCGCCCATTCTTCCATATCATATTTTATACGGTAGAATCTAGAACTGGTGCTTTTGAAACCCTACCTTCCCCAATTTTACCCAGTGACGTAGGTCTGGGGCATTGAAGTCGTGGCTTTAAAGGTGATCATCTACTCTTGTGTTTAAGAATTATTTGGAGTGAGAATCAGGAGAGATTAGATGTTGATGGGGAGTGAAGACGTTCTGAATGCCAAAGAAGGGATGATAGAACAAGAACAGAGAAACACTGAACCTGAAAATAGGATTGTCAGAGCAGTGTGTGGTATAAGTCTCACAAGGGGACTGTGGCAATCTGACAAAAGTTGGTGGTCAGAATTTATCACTGCTCTCGATAAAGAGCAGAATGATTCATTGCATCCACATTTTCTCCTCTATATAGGATGGCTACAGAACCCACACACATGTTTGTTGCTGTATCTTTTGAAGTCTTCAAAGGCGTGGTTTTGCTTTTAATCATACATTAGTGAATGTTGGAACAGCAATTTCTTTTTTTTTTTAATAGCTCTAAATGTGGCATCTTAAGTTCGAAAGAGCCAAATACATTTCTAGGGTTGTTCATCCCTAGACTCCTGGGGCAGAAGCAGGAACAGGAGCAGGTTTGGACTAAAAAGACAGAGTTAATGAGGAAGGACTGAGGAAGCGGCATATTTCGTTCAGTCATATCCCACCATTTGCATTGTTCAAATAGAGGATTGCCAAGAGGCAGGGACCAGCTATAGTATTATGTCACCCATGAATTCACTGATCAGACGGAGCCTGTTTTTCATCTTGACACTGACAACAGTTTATGGAAAAAAAGCAGAATACAGCAGCTCTTAGAGCATTTTTAAAAGCGCACCAAGACTTTCTCATATTTCTGCAATGGAGACAACTGGGCTTGGGAATGGTGAGCATTCACTTGGCTTTCTCCAGAGGAGATCAGGAAGACACTTGCGTTTGGTCAGGAGCAGAATACTTCCCTTTCTGACTTGCTTGCTGCCCAAGTTTAGGGAGCACTGAGGAATTTTAGGGACAGCCTGAGGGACATCTGTCTATGGAGAGCTGGCCTTCTTAACAACAGTTCCCCCAAATCAATGAGACTGAACAGTTTTAGATGTAATTTGAGTCTGTCTATTGTACACCGACCATTACACTGTCTGGATATTGATGGACAATCTCCTAGCATCTTGACTGCAGAGTCATGGGTGGGGCATTAAAAGAGTCAGTATCCTGGTGAATTCAGATACAGTTATCCCAGTGCATGAATCTTCTTTTCTTCTACTCCTGTTTGAACTTTCTGAGCTCAGTGGGAGCCCTTTGTGCATAATGTGATCAAAAGACAAGGACTGTGGGAGCCTGCAGACCTCTTTAGGGAGACCTCAGATCCCCATTATGACTTTGAATTTGTTTCATGAATATCTGCCACTCAGAACACTTGACCTCTCTCCTTTTTTTTTCTTTTTTTTAATAAGCTTTGCCATTCTTCTTATTTCTTTTCTTTTTTTGGTTTTAAATTTTATTTTTGCCTGCATTGGGTCTTTGTTGCTGCACGCGGGCTTTTCTCTAGTTGCGGCGAGCAGGGGCTACTCTTCTTTGCAGTGTGCGGGCTTCTCATTGTGGTGGCTTCTCTTGTTGTGGAGCACAGGCTCTAGGCGCGCGGGCTTCAGTAGTTGTGGCACACGGACTCAGTAGTTGTGACACACGGGCTTAGTTGCTCCGCAGTATGTGGGATCTTCCTGGACCAGGGCTTGAATCCGTGTCCCCTGCATTGGCAGGTGGATTCTTAAGCACTGCGCCATGAGGGAAGCCCTGCCCTTTCTCCTTTGATTATGGAAATCTCCACAAAACCTCTTCCGGCTTCTCTGCACCACACTGATGTAGCTCCCATCTCTTCAAACTGCTTTCAGCACCCAGGATCTGGACAGCAACATTTAGAGGTTGCTTCTGTTCCGGTTTGTGACCTCTGTTTCACATGAATTCCTTTTATTTCTGTAACTACATCACAAACTTCTTAGGAGCTAGAACCAAATCCTATATTCTCTTTCAGCTTCTAATATGGAAGACTGACTGAAAGATGAACGGATAGATAGATTGGTAAGAGGAGCTTAGGAACATCTAATAAGAATGAATCTGAGGGCTTCCCTGGTGGTGCAGTGGTTGAGAATCCGCCTGCCGATTCAGGGGACATGGGTTCGTGCCCCGGTCCGGGAAGATCCCACATGCCATGAGCGGCTGGGCCCTTGAGCCATGGCCGCTGGGCCTGCGCGTCCAGAGCCTGTGCTCTGCAATGGGAGAGGCCACAACAGTGAGAGGCCCGCGTACCGCAAAAATAAATAAAGAAAGAATGAATCTGAGAGTTTGTGAAGTGTTCTTTCTGATTGCACAAAGTCATAAGCAGGTGGGGGAGATTCACATTTCCAGTTGGTGAGGATCACCTATTCTGCTTATTACCATTCCCTTCAGAAACCCTCTCACCCTCCCACCTTCCCTTATTACTTATATACACCACACTTAAAATTGGAGGCATAACCTTGTTCAGGAATCTGCAAAACAGGAACATGGTAATGAACTCTTGTTGCTGCTATAAACTTGATGAATGGCTTGTGGTGGAAGGGCATTAAATGGCAATCTCAGTCCAGTGATTAGCTCTGTGGCATTCTTCCCTTGGAACTCATGCAGACCAACATAACTTTCATTCTGCTCCAGGTGTCCTGTGAGCTTCGTTGATTGTGCCAGGAATGTTTCTTGGCCTTAGCTGGAAGGGTAAGGAACAAAGAAGGTCTCTTTGTTTCTTTCCAGCATTCCCACTGCCTTCCTCCATCTCTCTTCCCCCAACCCATATCACTCATGACTCTGGCTGTCATTGATCTTGAATGAAACGTGTGCTACCTTGACCTACACTGTCCCTTTGACCTGTGTCCACTTCAGACTTCAAGGACATAAATGCCTGTATTCAGTCTCCTACTTTTTGCCTGAGATACACATATCCTTCTGCCACAAGAAGGAGTGCTGAGGCTCAATTTGCCCAGATGAGCCATACAATGGGTTTGCTCCTGAAATAGTTGTAAGTGAATGGCAATTTTCAGTGTCCAGCAGTGTTTCCAGAGTACCGGTAGAGGGACATTCAGAAACTGAGACAATACTTTCATGAGTGACTAATTATACTAAAAAAATGAGGACGGTTTGTACTATTAAATGTGATCTAACAGTGACAAAGAAAATAAGAAAACTTTTTCCCATTACCTGTCATTTGGTTATAGCAGTGGAGCATGTTTATGCATTTGTTCTGTGCTTTTCTTTAATTGATTCATGTGTATTTTATTGACAACTACACTAGAGCAGGGATTGTGGTCCATTTCTCTTGAATCCTCCACCATACACCTCCTTACACAGGACTAATATTTTTTTAGATCTTATAACTCCTTCTAGACCGGACTAGCGGTGTTGGTATCACCTGGGAGCTGGTTAGCACTGCAGAATCTCGGGTCCCACCCAGACCTCCTTCGTCAGACTCTCCATACGAGTTAGATTCCCCAGGTGATTGTATACACATTAAGATTTGAGATGTCATGATGAAGGAGACACTTAGTAGAAGGTCATAAAATGCTCACTGCATTTAACTAAAAGAAAAATCCTTTCTTACAGAGATGAAATTCTGTGTCTTGGCTAGGAAGTTCTGGTTGAATCTACATGTTACTAGAACGTTAATTCCAAGGAGAGACAAAGGGGAGTAGGCGAAAACAGGAAGAAGAAAAGCCAATAAATATAGCTGACTTAGGAAATTTCCATTAAAAAATTATGTTTTGATGAAATAGCATGGGCCAGTTGTTAATAATGGACCCACCGTATTAGAGCATTTCCTCTTTGGCATGAAAAAGGCCAGTTTTGCACTTGGATTTTCAGTTCTTGGGCCAGACATCCATCCATTCCTAGGGCGTCTTTCCCCCCCCCCCCCACTGCCAAGTGCTCAAGACTGAGTGGAAAGTATGAGAAATGCTGAGCACCTGTATATAAAGTTTGTGTACTTGGCAGAAATATAAGGGTTACTTTTTTCTTCTGACTTGGACACTCTGTTACTATCCTACACTGATATGACTGTAAGACTCTCAAGATGTAATTTCTCTTTAATAAATGAGAGACAGCATTGCAAAAAGCAAAGCATTATATGGAGAAAACGCACAGCGTGTGGCATCTGAGAAATCCCACCTCTATCACGTCGTAGTTGTTGATCTCAGACTAGTCACCAAACTTCTCTGAATTTCATTTCCTCACCTGTGAGGTGGACTCAAATTCTTGCCCCAGCTGCCAGTGAAGGGTTGGTGTGTGAGATTAAATAAGCTAATAGGTGTACGAGGCAGTTTTGAAGTTGTAAAATAGGAAACCGATGCAAAGCTATTCAAACTACTACTACGAATAAAATGGACGAGGACTCTGTGACTCCTACTTCACTCCATTAGAGAACAAGATTATCACTGTCCTATATCATTTATTATTTGGACTCCTTTTGTTGCATTCCTAGATATTACAGAATAATAGATTACTTTGTGAACATGAGAGTCAGAAAGCCTGGTTTTCAGGTTTCACCATCCCAGCCCTACCCTTTATTAGATGTGTGACATTGGGCAAGTCACATAACCCCTTTGACTTCAGTCTTCTTTCTGTAAAATTGGGATGATGAGGTTATGGTAATTAAATAAGAGAGTGCACGTAAAGTGGCTTATCTCAGTTTCTGGCAACATAATCACTCAACAAATGACAGCCGATTGTTGCTGTTCTCCTTGAGAACTCCTGGAGAGCAGGGACTTTGTATCTTCATCTTTCTTGCCCAGAACATCTAGCAGTGACTGGCACACAAGCTTCCTCAAATCATTGCTCATCTAATTAATGTATTTTGTGACTCAAGAAGAATTTGTGGCATTTTGGGCTGATCGATGGATTATGTTTCTCTGAGTTCGCCTGATCTCTCTCAAGGTTGCTCACAAATAGAATAGACCAAACACAACCGCATATACATCAGTCAGAGGAGGTGTCCCCGGCTTGAGGAAGCATGTTAGCTCTACGGGCCTCATCCTCACAGGTGTTCAGGGAGTGATGGAAGTCACAGTCATTTACTCTGTGAACCCTGAGAAATCACTTGATGGACTAGCTGGTGTCGTCCATCAGGCTGCACCTGTCTTGAGTTCTTGACTGAAGCCTATAAACCTCTTCTCTTTAAAAAGCTCCAGCCAGTGATTTCTGATTTGGCCTCATTTCCTTGAAGTTAGTGAAGAACTTACCCTCGATGCAGGATTTTTTGTTGTTGTTACTGTTATGGAACTTGGTGCTGCAGTAAACCACCATCCCTTTTCCCCCCAAAGCAACTGTCTGCTTTCCTAAATGGAAAGTCACATCTTAAGTGTTTTATCTGATTGGACTGAGAAGTTATATGTGCATATGAAGAGAAGCAGGGAAGACAGTATAAGGGGACGTATAAGGGGACACATTTTAAACAAATACGTGAAGACTGGAACCCCAATTTTTAAAAATTTTTTTTTTGTGGTACGCAGGCCTCCCACTGTTGTGGCCTCTGCCGTTGCGGAGCACAGGCTCCGGACGCGCAGGCTCAGCGGCCATGGCTCACGGGCCCAGCCGCTCCGCGGCATGTGGGATCTTCCCGGACCGGGGCACGAACCCGTGTCCCCTGCATCGGCAGACGGACTCTCAACCACTGCGCCACCAGGGAAGCCCAGAACCCCAAAATTTTAACATTCAGTAAAGGAAGAACAAAACAGACACCAGCCTGAGTTCTCCACCTGGTGTCAGACCGTGAGGGGGCCCATTCTCAGTAGATGGAATCTTGAAGGCACTAATGTTTGTGATTACAGGAAGCTCATTTTTCCCTCAAATTTCTGTTCATGTACACATGGACTTTGCAGTGCAAACAAGTAAGTCAGTCTAGATGTGATTCTTCAGGTATTAAAGCGAATCTCCTTAAGCGCATGTGTCACATTGACTAAAATCCCACCATTAGCGATTCAATCCTTTGGAAATGGCATCACCCACTTCATGGCTTTTTAAAAAGGCAAATTGTCTTGGAGTATCTAATTCAGAACTCCTTAGAATTTCAATGCCATTACATTATTCAGGTGTTGTTATCGTTACTGGGAAAGAAGAATGAAGAACAAGATAAAAAAGATACTGAGAGCCTGATTTGGGGAAGAGGTTCTGAAAAGTTGGGAAAGGACCACAGGGGCAGAGATGACAAATTCACAAACTTTGCCTGCCATTATCTTTCCAGTGTGCCCAGTCCCATGCTAGGTGCGTTGGAGAGGAATATGAGAAGAGAGAAAGGCAAAATCTGTAATCAGTATGTAGTTGAGCTGAGACACCGTGAATGGGAAGCAGAGCACATATGCTGTCTTTATAATTCATACCTTGCATTTGTATGCACTTTTAACTTTTCAAAGCATGCTCACATCCAGGCACAAATTACATGTTTGTGAAACACTTGGCATCAACAATTGCTATCTCTGTGCCCAGACTCTCTCAGAATCTCAGACTCACTGGGGTGGTTAACTTCCGCTTTATTCATTTAGGCTCCTCTGGCATTTGTCCCTCACTCTTCTGCTTTTTCTCTCTGCCTGTTTAACCTCTGGAATGGTTTGAACTGTAAAACCCCATCTCTGATCATTCAGTTTCTGTGTAGGCTCTAGCTGGAGTGGATCTGAGCACCGCAGAAGAGGTTTCTGGAGTATAAGATTCAGGTAGTTTGTTACGGGTGGTGGGCAGGCAGGTGGGGGTGTGTCCTATCCGAGTCTTTTCCTGCTTAAGGCATCTTATTAAGTCATAAACAGCCCAGATGGATGTGGTTGTGATGGGCATGGGCTAAATGAGGAAATAAAAATAAATAGTTTGTGCATCGATCGGAGCTTGTGTTTAGATTGCATCTTTTTATTTTAATACTACTCTATTAGAAAAAAAATCTAGCAAGAGTCTGTAGGGCAGAGCCACGAGGCTATTTTTCACTTGAGTGTTATGCTACCTTAATTGTGTCTTCTCTGGGTAGACACAAACAATGAGTTACTGGCAGAGAGAACAAAAAGGCCAGTTCATTTTCTGGTATATCCGTGAGCCCTGACAAACATAACACATTTGAAGGTCTTTCCCACAGCTTGCCTTGTCAAGAAAGGTCCGAAGGGCAAGCAGAAGTCTTAAAAGAAAGAGAAGATGACATTGCTTGGGTGTTGATTAAGAAATGGAAGGAGATTGTATTTGATGGTAAGCCAAACGTCTGGCTTGAGGAAACTCTGTGAAGTCTTGCCACCTGTAAGCTTTAGCTGCTGAATTAAAGGCAGCGAGCAGAGGTCACCAGGACCGTGAATGCCTTAGAGCATCAAGTAGCCAAGAGGCTGGAGGAGCCTAGAGATGGAAGATGGTAATGAGGGCATATCTGTGCTTTCCAAGCAAGGGAGCATCTACAACATACATACTATACATACATACTATAAGCTCGCTAGTTCACAGTGGGGGCTATGGACTGAGTGTTGATGTCTCTCCCCCCCCACCCCAAATTCATATGTTTAGGCCCTAATTCCCAGTGTGGTGGAATTTGGAGATGGGGACTTTGGGAAATAATTGGGTAAGATCATGGAGGTGGAGCTCTCATGATGGGATTGGTGCCCACATAAGGGGATAAAGAGACCAGAGCTCTCTCTTAACCATGTGGAGATACAGAGAAAAGGCAGGGAGTGGGTTCTTCCACTTGGACTTCTAATCTTGGACTCTTAGAACTGTGAGATTTAAATGTCTGTTGTTTAAGCCACCCAATCCAGTATTTTATTACAGCAGCCTGAGCTGATTAAGTCAATGGGGCTCTCATCTGTATTCTTTCAGTATTGCCTTTTTTGGAATCTCTTCCAGCAAAGGAAACCCTACTCTACCTTCACGGATAAAACAGAAGGGACTGAGATGTGGACAGTTGCAATGAATATAAGGTTGAAGGCATCCATAAAGTTACTAGATCTCAGGAACTCTGTTTCCTTTATCAGACTCCTCCCCACCATGCACGCATAGAAAGAAATGAAAGTGAAAACAAGCGCAAAAACAAAACAAAACCAAGTATATAAATGCAAAGCTAATAAATTATTCTCTTTTCTTATCTGGTCAGCTATTAGATATTGTAGAGTTTATTTTGAGGACCCACCTAGAAACAGTTGAAAATAAAGAGACTTAATGGAAATACTAAAACCACATCAACCCAAAAAGTGACAAGAAAATGGCTTCTTGTGTTCTTGGTTGAAGCAGTAAATACAACAAAAATACTTATTTTCAGAATATTTATGGAGAACAGGAAATGAGATAAGGACTTTCACCTTCTAGACACTAACTCGTGTTTGACCTGGGTCAATAATGACAACTTAATTGGCCCAACTTTTACATTTCCCGACTGCTGACTAAGTTAATTTGCAACTTAACAGGCAGCCCAGTTTGCAAAGCCTTGAACTAAAACCAGTCTCAGCAGGATCTTTACCCAGAAATGAGTTGGTATACTGAAACTTGAAGGTGAAAAAAAAATTCCAAGAAGAGGTTTCCTCTCCTCTACGACTGTCCCAGGAGAGGTTTCCTCTCCTCTAGCCTCTAGGTTCTGGTTTATGGCAATTCCAAGTGTTTAGGCACAGAAATCCTCTCTTCTAATTTTAAATGACATCAAAGGAAGCTTTCACAGCCTTAATCCTCCCCTTTGTCGCCTTTTACTTTAGTAGAATGATTCTGGAAAATGGTAGATGCCAACAAAAAGGAAGCCTGGTGTAGCCGAAAGAACCAGATTACCTTGGGTTCAAATCCTAGCTTCCCTGCAAAAGAACTCTCTGATGCTAGTTGACTGCTTACCTTTTCTGAATGTCAGTATCCCTGTCTATAAAGTGCAGATTAACTGAAATGTATTTAAAACACCTGGCCCCAAATAGGTGCTGAAAAATTGTTGATTTTAGACAATCAGCTTCATTTATTGAAGTGTAATTTAACCAATAATACTATTCACTCATTTTAACTCTTCCAGGAGTTTTTTTTACAAATTCATATATTTTGTAACAACCATCACAATCAAGATACAGAACATCTCCATCAGCCTTAAAATTTCCTTTGCAGCCCTTCCCAGACAATCCCAACCATCACCCTTGGCCCCAAGTACTGATGTGCTTCCTGTCACAATAGATTTGATATTCTTTCTTCAAGTTTCATGTAAATGGAATTATTTGCTGTATGGTGTATTCTTTTGTGTTTCGCTTCTTTGCCTTAGTAGAAATGCTTGAGACTCATCCATGTGGTTGTGTCGGTAGTTTATTCCCTTTTATTACTTATTCATACTCTGTTGTATGAAGAGAACATAATTTGTTTACCCAGTGACCTGGTGATGAGTACTTGGATTGTTTTTAGTTTGGAGCTATTATGAATAAACTCTGTTATCAACATTCTTGAACAAGTCTTTGTGTGGACATATGTTTTCATTTCTCTTGGATAAATACTTTATAAGGAACTGTCAAACTGTTTCCCAAAGGGGTTGTACTATTTTGCTGTCACACCAGATACATACGAGAGTTCCAGTCACTCTGCAGTTTCACCAAAGCCTATGTTGTGAGTCTTTAATTCTAGCTATTCTAGTGGGTATGGGTATGTAATGGTATTCCTTTAAGGTTTTAAAATTCATTTCTGTAATGGCCACTAATATTGGATATCTTTTTATGTGCTTATTGTCTATTTGTGTATCTTTGGGAAGTATCCATTCAGATCTTTTGCCTATTTTCAATTGGATTGTTTATCTACTTATTTTTCACTTTTAAGAGTTCTTTATATATTCTTAATACAAGTCCTTTTTCAGAAGCGTGTTTTGGAAATATTTTTCTCCCCGCCTGTGGCTTGGTTTTTCATTTTCCTGATAGCTGTTCTTTTGAAGAGCAGAGATTTTATTTTCACTTCATCAAAATAAAATCTGATCTTATGCTTTTTGTGTCCTATTTAAGAAACGTTTGCCTATCCCGAGATTGTGAAGATTTTCTCCTACATTTTCTTCTAGGTGTTTTAAAGTTTTAGCTTTTACATTTAAGACTATGATCTGTTCAGAGGTAGATTTTGTATATGACATGAGGTAAGGGTCGAGGTTTATTTTTTTTTCCCATGTGAATACCGAGTTGATTCAGCACCGTTTGTGGAAAAAAAGGATTCTTTCCTTATTGTAACCAACTCTTTCAAGACACACAGGATGAGGGGACATTTCCCAACTCATTTTATAGCACCAGTATAACAAAACAAAACAGAGCAATTATAAGAAAAGAAATATACAGGCTAACATCTCTACAAATATAGACACAAAAATTCTTAACAAAATATTAGTCAATCAAAATCTGTGTGTGCAAGTGAACTGTAACAAATCCAAGTCAGATAGTTAGTTGCTCAAAATAACCCATGTAATTTCCATCACGCTCACTATGACACTCAAACTTTTCCCCGTGGCCTATAAGGTTCTCCATGACCTTACCCCAGCTTCTTCTATGACCTCATCTCCTACCACCTCCCCTCTGTTTGTTCTCCTTCAACCACGCCATGTAGATACACTGTACGTGTTGTGGTGAATACTCTTTCTACAAATTGGATTCAGACTTAAATATCATCCACTCAGTAGCTTTCACCTGTGAGCGTACGTTAGCATCATCAAGGGAGTTTTAAAAAATGATCAATCCTTGGCCCTACCCTAGACAGATAGAATGAAAAATCCCTGGAAATGACAGTCAAGCTTGTGCATTATTTTTTAAACTAAGTTTTTAGAAGTTCCCCGGAGGATTCTAAAGTACAACCTGAACCTCATTATCACTTTTTTTTTTTTTTTTTTTTTTTTGCCCTGGGATTCAGATCCCCTCTTCCCATTCAGAGGTCCAGCCACTCCAACACTGGCCTTCAGTTCTTTATCAGGAGCCTGTAGAATCATCAGCCTTTCCTTCTTGCTTTATTTCAGTAAGTGGGACTCAAGGCTGCTTTGCCCATTAACTCTCAGAATCACAGACGGTCAGAGTAGGAACAGACCTAAGGAAATGTTAGGGAGGCAGAGCAGGTTGGAACCCAAATTTTCTAGCACCGGTGCCATTAGTATTTTAGTTACCTGACTTATTTCCTTTCCCTTTATCTGTGCTGAGTGAGCCCGAAGGACTGAGAATTGGAGGATATCAGCTTTTTTAGTGTGCTTGCAACCGTTTTCATTCAATAAATGTCTTCCTCTACAAGTCCCTCTATTAACTTTTCTTCCCCCAGTGATCTGGGGGTGGAGGCTGGAGTGTCAGACTAGTAGTCTCATTTTCATATGCGAATAAAGCACTTGATTATACTTTTTGTCCTTATGTTATCATGAATATTTCAGATGAATTTTATATGGTTCATATTTATGGTTTGGGAGCTGTTTCACATTTTGGCTCCTTGCCGTCTCATCTGCATATACCACATCTCAGCTGATGTTGATTGGTCTCATTTACATATTCATCATGCTCCTATTTTCAAAGATATTTTATTATACGCTGGCTTTTCTTCCCCCTCCAGTGTTACAATAGCACGTAGATGTGTTTTTAAATTGCACTCATATCCATACATAACTTTTCTGGTTACCATAAATCACCACATTGTCACCTCCTCCCCCCCACCCTATTTAGTGTAGTCTTCACACTTTATACCAAGCTGATATATGACTCCAAGATAATTAAAGATAAGGTAAACAGTTTACAGTGCACTTTGAAAAGCCACTTCACACTGCAGAGAGTTTAATGATTTCCTTCTCCCCCAGTCAGTCCCAAAGCAGTGAAGAGTCAGGAGGTTCGAGAGAGTGATGCTGAGGAAAGCTAAGGTGTGACAGTGATCATTTCATTTCTATTGGAGAATCTCCTGCTCCACTTCTACCAAAAGACTCTGTTCCCTCTTGACTTCTTATAGAAGCAGAGGCGGGTGGGTTCAGCTGGATTAATGAAAGATGGATTAGCATGGATTGGGGCAGAGTTACTGGATTCTTCCAGTTATTCTAACAGGAGGAAGGGGGAAGAATCAAACGTAGCAAATCCCCAACTACCCAGGTCACAAAGCCCTCTCTCTTCTGGATGAGAAGAGGACTAATTTTCTTTTTAGACATTCATTGCTCCCAACTACCAGCATCTAATCTCCACTTTTTTTTTTTTTTCTTCAGCAGTGGCCTCAGTTTTTGTTTGTGGATCTCCCTCCCCCCATTCCAAATCCATGTGGTTGGGGTGGGTGTTCTCACCTCTAGGTATGGAGCCCGTTACCCAGGCCACAGCCAATTTGAACATTACATTCTCTTAGCTGCAGTGGTTGGTCCAGGGATGGTTGTGTGATCTAAGCAAGTCAGACTTAAATCTTAAGACTTTTATGGGGTTGAGCAAGAAAAAGGGCAGCACATTCCCCCTGAATAGAACCTGAGATGATGTTTGAAGGCAGGACTGCTACTGCTTTCTTGCCACCAAGGGTGGGGCTCAGGGCTGGAATGAACATAGTGAAGGGAGACCAGAGAGAGGGGGAGAGGCCGAGTCCTAAGGACCTTGAACCTGAATAGAGCTGTTTCTAAAGCCATTCCTTCTCGCTGACCATCAAGTTAAATGAGCCATTAAACTCCCTTTTCTTCAGCCTGTTTGAGGTTTATTTTCTTTTGCCCTCACACAACAGAAAGAGTCCGAACAAATACAATGTTTGTATCACTTATTTTGCACGTATTGTCCTGTACATTTTTGTCCTGGGTTTGATTTTAAACTATAGCCATGTAAGTGCCTAGATCAGAGCAGAGTCTCAGCCAGTGTTTGTATGTCTGTTAACTCCACCATCAGTTATCATTATCATTCCTACGACTTAGTATTTTCTTGTTATATCTGGGTATCTTCTTTCTCCAACTACTTATATTTTTTCATTTTTATTTGTGCATTTATCAGATATTTATTGTGGGTACCTGACTCTGTGTGAGACATCATGGATCCAATAATGAGTAAAAGCAATCATGTCCTTGTGCTCATGGAAATTACAGTCCAATAGGGGAGTTAGAGATTAATTCAAGTAATACATAAGTAAGTGTAAGAGTGTTAAAATGAGAGTCACCACCTAGAGTCTAGTGGTGATATGAGAGTGTATTATATTAGCAGGAGGTTTTGTCCTAGTTGGGGAGGTCGGGGGAGCGTTCCTGGGCAAGTGATACTGGTGTCAGGGTCTGAAGAATGAGGAGGAACTTACTAAATTAAGAGGGCAGAGTGGAAAGGAAGTTCTAGTCAGAAGGAGCAAGCAAGGCCCATGGTGGGCTGCATAACATGGTACGTTTTATGAACTGAAGAAGAGCCCTTAGAGCAAAGGACAAAACGTGAGCAGTCTAGTTTCTTTTTTATGTTAAGAGCAGCAGTAAGGTATGGAGAGAGAGAGAGAGAGAGGGAGAGAGACGAGCGAGAGAGCACGTGCGTGTGTACCAGGTGCACCAGGTGTTGAAGGTGACATGATTAGGTATGAATTTAGAAAATTTCACTCTGGTTGCTGTGTAGAGAATGGATGAGGGCGAGGGGAGAGCATGCTGGTGGATGGGGAGGCACAAGTAGAAGACTGGTGCAGGTTTCCAGGACAAGATAATGGTAGCTGGAGAAGGAGACAAGCGGATAGATTAGAGGTGAAGCCAGGAGATAAAACAACAGGACTTGGTGTTGTACTTAGTACAAAGTTAAGTTACACTCTGACCTTGCTCTGAAAGAACAATCTTAAGGATCTGGAAAAACGTGTAAACTCCAAATGCAATCTGATAAATATGCTATTGCTACTACAAGCACGAGATTATGGTTTGGAAGCACTGGGAGAGTTCTGGAAAGGCTGTACGGGGGTTGGGGGGTAAACATTTGCTCTGGCTCTTGGGGGAAAAGCAGGCTTCTACCAAGTGGAATTTTAGGCAGAAGGACAGCATCTATATAAGACCGGTGTGAAAGTATATTTGTTCACTTGTTCATTTATACCTTCACCTGCACCTATTTTTTTGTCTACGTGCCAGGCATTGTCCAAAGAACCAGCCCTCACATTCTAAATAAGCAATATGATGTCTGGTAATGGTAGTGCTTGGGAAATGGCAAATCTTCCTACCTGGCAAAAGTGTGGGGTATACTGTGTATGACTGTGTATGGTGGGAGATAATGAGCTTTGATTTCTGTGTCAGAGACTTAAGACTGAAACCCATAGCAGTGATGGTCCCTAGAGGGACCCAAAGTCCCTGCAAGGGACTTTGAGCAGAGCGGGTCTGGAAACAGAGTGGTGGGAGATTGGAGCTGGGGCAGGCAGAGCAGCCTCACACAGTAGGCTATGCAAGTGACTTTAAACCTCATAGCTGCAGGAGTAGGATGAGGACAGGATTCCAGAGATAGTTTTGAGAGGGAGTCAATAGAACTGGAAGAGCACCTGCACAGAAGAAAGAGAGAAGGCACATGAGTCAAGGGAGACTGAATTTTCTTGCTTGGGAAGCTGGGCAGATGGTGATGTTATTCATTGGGCAATATGGGAAGATGAGAAATTTAAGGGTAAAGATAATGAGTTTGTCTGGATATGCTGAATTTGAGGCACTTGTGGTTCACTTAAGGGTAGATATTGAGGACTCCCTCCATTTCAAAACAAGAATTACGGCCTCAGAAGAGAGGTGGGGTTTGCAGATGAAGGTTTAGGAGCCCTGGTAGTAAGATATAATTGATAAATAATAATGAGGATGTGACTATAAAAAAAGAAAATGGCCAAAACTGGCACCCTGGAATATCTGAACTTTTGAGGAGCAACTGAGGAAAAAGAAAAGGGACAGAACTGGTTATGGAGTAGTCTGGAAGGTTCAGAGGACAGGCAGGAGGATGTGGTGTCACCGACGTTAAAAGGGGAAAGAGTATTGAGAAGGATGGCATGAACGGTCAGTGTAATCAATGGCTACCTATCGGTTAAATACTAAGAGGACAAAGTAGAAGTCATTAGTTCTGACAGTTTTGGTATTGTTGGGACCTTTGACAGAGTAATTTAGTGTTAGAGAATTTGTGGTTGAATAGCAAGAGGACAGGCTGAGGAGTGATTGAAAGGAAAGGATAGAGAGGCAGTGAACACGGGCTGCTTTTTCAAGAGTGGCAGTGATGGGGAAGAGAGAGGATGGTAGCAGGGAAGGAAAGCAGGATTTATCCAGAAAGCTTTCTCCCCTTCCTTTTAATAAGGATATGTGAAACTGGGCCACATGTGCAGAATGAGTGAAAGGGATTTTGTGATTTGTGAAGAGGGAGATATTGAAGAGGAAGCCAATATTTATTAAGTTCAGAAAACTGGTTAAAAACTGGAGGAAGAACATAAATGAAGAACATAAATGTGGAAAGGAGATGAGAGCTTATCAGTGACCAAGAATAGGAGGTGAGACAATGGATGAAGGTGAGCCTAGGAACTGAAGGGTACAAATAGTCTGTTCAGAGTTCAGTTCGGTACTGGGTTCTCTGCTCCGGAATGTTTTGGAAATCTTAGGACATAAACAGTATTGAAAACATAAGATTAATTTTTCTGGCATCTGTGGCAGTGCAGGCTGACTAATAAAGGCATGAGGTAGAAATGGACAACCTGTGTCTGAGGAGGTTGAGTTTCTGAACCAGCTGTTCTGTCTCTGGTATTATTGCTATGTCATCTCAGATCAACTAGCTATCGCCAAAGGAAGGTCTCATGGTAGCCTGAGTACCCAATGAGAGGTCAGTCACATTTGCTGGATTGAATTTATTAAGGTGAATTATTTGTGGTACCTGGGATTCCTGTCTTTAGAATTATTTCTACATAATTACAGAACTTTTGTGGGGGGAGACCTATCCAATAGTCACCTAGTCTCTTAATTCCAGGCAGGGCAATGGCTGATCCATCCAGGAATACACCTCGAGTCAAAAGCTCTCCAACTCTGTTCCTTCCCTGTTTTCCTTGGTGAGCTCTGCTCAGATGAGTGCCCCATCTCCCAGTTCCTGTGCATGTTGAATGTCTTCAAGAATTGTAAACATTGAAGACTCAGGTCTTAAACTGGGCTCTCATCCAACTGGGAGAAGCTTGCGCATAGAAATTAGAGATCACATAAGCTACTCCCCCCTTTAAAATCTCCTCCCTTAATACACAGATGAGGAAGCCAAGGTTCTGAGAGATAAGGTGATTTGATCAAGGTTACACAGTAAGTTTATATTAAAATTAACACTCAGACCCAGGATTCTGACCAACCTCCTCTAAGCAGTTGGCATAACTGCTCAAACACATTGCCACTCTCTCTGCTTTGTGTTTCTTTCATTAATGGATTTCTTTCTCGCTTCCTCAGACCTGGGCAAGTGTTCTTTTTAAAAGTGCAGTGAAAGAACCAAGACAAAAATTGAATGACTTAAAGGAGAAGCTTATATAACTGGGGGGTGGGGGTGGGCGTTGCTTTATTCTTATAATGAAAAAAAACATTCTTTTCTGTGTAATCCATCTGTATTACTGTACTTACTGTCATTAAGTTCTAGATTCTGGCTGTGGTGAAAAACACTTTTCCCATCCCTAAAAGCCTAGGGGATGGGATCAAGGACCTTCAAAGGCAGGGTGGGTTACCTTAAGCATGAAAGAATTTGCTGTTTTTTCTTACTCTACCCTACTTTGAGAAAAGCCTATTTGGGGAAACTCCTACATTACACTAGCCCAGTAGAAAGCGAGTGTTCACATTAACAAAGTCTCCTCTTTTCAAAGGAAATCGCCCTCAGTGCTCTAAACTTTCCCAATACTTTTGAATGTTTATATATCACTTACCACTTGTCAGCATGGCTTAGGACCAAGAAGTCCAGAAAATCTCTAAAGCACAAATGTTAGGCCCTGCTGTCAATTAAAAATTAATCAGAGTTAATAATAATTAACTCTATTAATAGTTAATTAATAGAGAGGATCTCTTAAAAAGAATGGATGTCAGCAGAGAAAATAGGCTTTGATTTATAAAACTTTCACTCACAGGTACTTTGGTACCTTATACCAAGAAAGTGAGAATTGCTTTTGCTGATTTCAGTGGCCACACGCTGAAAGACTTCACACTACTGTTTAGGACCTGTGGTAAGGAAATACAATGGGACAAGGTGCAAAACCTTCGCTTAGTGTGTTATTCTGGTTCCTAAGCACAGAGAATCGTGCTAGACGTGGTCTGAGGTTGCTGCCCATAGCCCATGTGAAGCATTCACCCACTGCTCAGGTACATACATTTTCTCCAGGTCCCCAAATCCCGAAAATGCTCCTTTTGGGATGACTTGAAGCTTGGTGAGAACAAACCTCCTGAAAAGAGAGTGGACAAAAAATATCACAACCTATCCATTCATTGGTAAGGCATCGATTGCCTAATGTATAATAGCAGATAACAGCCAAGGAATACCGACTGCTTGCCATTTAGTAGTGCTTACGATTGCTTCTCCATGGTCTCTTTTCACCCACACCACAAAGCAGTGATGTTGGCAGTATTGTTATCCCCATTTTGTATAAGAGGAAACTGAGGTTGAAGGAGGTTAGCAAACTTACCCAGGGTCACATGGCTAATATGTGGCAGAGCTAGGATATGAACCTTCTTGTCACCACTACTCCATTTGACTCCTACAGCCCTGTGAGGCCGCTTCTCTTTTTCTATTCCAACTCCCAATACCTCCTCCCTATTATCCTTCTTAGCTGACCTTGCTTCTTACTTCGGAGAAAATGAAACCAGTAGAAAAGGACTTCCTTATGCTCTCACACGGCTCCCAGCCATCCTCCCACCTGTACCTGGGCTTTATATACCTTGCCTTCCCTCCTGTTACCATGGGTGAGCTCTCCAGGGTCCTGACTAAAAACAGTCCCTCCAACCCCTGCCATATCTCTTTCCTTGTCTTGTAGTGAAGGTAGCCACTACAGCAATTCCCCCCTTTCTTTCATACATTTCCTTCCCATCAGTATACAGACATGCCTTAATTTCTCCCATCTAAGAAAAGTCTTAACCTCAGCCACCTTCAGCTTTTGCCATTTTCTTCTGCTTGAAATATTTGCCTCACACCTGCCTCAAAATTCCTTCCAATGGCTCCGCATCTCAGTCAGGAAAAAAACCCTCTTGTATTGTGTTGACCAAAAGGTTCATTCGGTTTTTTCTGTAAGGTGGCTCTAGTAACACTTAGTTGTCTTTAACTTCATTCGAAACAATTTTGTTAGATTGTATGTGACAGCTGTCCTATCAGCATGCAATGAAAAAGAAGACTTATCAAAATTGGTGAATTTTGGTGTGGCCATTTTGATATTGAAGATGGAAGAAAAAAAGCAACATTTTCGGCATATTATGCATTATTATTTCAAGAAAGGTAAAAATGGGACCGAAGTGCAAAAAAAGATTTGTGCAGTATGTGGAGAAGGTGCTGTGACTGATGGAACGTGTCAAAAGTGGTTTGCGAAGTTTTGTGCTGGAGATTTCTCGTTGGATGATGCTCTATGGTCGGGTAGATCAGTTGAAGTTGATAGCGATCAAATCGAGACATTAACTGAGAACAATCAATGTTATACCATGAGGGAGATAGCCGACATACTCAAAATATCCAAATCAAGCACTGAAAATCATTTGCACCAGCTTGGTTACGTTAATCACTTTGCTGTCTGGGTTCCACATAAGTTAAGTGAAAAAAAACCCTTCTTGACCATACTTCTGCATGCGATTCTCTACTTAAACATAACAAAAACATTCCGTTTTTAAAACAAATTGTGACTGGCGATGAAAAGTGGATACTGTACAATACTGTGGCACAGAAGAGATCATGGAGCAAGCGAAATGAACCACCACCAACCGCATCAAGGCCAGTCTTCATTCAAAGAAGGTAATGTTGTGTATATGGTGGGATTGGAAGGGAGTCCTCTATTATGAGCTCCTTCCAGAAAACCAAACAATTCCAACAACTGCTGCTCCCAGTAGACCAACTGAAAGCAGCACTCGATGAAAAGCATCAGGAATTAATCAACAGAAAATGCATAATCTTCCATCAGGATAACGCAAGACCGCACGTTTATTTGATGACCAGGCAAAAATGTTACAGCTTGGCTGGGAAGTTGATTCATCTGTTGTATTCACCAGACATTGCACCTTGGGATTTCCATTTATTTCAGCCTTTACAAAATTCTCTTAATGGAAAAATTTCAATTCCCTGGAAGACTGTAAAAGGCGCCTGGAACAGTTCTTTGCTCAAAAAGATAAAAAGTTTTGGGAAGATGGAATTATGAAGTTGCCTGAAAAATGGCAGAAGGTAGTGGAACAAAAGGATGAATACATTGTTCAGTAAAGCTCTTGGTGAAGATGAAAAGTGTGTCTTTTATTTTTACTTAAAAATCAAAGTCACATTTTGGCCAACCCAATATATCACGGCCTGCAGGACCCTATAGGATCTTCCCACTCCCCCTTCCCGTATATCCTCTAACCTCAATTTTGACAGCTCACACCATTGCTTATCTCATTCTCTTCACAGTAATCTCTTGCTATTCTTTGTACATGCCAGGTTCCTTCTTGCCTAATATTTCTGCATTTGCAATTCTCTCTTCCTGGAGCATTCCTCTCTCAGATATCCTTCTTGCTTGCTCTTTCATCCAGCTGCTTACTCACATGTCACTTTCTTAGTGAGGCTTTCCCTAACCACCCTATTTAAAATGACAATTTTCCCAACTTAGTCCCTTAACCCCTTTCTTCATAGTACTTCTGACATGTTACACTTTATATTATCTATTTATGTATTCATATACTTATTTATCTTTTACCCATAACTAGAATGCAAGCTCTGTGAAGGGAGGAATTTTTGTCTGATTTGTCTACTGTTGTATACCAAATGCCTAGAACAGTGGCTGGTACGTGACACATATTCAGAAAAACATTTCTTGAATGGCTATTGAAGTCTGAGAGTTCAAGGCTTGAGGGTAGAATTACAAGTGACTCTTTGGGAATCTCTACAGTGGGAATACTATTTCTTCCTCTCCCTTTCCTCCCTCCCACTTTCTCTTACTTTGCAATTGGTTAATAGGGAGTTGGTTTTCCTTCCACTTTAATCCTTCCTTCTGCAAGGCAGTCTGTCAGTAGGAATTCAGTACTGTGGACTTGGATAGTTTCACAAACTTTCATTGCTTTTATTCCTATTATTTATTGGTATTAGTGAAATTCCCATTTCACATAAAGTTATTTTTCAGGCAAACAGTTCTTTTCTTCCACTTTGTTTGCCTTTGGTCACCATGTGCACCAGCTCCATGGTGAGGAATCATGAAAGAGAATCCTGTGCACTTTTCTCGCTCTGGAGGAGTTTATATACATGGGAAGGCAAAAACAGAAGCCTTGGAATCACCAGGAAACAGATGTGGGATATAGTTGATGTAATAACTATAGATGTTATACAGGAATGAAATGAGAAATATCCCAAAGTACATAAATATATAAGAGGAAGATTGGAAGGAGTGGGTGAATTTGAGCCTGGGTCTCGGAACTATCAGATCATACTAAAAGCATAGTCTCTGTGAAACTATTGGATCTAATTTAGGATTGAGTATCAATCCTAAACAGTATCAACAGTATCAATCCTAACAGTATCAACTTCTAGAACACTCATCTGAAAAGAATCAAGGTCAGTTCATAGTCTCTTAATGTACTCAATCTTAGTTAACATCGACAAGTTCCTTTTGTTCCTATTTATCACAAGACAGAAGAATGATGAAAACAAATTGGTAAAAGCAAATAATAAAATTGCTTTAAACTACCCAATCAGTCTAAAGTTTCAAGGGAGTTGAAATATTAAGGTAAATGTTAGTTAATAAGATGTGCAAAGAGTAGAATCTTGGATAATTGACTCTATTTAATAACAGGTCAACTAGATAGTTCTTTTTGGTTCAACTCCAATAGCAGGCACATTTTCTAAAAATTTCAACATCTGTGCCTGTATTAAGTGGTTCAAACTAATTAATATAATTAAATGTTTTTGAAGATTGAAAGTCTTGACTTCCATTTCCTGAAATGCTATAAATTAGATAACCTGAAGATATTTCCACCAAAGATCACCCAGAAATTGTCTATAAAACATAACCACTATTGTTTTAATTGCATAGCTGAGCTTATTAGAAAATATAAGAAATTCCTAGGGTCCTACAGTAGAACAACTGAAAACCAGATGGAACCTTGAGTTGTGAATGTAAACAGAATTCTAAGAGGGTAAATTGAAGTCAGTGTATTTGGGGGGGTGGGGAAGAAGGGAGGAGTGGGGAGAGGGTTGTCTGGACTTGGTAGACAAGGAATTTGTGTTTTGATGCCCAGCTGGTACATGAGATGAAACATGGATGATGGAATGCAAAGATCTGTTTCTGTGTGTCATTTGTCTGTCTACCTAGCTACCTGCCTACCTACCTATCACATGTGCATTCTAGAAAGAAAGATACATTTTCTGTCTAGAAAGAAAATGGAGAACAGGCAACTTTCAATGAAATAACATGTGGATAATTTCCAGAAATTATGAAAGGCATAAATCCTCAGATTCAGAAATCTCAACAAGTTCCAGGAAGGATAACAAATCCACTACTGGATACCTGTGAATTAAAACTGTAGAGCCAAAAAAGAAAATATTTTAAATGCAAACAGAGAAAAAAAGACATATTATCTTCAAAGAAAAAACAATTAGAAAACTTCAAAATTATTAGAGAAAATAACTGCCAGTTTAGAATCCTATGCCCAGAAATAATCATTCAAACGTGAGGGTAAAATAAAGACACTTTTAGACACATTTAATTAGCCATTAACAAAGTTTTAGCAAAAGAATTCCCTTAGAAAATAAGATAATTTAATCCAGTAGGAAATCTCCAAAAATAAGAAGGAATAGTGAACAAAGAAATTAATGCTCCTTATTGAATAGGTTGGTTTTTCATAATGGTTGGAAAATTCACCTATTTAATAAGGAACACTAAAAAAATGTTGACCAAGAAGTGGGTCACAAAGGAAAGCAAATTGTTATCAAACAAATCATTTTCTTTGACAATGATGCATTTGAATTACTTAGAAGTCAGTAATAAGAGATAATTATCCCCACCGCCCCACCACATGTACACACACATTTGGAGAGCCAAAACAAAACCAAATCAAACAAACAAAACACTCTTTTAAATCATACATGGGTCAAAGGAGAAATTACATTAATAATTGGAAATTATTTGGAATTGAACCATGATGAAAATGCAACATATCAAACTTATGAGATGCAGCTAAACTGCTTCTTATAGAGAAATTTGTAGCTTTAAATTATTATACCAGAAAAAGAGACAAAAAAGATGGAAAATTAATGTGCTAACACAGGAAAGTAGTGAAAGAACAACAGGATTGTGTTAACAGAAAACTATAAAGCAATGTTCATTCCATTTCTGGCTAGAACTTAAAATGCAAACTCAAAAGCAGTTTAATAAAAAAAAAGGTAAAATGAGGGGCTGTTGATAGAGATGTTTTGAGAAATAAACACTCATCTAGACATTAAAACTTGATATATAGAGTTTAAGTTTTAATTTTTCATTTTAGAAATAAAGCAAATGAGAGTCTAACAGATTAACTGTAAACACATTGCAAAATTTGTTTGCCTTGAGAGAAGAAACCTAGGAGAGTAGAGAGAAAAAATAATAAAGATAAGAGTAGAAATACATTAGAGAGGATCAACAAAATAAAAAGCTAACCCTTTGGAAAGATTAATAGACTAAAAAGAAATCTGTTCATATCAACCAAGGGGGAAAAACCCCAATAAAACAATGAGAGAGGTGAAAAATGGCACTTAACTACAAATAAAACGTGTTTTAAATCAGAGAGCCCTAAGAACAATTTTATAACATTAGATTTAAAAAAATCAGTATGGATAATTTTCCTAGAAATATATACTTACTAAAACTGACTCATGAAGATGTAGAAAACTGAACAGATCTATAATGATCACCAAATCGGATTGGTAGTTTAACACCTATTCACCAAAAACAAGGTCAGCATCATATGATTTTAGGAGTAAATTCTACCCCTTTAAAGTGATGGAAAATCTCAATCTTTTACAAACTATTCCAGAGACTAGCAAAAGATGGAATGTTCTTCAGCCCATTTAATGTGGCTGGTGGAACACCAGTAATAAAATAGACAAGGACAATAAAAGAATGGAAAGATTTAGACCAATCTCACTTATTAATGTAATTGGAAAAAATCTGAAATAGTGTAGTGACAGTGTATATCCAAATGGAGGCTAAATGAATAATATATCATTATCATTTGGGTTTGTCCCAGATTTCAAGGGTTGCTAAATATTAGATAACTCTATTAAAGGAAATTTCCACATTGAGAAATTAAAAGTGAAAAATCACATGATTTTATTAATAGGCATAGAAAATATATTTGATAAAAACCCAAAACATTTTGACAAATGAGAAAAGGGGGGAATATTATTAATCTGATAAGGGGTAAAATCTATCAACCACTACAATAAATATCATGCTCAGTGGTGAAATATTAGACACATTCCAGTTAAAGTTGGGAATGAGGCAAGGATGTCTGCTATTATGCCTTCCATTCAGTATTGTGCTAGATGCCCTCGCCTGTACAGTAAGATAAAAAAAAAGATATAGGGCTTCCCTGGTGGCGCAGTGGTTGAGAGTCCCGCCTGCCGATGCAGGGGACACGGGTTCGTGCCCCGGTCTGGGAAGATCCCACATGCCACAGAGTGGCTGGGCCCATGAGCCATGGCCGCTGAGCCTGCACGTCCGGAGCCTGTGCTCTGCAACGGGAGAGGCCAAAACAGTGAGAGGCCCGCATATCGCAAAAAAAAAAAAAAAAATGTATGGAGGAAGATGTGGATTAATCAATAAGGGATGCTGAAACTATTGATTATCCTTGTGGATAAAAATAACACCTTTGCTTATTACCATATTAAAATCTCAGCTCCAGGTTTATTAAAAATTCAAATGAGGAAAATCAACACTTTAAAATTTTTAAATAAAATATAACATTCTATTGAGGAGACTTTCTTTAAAAAGGACACAAAAAGTGCACGCCAAAATTGAAAAGCTGATAGACTTGACAATAATAAACTTAAAATTTCTCTAAAACAAAGATATATTGTCGGTTGGCGAAAGATATTTGCAACACATACAACTAACAAGGGTTAGCATCCAGAATACAAAGAACTTTACAAAATTATGAGAAAAATACAAACAACCCAGTAGAAAGATAGGCAAAAGATATGAACAGGCAGTTCATATAGGAGAAAATGCAAATGGCCAATAAACACATGCAAAGATGCTCAACTTCACTAGTAATCAAGAAAATGCAAATTTAAGCAATAATTAGGTACCTTTAAACACCATCATATTGGCGAACAATAAAAGGAAAACCTCACAATAACAGTGCTGGTGAGGCAGTGGAATAATAGGACATTTTCTACACTCTTGAAGGGTAATTTTCTACAAGTACTTTCAGTAGCCATTTGGCAAAATGTATTAAAGTCAAAGAAACAAATGCCTTTGAATCCAGTTATTCTATGTCTCCTGGCCACATGTGCACCTGGAGATGGGTAAAAGATTAACCACTGCAACATCATTTGTAATCGTAGAAAACTGGAGGCAAATGCTTATAAACAAGGGGATGAATAAATATTAATAAACTATGATATATTGACACAATGCTAAATTATAAAGCAGTGAAAAGGAACAAATTGACTGGAGCTACATACAACAATCTGGATAAATTCCCAAAGCATAATGTTGAGAAAAAAAAGTCAATTATATGCATAATATGTGCGGTATGTTATGATTTTCATAGAGGTTAACAACATACAAAATAAAACAGTGTATTGTTTTGTATGAATCATGTTTTTTCATTCCATATTTTTGATGTTTTGACATCTTGGGGTTTGCTGACTCTGGAGGGACTACTCCTGCTAGGACTAACTCCTAGAAATAGCAAACAACTGGCCTGAGAGTGTGCCTTTCTTATGCAAACCAACGAATCCATACCCCCAGGCACCTCCTTTAAGGGCCCCTTACACTCTGGGCCACCATTCCTCTGTCCTAATCACCCCAGGGAAGCTCCTACACCACAGAGTCCACTGAAATTATTTAGACTAGCCAATCCTAAACCTGTTTACCCTGTTTCACCTGTTTTTTTTTCCCTTGGAAGCCACAATAAAATGTTTTCCCCCAGCTCCCTCTGCCTCACGACCAACCCTGGTGCTTCCGCATGTGCCCCCTTCTCCTGGGAGCTGTGAGAATAACAAACTATCTTTTCAGTGGTAGTTTTCTCCTAATCTTTTGGCCTCACCATACTCAAATAGTAATAAGACCTATACTGCAAAACATGTCTAGAGATGCATACATATCTATCAGAAGGAAAATTCTGAGAACCACAACACCAAAATCAGCATAGTGTTTACCTCTGTGACAAGAAGAAAAGGAGTGAAACACAACTATATCTAAAATGTTTTGTATTTTTTAAAAAGATCTAAACCATTTTGACCAAACGTTAAGAGCTGGCAAAGCTGAGCGGTGCTTTCTGAGTGTTTATGATACCATTCTCTACGCTTCATACTTGAAATACTTCATAATTAGTTTTTCAGGATTGAAATTCTCACCAGGCCATATCCCAAGCATCATTTATTTATCTGTTTGTTTTTAAACAGGGAGAGCTATTTAAAAGTATCATCATACCCTTCATGTCAGATGGCAACTTTACTTCACTCTGTTAAGGGGGCATGAAGTTCCTGAACGATTTCTGTAAAGATGCACAATTCAAGATGGCTCTGAAAAGAAAATTTTCTTCACCATATTGCAAGTTACTTAATGTCTCTTCCATGATAAATGGAGTGGGTGGGGTTTAATTTTTTCTTTCCTGAAATGGAGAAGCGTTAGGATTCCCTTGAACTCTGTCTCTGTTAGAAGCAATCCATATCTTGGGCAGCCCGTTCACCCTTGGCCAAATTTAATTCCTCTTTGTGGATGAAAGGAAAAGAGTTTAAAAGATCCCATGAAAAGCTTTCTGGCAGCCTGGAAAACAGCCAATATTCTTTTTGAGGAAGCTGCCTTTTTATGATGTGGCCCAAGTTTAAATGACACTGGGCTCTGTGTTCTTTGAATTTCACACAAGTTTAAAAAATTAAAGTGAGAACAGCTTGGCCCAGGATATACAAAAAGAAATTGATCATCATCCTGACCTCAAAATGCCAAGAGGTTTTGTGCTTCACACTCTTTAGGTCAAACCGCTACCCTAATTAACTTTCTGGGAATGTGTCCAGGAAAACTATCTAAGGGGGTGGGTTGAACTAAATGAGGAAATCATCCAGAAAAAAAAGAGAGTTTAAATAACTTGCTTTGGCTTTTTACCATGACCCAGGAGATAACTACCCCACTGTCAAAATCATTTAGGCACCTAATTGGTGGTATTTCTCATGTTGTTACACATGAGTCTTGAAGCCAGTGGGGCAGCCAATAGTAGGAAGGAAGAGGTGGGAAGGTAGGAAGAGGTGGCTTCCTTATATAACTGGACTTTAAGGTTTTTTTAAAGAAAAAAAAAAACTTCACATTTTGGCATAAGTCTTAACTGCCTAGAGGTGGGGTGCTTTGTAATGTGTAATGTGAGGTGCTCTGTAAAACAGAGAAATTGCTTCAACTAGCCTTAGCCCTTCATCCACCTTCCGGCTGTGTATGAAAATGCCAGCGGTTCATTGGGGGTTGCAAAGCCTCTCATGGGGTTTCTTGGAATAGAGGTGTCAGTGTTCTTTGTATCCTTCTTCCATAGTGTGGCGGAGACTCTTGTCCTTAACCTTAAACCAAATGTATTAAAGCAGAGGTATTAGGAGAACTAATTAAAGGGGTTGTCACTCATTTCCTGCAAATCTGGAAGACATAGAGCCTGGCTTATGACTGAAGTCTGACCTCTAAAGGTGAGAAGTGGCCAGCTGCTTTGGGAGAGGGCTGCAGTTCCACGGAACCCACAGTTCCACAGTGTGGGTTTCCCAGAAGCCGGACCTATACCCAGCTGAAGGGAGCTGGATTCTCATCCTCAAAAAAAGGGACTTGCCTACCTAGTGACCAGACCCCAGAAGAAAACCTGTCTGGGGCTTCTACGCCCGGAAGCCAGTGAGAGGAAGGAACTGCTCTCCCAGAACCACAGATGGAGGTCATAAGAATTAGCCTTTGAGTATCTGCCACACCCAGAGGGGTCCAAAGCCAGGTGGCCACCGTGCCATCAGTGCTGGATCCAGTTCCTTTCCCTCCGGTCTCTCTACCTCCTAGGCCCAAGCCAGGCAAGGCCAGAAACAACAGCAAGTTGGGGAGGAATTAACAAAGAAGAGAGAAGAAACGCCCCCTTCCTCACCAGTTACAGGTTTCTGAGTCTGAAGTGGGCCCAAACAGTGGAACAGGGAGGTTTTAAATAGGATGAAAATGTGGACCTTTAATAATAGTCAACACTAGACTTTCATGACATTTATGAGACTGGAACAGCTATGACGCTTGCCCTGAATTTCATCTGGGATGGGGGAAAATGAGTCAGCAGAGTAGGGTTTGCCTGCCAGTGGTAGGAAAGAAGAGAGCTACTTCTGGTTGTACCCTGTTGAATCCATCTTGATCAATATGTTATGATTTCTGAGTTGGTGAAAACCTTCCCCAAGTCTTCCTCTGTAGAACTTTATCTGTGAGGGAAAAAGTATTACGAACTGAAGTGGGAGAAGGAATGGAAAGCATTCTTATTCTTATTTCCTCCCCTGTTATTTAGCTCTTATTCCCTGGGCTGTCAATGAGCAGTTTAGGACAGAGAGGGTAATTTGGCTTCTCCTTTTGGTGCAGTTTGACGTAGAAGAAACGTTTGCAAGTCAGATCCCCAGCCATGAGGATTATCTACATAATAGCAGAATGGCTGGCTAAAGGAAGGGAAATGATTGCCCAGATGTTCAGTTTCCATTGACCTTCTATTCAGTTAAAGTTCCAGATAATCTGTCTCATGTAGACACTGCCACATGCCGTTGTGTCAACTCGCGATACCATGATGTTTTCTTTAGGAGAGAAAATTGATGGTTGTAGGATAGAAACGCATGAGGCGGGCGCACTCCAAACCCAGCTCCCAGGACACCTCGCTGTCCCCTGAGTCTCCAGGATTTCCCCTCACCAACCTTCCTGGAGTGGTGATTCTTCAATTTTACCATCTTCCAGTGAACAGGGATTTCTAATAGCTCTTTTGAATCTGCTTTCCTTTTTATTCCACTTATGTCCCCTTATCTCAACATCTGTGCTGGGCTGATAAAGGGGATGTTGGCTCTCCTGCTAACTGTATATCACTGCTGACTTTATCTCCTCCTTTGTATAACCTTTATATCAAGGTGGTGGAGACTTTTTTTTTTCCTGTCTCCCTCCTCCCTTGTTTGCACTGAGTGGCCCTGGAATTATTCTTTACACCACGTTTTATCACCTGTTCACTTTCATTTTATCAGCTGTGCACTTTCGTCGTCTTACCTGAATCTGATGCCTGATTTGTAACTCATTTATATGAAAGCTCGGGATGAAGAAGCAACATGGTGAAGAGAAAAGACCACTAGGGTAAAAAATTAGAAATCTGGGTTCCATTCTGGCTCTGCTACAAAGTATGCAAATAACTGAGAACAGTCAGGTCCAATCTGTAAAGTGAGGGGGATGGGCCCAATGAGCTCTAAAGCCCTCCAAGATAGATTTTACACTGTGGTTATGTAGTGGAATCATACTCAAATGCTCTCCCATTTCAGTCACATTCTGTTTAAAGCAAAAGAAATAATTTTACATGAAGTGCTCAACACAGAATGAAGCCCATCATAGGGGATTACTGAATGATAGCTAGCCCTCCTTTTTCTCTAGTCAAGGTTAAAATCACTTGAGCCTGCCCATTCCTTCCCATCCCTCTGCCACCACTCGGGCAAGACCCTCATCCCCTCATGTCTGCAGCCTTGGCTGTGACCTACTAACAGGATTTCCTCCTCTGGTCTCTACTGTCTAGTCTGTCTCATCTAAGACCAGAGTGTTCCTTCTAACACTGCTTGCCTCAACACTCTCCTACTCAAAAGCAAGACAAAACAAAAGAAAAAAAGCCAACAAAGATTAAAGACACATAAAGCCCCTTCAATTGCTTGCCAATACCTCTAGGAATCTTAACTCATTTGTCATCCATTTGAGGCACTCCACAGTCTGCCTCCACTACTTTTCAGAGAACTGTTCTACTACTTCCTACATAGAAACTCTAGCCAGGGCCTCACCATTAATACATGGCTTGTGTTGTATATGTACTGAAATTCCATGGGTGTATGTCCAGTCTCCCTAAGTATATGGAATGGTCTCACAGAGCGGGAACCATGCCACTTGTCTGTATTCCAGAGGGCCTCATCTCATCAGTGCTTTGTGTATTTCAAATATTAATGCATATTAGTAGATGGGGGATAATGTATATAATGGCAATAGCTCTAAGTTTCAGGCATATGAGCATCTCATACTCTCAATCACAGAATTTTTGGCCCTTTAAAGTTATTCCAACCATACCAATCAGTTTTGTTCAAAACAATACCTAGAACCTACATGAATGATGAAAAAGAAATCTAGCTTTCTAGGAATTTAATACAGACTTGGTGAAGAATATAGAAAGGGTTTCTTAGGATATGGGAGAGCAGTTGGTAGAAAGTAAAAACTGCAAACTATTGGCCCATGAATTGAATCCAGCTCCAGACATGTTTTGTTCAGCCCACACAGTATTTTAAAGAAATTTGAATTGGTTGCCAGCACTTCAGATTGTGAAAGTTCATCTAAAATTGCAGATTTGTGGCCTCTCTTGAAGACTTAGAATATCTAGCCACACTGGGCTACATTCCCACGTAACTGCAGTTGGCTACAGCTGAGTGATGGCTGACACAGCATCAGCTACCGGTTGGTCAGATTCCTTGCTGGCTTGTTTTCCTGTCTTGTGCCCTACGACTTTGTGTTTGGGATTTCTGGTGCTTGAAAAGCTAGTCTGAATGGGTTTGAACCTTTTAGAACCCAGTGGTTCTCAACCTTGGGTGCATATGAGAATCACTTGGGGCTGTTTTTGTTGCTGTTGTTTTCTACATACTTATAAATGCCTGAGCCCCACCTGTGGGTGGGTGGTGCAGTCAGGAATCCTTATTTTAAAAGCTCCCTAGGTGATTCTCACGCACTGTGAACATTAGGAACACCTGCTTTGGAGGGACAGCACAGAGAACCAGCAACAAGCTGCCTTGGTCAGTAGTTAGGGAGTAGGCATGCCGGGGAAGGTGTTTACAAAGCTGCTCCTATCCCCAATCTGATTCCCCTCAGTACATGGTTGAGGGGTAATCTAAGCAGTTCCTTATAATCTAGGAGCAGTAGGAAACCCTAAATTAGACATCACCATGATTCACTGGAATAACAGCACATACATAGGACATGTGCATGTTCCCTTGGAGACCTCCTTCTTCAGTCAATGGAACTTAAGTTTTTGGCTGGGGCTGGATCAGGGTAGAGAGGACTTGAGCTCAGAGGGTGTATAGTGCTATGAATAAGAGTCATGTATTTCACAGTAAAGAAGGAGGGCATTGAATGGAAGTGAGACAGCAAGCCAGAGAGGGGAGTCCAAGGGACAGGACCAGAGGCAGATTTTGAAAGTCAGAGTCAGAGAAAGTCCATTTGTTCTTTTGACAAATATTTATCGTGTTCCTACTTATATGTCTGACACTGTTCTAGGCCCTGATGACATAGTGGTAACAAAGACAAACTGTCTTCTCTGATGAGTTTATATTCTAGCCAGAGAAGTGAGGAACGAGAAATAATTTGAGAAAAAAAGCAGGTACAGTCATGGGGCAATTACTTGGAATGAAAGGAAGGTCAGTGATGTATAAATTAACAGCTATAAAGAAGAAACAGTTCTTTAAAAATTATATCCTATGGATGGATGGAGAGAGAGAGAGAAGAGGGAGGCAGTGAAGGAGGGGGTGGGAGAGAGAGCGAATGAGCTACCATATACAGTTATTCATTTACTGATCAACTACTAATGACACACATTATCTAAAGTTCTGGGAAAAGCAATGGTGCGCAAGATACATTTCTTGCCCTACCAATTTTAATTCTATTGTGATATACATATACATATATATATAATCTAATAATTATAGTACAGAGTATATGGTGATGATGACAATGGGCATTCTTAGCACTTGCTGTGTCAGGCACTATGCTAAATATTTCATTTGCATGACTTCCCTGGTGGTGCAGTGGTTAAGAATCCACCTGCTGATGCAGGGGACATGGGTTCAAACCCTGGTCCGGGAAGATCCCACATGCCGCGAAGCAACTAAGCCCGTGTGCCACAACTACTGAGCCTGCGCTCTAGAGCCTACAAGCCACAACTACTGAGCCCATGTGACACAACTACTGAAGCCCGTGTGCCTAGAGCCTGTGCTCTGCAACAGTAGAAGCCACTGCAGTGAGAAGCCCGTGCACCACAATGAAGAGTAGCCCCTGCTCGCCGCAACTAGAGAAAGCCTGCACGCAGCAAGGAAGACCCAACACAGCCAAAAATAATAAATAAATAAATAAGTGGATTAGTCCACAACATGGAATATTTCATTTGCATTATCTAATATAATCCTCAAAACCACCTTATGAAGTAAGTAACTATACTGTATCTATTTATAGATGAGAGCATTGAGTTAAGAGTGGTGTAGGAAGTTGATCAAGGACACAGTGGCAGATCTGATTTCCAAAGTCAAGTCTGGCCCCCAAAGCCCATGCTCACATATGTATATGTGAATTCATATATACATGAGAGGGATAAGAGATTGGGGCCAGGGCTGGTAAGATTTTAATGGGGGCAAGTGGGATGAATGAGATCAAAGCAGATCTGGAGCTTAGATGTTTTTTTAAAAAGCAGTACCAGGTAAGTTAATTCAAAGGGGGGACTGCAGTCATTTCAGGTTGTGCTGGGAATTTGGGAAAACACAAAGATGGCTCAAGAAGGTGAAAGGAGAAATCTTATTAGAAATTCCTCTGAAGGCCAGTCTTACTACATTAATTCAGAAGTGGGTTTTTGTTACCCTAGATTCTGGGTCTTGGTCTGGATAGAATTCAGGGCTGCCCTTACTCTGTTGGAGTGAATAAACAGAATTCCACTTTAACGACTCGCCAGGGTCTCAGACAGCATCTGATAAAATGGCAAATATATTAAGCCTCTAAAGCAGTTCTTTCGGTCCCCTTGGTTAATGTCAACCTGGTTTAACTGTGATTTTTTATTGACAACATTTAGCTCAAGAGGGAATAATGAAAGGCGACTGACACATAAAGGTCAGTTTGGGGCAACTTCTGCTCAGATATAGGAGGATTAACTAGGGATAAACTTCCTTCTGGAATCTATGGGCTCTGCCTGACTGTGACAATCACTGAGAATGAAACCAAAAGAACAGCACCAAAAAAAGTCATCACTGCTCCATGAACCAAAGATAAATTTAAGTCTTTCATAACGCACTTAAAACTAATTTCCGTTTTCTATTTGTGAGTTTCACACATTTAATCAAAAAGCATATGCGTTGAATAATTATCTTTTACTGACTCTGTAAAATGCAAATGTCGAATGTTCAAATGAACTCTGTTAGAGACAAGAACAAATGAATGAAACTATTTAAAATAGATGCAGAGAAAAGCGAACAAGACATTGCTCAGAATGCAACCCTGGATCCAAAATCACTCCTCAGATAATAAAAATGTTATTTATTACAGGATTTTGAAGAATGCTTTATTTAATCGTTAAGGTAATAATCTGATGATATCTATACCGAATCCTTAAGACCAACATGTATTTTGACAGAAAAAGATTCCCTGAAAAATTTAATTTCCTCTGTGAGGATAAGAAGAAAGCATTATTTAACATTGTTTCTTTTGAATATGGACCAGAGATTTTACTGGAAATCAAGATAAATACCTCTGCTTTGCATCAGAAGAACATTAACTATTAAGCACACATGATGCTTCTCTAGATACTAACTGCTAGCACAGAGCAGATCCTGAATAAATAGTTCCTACGTTGTAATAGAGGCAAAGCATTATTTGTCTATACTACTTAACTGGTAGAAATCAAGAGCAATGACCAGTAGAAACACAAGGACTCTATACTTCATTAAAAATATTACAATCTATAAATGATAATTTCTAGATTCACTGTGTGTGACAAATGCAACAATGATGTAATAGTATTGGTACCTTGCATGTAACAAAGAGGGTCATGTCTCCAATTTTTTGAGCATGGGATGTATTTCATTTTACTCTAGGAATGAAACCTCTATCTTGGCTTTTGACATTTCCTATTTTGAAAACACCCATTGATCTAAGAAATAAATGTTCCTGTTAAACGAGGCCTTTGTACTCATTGAAGACTAAAACGTGGTGAAGAGCTGGGTCATTGCTGGTGGGATGCACTCTCCACCAGCCTTTTCTAATTCTAAGCTGTGCAAAGCACATGGATCCTAGCTCGTGGGGACACTGACCAATGGCAAGGGGCTTAGCCTTGGCTGAGAGGAATAAAAAATGGGGGAAGTGAAGTAACATTTGGTGAAGACTTGCTATGTACAGTCATTGTTCAAGGCTGTTTACCACATGCTCTTACTTTTTTTTTTTTTTTTTCTTGCGGTACGTGGGCCTCTCACTGCTGTGGCCTCTCCCGTTGCGGAGCGCAGGCTCCGGACGCGCAGGCCCAGCGGCCGTGGCCCACGGGCCCAGCCGCCCCGCGGCACGTGGGATCCTCCCGGACCGGGGCACAAACCCGTGTCCCCTGCATCGGCAGGCGGACGTTCAACCACTGCGCCACCAGGGAAGCCCCTGCTCTTACTTTTTAGTTCTCACTGCAGCGTAACAGAGTAAATTCGTTGTTTTCAAACTAACATACAGTTTGAGTGTATGTGTAAAATTCTAAGAGTTTTAACACATGAGTAGATTCATATAACCCTCACCACCACAATCAGGATACAGAACAGTTCCATCCCATCGCCACAAAACTCACTGTGCTGCCCCTTTAAAGTCACACTGATTCCCATCCCTCCCCTCCCCTACCCCACAAGTCTTAAGCCCTCTTAACCACTGATCTGTGTTCTGTTGCTACATTTTTGCCTTTCTCAAATATTATATAAGTGGTACGGCCCAGTATATTACCTTTTGAGACTGGCTTTTTTCCATCAGTACTCTTCAGTTTGTCTTGTTTATCAACAGTTTGTTTCTTTTTGTTGCTGAATAGTATTTCATTGTATGTATATACTACAATTTGTTTACTTATTCACTTGTTGAAGGACATTTGGGTTGTTTCCAGTTTTGAGTGATTAGGACTAGAGCTACTGTAAACACTGATGTGCAGGGTTTTGTATGAATACACATTTTCACTTTTCTAGGATAAATACCTAGGAGTGAAATTACTGGGTTAGATGGTAAATGTAAATTTAACTGTATAAGAAACTGCCAAGTTATTTTGCAGAACAGCTTTACCATTTTGCAGTCTCACTGGTGATATGTGACAGTTCCAGGTGTGCTGCATTCTTGTCAGCATTTGGTAGTATCCGTTTTGTTTTGTTTTTATTTTAGCTGTGCAGTTTTATCACATTGAGATTTTAATTACTTCCTTAATGGCCACTGAGGTTGAGCATCTCTTTATGTGCATCTTTTTGTCCCTTATATCTTCTTTGGTGAAGTGTCTGTTCATATCTGTACCCTGACTTTTTTTTGTTGTTTCCTTTCTGCTGAGTTCTAAGAGTTTTCCTTTTCTAGAACATAATCTGGATACATGTTCCTTCTTAGATATGTGATTTACAAATATTGTCTCCCACTCTGTAGTTTGTCTTTCATTCTCCTGATAGTATGTTACACAGAGCAAAAGTTTTTAATTTTGATAAAGTCCAATTTATCCGTTGTTTCTTTTATGGGTAGTGCTTTTAATGTTATAACTAAAAACTCTTTGCCTAACTCCAGGTCATAGAGATTTTCTCCAATGTGTTCTAAGAATTTTATAATTTTATATTTTACATTTAGATTTATGATCCATTTTGGGTTTGTGGTTAATTTTTGTATAAGGGGTGAGGTTTAGGTCAAGCTTCTTTTTTTGGATATGTTCCAACAGTATTTGTTTAAAAAGACTATCCTTTTGCCATTGAATCACTTTTGCACTTAAATCAATCAGCCATAATTGTGTGGGTTTATTATTGGACTCTCTAATCTGTTACATTGATCTGCGTCTATCCCTTTGCCAATGCCATATTTTCTTGATTACTCTAGTTTTATAGTAAGTCTTGAAATTTCATAATGTGAATTCTCTTTATTCTTTTTTAGAATTGTTTTGGCTATTTTAATTCCTTTGCCTTTCCATATAAATTTTAAAATCAACTAATCTGTATTTATAAAAAACCTGCTGGGATTTTGAATGAAATTATATTAACCTACAGATCAGTTTGGGGAGAATTGACATCTTAACTATATTACTTTTTCCAATTATGAACACAACAGAGTATATCTCTTTTATTTAGGTCGTCTTTGGTTTCTTTCATCAGCATTTTGTAGCTATCAGGATACAGATCCTTTATTTTACATGGTTTATAACTAAGAATTTCATTTTTTTTAATTCATTGTCAATGGTATTGGATTTTATTTTCTAATTGTTGTTCATTGTTAATTTAAATGTAAAATGATTTTTACTTGTTGCATCCTGCAGCTTTCCTAAATTCACTTACTACTTCTGGGACCATTTTTTTGAGATTGCATGGACTTTCTATATAGACAATCATATCATCTATTAATGGAAACAGTTTTATTTCTTATCTTCCAATCTGAATGCCTTTTATTTATCTTTCTTGCCATATTGTACTGGGAAGGTTTCCAGTACTATGTTAAAGGGAAGTGGTGAGAGTGGACATTCTTGCTTTATTCCTGATCTACATTCTTGCCTTTCACCTCTCATGATTAAGTATGATATTAGTGGTAGCTATTTTTCTTGATGCTCTTTATCAAGTAGGAAGTTACCTTCTATTCCAGGTTTGCTGAGTGTTTTACCATGAGTGGATATTGAATTATTTTCAAATGCTTTTTCTACATTAATTTATATAATCTTGTTGTTTTGCTCTTTAGTCTTTTCAGTCTGTAGGTTGCATTGTTTGATTTTCAAATATTAAAAGTCTTGCATTCTTGGGATAAACCCTACTTGGTCATTGTGTGTAATTCTTATTATATGTTGCTGGTTTTGATTTGCTTATATGTTGCTGAAGGTTTATCATCTGTGTTCATGGGGGGTATTAGTCCTTAGTTTTCTTCTGTTGCACTATATCTGTCTAGTTTTGATATCAGAGCAATGCTGGCCTCATAAAATGAGTTTGGAAATGTCGATTAGATCCACTTGACTGATGATGTTGTTCATTCTTCTAGATCCTTACTGATGTTATACCTACTTGCTCTTTTCATTACTGAGAAAGGAATGTTAAAGCCTCCAAATATAGCTGTAGATTTGTCCATTTCTCATTTCAGTTGTATCAATTTTTGCTTCATATATTTTGAAGCAATGTTGTCAGGTGCATACACATTTAAAATTATTAAGTCTTCTTGACCCTTTTGTCATTATGTAATGTGTCTTTTTATTCTTAGTAGTTTTCTTTGCTCTGAAGTCTACTATTTCTTTGCTCTGATGTTTGATATTAATGTAGCCACTCCTACTTTGTTTTGATCAGTGTTTGCATGATATATCTTTATTCATCCTTTATTGTCAGCCTTCCTATAACATTATATTTAAAGTAGATTTCATTTAGTGTATAGTTTAATGTCTTTATTTTAATTGGGGTGCTTAACTTATTTACACATAAGGTAAATTATTAATATGTTTAGACTTAGGTCTATCATTTTCTAATTTGTTTGTTTCTTCTATTTTTTTACTCTGTTACCCCTTTCCTTCCTTCTTTTGGATTATTTCAATTTTTTTCAAATTTTATTTGACCATATTTCTTTATATAAATTATTAAGTGGTTGCTCTAAGGGATTAAAATATTCACACTTTCAAAATTTTCAAAATTCACAATTTCAAAATTTCAAAATCCACTTAGAATTTATATTTTATGATTTCAAGATGAATGTAGAAACCTTACCATCATATAGTCCTTTTAACTTTCTTTCATGTTGTACTTGTCATATGCATTTCATCTACATATATTGAAAAACCTATCAGATAAAGTTATAATTTTTTCTTTTTAGTTTGTTATATTTATCTACATATTTCAGATATTTTATTATTTATATGTGTCTCTCTCTATTATATATATTATTTAATATATACTATTAGCTGTTAATGTTCTATGTTTACTTTTGGAATAATTTTCCTTCAAACCGAAGAACTTTCTTCAGAATTTCTTTTAGGGCAGTTTTGCTAGCAACAGATTCTCTTGGATTTCTTTCTTTTGATAATGTTTTATTTTATCTCTATTCTTTAAGGCTATTTTCATAGGACATGGAATTCTGGGTTTTTCTTTTAGAACTTTAAAATGTTGTTCCATGAATGAAAAGAAAAACACAACATACTAAAGCTTATGGGATGCTAACAAATTAGATAACCTAGGTTAAATGGACAAGTTCCTAGGAAGACACAAACTACCAAAACCTACTAAAGAATAAACAGAAAATCTGAATGGATACAATAAATCAATACTCTGAATTAGTAAGCAAAAAATCTTTTCACATAGAAAAGCCCAGGGCAAGATGTCTTCACTGGTGAATTCTGTCAATTGTTTAAAGAAGAATTAATCCCTTTTTCACAAAATTCAAATCCTTCACAAAAGTTTTTAAAATATAGTAGATGAATGAGTAGTTTGTAATTTATTCCATGAGACAAGTATTACTGTAATATCGAAATCAAAGACATCACAAGAAAATAAAATTACATACCAATAACCTTTATGAATACAGATGCAAAAATCCTCAACAAAATATAAGCAAACCAAATCCAATAACATATAGAAAAGATTGTACACCATGATCAAGTGGAATTTATGCCAGGAATACATGGTTGGTTTAACACGCAAAAATCAATATGTTACATTATAATAATAGGATAGAGGACAAAAATGATATTATCACTCCAAGAGGTGCAGAAAAAGCATTTGACAAAATCCAGCACTGAACAGACTAGGAACAAATGCATGCTTCCTCGAGCTGATAAAGGGCATCTATGAATACCTCACAGCTAATAACAACATACTTAATGGTGTAAGACTGAAAACTTATCACCAAGATCAGGAACAAGACAAAGATGTCCACTCACAATTTCAGTTTAATAATACTGGAGGTTCTAGCCAGAGCAATTGAGTAAGAAAAATAAATAAAAGACCTCCAGATTGAAAAAGAAGTTAAAACTATCTCTTTCCACAGATGACATGATCTGTGAAAAGAGATAATTATAATACAGAAAATTCTGTATCATAGTTTAGTTGTGATACAGAAAATTCTAAGGAATCCACAAAAAATTTAGAGCTGATAAGTTCATCAAGGTTGCAGAAAAATCAATTGTATTTTTATACAGTTGTAATAAACAATTCAAAAACAGAAGGAAGAAAACAATTCCATTTACAATAGCATGAAAAACAATAAAATACTTAGAAATAAACTTAATAAAAACTGTTAAATTTCTACTCTGAAAACTACAAAATATTGTTGAAAGAAATTAAAGAAGACCTAAATAAATGGAAAGACATCCTGTTTTATGGAACGGAAGACTGAATTACTATTGATATGGAAATACTCTCCAAATTAATCTACAGATTTAAAGCAATACCTATCTAAATCTCAGCTGTCTTTTTTTTTTAAACAGAAATTAACAAGATGATTCTAGAATCCATATGATAATGCAAGGGACTCAGAATAGCCAAAATAATCATGAAAAAGAACAAAGTTGGAGGACTTACACTTTCCGATTTAAAAAGTAACTACAGCATTACAGTAAGCAAGTTCATGTGGTACTGGCAAAGGATAAAAGTATAGATAAATGAAATAGAACTGAGAGGCCAGAAGTAAGCCCACAGATTTTTGGGCAATTGACTTTTGACAAGGCATTTTAGTGGGAGGAAGAACAGTCTTTTCAACGAATGGCATTGACACAACTGAATAGCCATATGCAAAAGAAGGGAATTGAACCACTACCGCACACCATATACAAAAGTAACTCAAAATGGATCAAAGATCTAAATGTAAGAGTGAGATCTAAATGTAAGAGTGAAAACTTTAAAAGTCTCAGAAGTAAATCTCTGTGTCCTTAGACTAGTTCTTTCCTTATTAAATATGATACCAAAAGCAAAAGTGACAAAAGAAAAATAAAGTTGTAATTCATCAAAAATAAAAATGTTTGTGCTTTAAAGGACACTGTCAAGAAAGTGAAGAGTAATCCCACAGACAGGGAAACAATATTTGTAGATCATATATATGATAAGGGTCTTGTATCCAGAATATATATATATATATGAATATATATATATATAATTCAACAATAAGACAATCTAATTTAAAAATAGGCAGGGGATTTGAATAGATATTTCTTCAATAAAGATATACAAATGGCCAATAAGTGTGTGAAAAGGTATTCTACATCTTTAGTCATTAGGGAAATGCAAATGGAAGCCACACTGAGATGCCACTTCACATCCACTAGATCACTGTAATAAAAAAGATGGAAAATAACAAGTGTTGATGAGGATGAGGAGACATTAGAATATTCTTACATTGCTAGTGCAAATGTATAATGATGTAGGTACTTAGAAAGAATTGCTATGATGGTTCTTCAGAAAGTTTGTAGAGCTCTTGTATAATCCATCAGTTCCATTCCTATGTATCAGTATATACCCAAGAGAATGGAAAACATGTATCTACAAAAAAACAAGTCCATGAATGTTCATAGCAACATTATTCATGATAGTCAAAAGTGGAAACAACCCAAATGTCCATCAGTGGATGAATGGATAAATAAAATGTGGTATATCCACACAATGGAATGCTACTTGGCTATAAAATGGAATGAAGTACTGATAGATGATATAACATAGTTGAACTCTGAAAACATTATGCTAAGTAAAAGCAGACATAATAGGCCACATATCGCATGATTAGTTTACGTGAACTGCCTGTAGTAAGCAAATAGATAGAGGCAAAAAGTATTTTAGTGTTTTCCAAGGGATGGAGGGAGAAGGAGGTAGGGTGATTACTAATGCGTATGGAGTTTCTTTTTGTGTTGAAAATATTCTGGAATTATATAGTGGGGATGGTTGTAAAACCTAGTGAATATACTAAAAATAACTGAATTGTTCACTTTAAAAGAGTGAATTTTATGGTATGTGAATATCTCAATACAGCAGAATAATAATAACAATAATACTAATAACTGTTGTACTTCTTTCCGGCTTCCATATTTTCTGATGAGAAATCCATAATCATTTGAATTATCGTTCCCTTATATGAAACGTGTTGTTTTTCTGCTTTCAGTAAATTTTTTTTAAAGCATTACTTTTTTTTATCGCTTTTATTTTTTTTAATTTATTTATTTAATTAATTTATTTCCTTTACTTTTTTGGCTGCATCGGATCTTAGCTGTGGGATTTTCGTTGAGGCATGTGGGATCTTTTGTTGCAGCACGGGCTCTTCATTGTGGCCCGCGGGCTTCTCTGTAGTTGTGGCACGCAGGCTTCTCTTCTCTCTAGTTGTGGCTCATGGGCTTCTCTCTAGTTACAGTGTGTGGATTTTCTCTCTCTAGCTGTGACACGTGGGCTCTGTAGTTTGTGGCACTCGGGCTCTCTTGCTGAGGTGCGCAAGCTTGCAAGCTCAGTAGTTGTGGTGCGAGGGCTTAGTTGCCCGGCGGCATGTGGGATCCTCGTTCCCCGACCAGGGATCAAACCCGCATCCCCTGCATTGGAAGGCAGATTCTTTACCACTGGACCACCAGGGAAGTCCCCAGTAAATTTTCTTTTTCTTTAGTTTTCATCAGTTAAATTATATTATTCTGGACATGGATTTCTTTGAGTCTTTCCTGTTTGAGATTTGCTAAATTTCTTGAATCTATAGGTTTATGTATTTCACCAAAATTGAGAAGTCTTCAGCTAGTTTTTCCATTCTATTTTCTGCTTCAACTTCTTTTTCCTCTCCTCCTGGAACTCAGATAATACAAATAATAGACCTTATGATACTGACCCACAGGTTCCTGAGACTCTGTTCATTTCTCTTCTTTCTTTTCTGTGTTTTTCAGGTTGGATAATTCCTCCTGATCTATGTTTAAGCTTTTGACCAGGATCTTGGATTTAGTAGAAAATGGATGAACTTTTGGATAATTTGGAATTGTAGTGGCTATTTGGAGGAATCTTTCACTTAGATAAGGTAGTCTACCTTAGGGGAACTCTTAAAAAGAGAGGATTCCTAACCTCTCAGAGACAATAGAATGCATTCTTTGATTGGTATGCAGAAAAATGACTCCAGAAATAACTTCTCTGAGTCCTTGCGGCATGTAAATAAAAAATATTTGGTAAAAACTTTAGCCATCTTAGCAGGTAACTAACTTATTCTGTCTCCTAGGAACACAATTTGGATCCAGCTTTTCTTTTGAGTTTTGTGTTATTGTACCAGATACATGCTTAAAATTTTTAAATGAAAGCTGTAAGATCCCTGTTTGCATCTGTCTGTATGTTTATGTACATCTATGTATGTATGTATATTATGTATATGTGATATTTTTTAAAAGCTCTATTTAATTGGCTTAAAAAATAAGCCAATTAAGTATTCCTAAATTAGGTATTATATAAAGTATTCCTAAAACCCTCAGAAATACAGAGGCTAGCCCAAAGGTTTTCCAAGCTCACACGATCTAGGATAATATTCAATAAATAAAAGCTAGTTTAAGTTTGTTGGTTTACTTAAAACAGGCATGTTCTCAGAGTTGGCAACATAAAATATAATTCAAACATACTGCTTTTTCTACCTAGATTTACTAGTCAATTAAGCTCATGCTATCTCTATGTTACAAAATTTGTCAGCAAGAAAAATAACTAAAGATGATGGTTAGCTGTTTAACATCTAATCCAAGCATACTTGTTTAGAAAAACAAGTAATTTAAATAAACATAAATAAGATAAAAGTTTATACTAAATTAAGTTAAATTAAATGATGGATATTCATTGAATATAGGTCATTTCTATACTAGAACATTAATAGCTAAACATAACTTTAGCTACCATTGGCTTGTTAATTTTTACAGATGAAAAATATCTGGGTCTATTGATAACTATGTCTTTCGCCACATTAAAAAATTATACTATGAAAAGATGTGTTAAAAATTATAATTTTTTTATAATTATGTATTCATAAATTTGCTAATCTACTACAAGATGCTAATATATGACAGACAGTTCCTAATTGCTTGCTTCCTAGTTTTCACTAGAAAATATAGGTTACTAATAGTTAAATTTTATGATCAATATGTAAAAATAAAACTACTAGAAACAGTTAAGAGTGAAGGGAAACAGCCTTGTATACAAAGTATGGCAGGAAAAGGGGATGTGTTTTTAAATGAAGAGCATGAAAGGAATATAGGATGTGTTTTTGTTAAAGAAAAAAGGGAGTAATTTTGTCCTAAAGTAAAATGGCTGGTTGTTCCAGAATGAAAAAGAAAAAAAGAAATCGGACAAAATATAAATGGATATAGAAAGTTGCAGAAGGTTTGTGGAAAGGAAATTATTTGTTGTGAGATCAAGGCTAACAAATTCAATGGATTTATTTATGAGTTTTTAAAATGTGCTCTATAATGTACTGATTTAAAAAAAACCTTGAGTTTAATTTTCTCTCTGTTAAAATGAGAAAATTTCTTAAATTATTAGTCTGCTCTTAATAAGAGATTGTAAAAGATTTTTTTTGTGATCTGCCTGGGAAACAAAGATCCTTTGTCTTATCAAAATAATTTCCTGTGCACATAGTCTTTATCAGGTCTTTGATTGTTTAGAAAAACAGAGTCTTTTCACTGTTAAAAGAGTTGAGGTTTTTTTTTTTTTTTTTTAACAGTTACTTGATCTTCTGTATTTGGTTTTGAAATCTTTTAATTGTCACTGTGGTTGAATGATTAAGTTTTGTTTCCCAGTGGCCTATGATCCTGTTTGATCAAGTGTTTTAAATCTTTTGACATTTTTGACAGACTGCCCCAAATCAAGTCTGAATGAAGTCTTTTTTTTGGTTTTTCCAGAGGGTCCTTGGAAGATCTCAAAAGATTTGTTCTCTCTTCTTAGAAAAAGAGAAATATTAAATTAATAGGCTTATTTGATATATTCAATTACATTGGAAACATTGTCAAATAAAAGTGATGATTAACCTTCTTTAGGTTATATATGCATGCGTATATATTACTAATGTTCCCAAAACTATACAGAATTCTGTAAGATTTGTCATTGTCCTTACTGTCTATATAATCAGTCATAATTCCAGTTTTATCTTAAAATATTGCATATCACAAAAATAACCAAATTCCTTTGTCAATTGCATTATCATGAACTCTCACCGTATCTTTAACAGTGGCCATTTTAATTATAGACAGTTACTCTTTTACTTTCATGCTTTCCCGAAAGCTTTTGCAAGCAGCTATGATTTAAAATTGCAAGAGATTAATGGGAAAGACCCTGAAAAGTACTCTAGAATACAGGTTTCTGATAATTTTAAGATCATAACACTGACCTAGGTAGGGATTTCTAAAATTCTCATTGAAAAACTGATGGATTCTTAAAACTGCTAACCAAGCAAAACAAGAATTAGTTACATGGAACTGAATGAACTTATGGAAGTGATTACAATTTTTATGACTTTGTTTGAAACATTACTGGTTCTTCAATGTTTTGTTTTCTAGCTGTAAAGAACCTGTGCCCCACCCCTCCCCCCACCAATCTCAATCTCTCTCTCTCTCCCTTTTTCTCGCCTATCCATAATTTATACCTGTTTGGTAAAGTATACTTTTATAAGCAAAATAAAACACTTATCTTTTTCTCCTTACCTGATCCCTCCAGAATACTCTTATTGAGTAATCTCATTTTCATGGCAATATAGGTATTTAGATAAGTTCAATAAGAATTTGTATTCCTTATAACAAGATACAGTTGGGCAAGTCTTTAACTTAGCTTCTTAGCCTAAAGAGACTTTTAAAGATATAATTTTAAATTCCTTATTACTAGACAGTTTTAAAGAACTAAGGTTGACTTTATGGAGCCAGGAAAGCCCCTTGGATATTAATAAAGCTTTGGCTGGAATATCATATTTGAGAATATTGCATAGACTCACTATTCTTGCTGCACTGTGTAAATCATCAGGTCAACTGTAATGAGACTAGACTTGTTTACAGACAAATTAGTTTTACCGTGATTGTCTTTGATAAAAATGAGATGACTATAGAAAAGAAGAGAAGAGTAAAAAGTAGAGAAGAGTAGAAAACTATAAGTGCTCTTGTTATCAGATTCTAGTTGTGTTCATTGTCTTTGAGGTTTTGTTATCTACCTGTAAACTTCAGAGAAATCACAGCAGGTCATGTATGTACAACCTTCTGTGTGGTTGTACTTCTCTGTGGGCCACTCAGAGTGCAACAGAACACCCAATGATATCATCAAGGACATTCAAACTGCAAACCAGAAAAATCCATCCGATTGGAACTGCCGTTCCCATTCTACTACCTAAAGATGCTTTGAGCTCAAATCAAGAAAATTTCTTGACTGACTGCTTTCTAGACTTGGAAACAGAGTTTATAATTTGCTCCAACTATTAAGCTTTATTTTTCTTTTGTTTCTATAGGAATCCCTCTTATAAAATACCCGATTCCTTACACCAGTAGAGTTCTAACCCAGGTGGAAGCTCGCCTGCAACACCACCTCCTGAAATGAAACATCCCCCTGCTCTAAATAATTATGATGTGGTTCAATAATATAAAGCACTAATACAATATTCAAAGGCTTATTTCCACCAAGAATAAAAAGCTTTCTGTGATCTGCATTCAAAAGAAGACAATATATCCCATACACTAGAACATGGAATCTTTAATTTATTGAAGAAGTCGCTGATGAAAGACTGCATTTAAACCTCCTTAAAAGAGACCTTATCTGCTTATCTACAATTTCAACAAGAATCTATGAGAATTTTTTTAGACAGAATTGTATTTGACAGTTGCATAACCTTAGACCATTTACTGGCTGAATGAGAAAGAATATATGTCATGTTGTGTCTATGTAAATAACTCAGGAAAAAAATGGAAACTTAATTCACGTTATCCAAAAAACACAGATTGGCTTTGAAAAGTAAAGCTTGAATCTGGGGACTTCCCTGGTGACGCAGTGGTTAAGAATCTGCCTGCCAGTGCAGGGGACATGGGTTCAATCCCTGATCCAGGAAGATCCCACATGCTGCGTAGCAACTAAGCCTGTGTGCCATAACTACTGAGCCTGCGCTCTAGAGCCCGTGAGCCACAGCTACTAAGCCCACACGCTGCAACTACTGAAGCCCTTGCTCCTAGAGCCCGTGCTCCGCAATAAGAGAAGCCACCGCAATGAGAAGCCCGCGCACCGCAACGAAGAGTAGCTCCCACTCTCCGCAACTAGAGAAAGCCTGCGTGCAGCAGTGAAGACCCAACCCGCGGCCAAAAGTAAATAAATAAATTTATTAAAAAAAAACCTTGAATCTGATTATAACTTCTTTGATTTTTTTAGTTGGTTAAATCTTAGTTCCTAGGAATATCTGGTCTGGGGAGTTTTTCAATACTTGGCTTATTATTCTACGCATAGTCATGATATTAACCTCCCAAGTGCATCGTGTCCTCTTCGAGGGTTTTAAGTGCCTTTCGGCAGCCACTCACACTTCAAATGAAATCCATCAGGATTAGACAGCTTGAAGAACTCAGTCATCTGACTGCCCATGTCTATGATGCCTGTGCAACTATTGGAAACAGTGACTATATGACCATCTGTCCCAGCAACTATATTAACAGTGGTACCAAGAGTAATGCTATACTATTTGGTCACACCCTCAGCTTGCGGAAAGAATGACCAAAAGGGAAGAATTATTAAAATTTAAAAAATGGAGACCAGCGTTGAAGATCCCTCAGGCAGGCAAAACCAGTTAAGCCACATAAGAGAAGCCATCTTGCATATTTCATGAATATAAGCAAAATTTAATTTAGGCTATTTCTTGCAAATGCCTCTGACAATCATAAATGAAACTTAACGACACCTTCCTAAAATGATATGTGATAATAACTTTTAACCTCCCCTGTCGTCCGGAGACCTCCATTATAATAACCAATCACTGTAAAAGTCCTCATTTTATTTTACAAGCCACCCTGTAACATCACATCCTGCTTCTGAGAGTCAATACCAGTTGCAGGTTTGCAGTATCCCGGTGCGTGAACAGTTTGTTTCTTGCTCAATAAAATATTCATATCAAGTAAAGCTCTCTGAATTTTCTTTTGACAGTACGAAAGGTCATTGTCTAAGCAAACCCTCACATGGAAGAAAATTAAAGTAGGTTTAATCTTTACAAAATGCTGACCCTGGGCCCAGTGACCTCTTGGAGCAAGGGGTGGTCCTAGAAGCTGGCCAACTGCTTTTCTCCAGGGTCCCAGCAGGCTGATCGGATGAACAGGCCCACCGGGACTTTCTCGTCAGCCACTGCCATTTCCTTCCCACGGACAGAGAATAGCTATGCATTGAGTAGGAGCAGGTGGGGCTGTGGAGAGGCCACCTGAGTCAGAATTCTCTGTGAAGGAGAAAAATGGTGAAAACACGAGGGTACTCTGCTTGGTCAGGGTTCAAAACAATCCTCCGCGGAAAGTTGCTTTGAGAGCCGTTCTGCTTCCATGCTCTTTCACATCCATCAGAGCTTTTCTTTTACGTAGGAAAAAAGGAAAAGTTTAAGAAAGAGAAAATGTTTCGTTCAGTCTTGTCTTTGCATTCTTTGCAAGCTGTAACCTTGACAGAAGCAAGTTGATTAGCAGAGTTAATAAGGGGAAAATAGTTTGCAGAAAGGTCTCGTGTTCCAGAGGTTATGTGGCATCATGTGCGAAGGGGACCGGAGAATGCCATGAACGTGAGGAGGACGGGAGTTGCTTCAGTGGGTCTTTCTTTTGGTTCCTGTCTACCTCTGACTATTGTCCTCAAAGCAGCAGGGTAGAGAGAAGGGAGCAGTCACCCCATCCCACCCAGACAGTCCAGCTGGTCCAGCTTTGCTTGGCCCCAAGCTACAGGTGGTGGGGGAAGATGGAGCACATTGGTGGTGGAGAGGAGACCAGCCTTCCAAAACTGCTTGGGGCGTGTGGAGGGTGAGAAACGTTTGGCACTGGGACTCCAGAATTAAAGTTTAGTGAATCCGGATAACAGAAATATCTGTTCTGAGTAGAAAACCCCACAGGTTCGAAGACTTTGGGGAAAAGGGCTTAAGCCATCAATCCTGGACAGGACAAGGGCAGGGATTGAGGGTTTGGGGCCAATCATACTTTGTTCTTCTCAAAGAAGCATAACACAGAGCATGAAGATTGTGTGTTATTTTCACCAATGTAGTCTGGTTTATGTGAATATCAGGAATGGCCTTGAAGAGCTAAAGCCAGCCTGTATTGAAAGAGCAGGGGTGGTGTCCTCTTTGCCTTGGTGTCCTGGGGGAGGGCTGTTGGTATTTATAACCTCAATCATGTTGCATTGGAAAGCTCCCCTCCTTCACTTTCTCCACCACCTGCTGCCACCCCATTCCTCCTGAGACCGGATGCCTTATTTCCTAAGTTCAGTGAAAGGGCTGTGGTCCCAAGAAAGCCCACTTGAGGTCTCCTCATACATTAGAAAGCCAGACACCTCCCCTTTTGTGCTTGAAAAACAGAAATTGACAATTAAACTTCAAAAGTCAGGAGGCTGAGAAAAAAATAAACAGAAAAGATTTAAATGAGGAAACAAAGTTTCTGCTTTCTCAGAAAGATCAGCCTCTACAAGCCAACTCTTAACAATGTGCCTGTCGGTTCCCACCCCCCAAGCGCTCCATCTCAGTCTCAACACTGATACATTCAGTCTTTTGGGACAAAGCACCTCTGTCCTCGTGAGCTGCACTCCCCTGCCAGACAGCTGGGAGCTGCCGGACCCAAGGCCGCCAGGCGGACAAACAAAACTCTTCGAGGAGGTTCGTCTGGATGTACTGACCTCGATTCACTGTGGGGGTCTGGTTGGTTTCGTCTGCTTCCAAGTGGAAATGGGAGTTGAAGAACACTGATGCAGAAGAGGTTCATGGCAAGCTGAGGGTACTCCTCCCCCCAGCCATTCAGCGAGCTAGAATTTACCCAGAGAGTGAACTGTGTGGCCTTAAGCACATCACTTGCAACCCCTCCAGATCTCAGTTTTCTCCCCTGTAAAATGGGCATATCACCATCTGCTCGCTTTCTGACCAGATTATTAGGAAGGCGAAATGAAAGAATATTTGGTAACTATTAAAGAGGTGTTTTTAGAGACACCTTCCTAGTGTGATTTCAGGAGTGTGAAGCTAAGGCTCTCTACCTGCCCACCTCTTCTTCCTTAGCCTTCAGGCCTGAAATAGCTTGAAAAGGAAGCAAGTCTTCATGTTTACTAATATGATGCCACCTGACATGCAGTTACTCCAGGGAGGCGATGTGCAGTGATACACTTAGGCCTCCGGATGAGTGACTGCATCAGAGGTGCAGAGCCGGGTGTGATAGGAGGAGGGAAAGAGAGAACTCTTACAGTTGGAATGTGGGTGCATAGGGAAGGATGAAGGTGAGGAAGACAAGATTCCCGGGATAAACCTCACTTATTTTACAGTTTGGCTGGGGACCGATCCAGCCATTCAGGGGTTTTCTTCAGAGATAAAGATTGAAATTATTAAGGAAGAAGAAAGATATATTTCATCCCATCTGGCTCTTTAGGAGGTTTGATGCCGTGGAAAGCGGCATTTTATTAAACTCCACCAAACCCCAGGCCCATGGGCACGGAGCAACATTCTTGACACCAAATCTACGCCCCTGGCCATTACCCACATTTCGCTCATTAGGATTTGCCCAGACAACCTCAGTGTAGTTTATTTCCTGAGACATTTCTTGCCTGATGATCTAACCTCTCCTCTAATCCAAAGCTTCCTAATCCATGTGCCACGTCACACTGGTGGGCTACAAGGACGCTATGTGTGTGCAAACCCTTTCAGCCCCCTGGGCAGCTGTGTGGCACCAGGATAGCCTCTCACCTTAGGTGGTGCTGGAACCATCCCTTCATTGTCTAAGTCTGTGTGTGCCATGATGTGAACAACGTTGGAAAGCTTTGCTCTAGTCCACGTTCTACAACATCTAAAGAAAACGTTCTCAATGCAAATCCTGCCCCATCATTTCCTTTCAGTGACGCCTTATTACCCATAGAATAAAGTTCAGGCTCTTCAGCAGGATGGCTGTGAATGAGCCCTGTGTGATCTGGCTCCTGCTTTTCCTCCCAGTCCTCAAGCTCCCTGCTGTTTGCTGAATGCATCATGCTGCTCTTTTTTTTTTTTTTTTTTTGGCGGTACGCGGGCCTCCCACTGCTGTGGCCCCTCCCGTTGCGGAGCACAGGCACCGGACGCGCAGGCTCAGCGGCCATGGCTCACGGGCCCAGCCGCCCCACGGCACGTGGGATCCTCCCGGACCGGGGCACGAACCCCTGTCCCCTGCATCGGCAGGCGGACTCTCAACCACTGCGCCACCAGGGAAGCCCCCATGCTACTCTTCTCTCTGCTTTTTGCACGCGCTGTTTCCTCTGCTTAAAATGGCCTTCCTTTTTAGTTCTCATGGGGATTTCTTCCCTTCCTTTAAAATTCGTCTCCACTATCACTTCCTCTGGGCAGGTGTCTCTGGTCTCTGACCTCCTTTGGCTCTGCTAAGCCTTTATTTGGAAGCGCTCATGTGGCATTGCACATACCATCTTACGGCGTTTATCTTAACTCCTGTGATCATTTGCGGACCTATTTTACTCCATTATAATTAGCCCCAGGAGGGTAGGCTCTGTGTTTTATTTATCTTGAGACTTGAAAATAATAGGTGTTTAACAATTCCTTATTGGAGAATAATTGATCCATCTATAATGTTACAAAAGAAACTGTTTGATTTTCAGATGAAAGCCGATTGACAATATGAAATCACAGAATTCTTCTTAGTGATCACTGACTTTTCTTGGAAATGTGCTATGTGACAAGCACACAGTGTGGAGAGTTTCATGTGCCTACTTTGTAGTCCTACAGTGTAAAAACAACTATCTCCAATTTTCCAGGTGAGGAAAATGAGGCTGAGAGAGATTAGGTGACTTTGCCAAGTTCACAAGATTATTTAGCAGCAAAGATATGTTTCATTCAAGGCATTTCTGCCTTCAGAGATGGAGTTCCTTCTTCTCTCCCACTGCAGCTTGGAAATGCACATTGGGATATATGTTGAGTACACATTCCTTACCTGGACACTTCAGTACCTGTCAGTACCTAAGTGTGTTTGCTTCCAAGTCTCACATGCATTTTGCTTCCCTCACCCCTTGCTCTGCTCTATTTGGCTAAACCCAGCCTAGAACCTTAGCACCTTTGGATCTGGTCATAAAGCGGGCAAAGGGCTGAGGAGGATCGTTAAGTGTTGACTGTGTCCCATCTGTAATTTCTCCTGCCGAGAATCTATTGTGTAGAAGCTAAGCATAAGGTTTTCAGAAATGAACGTGGAACAGAGCAAAGCACACTGTAGAGGGAGGGTAAGGAGACCCGCACGGCTAGTGCCGGGTGTGCTGTTGAGGACACCGAGCCTGGCCTTGCACGGAGGGAAAAATCATGACCTAAAGGTAAAGGTACCTGTCATAGTGAGAATGATGATGAGGGGATATACACCAGAGATAGTTAAAAGAGTCAAAAGCCAGATGCCTTGTGTGGAGAGGGGGTTTAAATGGGAAATTTCTGTACCTTCCTGTCAATTTTGTTAGAAACCTAAAACTGCCAAAAAAAAAAAAAGTCTTAAAAAAAAGAACACTCAGTGTTCTTAGGCAGACGTGTTAGGCAGACGTTTTTGGCAACACTTTTGTTTCAGATATATATATGTATATAGACACACACATATATATATACACACGCATATATATATATACACACATATGTGTGTGTGTTTGTTGGATTGTGATGTAAAATGTATTTTTTAGGTCAAAAGAGTTTGCAAGCCACTGTAGTTAAGTTATACTTGCAAATAAAAGCTCAAATTAACCTCAGAAAAAGTTAGATGCTTAAATAGATGCAGAACATTGAAAAGTCATTGATACCTTTACTCTAAACATTTATAACCTAACATGTGCCAGGTGGGTAACAAAAGGACAGTTAGGACCAAAGGGACAATTAGGACAGTTGGGGGAAGGGGGCAAGTCTAGTTTTGGATATGTAGACCAGACATACTGAGAGCCAGTCAAATAAAGAGAAAACTGCCAGTCACAGAAAGTTTCCTGCACCTGACACAAACCTGCACAGCTCAGTGTCACTTCTTCTGAGAAGGCCTCTCTAATCCCTTAGAAATTAAGGGCTTTCTCCTTCCCACCACCATGATGGGGATAGGGGAAGCCATTCTGCCACATTAGGAAAATGAAACTAAAATTTCAAGTTAGGAAAAGGATAAAATATCATCCAGTAAAAAAAAAAAAAAAAAGTTTCCACTTCTAGGAAATCAGGACAGATCTGTTCAGGTGGGACCAGAGATAAGGAGTAAGGAAAAGAGGCCATCTAGGATAAGGGCAGTGGGCTACCTAGGTGGCAAAGCATGCAAGAGTGCCTGAGAGGCAGGCCAGGACAGTTGCAGGAGGAGAAGGCCAAGAAGAGTGCATTTGGGAGCAGAATTTGCATGTTGCAAACCGAGTCATTCAAGAATTCTCATGTTTACATGTGGTCTACACCCTTTATGTTTAATACAGCATTACTCAGTAACAACAGCCAACATTAACCTGCAAAGCACGGTTCTAAGTGTTGTACCTTTATAATCCGTCTAATCCTTTCAGTAACCCATGAGGTAGGGACCATCTCCACCCGCATTTTATAGGCGGGAAAACTGAGCACAAAGCAGATACATTTTTGGAAGTAGCGGACTCAAGACTTGAACACAGGCGGTCTGTCCCTACCGCTGATCCTTAACCACTTAATATACTGCCTCCGCTCGTTAAATTCTTCAGTGTACATTTCTGTGATGAGTATTTGTCTTGTAAATCATTTATTTCCAGGCACGTATATGACATTCGTCAATATCCCATAAAAGTAACGTAGCTGGCGCAATTCAAGGAAAACGGAATGGGAGGAGGTTTAACATCTAGTTAGTTGTTAGTTGATCGCACATCTGTCACCCTCACTAGGTTTTAAGTCTCTAGGGTCCTATTTTCTCCCTTGAGCTCCCTTAATACAGGTGGTTTAGATCTTCACACAAAGCAGGTGATCATAAACGCCTTTCAGTCAGTTCCCCCCTCCCAGCAATTTAAGTTCTGTACAGTTTCCAGCCATACCAGGGTTTGTCAGAATCACCAGGCCCACCTCCTTGTGCTACCCTCCCATGGCCTGGAGTGGTTGCCGGGAAATGGTTGCCCAGCCAGGAACAACATGTCCAGGCCCCCGCATCCTGGTGGGGCTGTATGGAATTCTGGAAATGGAATTGAGCGAAAGAGCTACCCAGCCAGAATTTGCCGGAAGGAGAGATACATTTTTGTCATGTTAAGCCACTGTGATTTGGGGAGGTTGCTTGTTAATAGCAGTTGAGCCTACCCTTATGAAGACATGGTGATTTCTTTAACTAAAAAAAAAGAAGGAAATGGGAGTCCGAGTCTGCCTCACATATGGCTTTTGGCCTTGTAGCTTAACTGGAGGCAGAAGCCCCCGGGACTTGTTTTTGTCCAGATTAGTTATTTGTCACTGTCTTGTCCTTATCCAATCGTTAGAACACAGGAGAACCCCTGTTCTGAGTGTCAGAGAGAATGGCAGCCCCAGGACGCTTCTCTGACAGACAAAGAACTATTGTATAATCAACCATTATGTCATCCCTTCGCAGTGCCTGTTCTTTTTTGGCCGGCCCTGTGAAGAAAACAGGTGAGGGGAATTTTTGTTTTAATCCACTGACCGTTGTTCTCCCTGAGTGTTTTGCCTTTAAAATGCCTTTGATCTTCAAATGCAGACTGATCATAGTTTTCACTGAAAGAATCATCATCTCCTTGCTGCTCAGCTGGTCACTTTGTCTCTCTGTCTGGCAGCGGCAAGTATTATTATTAGACGATTTCTCTTCTCTCCCAGGGGAAAGAGCAGAAGGTGACAAACACACTTTTTCTGGTGGCTTTTGTGTCTGAACCCTCCACGCAGTGGAGGAGACAGCCACTGCCCAGGGTGGCAGGTTCATTGATCCAGATAGTCAGCAGGGAGGCCTCTCCCAACACAGTCTGGCAGCTGGCACTCCCCACGACTCCTCAGCAAGCATCCATTATGAGCTTGCACAGAAGGCCCCAGGAGCCATAACAGGAGAGCTGGCAGGGAAATTCTCCATATTCTGTACACACGCCCCCTGAGCGCGGCTTCTGCAACGTGTCTTTTCTTTTTCTTCTTAGTAATTACGTCCCTACACTTTACAAAGTGAGTCCGCGTGGCTCTCCCCATGGGCTTCTCACATCCTGGTGAAGTAAGGGGGCAGGTTCTATGACTCCCAATTTATAGAGGAGGAAGCGAAGGATAAAGCAATTTACTTAAGGTAACACAGCGTCTGAGTGCTAGGGGTCCAGGGAGGAGACTCTCTTACACATTCTCTTCACTTTATGGTGTCACTTCTCATAGAAAATGAGCTGAAGCCTTGGGTGGTGTGTGAGCCTGCTTTCACTGCAGTCCTCAAGTCCAGCAAAGAGAAAAATCGTTACGTTGCCATTCACGAAACTACAAATCCGCACGCCCAAGGTACTTCAGGATAATGTATACGTATCGTAGTAAGGAGGCAAAGTTGGGTAAGAGAAAACGTCACTTTTTTCCAATAAAATAACAGACGAAAATATGGGTAATAATAGTCTGGGATTTTCTTTAAAATACTATAGTAGAGGAGGATTTGGGGGGAGTGGGGGGACCTAGATGAAACAAGGTTGGCCATTTATTGATAATTGTTGAAGTTGAGTCTTAGGGACGTTGGAGTTGTTATGTTACTTTCTACACAGGTTTGAATATTTAAATATTTTCAAAACAAAATGCTAAACATATAGAGAGGCATTGATAGGGTAGAGAAGCCCCTGTCTTTGGAATCTGTAGGTAGAAGTTGGAGACCCCTTGGTGAGCATATGCGCAAGAGCACCAGGTGAGAGGACCCCCGCCCAAAACCACTAGAAGCAGAGGCTGGCTGCCACTGTGTTTTTATTCTGGGGAGAGAAACTTCCCAATAGTAACTAAGTGAAGGAGATGGTAAATCCTTCTTGCTCCTACCAGCTTTTGTTATTGTGAAGCATGCTTTGTTTAGGTTTTCGAGCTGCACCAAGTGTTTGGATGAACCGGTGGTCACGCTGTGTGTTTGAAAGCTGCATTAATGCCAAATAGGCCATTAGGGATCCAGCCCTGAGAACCTTTATTCCTGAGACAAACCCCAAATGCCCTGTTGGGAGAAAGCAATCGGAGAAGAAAAGAAAAGCCCCCAGGAATGTGAGAGGAGAAGAAGATAGGAGGGTTGGTAGACCACGTTGGAACAGCAGGAAGGAGGGAGGCGGGACAGCACTCTGGGAGCTGTGATGTAAGGGGTGGGGATGGAGGCATTGCGGGCAGGGTGCCCTTCATCACCAGCCTTAGCTACCGGTGACCTTGAGGGGATGCCACTGCCTCCAGGCCTGTGAGGCTGGCAGCTCCCAGAGCCAGTTCTGCCTGACAGGGCTAAGCCATTTGAACACATTGCTTATTCTGCTGGCAAGGCACGGGCTGGAAATCCGTAGATGGCCTGTCTACGGCTCTGCGCGAGTCTGGAAGGCCCGAGGTGGGGGGATGTGGGCAGAGAAGAGGCTGAGCCCGGAGAAGTTTACATTCTGAGCTTCTGTGAGCCCTTGTCTCGTCAGTGCCGGAATTTTTATTTTATTTTTTTGTCTGCATACATATAGAATTCTATTATGTGGTTGCCTTGCACTGGAAAAACATCACCAAAATAAGACATAGCCTGGGGACATTCATATCATTATCTGTCAGGTTATGCTGGTTTATTACTGACACATAACGTAACACATAAAGGACTTCTCTCCAGCAAACTATGTCAGTGCCGGAATTTAAAAGGATGATTATTTGTGAAGACAGTTCATCCCGCTGCATTCCCACCTTCTGTTCTGGGAAGCTGCGGATTCACACAGACAGGGAGAGAGCTGATGTTAACTCAGCAGGTTAGGAGATGAGATTGAAATGGAAAACAATTCAAGCTGTTTAAAAATTTGTTTTCCTTTTGCCTAAATGTATTTTTTCCCCCTTTAACTAGAGGATAACTAAATAGGGCCTGTGAGAACATGAGTTTGTTCATTTGGTCCACTCCCACCCCCAGCAACTTGTCTTAATTGAACTAGTAGTTTCATTAGAGACATGGCTGCTGGTTTCCTATATGACAGTGACATTTTGTGGGAGGTGGTTTCTGAACTAAACCTGTGCAGAAGAGGACCCCAGGACCTGCGAGGAAGCCCTCGGAGCTCAGGTACACAGGTCCTGACACAGGTGCGAGACTTCCTGGCAGTAAATTCTGCCTTTCCCTTGATTACATGCAAAGCGCCTTTAATGTTTTACACCCATTAATCTCCTGTCATTCTCAAGTGACCTGGGAGTGGTCTCAGTGAGCCTTTTACTCCCATTTGGAAGATAGACTAATTAAGGCTTAGAGCTGTGGCAGAGCTAGTTAAGAGCTCATTTCCCCAGATCCCGGGTCACGGCAGCAAAGCATGCTGCCGTTCCAGTTAACAGGGTTGTTATGCTCTCATGCCTCCCTTGCTGCAGACTTGCTTTCCAGCAAATCCATCTTTTTACCTCCCTTCTTGGTTACCAGAGGGTGACGCAGAGACCACTGTGCAAACCAATAACTTTGTAACCCGAGCATTACCACATTGGCAGTACAACCACCTGCACTTATGGAAGCTTTGCTGAGTCTCACGTCACAGGGCCGAGTGTTACCTAAATGCTAAACATGGTGATTGAAGAACAATCAATTCTGCATCCTGGGGAGCCTCTGTGGACTCATACGTTCATTCTAGACCAAGACAATATTCTCTTAATGCATCGCTTTGACATAATGCGTCAGAACCAGCCTGCTCTATTTTCCTTTGTTTATAAACCACAGTCTTGCCTTTGGGGAAGTGCTTCAGAGAAAAAAAGAATCAACAAGCAGGTTTGCACATGAGCTTGGAGTCCCATGTTTAAACTTTGGCTCCAATACTTAACAGCTATGTGACCTAGGGTAAATGAGTTACTGTTTCTGAGTCTAGGTTGCCACAACTCTAAACAATAAAAGGAGTACTTAAAGGGGACAATATTTGTGAAGATGTCTTGGAAAGGATAATAAAGATGATAGCAACAATCATAATACTTTTATATTATTGAAGAAGTAAGAAGTTGGGATGGTTTTTCACTCTGCCTTGGGGAAGCTGAGATGCCCTGAATTCCAGTCAACGCAGAAATCTTGTGGTGGGGAGGGTGCATGAAAAGCATACTAGGCTCAGAGCTGAATGCTGTTACAGTGATCGAACAAGCCTTTGATTGCGGTGAAAACAATATGACACAAAGGAATAAGGATCCTTTGAAAGATATACACAAAAAGTATCATTATCTAATGCTGAGACACGAAGGACTAAAATTTGATTTAAGTCATTTGGTGGACAAATTTGTTCATCCTTCTTCCTGCTCTTGAAGAATGATCCAATGGAAGCCCAGTTCTAGGGGACAGGAGGTACACGGGAAGCAGACGGCCCCCTCCAACCACAGAGTGGTGAGTGGAGAGCACCTGGCTTACAGGAAGAAGGGCAGATGGAAAAAAGCCTTGGCCACGGCATGGCCCTTCACGGGGCCCAACCAGAACCTCCGGAGGGATGAGAGCAGAGAGAGTTTATTGCAGCCAGATGTACCTCCTTAATACCTCCAGACATGTTTTGAACACCAACTCTGAACCCAGCACTTTATACATGGGAAACATGCCAATCACCAGTGATATTCATCATTATCTCACCCCAAGTTCAAAGAGGTAGATCATTCATTCACTCAGCATGTATTTATTGAGCATCTTCTATGTGCCAGACAGTGTTCCAGGTTAGTGGAAAGAGGGAAGAACCAGGTTGACAATGGTCCCGGTTTGTGTGGACTGTGAAATCTAAAGGATGCGATGATTGTCATTTGAGGTAAGTGCTGGGGTGAAAGCAAAGATGGGGCTGTTGCTGTGAAGATGAGAGGAAAATGACAAGGAAAAGCTTCTCTTGATGAGGACTCACTTTGGGGAATTGTTGGTAACAGCTGGGACTTGAAACTAGGACTTGAAACACATGCATTCCAGTAGGACACACCGCTAGAGACACAACCCCCTTAAATCATGCTGTCTTATATCATGAAAAGGGAAACAAAACCATTCTGTCAGGATCTCCTGCCCTCCTTGCATCATTAGTAAGAGTTGGCTTATTAGCACTGAGGTTTCCGCACTTGCTCTGTTGATTTACGGAAGACCTGGTTTATGTCAGTCATGGTGCCAACTTCAGGGGATAAGACAATGAATAAGGTACTGTTGTTGCTCTCAAGGTCCCAGTCTAGAGGTTAGAAAGAAAAGTGATTTGGTGTGATATGTGCAGTGACACAGGTGCGGGGGTGGCTCTAGGACCCCCGAAAAAGGGGCAGCTTATGGAGGCTGTGGGATCTTGAAGACTTCTGAGAGGAGGTGAATCTGTACCAAATCCTGTTGGTGTATTTGTATTAAAATAAAATAGGTAATCAGAACAGGGGAGGGAGGGACAAGACCATTTTGGTAGGGGGAGCTTCTTGTTCTGAGACTTGCAAGGAAGAGGAAACTTGGCGTTTTCCAGGAACTGCAGGAAAATCATCGTGGGTAGACCAGAAGCGTGAGGAATGTGTAAGAACTGAGGCTGTATGTGAGCAAGAGTCAACTCAGGAAGGCTCTTGCTAAGCTGTAGTGGGGAATTTCGGGTATACAGGGAGCCCGGAGAGGGTTTAAGCAGGGCTGTGAAATGGTCAGACTTGGGTTTCGGAAGTCCCCTCTGCTGCTCTGTGGTGATGGGTGGGAGGGAGGAGACTGAGGCAGGACACCATGATGAGTTCGAAGGCTCCAGCAAACACATGGCTCAGAAGCGACCTGGTGAGGTTAAGGGCATGGCTTTAGCATTAGACAGATGGGGGTCTCAGTCTTTGCTATGCTCTTCATATGCTATGTATCCTTTAAACGTGAGTTTTCCTCTCTGTAAAATGAGGATAAAAATAGTGCTTCCTAATAAGCATGTTGTGAAGATTAAATGAGGTGTTGTGAATGCATGTAAAGTTCTTAGCACAGGGCCTAACACGTGGTAGTTGGAAAAGCAAGCTAGAATTTTTTTTTTTTCCCCCTGATACGCGGGCGTCTCACTGTTGTGGTCCCTCCCGCTGCGGAGCACAGGCTCCGGACGCGCAGGCTCAGTGGCCATGGCTCACGGGCCCAGCCGCTCCGCGTCATGTGGAATCTTCCCAGACTGGAGCACGAACCCGTGTCCCCTGCATCGGCAGGCGGACTGTCAACCACCGCGCCACCAGGGAAGCCCTAGAATTTTTTTATAACCTCCAATTATGTCACCAATAGCTTTTCATGTGACCGCATTTTGCTACCGTACGTCTTAGAGTAATGTTCTTAGTTCAAGATTCTGGCCTCCTTCCCCAATATCTGCTTTGTTGACTTCAATTAGAAGCCAAAAAGCAAACAAAGGAACAGTCACTCTGCCCTATTGTATTTCTGTCTGAGACTGATAAGGGTGGAATCATTTTCAGTCCAACTAGCTCTAGGAGTAAGAAAAACACATGAGAAAGGAGAGCTTGGGGAGGAGAGGGGTTCTTTTCTCTTTTCAACTACTGCTAGGTAAACATGGCCCTGGCGCTTTGTGAACGCCCGACTGGTGTTAGCTAGGATTATTATCGTTGGCTTGGTCAGAGTTTGGAGGCTGCCGGCCCACAATCAGGCCAACAAAAAGGTTCACAGGTTTTAGATTAAAAATCACTGAGGGCAGCTCTGGCATATGCAGCTTCTATGTTTAATACTCACCCTTCCAGGCTACCAGGATGATTTTTCCAAATCAAAGCAACCCCTTCTGTCGCCACTACGCGCACCCCTTTGCATCTCAGGTCTGTCATTGGTGTCATTGAAGGAACTCCTCTATTGAATGGGACACACCTGCTAACACCTTTCATTTGATTTGGCGTCCTCTGGCTCTACTGAGTATCTGCATAATAATAGTTCACGGATGACAGAGTAGAAGCAAAGAAAAATTAGTTTATACGGGGGTAATCATTTTACCATTTGCTCCTCTGGAATTCAGTCTGAACCATACAAACTAGCAGCTGCTCCTGTTTACCTGTGCTGAGGACTAATCAGAGTTCTAAAGAGTAGAGTTTTATTCCGGGTAACTGGGGCATCTGGAAGCACTGGGCAGTGCAACTGAAGAGGAAGAAAAAAGGTTTAGTGCTATTGAGAACTTGATCAATGTGTACCAATGAGTTAGACTGAGTACACCACCGAGGAATTGATGTATGTCATCTTCGCTCTCATTCTGTTCTTCAAATTTCTTTGCATATGTGCCCCTATGGCCACCTTCACTGTTTATTTTGCTTGACCGTTCTTAAGAGGTGAATTATTTCATCTCAACTTTTCTCCTGATCCCATGTTATCATTTTTATTGACTACTCCCATGGGCTCTGTTTTGTATCACAGCAGTACTCGCCCATTATAGCAAAGAGAGGGAGAGAAGAAAAACCCAGTGCAAAGAAAAGGTATGGGATTATTTTAGGAAACTGTGAAGTGGCACCGCAACTTCATCGCTTAGCAATATTGCTGAGCCTTTCACTAAGAGCTAGGGTGACATACAGATGTATGGGATCCAGATGATTTTAACCTTTAGAGATTTGGAAGTGTTTGAATTTAGTTGATGAGTAGATGTGGCCAGTAGCTTTGGGACAGCTCTTTCAAAATGCTGATTTGATGGATGGTTGAGTGAGAAGAGGATGCCCCTAGGAACCTGATTTGTGTGTGGAATGCCTGGAAGCAGTCAGCTCAGGGAAAACTCAGGAAGATCTTGAACCTCTCCCAAGAACGTGGACGGTGTTTGAGCACCCTGAAGGGAGGGGCTCTAGGTGGAAGTTGAGGGAACTTTTTCCACGGGAGGGGTGAGGAGTGGAGGGGCAGTGGAGGAGTTGGGGGAGATGGAGACAGGCTTAGGGTGTGTCAAGGACAGCGGCCAACACAGGAGGCTTTGGTTCATGGCCGGCTGAATGGGACGTAGTGAAGTAAGAGTCCTCTCTTCTCAGTGCAACTAATGAGCTATTGCCCGTGAGAGACAGTGGATCCTCACCCCCGTGGCTCTCATCGTGGCAGCAGTGGGACTGGAGAGGCTTCATATGGAGTGACTTCATGGGCAGTGGACGTTGGCACGTTGGCCAGAACCAGAGGACCACATCTGACCACATGTGATCCTCCCCCAGAAATTGCCAGTGTATCCCAGGGACCCTTTCCAGGCGAAGTGAAAGCTGACTTTATAAAGGGAGTGAAGGAGTTGGGCAAGAAATAAGATACTTTATAATTTCCTGTTACTACAATATGATTTGTTTCGACTGTGCTGGTGGAATTTGAGGAAATTTAGGTTATATATATTGGAAAATGTTCCATAAGCAAATAATGCATGATTTGGCCAAACATTCAGATAAGAAGCATCCTCTGGTTTGGGTTTGGGTTTTTTATTTTTTTAATTGTTTTTTTTTTATTTTTATTTTATTTTATTTTTTTTTTATCATTCCCATCACCTTCTTCTTTTCTGGTAAGTTTCATGCTGAAAGCCTAAATCATTTCCTTAATGTTCCTTTCTAACCCATCAATTCTACCTACCTCACACCTGCACAGTTTCCTCCCTTTTTTCCAATGGCACATTTAAAATCACTGGTTTGTTTTGTTTTGTTTGACCAAATCTGTTAACACTGAATTATCTTCCCAGATTCTTGTGCAAATATTATGTAAACATTTATAATAGATGGCCACTGAAATCCCAGGCAACACACATTGCCCTTGGGCACCCTCCCTTTGCAGCTGTTATGATGGTAAGAGATGATTTTCAACATCAAAAAAGTGGACAGAAGTAAAAAGTGAACAAAGAGCCCAGACTCAGGGCTTAAAGCTGTGTGAGCCGGAATGTCATGCAACCTCTCTGAGTCTCAGTTTCCCCATCTTCAAACTGGGTCTAATAATACTCTCTACATCCCGGGGTCACCGTGAGGATTAAATGAGGGAACGTGATCACAGCACACAGCTGCGGCAACACATACAGAGGCTCAGTGAAGAAGGAAACCCTTACAACGCTGTGCTCTAGGTGTAGAATTTCATCTTCTAAATCAGGATGATAGTGGAATCCCTTGTGAATCAAAACTGGGGGGAAATGTACTGTGGCCCCCTGAAGATGATACTAAAGAATTCTGGTTTCTGTCCTTGGACCAGGTGGCCTTTTGTGGTTACCTGACACTTCAACATAAGTCAGCAGGGAACCTGGCACTTTGAATTATATAGATGCAGTGATGTCACATTATGTCCTTGAAAGAGCTAGAGAATTTGGTGGGGTTAAGTAGCACTCAGTAGAATTCTAGCAATTTCTAGAATCAAGAGGTCTGTGCTATAGTTGAAATAGGATGGACTGGGAGGCAGACACACTTTCTGGGGTCAAATCTTGGCTCAGTGATGCACCAGTCACACCATGGACAAATCTTACAGTCTTCCTGGGCCTCGCTGTCTTGTGTACCAAGAGGCTTTAATGCCAGCTGTCTCACGAGGTTGTTTTGGGCTAATCACAGTTGCTGACGTATAGGGGGTGCTGGGTAAATCTTGATTTCCTTTCCATTGTGCTTCCGCCTTCTAAGTTCTGCACCAGCATTATGCTCAGTATACATTAACTGAGTATTAGAATATGAGAGCAAAATGCATTGCAATGTTCCAGGAAGACACTGGTGAATCTGGGTTTTTCTTCTTTGCCTAATAAATTAGCAGGAATTAGAAATCCTTTTGAGACTTCCAGACAGCGAGTAATTATGAACCAAATTATTCTACTTTGTTTGCATGGTCACCCTTTGAAGGAAGAACTGCTAAAGTATTTGACAAGTTGTTCTGGTGAAGTTCTTGTGTGTTGTGGTATATAGGTGGTACTATTTATTGAGCAGCATCTATGTAACAGACACCGGACTGAGTAATTTACATAACCTACCTTTGGTCTTCACAGCAACCTTGGATTCAGATTCTGTTTTCATTTTAAAGTGTATACTTTTGGGCAAATCATTTAACCTCTCTGACCCTCAGTTTCCTCGTCAGTACAGAATAATAACCTCCGTATTACTGCTATAATCTGAATGTTTGTGTCCCCTAAATTGGCATGCTAAAATTCTAACCCCCAAGGTGATGGTATTAGGAGGTAGGGCCTTTGTAAAATGATTAGGTCATGAGGGTGGAGCCCTTATGAATGAGATCAGTGCCCTTATAAAAGAGGCCCCAGAGAGATACCTTGCCCCTTCTACTATGCGAGGATGCAGTGAGAAGGTGCTATGAACCAAAAAGTAGGTTCCCATCATACACTGAATCTGCCAGCACCTTGAACTTGGTCTTTGTAACCTCCAGAGCTGTGAGAAATAAATTTCTGTTGTCTGTTAAGTCACCGAGTCTATGGTATTTTGTTATAGCAGCCCAAATGGACTGAAATACTTGCACGTTGTGAGAATCAAATGAGATAATGCCTGTCGAAGTGCTTTGCAAACTGTCAAATACTCTGTAAATGTTAGCTATTGTTGTGAATTAAAAGAACCATTAGGAACAGAAATCTGGGCTATTTTGATGTCTCTAAAAGCCGTAGCCCTGTGCGTCACTATAGTTGAGAACAGTGCAGGAAGGGACTAATCTTTTGGGGGGTATCTACTGTATTCTAGATATTCAGTGAGGGCTTTTGCCTACACGTGCCTGGAGTTCTGGGTATCAGTGGTAGACTCTTCAATAACTTCCTTTGCCTTCAAGTTGTCATTCTGAGTGCCTCCGTGCATATGAAAAATGCAGCTCAGGGGCAGAGCTACATGCATAGCTATCTAAACTTCAACATCAAAGTCCATCACAGGAAGACTGAGGACCACCACATCAAAATCCCCAAGTCTTTCATTCTTAGTAACAGAGGTCTTTTTCCCTTAAGAAAAATACCCAGAAGGTAACATCTCTTCTCTGCCTCATCCTCTCGTGATCTGTGTCTTCAGGACAAAAATGAGCCCACTTTTTCTTGAACGGGATGCTTTCCCAGTTATTTACTTATTTATTTGAGAAAATTGTCATCAAAGCACTTCAATCCAGTCTCCTTTTGTATTTCTCCTCCCCGATGCCTGCTCAGCCAGGCGACACGTGTGCCACTTCAGATTGTTCCTAACTGAAGAATCAGAACACTCGCTGCATCTTGTTTTCTTTTATCCATTTCTTGGTGCTTTCAGAATCCTGGCACTGATGGCGTGAAAGGTGAGCTTTTTTCTTTCTCAGCTTTGGGATAAAATGTGCTTTGCCTAAAGCACGCTCTGAGCGTTTTCCTTTGTACCTTCGAGATGGAAAAAAAAGAGCTGGAAACAGACTGACAGACCTACGTGTGCATGTTCTTGGCTGGCAAAGGAATGAGCTGGTGCCTTTCTGATGTTGCTGACAGAGCTGCCATCCTCCTAATGGAGGGGTGGGGGAAGGCCCTGGCTTTCTCTAGGAATGGGGCCACAGAGGGACTACAAGCTTGTGAAACAGCGAGCCAGCCTCCATGGTTACGACAGTCGGGTTTGTCTTTGACTGTCTCTTGTTCTCAACCCTCATTACCACAAAATCCGATTGCTTCTTCCTTGGAAAATTCTCCCGCATCCACCCTTTCTTCTCCATTTCTACTTTTATTCTGGTCCAGAGTCTTGTTCACCTCATGACCGAATAACTGTAATGGCCTCTGTTCTGGTCTCCATTTCACCAGTTGCTCTCTTTTCCAGTTTGTCTTGAACACTTACTTTCAAGCCAAGGCTCCAGAAACATGACTTCACACTCCTGCTCCCAGGCCTACAATGGCTTTCTGTTGCCTGCTCTATTGAACCTACAATCCTCTGCCTCACTTTCAAAGTCCCTCCTGTTGAAGAGGTCTCACTTCTGCTGAAGATCAAGGTCCAAAACCCTGGGTGCCGTTCTTGGTTTTGCCAAATTCTGGCTCTGGGTCTTCGGGAAGGTTGCCTCAGCCCTCTGGAATCTCAACTTCGACATTTATAAAATGAAGGATGTAGACAGAGCTGGCGGCCCAGGGGACATGGCAGAGTCCGGAAAATCTCTTCTGCGCCTCTGTGTCAAATGGGGACTGTACAAGAACATCTTTTGGAATCTTTGCAAGAAACGGAGTAGGTATTCGTACCACTCCTGATGGAACTGTCTACAGTGGAAGCTGGAAAGATGACAAGGGTGGAAGGTGAAGGGCAATATACTGCTATCCAAGGACTCGAATGGTGTGGTCACTTTCATTTCACAGCTGCTCCAGGCCTGAGACTAAAGCTTCACATGTAGATAATTCTGCATTAAAGTTTTAATGTGGTAATTGCAGCTTTTAGCTGTAAGGAAAACAACTAAATCTGTCATCTGAAATAACTTCCTACACTACCTATATATTATAATTTTGCCAATAAAACCATCACTCGCTTTAAAAATAAGTAAAATGAAAGGATGTAGTAGCTATGTTGGGGTCTACCTGCCTAGCCCACTGGAATCCTTTTCTCTAAGAACTGTAGTATTTCTCTCTCCTCATTTCCCTCAGTGCTTTCCTCCTTCCCTCTCCCCCTTCTTCCCTCCCTTCCTCCTTTTATCCACGTTTTGATTTGAGATAGAAACATTCAGGGCATGAGGCATTTAAGTGACTTACTTACTTGAGTCATATAAACACTATGTTCTATACACATTATGGCCGTAAAGTCTGTTTTGAAAGGAATCATGCCCTCCAAGCAAGGTTCAGATGTCAGGGAGCTCCACCCAGAGTTGCTTTCTGGGGGAGGGGGCAGGGAGGGAGAGGGGGAGATGGAGTAGAAGCGCCAGGACTTTGCCAAGGGGCAGGACAAAGCGAAGAGTGTTGGTGATAAAAGGAACAGATGCAGCAGTTTTCTTCAGGGGAGAGAGGGTCCTCCCTGAACCATCACTAAAAAAGAGGGTACATGGTTTACGTCCGTAGCCAGAGGGAACTTGCTTAGCTATTAGGAGGCATTTAAAAAAGCTAATCCTGAGATATAATGTAATTATTCAGAAGCTCTTTTTTGTTTTTAAGTGTAAGTTTTTAGTGTAACATTCTAAGAGCTAGGGACAGGCATAAGTTTAGCCTGGGCAGCATCAGAAAACAAGAATGTAATTAAATATCCAAATCACGATCTGTAGACTATGGAATGATTTTTAAGAAGATAAAGGTCTGTTTTGTTTAAGGTTACATCTGTCTCATAATCGTTACTGTGCCTCCCCTCCACCCCAGCCTTCACCTCTTTAAGGAATTTTAAGGCCATCCACTGCCTCAAATTTCCAGGGCTCTTGGTTTTAAATATTGGACTTAGGAAAGGAACGCCAGGAATTATCACACACATACACACCCACTGAAATGGCCCTCACTCCTGGGTTGTGCCACTCGTTGTAGTGATGAGGATACAATGTCAGCTGCTGACAGACCTAAAGCCTAGGAAACTGCGGACGGCTGATGGGCTCTGTTAACCTCTGCTTCTCCTCCTCTCGGGGCAGGGTCTACAGGGCAAGCTGTCAATAAAAAGACACCCGGTCCTTTAGCTTTTCCCTGCTGCCACTTAATCATGACAAGCCTGAAAAAAGAGGCTGGCAAAAAATGCAGGACTTTCACTGCACAGGTGAGATTCCTAGAATCACATATGACAAAGCTGTCAGAGTCTCTGGAAGTGGTAGGCTGGGAAGGACAGTGACCGTGTCATGAAGCTGGTGTGATTATTAAAGGGTTGAATGATTTCAGTCAGAGTTCATTCTCAGGGCTCAAATTTTCCTGCTGTTTGGTGGGGAGGGAAGTGACCTCAGGGATTCTCGTGTTCAGTTCTGTGACTTTATAGGAGCGTAAACTGAGGCCCTTAGATGTTAGATGATTTTCCTAGGTTGGATAAGAAGGTGCTCTTGGGATTAGAACCAGATCCCGGGTCTTCTCACGCCTAGTCCTGGGATCCTTCCCAGATGCTGTTTGGCCTCCTTGCCCTGTGATACACCTATCATACGGTGGAACGTGAGGGTTTCAGAGATGGCCTGCAGGCCTGCCCCGCAGGGAGGCATCTGTCCTTTCTCTCTGCTTCCTGAACTCACCAGAAAAATTGTCGACTTCCGTCAAGGTGCCAGAGACATGGTGAGGGACCAAGGATGGGTTTGCACAAACTTGTGGAAGCCAAGGGACTCTAAAGAGCTGGGATCTTCAGAACTAGAATACAGTAATTAGAATCGTGTGTGGTTCTGATTCTCTAGGATGGTTAGAACACCTCTATGTGCAGGGCTCAGTGGAGGCACTCAGTCACGCCTCACTGATGGGAGCAGAAAATTCAGCAGTGGACAACAGGCCTTTTGGTGCCCACAGGGCAGGGAGATAACGCCATGTCAGTATTCCTGCATTCTGGAAGCATGAACATGGTGTCCAGCACTAACTAGGGCCTCTGTGTCCCAAGACATTAATTGAACATTTTCAACATTATGGGGCTATGTTTTGGATTATAAAGTATAGATAAATATAAATATGAGATTATGTATTATTTTTAAAAACCTTTTATTTTATGACATTCCCAGAAATTAGAACCCTGACATACCTACACTCTGTACAATAGGGTTCAGCAGATCCTACCAGGGTCAAACTTCAGGAAGTCCAAGAGATGTGAAATCTGGATGTCTTAAAAATGTTTACATTAAGGAGATTGGAACAGGTTTATAATTGCACGTCCTCAAGAGGGGAAAAAAATTCCTCCTTTCTGCTGTTTCTCTGTTTCCTTAAATTGTTGTCATTATCCTTTCTTAAAACTTTTATTTAAACTGTGGTTATAAACTCTTTTTCTTCCCTGCCCATGATGTCTTGCAATGGTTAACAGCAGTGTCTTGGGGTCTTGCTTCCTGAGTCCAAAAATCCTGGATGTGCCCCTTGGGCAAATTACTTAATTGCTTTGATGCCTAGTTGCTTTATCTGAAAGTGTGGGTAATAGTGGGGCTTGCCCCAAGGGGTTGCCATGAGGAGTAAAAAAGATGCTACAGTGAGACACTTAGAGCTGTGCCTGTCATTCTACTTACACAGTACACATAAGCCCAGTTATTTGTCTTTACTGTTATTATGTCTGGAGGCTCTGCTCTGCTCCCACTTTGCTATCTGTCCTTGGGAAATCACTTAACCTCTGGTCCTCAGCAGCCAGGAGGGCCTGGACTCCCTGATCATGCTGAGTTCTGGCCCTGATCAGCTAGTGAATGGTACACCCTTACCTTCCTTCTGCTTTCATGATAGCTACTCTGTCAGTGCAGAGAAGTCCAATTCAATTCATTTCAATCCAATCCAATTCAATTTAACTCATCAGTTCAACTCAGTGCAAGCCATTCATTTCATTTATTCAGAAATATCGCTTGCTTTAGGTCTAAGACATGCATGATACTTGCCAGACCTGAGACAGGGGCATGGGCATCCTTGTTTTTGAGCGTCTTACAAATCTAAGTGCTTTCTGTAGATGTCACATCTTTCTAAGTAGAAAGAAAATGAAAAAGACTCTATCCCTTTAGGGGGTTAAAGGAGTTTTCCTTTAAACAATCTTGAGAAAAACAACATGGAGCCAGTCTCTAGGAAATGCAATTCTGATATCTAAGTAGTTGTAATTATTCCCTACTCAGGGGGGGCTGTTCCTAAAGGCTGGCAAATCTTCCCCAAAGGCTGCAGGAGACAAGCTACTCAACTTCGGTGAAAACAAGATGGTGGCTGTCGGCTGTCTGTCAAAGTGTTCGGACAACAGCAGAATCAACAAAGTCCCAGTTATGATTCGAGGGAGGATTTTGTATTTAGTTAAAAGGAATTGATTTCCCCCGGAGTGTCACTTATACCATCGTGATTATTGGAAGGGAGACAACTTAAGAGTGATGCAAAACCAAAAGTAGATGGTAGTATATATATGTCAATGCTACTCTCTCACTTTGTCCCAGTTTACCTTTCCCCCTCCCCGTGTCCTCAAGTCCATTATCTAAGTCTGCGTCTTTATTCCTGTCCTGCCCCTAGGCTCAAATGTAAAATAGATAGCTAGTGGGAAGCAGCCGCATAACACAGGGAGATCAGCTTGGTGCTTTGTGACCACCTAGAGGGGTGGGATAGGGAGGGTGGGAGGGAGACACAAGAGGGAGGAGATATGGGGATATATGTATACGTATAGGGGATTCATTTTGTTATACAGCAGAAGCTAACACACCATTCCAAAGCAATTATACTCCAATGAAGATGTGAAGAAAAAAAAAAAAAAAAGTAGATGGGCTGCCATCAGTAGCTGATCTTGACTGCTTACCTTGAAAGCAGTTAGAAGAAGACAATAGATGGAGAGGCAGAATATTTGGAACATTTTCTTGATATTTATTGTTTTATGCTCAATTATTCATTCATTTTTTCCCTTTCTTTTGAAAAACAGTTGGGTTGGGGATCAACAAACAAAATGGCTAATTTCAGGTTAATTCTAGGAAAAGTTATCTAGATCTAATTGGCGTCTATTTGCTTAGTGTGTGAAAGAGTAAATTAGCCCAATGTTTAAGTAAGTTTCTCTGAAAGAATTATTTATTTCAGAAACATATGGTTTTAGATCCAAAGATCTCCTAGGCGTAATATGACCTCAGCTAGTCCCTACTCCAGACAACTGAAATAAATAATTGAGTAAAAAACTGATTCTATTTGAAACTACTTCTAGTGACTTAAGTAATTTGTATTTCTTAACTGCAAAATCAGGCTGGGTCTAGTCTGTTCTGCATTCAGTCAAAGAGATTTGTAAAGCCATTTAACACACTCCACTAAATTTCTCTGAATCATGCCTTGGTTCTTTCTACCCAAACCTCCACTAATTATTAAAACAGAACATTTTTTTTTCCCTGATAGATAATCTTTCTTGAATTTGGAGATCTGGAATGGAAATGCTCCAATTTCCCCCACTCTCACCCAAGTGCTGTGCTTGGCACATTTTGAGAAATGAAATTGATAATTCAGAAACAATACTATTTCATTCTGGAGAAAAAGCTATTTCTTTGATTTGCTGCTGTTGGACTAGCTCTCCAGGTGTTCTTTCTATCTACTAAGCATCTTCCCTCACTGTTACATATTTAAATCTTTTTTTCTTTATATCCACCACATATCTCACCTATTCAAGGAAGTACCCTTGTTTGTTTATTGCGAGCGTGGGTACCTCTCCCTTCAAGGAACTTCCACAGTAGTCAAATTTTGTCCTGAATTCCCTGTCCTTATTGTGTTATCACATGATCACTTGAAAAGCCTTGTTCTCTTTTTCTATGTCTCTGTGTGTGTCTACTCTCTTCAGCTACATTAAAAGGGTCATATGTCAGGACTGCAAAATGGGCTCTTATATCCCAGCAAATGGCTGTACACACAGTAAGTATTCAATAAAGGTGTGATGCGTGTAGTAGCAGGTCGTGTATGATGTACCACTTTGTTTAGGGTCTCAGTGATTTTTCAGGGAAGATGCTGAACTCAAGATTTTGACGTTGCTTTTGGCTTGTTTTCCATTTGGTACAACTGCATGCTCCCTGTTGCTGAAATTACTTCAGTCAAATGGTCAGGACTGTCAACACGCAGGGAGAAGGTCATTTTGTCTCTAGCCTGCTCGGGAGGAAAGAAATCTGTTTTTCTCTTTTGATCTAATAAACTAGAACAACCCTGGAAACCATCCTTTCAGGTATAATTCCATTTCCACTTGTTTTGCTCGCCATATCACAATGTTTAAGAAACTGGTATGCCTGCCAAGAAAGCAGTTAGTGGCCTTATTTGGTAGGTGATAGAGCCATTACTATTCACCAGACCAACATTTAGGACATGTGTACTGAATTATTTAAAACTAATAATGTATATGAAAAACATCAAAGTAAAAATGGGGTGAAAAATTTATTCCTGGCTTGCCCAACTGTCCTCCTTTGTTCAAGGGCACACCAAGAACTTCAGAGAGGATAATCCTGGGTACCTGACTGCTTTTCTGCTTTCAGTCACAACCAGCTCCCCCTTTGCTTTGCTTGATCAAGAACATAGTGGTGTGATTGATTTTCAGCACGACTGTGTGAGGAGCTCAGCTGACCAGCTCTGTAGTGAACCTGGTAAAAATTATAAAAACAAAGCAAACCAACCGAAGAAGAAAGAAAACTATTCAAAGCCTCTGGAAATGGTCCTAAGGGCAAAGAGCAAAGGAGGAAACATCTATTCAAGAAAATCTATGAAAATCTAGTTAAGAAAAGGCAAGAGTGTGTTACTTAAATCAAAACTACGGCCTCCCTCTCCCCTCCCACCTCAGAGAAGTGGAGACTCTACTCCAGAAGGCAAGAAGTCAAGAACACAGGGTTTCGTCTCTTCCCAGCTTCCAGGTGGAGGGCTTTCTTCCAGGAGAAGCAGGACTTCAGCACTTCTCATTCTGCCTCCAGCTGCGTGTTGCTGAGGCTGCATTCTGGGCAAGTGTGGTTGGGAAGTGGGAGCTCCTTTCTTTTTAACCAAGGCACACTTGTGCACCAGAGGCTCTATCTTGGGTATGGCCTGCTGAGAATATTGGAGATCCAAAACTCTTCCCAGGGCTCATGAGGTGGTGGTTCCAAGCCAAAAGAATCAAGCCAAGAACATCTCAGGTTGTTACTCTACCTTCCTTCAAGTGTTTAACTCCTGGAATGAGGGTCTCAGAGAGAAGTTTGCCTTTGAATCCACTCCTGGCTCCAGAGCCCTGGCTGAGATTTTGCCCGAAGTGAGAAGCAGACTGTGAAGTGCGTATCTGGTATTCTCTTCCCAAGGGAACTGATTTCATTTGCAGCAGAGGATGGAGAAGTTTAAGCCTGAGAGCACTCTCAAGAACAGCAAAGGTATGGTAAAGGCAATTGGGATATTCATGGATCTAATAGATACATAACGTAGGACAATTAGTTTGCAGGAGAGAACCGGGGGAATAAGACAGCTGGAAGGAGTCCCTCTGGGGTCAGAATGGATATCAAACATTGACCCCGTAAATGATTATTTGAAGGAGCCACAATTTGACTGGATTAGTTTATAGAGGAATTTGTGCCCTGGGAATTGTTGAAAGTAGTAGCATAATCTGCCTGCAAGTAGTAAAGTTTAACATCTGGGTGTGGTCAGGGAAAGAATGGAAGGGAGCCCTGCCAATACCTTGTCTTCCCAGGGCGACTGTGGGCATATTCAAAGCTGTGCCTTCTTGATAATCAACATCAAAGGCTTTCACTAAAATAATCTAGCTAGTAGTCACCAAACAACAAACAAACAAACAGCACTAATAAGTCATGGAGGTGGAACCAGTACCCAGAATGCTACAATAGATTATCTGAAATGTTGTTTCCAGCAAAAAAATAAAAAGAAGAAAAAGAAAGAAAAAAAAAACCCAAAAATCAAAGGGATACAAAGAAACAGGAAAATAAAACAGGCAACAGAAACTGCCTGTGAGAATAACCAGATGTCAGATTTAACAGAAATATATTTGAACATAGTCATTATGAATATGTTCACAGAAGTAAAGAAAAGCATGATTAAAGAAATAGAGGAAAATATGCTGACAATATTGCATTGAATAGAGAATATAAATAAAGAGATAGCAATTATTTTAAAAAATAAAATGAAATTTAAAAAAATCACGAGTGTCTCAAATCACAGTAGATTTGAACTTGCAGAAGAAAGAAATAGAAAAACTGAAAATAAACCAATAGTGATTATGCAAGCCAAAAACAGAAAAAAAGAATGAAGAAAAATGAAGAGAACCTCAGAGAAATATGGGACAAAATTGAGCACACCAATATGTGCATAATGGAAGTATCGGGGAGAGGAGAAAGAAAAAGGAGGAAAAAAATATTTGGAAAAATAATAGCTGAAAACCTCCTAGATTTATTGAAAACATCTAGTAAGCTCAATATTATTCCAGTAGAATATACACAAAGAGACCCATAAACAAACACAATACAGTAAAAATGCTGAAAATCAAAGACAAGGAGAAAATCTTGAAAGCAGCAAGAGAAGAATGACTCATTACTTACAAGGGACCATCAACAAGGTTAACAGCTCACTTCTCATCAGAAACAATGGAGACCAGAGGTGGAGCTGGGATAACATATTTATAGTGTTCAAAGAAAAAAAAAACCCTGTTAACCAAGAACACTATAACCAGAAACCCCATGTTTCAAAAATGAAGGCAAAATAAAGGTTTTCTAAGGTAAACAAAAGCTTAGAGAATTTGTTGCTATTAGACCTGCCTTATAAGAAATGTTAAAGGAAGTTTTTCAGGCTGAAACAAGTGACCCCTGATAGTAATTCAAATCCACACAAGCAAAAAGCGTTGGTAAAGGTAATTATGTAATTATAAAAGACTCTATAACTGCAAATTTTTTTCTTTTCTTCTCTTAATTGTTAGGGAGTAGAGCTATATAGGGGTAACATATTCCACACCATACAGCTTGCACTCTCTCTCTCTCTCTCTTTCTCATTAACCTAGCTGATTCTGATAAGATGCATATGATAAACCTTAGAGCAACCACTAGAAAAACAAAATCTCAAAAATATAATAAAAAGTCATTAAAAAATTTAAAAGCTACATTAGAAAAGATTCACTTGATGTGAAAGAAAGTAGTAAATGAGGAATAGAGGAAGAAAAAAGACATGAGACATATAGAAAACAAAAAGTCAGATGTAAATAAAACCAAAGTCAGATGAAAACAAAAATGGTGAATGTAAATCCACCTATATCAGTAATAACATTAAATGTGAATGGATCAAACAATCCAGTCGTAAGACAGAGATTAACAAACTAGACTAAAAATACGGTCTAGCTGTATATTTTCTAAAGGACACATATTAAACTCAAAGGCACAAATAGACTCAAAGTAAAAGGATTGAAATAGTATATACATCATGCAAATAGCAGCCATAGGAAATCTGGAGTAGCTATACAAATACCAGCTATACTAATACCAGTCACAGGAAATCTGGAGTAGCTATACTAATATAAGAAAAAAGAGACTTTAAAACAAAACAGTGTTGCTAGATATAAAGAGGAATATTTTATGAGGATAACAGTTTCTATCCATCAGGAAGATGTAACAGTTAAAAACATATATATACCTAATAACAGAGCACCAATATATGTGAAGCAAAAACTGACAGAAATTAAGAAATACGTTATTTGAAAATAAAAGTTGAAGACTTCAATACCCTGCTTTCAATAATAGAACAACTAGACAGAAGATCAACAAATATATAGGAGACTTGACCAATGCTATAAACCAACTAGATCTAACAGACATGTATAGAACCCTCAACCCAACAACAAGAGATTATACAGTCTTCTCAAGTGCACATGGAATATTCTCCATACAACCAAGACAGTTTGGTACTGATACAAGGATAGATATATAGATCAATGGAACAGAATTTAGAGTCCAGAAATAAATTCACATCTCTATGGACAAATAATTTTCAACAAAGATGCCAAGACTATTCAGTAGGGGAAAAATAGTCTTTTCAACAAATGGTGTTGGGACAACTGGATAGCCACATGCAAAAAATGATGTTGGACAATTACTTGACATCATATACAAAAATTAAATCAAAATGGATCAAAGACCAACATGTAAGATCTAAAACTTTAAGTCTCAGAAGAAAACATAGAAATAAATTTTCGTGACCTTGGATTTGGCAAGGAATTCTTGGATATGAAACCAAAACCAAATATCACAACAACAAAAAATACACTGGATTTTATCAATATTAAAAACTTTGTGCTTCAAAGGACACCACCAAGAAGGTGAAAAGACAACCCACAGAATGGGACAAAATACTTGCAGATCATACATCTGATAAGGGACTTGTATCTAGAATGTACCACAAATTCTCACAAGTCAGTAATAAAAAGATATTGTTAAAATGACCATACTACCCAAGGCAATCTACAGATTTAATGTAATCCCTATCAAAATACCAATGTCGTTTTTTACAGAAGTAGAACAAATAAGTTAAAAATTTGTATGGAAACACAAAAGACTCCAAATAGCTAAAACAATCTTGAGAAAGAAGAACAGAGCTGAAGGAATCATGTGCCCTGACTTCAGACTATACTACAAAGCTACAGTAATCAAAACAATATGATACTGGCACAAAAACAGACACATAGATCAATGGAACAGAATAGAGTCCAGAACTAAACCAACAAATTTGTGGCCAATTACTCTTCAACAAAGGAGTCAAGAATATACAATGGAGAAAAGACAATCTCTTCAGTAAGTGGTGCTGGGAAAACTGGACAGCTACATGTAAAACAAAGAATTAGAACATTCTCTAACACCATATACAAAAATAAACTCAAAACAGATTAAAGACCTAAATATAGGAGCAGAAACCATAAGACTCCGAGAGGAAAACATAGGCAGATAGGTTTATTCTTTAAAGAGAGTAGAATAGAGAGTTTCTGAACTGGAGATCACAGAGACCACTTATGGCTGCCGGATGCTGAGACCCCCCAGCCCTTCTCCCCAGCCATCAGAATGCTGGCAGTAGGGCTTCACTCTCCAGGTAGGAGCTTGGAAGAATCTTCTCCAGGGACTTTGCCCAGCCCAAGAGGCAAGACCTAGATATTGACACAGTGATTCCCCGACTCAGTGGCCCAGCCCCTCCTTTTATTTATACTTCTGTGGCTCTTGTTTTGTTTCTTCTTACCCTATAGCTCTGCTTCCAGAGCTACTTTGTAATTTTCCTATCTGGTTATCACAACTGTTTGTTCTCTTTCCTCTTGTGCCTAATATTTGTTTGGGGGAATCAGATGCCATTCTAAGACGGTATGTTCTTATTGAAGGAGCTCAGCCGATTTTCACAATCGGGCCTGATAAACAATGTTGCTACTGTGTGCAGGATTCCAGATGACCGCTTTGCTGTTCACCATAAATCTCATATTTGCTTTCATTGCCTTTCCAGTTTGTTTTCTAAGTTAAAAGAGTGTTTCTTGTATTTTCTGCTGCACCCCACCCCCAATATATTTACTTATGGAAAGTCTACACTGCTTGCCCATAAAAGAAACACCAATTAAATGAAGAAAGAAACACCATAAAGAAACACCAATTAAATTCCTTCCTGCCCTGAGCGGAAATTAGCCTTGGTGGGCGTATGGCAGTGGAAGGGTTTGGGGCTGACTATTGATACTTGCTCAGGCTGTGATCTGATGATGGAGAGTGATCATTTATTTTTTTTGCATTCAATTTGTTTTTCTATTCTAAACATAGCCATGCAAAAACAGTTTGAAATTTAGAAGGAAGAGAAATTGCTTATAAATTCTAGAGCATTCAAGAATTTATTAGTGGCCTGCTTATGCCAAGGTAGACGTTTTTAAGGTATATCATTTTCAGAAGAGACATCTGGGCTTTGTTAAGACTAACTCTGTGTGATTACCAGATTAGATGACGTTCAGCTGCTCTGAAGGGAAGCTGTCATACACTGTGCATTGACACATAAACTCCTTTTACCCACTGTCTCCCCAATATCACTTAATAGTATTCACGGGCACAAGCAACTTCAGGAAATTATGAGGGTAGCAAAGAAAACAGTGCAGCCTAAGCTTCCACTTTTGGTGCTGTTTTCCACCTTCTGTACCCTTCTCCTCTATCCCAACTCAAAGGACCCAGACCCTTGTATTTGCCCAATTTGAAAATTTCTAGTCAAACTTAAATATTTCGACATCTGCCAGTTAAGCCTTACCATAAATTTGCTGGTGTTCGTTTGTCATTCTGTTTTATTTGAGGGCTGTGTTTTCCTTGTAAAATAAAGATAGGAGTTTCTGACCTTTTAAAAAAATAAGGTGTCTGGAAGTGGCCCTGCACAGTTCCTGAAATCAACCCCAGGTGGTCAAAAGAGCAAATCTATTGTAGATGGGACAGGCAGACACCCGTCTTCGCATCCATTTTTTCTCTGGCATCAGGCAGGCAGACGTCTCCTCATTGGCCGTCATTAGGCATCTGTTTCTTCCAACTCTCACAATCTATGATTTCAGATTGTACAAGGCAACTTGCAGTTAATTGTCAAATGAGTGGTTTTGACAGTGACCGTTCCAGGTTCTGAGGGGGATTTTTATTGTTGTGGGTAAAAGTGAGGAAAAGCATTATTGTCGTTTCTTGTTTGATACTCTTCTCTTTTAGCAGCTCCATGAGAACAGGCCCCGTGCCTCCCCTATTGATTCTTTTCTCCCAAGTGTCCAGTATAGTGCCTTGCACAAATATAATCAATAAATATTTGATGTTGAAAGAAAACTTCATGAAAAATGAGCATCTTACCTGGTCTCAAAAGCTGACTCTTAGAGTAGGATTCATTTCAGGTTGGAGAAAATAATAGTATTTAGGTAGGGGAATAAAAGGTATGTTTGGGAGCTGGGGATTAGGAAATAGTCCATAGAGCAAAGCGTAGAAAGGCTAGAAGCTGAGAGAGATGACAGGAGACTTAAATTTGAGGACAAAATATGGAGGAACTTAATGTCAAACTTATGACTTTGGACTTTTGTCCTGAATCTGGGCATTGGAGCCCACAGAGGAATTAAACCAGAGCCAGGACTCAGAGCAGAGGGTTGGGAGGGGAGAAGGCTGAAGGCATAGAGGCTGATTCAGAAGCTGTTACCCTGAGCTGATGAGTGAAGCACAAGTATAGGCACCCTGTCTTCTAGGGATGTGATCCTATCTTCTGAACCAAAACTTAGTAGACTTTCTTAGAAGGGACAGGATATTTTATCCTGGGGCCACTCCTGAAATCGAGTGCTCAAGGCTCTGGCTCTTCTTTTATTTTTTCAATGCCCTTCTATTCCAGGAGGTTCTGCATGAAATGTTCCATGACCTCCAATCAGCCTCTGTTTATCTAGTTACAAAGTTATTTTTGGAGCTGGGATCCCTCACAAAGTCTTTGTTTAAAACCCCAAACTGAAAGTAACCATAGAGAGGTGTCTGTGGGGAGGTTTTCCGTGTTGCATTTATAAATAACAGAACTTAACAGAACTGTCTATTAAGCCTAAGAACCACACCCCCCTTCAAAATCCCACAACGGAAATACAGAAATTTAGGAATTACATACGTGTTGGACTCTGGAGGCCTAGAAAAAGCCTGTTGGTTTTGGGAAGTTTGATGCCTGAAGATGTTTGTAAAATCAAAGCATTTCAAAATTGAAAGAAACCTCAGCACTGTTTTACTTCCACCTTTCACCAATCTACTGATGAATTTTCTCTCCCATATCCTCAATTGATCTTTCTGATTCATTGAAACAGCTGAACTCTTAGGGTTCCTATTTCTTAGAAGTTTTCATCAGTCTTAGAATCAAGGAGATACAAAAGTTGGTTCATGCTGTAAAGAGAGCCATGTTTTCCAGATTTGTGATAACAGGATTCTGTGATGGCTGTGTGTTGGCTCTAGCTGAAAAGAGAGCCAACTCTGGGAGAGGGTATGAGAGAGAGTAGACGCTAGCCACTCCTGAGACTAAAACTATAATTGACTTCAGGTCTATGGCAAGGGTTTGGTTGCTTTACCCAAAAAGAGTTTTTGAACATCCCTTGAAGACTTTCAGATCAGTTGCCATATTCCATATGAAAGAACAAGGTAATAACATGTTCAGGTCAGAGACCCAAAACATGCCCAGAGATACTTCAGGGAGAGGTCAGATTAAGAAGAAACGTCCAATTCTCATTAGGATCATCAGATCCTAAGCAATTAAAAATAATTACTCTCTTTCCTAGGTGACCTTATGGGATATATAAGCTAGAATCTAGTCTAAATAAAGCTAAATTGGAGAGTTTAAATCTAACAGCTTAAAAATAAATAGTCCAATCAACCACAGTGACTGGATAACCCAATTAGTGGTTTTGGAGAAGGAAAATCAAACGTTAAATGAATTTTCCATTTGCTGCCAAGATTTCCTGCTTCTGAAGCTTAGGCTTCTTTGGCAGAAGACTTGGGGGAGGAAGGACAGCACTGACCTTTAGGTAAGCAAGGGGATTTTATCATCACCAAGTAGTGCAGTTCTACCCTATCAAACCCTTACTTTTCAATAGCTGAAATGACTCTGTAAATTATAGCTCTTAGCCAATTCTCAGAGTAGATTTCATCTTCTACTTTAAAGAATTTATTTCCGCTGCAATATAATTTTTACTTTTCCCCTTTCAAGTTACTGCATTCTATAGCTGTTCCTTTTTCTGATTCCTCTGCAGGAAATATAAACCTTCCTTACCCCAGTCCAATTAAATTCCAAATGTTGGACATAGACATATCATTTCTCACTAAAGTAGGTGCAGGGTTTTGTTTTGAGAGGAAAGCTTATGTATGCATTAGCATGAAAACTGTGCTGTTTGTTTCTTTCAAAGAAATATCTAAACAAGACAGTAAGAGTCTCCAGATATGGGCACCCAGAGCAATCTGCACAGTGGGGTGTTTGGTTTTAATATCCAAGCAGACTACAATAATCAAAGCACATCTGGGAAACACAAGAAACCTAACATTCAGGCTTTGGAATTTGACCTTAATTGGCAAAAATTATATTTCTTTGAACATTTTTATCTGGTTTCAAGTGATTTTGTTTAAGTAATTTCACTCATCCTTTCAGTATGCTTTTTAGAAATAGAGAGACAGGTATTATTAAGTCAAGAGAACTGAGTGGCGTGCCTAAAATATGGAATATTCAGCCTTTAACTTAGTAGACTTTGTTTCTAGTCTATGTATCTCTCTTTCTGAATAAACTAATGGATTCCAGAATGATATACAGGCATTAAAAAAAAATAAACACATAAAAAAGCGAAGAAAACAAGGAAACTATCAAATCCTATAGTAGTTCACCACAGGGAGAGCAATAATCATCTTTTATAAGAATCTTTTCTTCGATACTGAGGAGCGGAGCAAATAAATAGATGCAATTCCCCCTTATTTATTGTACCATTTGTTCTACGTGTAATCGAGGCCCCAGAAACTACATTGCATTGAGCCAGGCACAATAAGGAGTACAAAGGAAATTTTCACTTCAGTTGTGGAAATAAGATACATACGAAAAATTAAGGGCAAAGCAAGATTATGAAATGAATGGCACCGGGATTCAGATTAAATGAAAATGTAATGGTCAGGGAAGCAACCTTTGAGTAAGCTTATGATAAGTAGGTTGGATTTCAAGAGACAAAGAAGTAATTGAAGATTACATAAGCACGTAATATGTATGACATATGTATGACATAAACACCCCGGGACACAAACTGAGCTTGAGAGCAAGTCTTTATCAGCCTGGCGGAGTAGATGGTTCCTGTTGGTGAAAGGTGAGAGGTAAAGTCAGAAAGATGAGCCACGGAATGATTGTGAACTGGGGAATCATAACATTGTGGCAGTGGTGTTTAATGGAGAAGTCTAGAATGACGATGTTCAGGCTGGTTTGGAGAAGAGAGAGATTGGTAGCAAGGAGGTAGATTAGCACATAATTATTTAATCCAGGCTTTAGATGTTCAGATCCCAAACAAAGAAGATGGCAAAGAAAAAAAAGAATTACTTCTTGTAGCAGTATGAAGGGAGTTTGTAAAACATTAGATGTGGGCAATTGGAAACATGAAACCTACATGATGAGGTGAATTGAATTATCAATATTCAACAAATGAAGAAGTCAGCAGTGGCTTTAGTAGTTTTATAATCCATCCCTTTCTACACCTCTGAAAGAGTAACACCTAGTTCTGTTATGGCTTTAGTCCATAGTTCAGAACCATCTCCTTCATGAGGACACATGGTGGTCTTAAATAGTTGCTTGTCAGGCGTAAAGCAATGAAAATCAGCCAGAGGTCCACCTTTAGCTGTTATTGAGCACTGAACTGGGAGTCAGGGGATCTGGGCTGCAGTGCAGACTTTACAGGGGTTCTGTACTGGTAGCTGGGGTTGGATAGACCAACTTCGAACCAGCCTTTCTCAAACTGTTCTCAGAATATTAATCCTGGAAGACGCTCTTAAAGAAAAAAATTCCACAATTGAAATTGTTTGCAAGCATCAAAAAATCTATTTTCCTCTTGGAAATCACAGAACCGTATTGGCATAGCGAAAGGCTTTCCTTTCGGCGTAATACTGACAACATCCCTCTGAACGAAGGACCTACTAAGGAAAGACTAAACTAGTTCCTAGCTAAACAATAGTCTATGGTTATGGGATATGGCTAGTGATCTAAACCAAAACAGCAAAACGAGGAATATATAGCAAAGGAAGAAAATAAAAGGGAAAAATATAATTAGATAATTAGAAGTAAGTGCTGGTCAGTTGAGATGGCAATGAGATACAGGAACTTGCTGTGAGGAGAGGGGTCAACACAGGCAGCCTATATAATATAATCTCAGATCTCCCTACGCCAAGAATGGCCATCAGTGGAGTCTTTTCTTCTAGTATTGTGGCCATCTGACCCCGCTGGAGAAAAAGATATCTGTATCCACACAGTCACTTAGACTTAAAATTTCAAGTTTTGAATGGGTGTTCACATTCTTCTTAGAAATTCTAACTCCAGGAAGAATTAAGCGAGATCAAAGGGGCCTTTCTAGATTCATTGACTGCCCCCAGGTAAAGCTGAGTTTCTAAGTTAAGTCTGAAATCAAAAACCCTTTGCCCATGGTCGGGATGAAACCTGCTCCTTGAGTTCTTGGAAAATACTGAAAGCCTAAAGGAACACATTTTCTTACTCGGAAAGTAAGGGAACGGAGAGGGAGAGCTCTGGCCACTGGGAGGAGGAGGAGATTATTCTTAAATCAGTGGGTTGCTGTAAACTATCTCAAAGTTATGAAGAGCTTTACATCCATTTTTCAAAGCATTCTCATTCCTGTTGATTCATTTGATCATCCTGAATGCCCTCTGTGGTGTTTTTTTTCTCTAGTATTTTACAGATGACGAAAGCAACAACAATCCCCCCCTCCCCTGCAACTTGCAAGGCACTGTGCTGGATGTTTTAATCCTCCATTTAATCCTCACAGCAACTCTGAAAAAGGTACACATTGCAATTTCCATGATACAGCCAAGAGCCCACGTGATAGAACAAAAAGCAGTGTCATAGTCTGGGTTAGAACCCAGGTCTCTTGCGATCTGGAGTCCACACTCTTCCATCTCTGACTTGTCATAATCAATTAAAGGCCCACCTGTGACTATAACCTGAGAATTCCCTCCATTCCTGACCCTGCTCACCTAGTTGAGTACTTTATTCACGGTGCTATGTTGTCTCAGGCTGCCTAAACCCTCCTGAAGCCAGAAATATTCAACCACTCTCAGCTATAGTCTAAATCGGAAGTGGGCATTCCACAGACTGCGGCTCACATCTGGCTACTCCCTGTTGTTCTATGCAGAATGAAAAAAATTCTCTCTTCTAGTAAAGAGATACCAGAAAGCAGACAGCCTAGCACAGAAGGGAGTTTTGGATAGAGGAGTATCACCGTAAAATTAAGTCTCGTTAGAGGCTGTCTGCTTTAGCGACTGGTTGGCGCTGCTTGGCCCATGGGGAAACATTGAAAAAAGAGAAGGGCCAGGAGAGGTAGAAATTGTGTGTGTGTGTTGGGGGCTGTATCATTTAGCGTTCACCACCATCCGACTAAGCAGGTCGTATTAAACCCTCTAGAAGTTAGGAACCTGAGACTCAAAAGAGGTTCAGTAATTGTTCAAAGTCGCTTAGGAATGGGTGACTTCTTACAGGAGCTCAGGTACACCTGCTCCCTCCTGTGTTTATGATCAAGTAAGAAAGCAGCCTGTGCATAGGTGCGTTCTTCCTTATAATCGGGAGTAGCTGTCCACCTGAGGCGGTTCAGCCAGAACACGCAGTTGGTCACTTATTTTCCCTGCCGCTGCAGCTGCCTTTGGGTAGGAATGGAGGGCTTGTGATGTCAAGGGAAAAAGGAACAAGCAGAACCTAGTCAGTCTTGCGGCCGTTTGTCCCTGAATGGAAATCTGAAGTGCAGCACCATCGTGTTTGAGTGTAGGTAAGGTAATTGGTAAACAAAAAGGTGACCACCTTCTGCAGTAACATAAGAGTCATGCATAGCTTTGGGGAACCAAGATTAAAACAGGCTTCCAGAATAGCAGCTTCTGTTTCAAATCCTTGGGATAAAACCACTGAGCAGATCTACAATCTCTCAGCCACCACTTGCCAGCTCTCGGGGGAAATATCAATAGTAATTGGACAATTAAACAGTTCTGCTTTCCTCTTGCTCTAATGCAGTGGACATGGGACTTTAAGGGAAGAATAGTTGACTGTGAGGCGAAAGGCCTGCTTTCTAGTTTAGGCTCTGTCTCAACTCATTGTGAGAGTTTGGGCAATTCTCTTTACTCTCCAGACCCCGGATTCCTCCATTGCAAAGTAAAGAGATAGAGTGAAATGATGTCTAAGATCTTGTCCAATTCTTAGAGTCCGTCTACTTCCTATTAAAATAGTTCAGTAAAAATCTAAAGTTGGGAATCACACTTTCCCAGGGGTATGAAAGATTATCCTGTCTCTCTCCATCCCTCTCTGCCTCCTTTTCTCTTTTCTTTCTTCCTTTTTTCACACCCCTTCCCTCCCTTACAATTCCTTTTTCCCCAGGAAGCAGAGTCTCAGTTCAGGGATTACTTGCTGGAGCCTCCAAAGCAGTAGTGACTCTTGCCTTCTTGAATTCAGTGTCCTCAGGAAACACACCGCGCTTTCCACTTAAATCGAAGGCGTCTTTCTCCCTCCAACCCTAACTCTTCTAGGTTTCTGATTTTTCTCAGTTTTATTTCTCTGGTTTCACCAAAGAGTCTATGGCACCCAAGAGCAGAAGTGTTGAAAACAACGAAAAGCTCTTCCCTTTGCATTTGAATTTGGGTCTCCGTGCTGCCCTTCCCCGACAATTCTGAGACAAAGTCTCACTACGATCCTTAGAGAACCGCAGGGCGGGAGTGTTGGGCCGGGGGAGTTTGTTTTATGTAAGCCTTTGGTCAGGGCCGAAATATTTTAGCCCAACAGTTATCAGTCCAATGTGAAAATAATAATAGCATGCAACACACCAATACCGGCCACGCTGTCGTTCCCACTGTCTCTGATACTCACAGTTCAACCGCATTCCTGGGGAGGTCGGAGGGAATCTCTGTCACCTTGCTCTCCTGGCAGAGGAGAACCCTGTTAGAGCAGTGGCAGATCCGATGATGACATCCTGCGCCCAAGCTCAGGAATGTGAGCAAGGCCACCAGGAGCAAGGCCATGTTTATTTATCCATCCACCTGCTTTCTTCCTGCGTCTGCAGAGAAAAACCGGCACAGGTTTCAGAGGCTCCCCACCGAGCCCTTGTGAGAAGAGATCTGCCTTGGGAGCTGGTAGGGTCACGTGACCCACCCAGGGATGCTTCCCCCCACCCCCCTTCAGTCACTTCCAGACAAATAGCAAAATGTCTTGTGTGCTAGCATTGATTTTAGGGGAAGCAAGATAAGTTACTCCCTTATCTTTCTTGATTGAGTTTATTACACCCTGACCCAAGGAAGACAGCAAATAGAACCTTGATGCATGTCTGGAATAGTTTATATTAATTTGACTGTAGAAATGTCCTTCCTGGTCACTATTTTTTTCTCAAACCAGTGACATGACTGGTCACCGACTTTGACTTTCTCCAAAAACGACACAGTCTGGAATGTGAAACATCACTAAGAGTGTCACTGGGTGAAGGGCAGGGACCTGTTTCCAGTCTTGGCCTCAGCGTCTTCCTCTAGTCCACTTGATATAAAACCAGAACTTCTGGGTTGTACTCATTGATCCTCTTCCTTGCTGGAATTACTAACCAGAAATGGTGTTGCTCGGAAGACAGGCAGTGGGTTAGTGAGCCCCAGGCAGAAGGCACTTCTGAGAGGGGAGTCCACAGAGATAACTGACTCCTCTGAGCGACCTATGGAATGGGCTGTGTTTTCAGTGGGGTTTAGTAGATGCCAGCTGTCCACTCTCTACGGCATAGCCTTTCTGGCTTCTCTCATTTCCAGGCTCTGAAGATTGCCTTTGCCTTTTGGAAGCTGGCACAAATGAGTTTATTTAATCTATGCTTTTAACTTAGTTTTACATGTTCTCTGTAGGTGACGATCGTGGCGCTTTTGTTGACACTCGCCATCAAGGAGATGGCGAGGATCTCAGGAACGTTTGGCCACACTGTCAGTAAAGGGGCCTTCAACTTTCAACTCCAGAACCTATGAAGTTTAAAAGGCGGAATATTCTCTGAGATCCTGCCTGAAGCTTATTACTTGCTAAAATTAGCTTCAACACTATCTTTAAGTAATTAGTTGCATAAAATTGAGTTATGTGAAAATGCTAAGCAGTATATATTGATCCCACTCCTTTCTTCCTCTCTACTAGCTCGTCAAGGAATAATGACATATGATGAATGGATTAACTAATCATTAAGGGAAAAACAGAAGCAAGTGACTTTTAGGGTGAAGTTGTTCCCTGGCTTCTTCTGGGAGCAACTGATTCATTCTAACTCCAGAACTGGAAGGTCAAGGCAGTATCTATATAGACTCTATATGCCAGCAGTTTTGGCTAACATGAACAGTTAAATTATTTCATTCACCAATTGATGCATGGAGTCATAGTCTTTCAGATGTGGAAGGGTCTTAATTCAATAAATTAACTAAGGCTTAAGTTTACTTTAAAATATCCACATTGATGTAAAGGGGTTGACTTACCTCTGTTTGAATAACTCCACTGACCAAAAAACTCATTACCAGTTGAACTTCTCACCCATACACCTACCCCACAAATCCCCACTGAGATGTTGGAGAGCTCTAGTTATAACTAAATTAGTCCTCATATAACGAGCATAAATTTGAGCATAAATGAGTTATACATTTTTTAACTGAGATTTTGATTTTAAAACTATGTCCTCTTCACAGTTGACAGATGACATATATAAGGTAAATGTAAATTATTAAGCAAGATAGTAGAACAGTTGTAGACTGAAGAAGTAGATGCCACCGACATTGCATCTATGTAGTTGTCTCTCCTTTACCCCTCTCATGTTCCTATGCCTAGAAGTGACCCTTAATCTGAATTTTGTGTTTATTATTCCTTTGTTTTTTAAAATTAATTTTATTACCAAAGTATGCCTCTCCAAACATTATATTGCTTAATTTTGCTTGTTTTTGAGTTTTATACAAATTGTATTACTCTTAACTAGTTTTTGGTTACTTGCTATTTTACACTATGACATTTTAAAGGACCTTCCATATTTCTATATGTAGCTGTAGTTTGTAAAATTTCACTACTGCGTAATATTCCATTATATAAATATACTACCATTTATGTTTTCATTCTCCTGTGATCTTTCTTTATTCTGAGGCCATAAAAATATTCTCCTGTGTTTTCTTCTAAAACTTTTATAGTTTTACTCTGCACATTTAAGTCTTTAATTTATTAGGTATTAATATTTATGTGTGGTACGTGTCGGGAACCCAATTTCAGTATTATTCAATGGCATATGGTTTTTATCCACATGGATAAACAATTTTCCCAGAACCGCTTTTTGAATAGACCCTCTTTTTTTTCTTTCATTTGTAAAATTATCACATCTCAAGTAACTACTATTTTGCATAGGTTTGCATTTAAGCTCTTTTATATATAGACCATCATCCTTTTTACATGCACCAATGCTATACTGTCTTAATTACTAGAACTTTAAAATCGTCTTGACATGTGGTAAGAAAATTTCTTCTTTTCTAATTCCTTCCTTCCTCCTTCTTCCCTCTCCCTCTCCTTCCCTCCTTCTTCCCTCTCCCTCTCCTTCCCTCCCCTCTCCCTCCCTCATTCTCTTTTCCTTCTCTCTGTCTCTTTCTCTCTCTCTCTCTTCCTTTCTTTTTCTTCTCTGGTTGGGATACCCAGTGCAATGATGAGTAGAAGTTATGATGAGCATTCTTGTCATGTTCCTGATTTTAGAGAAAATGTTTTCTAATTTTTCACCTTTAAAATGATATTTGTTATAGGCTTTTGATGCCTACTAGGTTAGATTCTATCAGGTTAAAGATTGTAGAAAAGTTTTCTAAGAAATTTTTTCTTACCATGAATAGAAATGAATATCATCAAATGCCTTTTCTGCATTTGTTTTACCCCTAACCTATTAATTTGCTGAGTTACAATGATAATTTTATACTATTAAACTCCTCATATTCCTAGGATTAACAGACTTCATTAAAAGTTACTGTTATTTTATACGCCAAGAGATTTGACTTCCAGTATTTTATTTACAATTTTGGCATCTGTGTTCATAAGCAATTTGTAATTTAGTAATGAGTAATGTAGTTTCTAATTTTCCTTTCTGTTGTTGTCCTTATACGGTTTGGTATCATGGGTGTATTTACCTCACAGACTGAGTTGGGCCATAATCCCTCTTATTTTGCTCTTAGGAAAAAACGGTTTCAGATTAGAATAATCTATTCCTTGAAAGTATGGATTTACTTGCCTGTAAACCATCCAAGCCTGGTCTTATGGTGTGTGTGTGTGTGTGTGTGTGTGTGTGTGTGTGTGTGTGTGTGTAGATTTAAAAATATTCGTTCAACTTCTTTAGTTGTTATTGGGCTATTCAAGCTTCCTATTTCTTAAATTTTACACTATAAGTTTTCTAGGAATTTTCCATTTCATTCAAGTTTTAAAATGTATTGTGATCAAGGTTTTTAGTATTCTCTTTTTGAATCTTTCAAAAACTATTCCTAGTGTTCTTTATTTCTGTCCATTTTCTTCGTATTAGCCAACCTTGCCAAATTTTTTTCTATTAATTGTCCTCTCACGGACTGACTTCTGCCTTTGCCAGTCATATTCTATCTTTATTTTCCTTTTCCACAGTTTTTCCTATTGTTTTCTCATCTGTTTTCTTTTTTGCTCTTTTTCTTTTTAACCTCTTATTTGGATGTCAGTTCATTTGTTTTTCAGCCCTTCCTCCTTTCTAATATATATATGTATACTTACATGTAAGTATATATATATATACACACACATACTTAATCTGTAAATTTCCCTGTAGTCTTTGCCTTAGCTCTATCCCATAAATATTGATGAGTAAATTTTTCATTATAGCTAAGTCCTAAGTATTCCTCAATTTTCCATTATGATTTCTTCTTTAACTCCCAAATAATTGAGATGTACAGTTTTGAAATCTACAAAATACAGATATTTAAATGTATCTGTTCGTTATTGACCTCTACTTCAAATTGCATAATGATCAGAGAATGTGCTATTGATTTTCCCCCAAATATGTTGATATGTGTTTTATGGCTTAGTACGGTTCAATTTTGTAAATATTCAATGTGAGCTTGAGAAGGATCTCTGTTTACCTGTGACATTCTCTATTTACCTGTGCCAGGCTCTATATTTGTCCCATAAACCCAGTATATTATTATTTTCCTAAAATTGTCTATATATCAATATTTACTAACATTTTAAGTTTTAATTAAACTAATGAAGGGATTTCTGTTGAAATTTCACATGGTCAGAATGACACAAGTTGTCCCTATATTTTTCTTCACATATAAATGATACTTGGGGCATACATCTTTAGAATGGAATATATACATGGTGAATTAAACCTTCTCTAATTTTGTAGCATCTTACTGTACACATGGTATTGTCTTTTATCTTAAAATCTATCTGTCCGATATTAGCATAGAGATACCACCTTTTCATTTGATAAATATTTTTCTCGTATAACTTTTTCTACCTTTGTGCTTTCAACCTTTCTGTGTCTTTATGTTTTAGGCATGTCTTTTATAACCACTGGTAGAATTTTATAACCACTTAGCTGAATTTTTTTTAATACATTCTTACAATCTCTTTTAACAGATGACCTTAATAATTTACATCTATTCTGATTATTGATCCATATGGATGCTTTTTTCTGGCCATGCAGCTTGCTTTCTACTTTGTTCTAATTTTACATGCTCCATTTTTTCCCCTTTTTTGTCTTTTATTTGTTGAATCTTGTGTGTTTGTCTCTTTTATTGCTTTGTTTTGTTTTCTTATTCTATTTTGTTCTGTCTACCATTTTGGATGTTATAGACTCTCCTTATTAATTTTAATGGTTACTCTGAAATTTTTACCTCATACTTTAGCTTATGCCTTTTATTTAAAAAGTTTAATTTTATCAGTATTTAAAATCCCTTCCTGAAAGATGCATGGACTTTAAATTTTGAAGCCTACTCACTGGCTAGACAAAATGTATTTTTTTGCTGTCCAATATTTTAGTTCTGTCATTATTATATATCTTCATTATTTTATACGTTCAATATTTGCTTAGATTCTCTGCCACTTTGGACATGTTAATGGATCTCCAAGGAGTTTGTATTCTCATTTTCCTTTATCAATACTGCATTGGAAAGCTTTGAGAAGCTTTGCTTATGACCAAATATAATCTCTTTCCAAAGATAAGCCTCAAAATAATGGAAGACAGCTATTTTCAGGGAAATGCTGGTAAATGTTTAACAATCAGCCTTCCAGGGAAAAAAGTCCTTGTTTATAGTGTTTGTTAATTTCCACGGTGTAAATTCTCCTGCCATAGCTTATATCAAGCTACCAATGTGATGTCAACCAGCTTGCTAAATTCCTCAGCATTTGTCCATCTGCTCTTATGAGTTGGTAAGAGCTGGTTCTAGCACATCACTGGCTATTTTGTACCTCTTGAATCATCTTTTTACTTGTTTAGATGATCCCCGATTCCTTCAAGCCATTCCTTACCTGACATAGCTTTGAGTGTGTGATAGTTTATTTGGATCTTCACTTTAGAATCATCTCCAACATGGGTTGCTGTATCTCAGGGGCCGAAGCCTAGAGTGTTGTTTGGGGTTGTTTAACATCATCGTGAGTTCTGTGAGCTTTATGAGTCTGGCTGGATGGGAAGTGTTGTAGGATATGCATATATAGACATACTCTCAGAAGCAGCTATTTGGAATTGCGGTCTTCTCAAATGATGGGAGAATTGGGCATAGCCATTGTGGCAGCAATGTTTGGCTCTGATATTGGATACTGAAGGGAAAAACCCTTCTCTAACATAAAAGGGAATCTAATACATGGAATATGAGGCTCTAAATGAGCTTACCAGGAGATTAGTGGTGATAAACCTGAATTAAATGCCTTATTTCTGAGTGTTTAGTCCTGAAAAATTATGTGGGATACAGATCTTTTTCTTCCCCTGTATATCTCCCACCAAACCCTCATCATTCTTTTTATCCTGTCATTAGCTTCCCTTGCCTTTTCTTTTACTTATTCTGTTTTGAGAAGAGCTTTCTTTGGAGGTCATTTGCCAGTTCTTCCTTGCATCAGTGGACACCTTGTATTCGGCACTGCCATCAGGTTGCTCAGATTTCCCTGTAGATTTCTGAGGGTTTAAGAACAATGCAAGCATCAGGTGATGATGATTATGATTATGGCTGTCGTCTTAAGAATGTGTTCTTAGGAATCTATCTCTTAGGAAATCAGGGTCCCTTTTAGCTTCCTGATTTCCTAAGTTAAAGTTTGTCAGATCACAGAGATCTTGAATCTCAGAGATGAGGCAGCCTGTCTGCACCATTGGAATGGAGGACCAAATGCAGTTTCTTCTGGCGGCTTTTATTCTGTGGACTCTGATGGTCTCACACAACTATGTGCAATTCTTCACCCAGGAAAGTTTGTCACAGGTTGGAAATTCGAAGTGGCTTATAAATCTGAAAAATTAATTTCCAAACCAATTTTCTTTTCATTTCACGGTAGTCGTGTAAAGATAGGGTCTCTGGGGTCACTGGGAGAACATGTGTGTGTCTGCTGATTGGGCAGAAAGCTGTCCTATTGATGGAGATAACTTCTGTTGCAATCTATTGGTCATGCCAAGTCACAAGGCTAGATCAGATTCAAGGGCTGGGAAACAGACTCCACCTTGGTGAGAGGAACACAAAGGTACCTGGCAAAGTGGCGTGCACACACAGGGGGAAATAATTGCAGCCACTTCTGCCAATATTTACTGCAGGTATCTAAGCATTTAGAGAGGACATCATTGTTTATGCTAGGTAACTTCTGCTTCTTCTTTCCTTGATGTTTTCCAAAGTACCAGTTAGGCCAACTAATAGAGATACTGACAATGATAATGTTGAAGATTCATTTTCAGCCTTTAGTAGTTTGTTCAATTATTAACTAACCATGTTGCTATCCCAAGAAAGACAATAATGTAAGCTGGTCGTTTTAACACTATGATGTTTTCAAATGACCAAAGATATTTATTTTCCATTCAGAAATTTGTATTTGGTAGGTTTGTATTTATTTAAAAAAACTAAATTCCTTTTCTCCTTTTATACATTGTTATACTGTAATTTCAGTTGTTCATGTGAATCTAATGTAGACTTGCTATAATATTAGTGGCCTTAGTGAAGTATACTATGAGACTTATGGCAGGAATAAAAATTCCTTGTGATATGACAAGAGCATAAAGGTATCATTTGTGAATATGCAGTAAAACATGATAATCTTTGGACACGAAGTCTTTCAAGTAGCAGCCTTGAATCCACTTTATTATTTAAGATTATATTATAATCTTAATTACAGTTCCCATTATACTTATTTTTTTATACATTAAGCTTTATTTATTGACATTTTATTGTTGTATCATATAATTTCTAATAAGAATTAGATGGGATTATGTAAACCTGGTAGGGCATTACATAGGAGCCTAGCACACCAGCCCACCAGTCATACCTGGCATGTTTTCATATTGAGGCAGACAGTCATTTAGGCTGTAATTTTAATGAACCCTCTTGGGTTGAGCAGTGTACGACCTGTACAGCTGCACCTGACGGTCCTACACCAGGGAATCAGGATGGGTACCAGTGATTAGTGCTTGACCCGGTGACGGTAAGTTTATTGGACAGTAGCAGTGGAGGCTGAGGAGAAGCACTTTGACAAAATACTCAGAGTGCTGGGGTGGTGGTCCAGAGGAGCATCCTTTAGGACATCACACAACTGATCATCTGCATTACCTATTCCTAAGGTCAAGAAAGGAAGAAGCAGTGCACTGGAGTTGGGAGACCTGGGCTCTGTCCATAACTCTGTCACTCCTGTGGCATCCCTGGAGATTTTTAATCATCTGCAAGTCAGTTTCTTCTCCTCCAACATGTGAGTGTAAACACTTAACCTACAGGGCTGTTGTGAAGACAGCCTGGGATTCACATGTGAAAGCACTGTGACAGAGCCTGGTGTCAATGTGTGCTATTCTTCTTGTGGCTGTTGTGATGAAAAGGAAAGGTAAGCAGCTCATCACTGGAGGAGAGAATCTTTTTCATGACGACTTTCCATTTGGTTTATGTGGTGAGGTGGTAGGCGAACAACTTTGGCCGCATGATTGTTTAACTCTGTGTGCCCCTGACCTTGTCCGAGCCAGTCATCACCATTACTCCAGGGGCAACACCGACCTTCACGGACCCTTGTCTCCCCTTCTTGGACCCTTTCTCCCACTCAGGACTTGGGGAGTTCAAGGCCAACCTGTTGTGGGCAGAGAGATGATGTAACCTCCCAACGGGTCCTTGACTGATTGGGTAACAAACGAAGTATACGGTCAAAACAAAAATGTTACAATGAAGACTAATGATGGTGAAGGGGAGGCCTGTTTGTAAGCCTGATGGCCAGTTGGTGCCACTTTTGAACAAACAAAGCGGAGTTTGAAATTCTTGCATTAGTTTAATTTCTCATAGGTGTGGAATGTCTCAGGCTCTTTTAAAAACACAATGGGGAGAATGCAAATCACACCTTAGTCATTGCAAATGATCTTTGGTCCAGTGTTTTGACCCCCAACATTTCTAGGCTTCAGAGTAAGTTGAAATTGAAAGGGAGCACACTTGGGAATTGGGGTGCACTGATATAAGAGTCAGATGCATCGTATGTTCCGACAGCAGGCAGGGGCTGGTGGAAAGCAGGGTAGTGACTGCATCTAGTCACTGGTTTGATCCTGGGAAGTTTCATGAAAAATTCAAGGGCAATGAATGTTTTCAGGAGTGGTTGTAGTGAAGCCATTATTAATATAAATCTACACCTGGTATCCTCCAAAAATTTAGCCCTAGGAATTGGTGCGCACCAAAGTCTAGGATCCTGCCCCTTGCCTCGAGGGGCTTAAACGTTTGGTTATGACAATGTGACTATACAACGTATGATGTTCTTTACTTCACAGGAATATAACCAAGAATTAAAGTATTGCCTTATACCTAATTACAAACTATGTAGGCTGCAGTGCTCCAGGAAACACTGATTTTGAACTGAGTCTCCGTAGCTCTGAAGATAAATAGTTTTGACAGTTTTCTGACTTAGCTGTTTCCTGCACCCACTTAGACCTCTCCACCAAACATCCACTTAAACAAAATATTTTAAATATGAATATATACATATATATATATATATGCAGTATATAGACATATTCAAAAGAATGGCATGGCAGAGTAGGGTCGCTGTTTATGAAAGCATAAGTGTCAGTTGCCAGCAACACAGCATTGCAGGCTAAACTCCCAGGGTCTATTTTCTGTTTCTGTTCTTTGGAATGAAGAAAAGTAATACTGACATTCCATTATTTATGGACATGGTTAAAGAAAAGAGAAGCAGTGAAATTTCACTGCTTTCAGAGGCTAGTTTATTTTGATTCCACATAGGGCCCTGGGCCTTTGCCTCACAATGATGTCCCTTTCCCTGTCGATACCTCAGCAACCCTGGTGCTGTGATGTCTCAGTGCCCTCTAGGGTGAGGGAAAGAGCTGGCGGAACCTAGCCATCAGTATTCCCTGGGCTTGGGAGGCAACTGGTCAGTGGATCAGGAGCGTGTGGAAGGCCTGCTCTGTGTCTTGCACTCTGGAACCTTGGGTGCTGAGAGCGAAGCTGAGGCAGAAAACGGAGACTCTGTTCTCAGGGGATTACTGGTGCACAGGATTGACGGGAGCTGGGCCTATAAAAATAGGGTCCCATGTACATAAGATGTGCAGAATGCAGAGCACAGCTTATGTTTATTTTGTGCTAACTTTGCACTAGACCCCAGGCTAAATACTGGCATAATCTCTGGCCCTTCTACCAACGCTACAAGGCAGCTCTGATTATTCTCATTTTGTGGATGGAAAAACGGAGGCTTCGAAAGGTTAAGTGTATCTGCCCTGGGTCACACGGCTGGCGACTGATAAGCCTAGAACTGGAATATGAATGGTATCCCTCTGAAGTCAGAGCACCTCTGCTTAGGTGCGGCAGGGCCTTGGAAAGCAAGGCAGCCTGGGAGGGGGGGCCGGAAGCAGCAGGCTGAGGATGGTTGGCAGGCAGGCTGACTGACACAGTGACTTCTGCTGGGCTGTGCTCAGCCACCTTCCAGGGGAGAGGAACCCCTCCCTCTGTTGCTCCTTGGTGACCCTGGAAGGCAGTGGACCCTCATTTGTTTCTGCGGGATAGCCCTGCTGAATCATTCCAACCACACTGTGGCCAACTTACCTACTACCTTCATGTTCTATTTTTATGTTTGTGGCTCTCAGCAGGAAATAGCTCAGCTTTAATGGCAGCTTTTAGAGTGAGGTTTTTAGAGAACCCATTTAATTTATCATGTAAACTAGGACAATTTTGAGAGTGAAAGGGAAATCTGCTAGTAATTATGCCAGGGCTATCCTGGGCACCCAAGGCTACGTACGGTCACCCTACCGATATTGGACCAAAGGATGGAGCTACCATGGAAATAAGATCTACATTATTCAGACAAGAACATCTTTAGAATAGGGAGCAGCGAAACGGAAGTAAGCTTCTTCTACTACAGCAGTGTTGTCTTCTGTCTGATGTTAGGGCATGAATTAGGACAACTGAAGTCCCTCAACCTTCACCCACCTTGGACAAGGCCAAGGCAGCTCTGATTTACCATGTCAGAGTGACATTGTTATGTGGAGACCTCGTGCTTACTGCCAAACTTAATGAATCTGGACTGTTCTAACTTACAGGAGTTAAAGAACTTCTTATTCTTGAAGATCTTTGAATATTTTTGCTTACAATTTATAAATTGGACTATAGCAAGGCATGCTGGGGTTTCCCTTAATAGGTCAGCTAACCAAAGGCATTGCAAGAATCTGGAAAATGTCACATATTGCTGGTCCGGGACTCCAAAAGAGGGGAGATAAGGAGTGGAGAGGAGGAGAGGGAGGGAAGAAAGGAGGAAGGAAGGGAGGGAGGACGGACTAGATGGCTTTAAGCCAAAAAAATCCAGGAACGTCTTGTGACAGTGGACTTCGAGCCCAGGATCCTGCTCTTTTTAATCCCTGACCCTCTTGTCGTTTGTTCTCTTTGGGCTGACAAATGGGTGCTGATTCGTGACAGCATCATTGATCGAATGACATGTTGTCTTGTATCATGTCTGATAATAAAGAAACGTAAAAATGCTTCTAGGCTTAACTTGACAGTATCCATTTAGATGGTAGCTTCTAGTCCTAAATCTTTCCGAGAATGACAGAAAATTCCCTTTGTCTAAAACATGAGTGTTTTTCATCACTAATACCCCAAATAATGCTTGGTCTGAGACCAGCCTCCTCAATAATTTCCATCAAACGACTCCTAATGGGGGGAGGGGTGGGTTTCCAAAGAGATCCTCAATAAAGTCAGCATTGCTTTGAGCCTCTTATTTTATATTATAAATGCATGCAAATATTACATTCTGTTTTACAATATACCCATGTTTGCTATAGAATTTGTCAGAATATCTTTAGTAAGAGTTATATGCAAAGGCGACGTGCCATTTTTATTCTGCAGTTTCACATTATCCCTGACATAAGACCACATCCTCCATTTTAAGAATGAGGGAATAAAACCTCCCCACAGCGCTGACAGGAGGGAGGAGTTGATTATTTTTGGAGTCAGAGATCTAGAGTTTTGCTTCTGAAAGTCAAATAAAAACCTGGACATATTGATTTTATTTCAAAACTTTTTTTTCCTCCAAATTCTTCAGAAGATCAGAAATATAGTACCAGATAAACAAGTGATTCTGACCATGTTATTGCACACAGTATTGACCTGCAAGGAGCCAGGGAGAGGAAACAAGGAGAGAAATACCGTAACACGATTTTGGTACCAACCAAATAAAACCCTTAGTGACTCTTTTCTCCCGCATGGCTCCATCTCCCTAAACAGTTCATTGGTTTTTATCAGAAGGATAATTTACAATTTGGAATTTCACGGTACAGTAGGATTAAAATAAAGTCAAAAAATTCAGACTCAACTCTGAATTTTCCCTTTTCTCTCTCTCTTTTTTTTTTTTTTTTGCGTTACGCGGGCCTCTCACTGTTGTGGCCTCTCCTGTTGCGGAGCACAGGCTCTGCACACGCAGGCTCAGCGGCCATGGCTCACGGGCCCAGCCGCTCCGCGGCACGTGGGATCTTCCCGGACCGGGGCACGAACCCGTGTCCCCTGCATCGGCAGGCGGACTCTCAACCACTGTGCCACCAGGGAAGCCCTCTTTTTTTTTTTTTTTTTTGATGGAGATGTGTTTGTCCTTCCCTGAGGGAAGGACAGATGAGTATGAACTTTGGTATTCTTGGAGTAGACTTAAAAAAGAGATGTACTTTCAAATTCCTTTGATGTTCTGATGAGAACATAATTAACTTCAGGATAAATCTGTCAGCATAATATAGTCCTTCCCTATATATTACTGTCAGTATCCTAAATACTAAAAACAGAAAACAAAAAATGAATGACCTCCCTAAAACCAAAACAAAGCAATAAAACTGAAGATGTTGATAACATTAAAGGAAAAAAGCCAGTTTGATTTTAGAAAACATTTCCCCATTTTCTCTACATTTTAAGTACATATGTTGATATAGATAATCAGATTTATCTTCCACAGTAGAGTCCTTCTATATTTATTTAGTCACTGGAATTCAGTCTTATCACATGAGAGATTTGATCCCGAGAATGCCTAATACCATTCGCACCATCTACTCCGAGAACGGTTGAACACAGATGCCTTCTCAGCTATATTAGTGCCCTTCATTCATTGTCCAGACCTCTGCTGAGTTTCTCTTAGGCCCCGTGCTTGATGCTGAATAGTTGAAAATGGATTGAAACATACTCCCTGTCTTCTGATATCATAGTCCAGAGTAGAGACAGACAGGTAAGGTGTGCTGGACCATGTGAGGTCAACTCGGCCAAATCTGGGAACTGTGTTTCCCAGGAAAACCTTGCCTGACTCCTTTTCCAAAAGAAAAAATCCTTACATGTGGTTTGACCATCACAAATGAAGCCGAATCCATTGCTCTCAGGTCTTTGTGGTCAACTACGGCCATGGACAGAGGCACAGGTACCTGCTGGGCTCCAGCCATTCTCTCTTCCATTCCTCATCCAGCTTGTCTTCATGCAGTGGCTCCAGGCCCACCACCAGGTTCTTGGCTGGTGACCCATCAAGCCTACAGCTGTGCAGAGGCAACTTCTTCCCCAGAGGGGGGCAGTTTCCAAAGACTTCCCTATGAGCTCTCTTTTTGGGGTCCCACTTTGGTGGCTTCTTGGATTTGTCTTTGAGCTGCCACCCCTTTGCTCCATGGAGTCTGGCTAATGACTTTTTCTGACCCTCCGACTTCCCCTTCCAGATCATCTCTTCCCCAGCTCCTGGCGTACTTGTATACAGTCTAACTCCGATAATAAAGCCTTTATTTCCATACTACTTATAGTGGCCCTGTTTTCCTGTCTGAATATTATTCAAACCACTATGAGAGGATGCTATAATAAAGGCCAGTGGTGGGCACAAAGGAAGATCAGAAAGGAGTGGTGTCTCACACAGATTGGCAGTGCTGCAGGCATGGTCAGAGGAGGTTCTGGAGGTGGGGCTGGATGGGCAAAGAAGGGAAGGGCACTCCGTAGAGACGGCGTGAACATTTTGGAGCTGCAAATAGTTCTAGATCATACGATACAAGTTGAGAGGTGTAGTGGGAGATAAATTTGGAGAGGTTAGGCAGGAGCCAGATTATAAAATCATTTTGTGCCTCTGGCCAAGGAGTCTGTTTGTGGATAATGGGGAACCTTGGAGTGTTTTCTTTTTTGTTTCTTTGTGGGTTTTTTTTTGCGGTATGCGGGCCTCTCACTGTTGTGGCCTCTCCCATTGCGGAGCACAGGCTCTGGACACGCAGGCTCAGCGGCCATGGCTCACGGGCCCACCCGCTCCACGGCATGTGGGATCTTCCCGGACCGGGGCACGAACCCGCGTCCCCTGCATCGGCAGGCGGACTCTCAACCACTGCGCCACCAGGGAAGCCCTTGGAGTGTTTTTAAACAAGGAAAACTTTGGGGAGACTTACTTTGGAAAATTTCTCTGGCAGTTATATAGAAGCTGAATTGGAGAGAAGCAAGACTAAAGGCAAGAGGACCGAGGAGACAATTGCATCAGAACAAAGTAAAACAAAAATGTAACAAAACAGCCTGGGCTCACTGATGCAGAGGAAGAGGGACCAGAGAGAAAGAGGGAACATCATATAATGGGCTGAAGGAAGAAATTTGTGAAAGAAGCTGATGAGGAAGGGTCAGAGAGGTTGTAGGATAATAAGAATGGGAGCAAACGGAGGGGAGGACGTTAAGAGAGGAAAGTGGTCAACATTGCAAAGAAATCGGAAGGACAGGAAATTGCCCATTCTTTTTTTTGAAACCAAGTATATGTTATTGGTAACCATAAGGTGGCGTAGTTCCAGTTATATTTGTATTATTATTCTTTCACTAGCTTTCTGGACACAGAATCTCTGGAGAAAACTGCATTATGTGTATAGTGAACTTCGGCAATGAAGGGAACAAAGCAGTCTTAGCCCCTTAGTCTTAGTGATCAGCTAAGTTCCCTGGTTCACAGAGTCCAGCTCATCCACAAATAAGAGAAAATGTGCCGAGCAAGGTCTTAGAAAACACCTCCCCCCACTATCCCTCAAGAGAAGTCAATTCTGATTCTTATAAGTAGTAGGCCATTTCAAACCTTTCAATAACTTGTCAGTAACTTGGATGATGACGACAGAGAGGTGGGACGTGAGATAGCTTTTACTAAATCTGACGCTTGCTTTGTTTTTGCCTCTTCAGTCAGAAAACACAGTTTTAGATTTCTCTGAGTCATCATCTTCCTTCGCGAGACAAACTGCATGGGGTGATTCTCCATCAGTCTCTGCTGGAGCCCAGGTGACCCAAGGAGGAAGTTAAAGCCACTTCTCCATGTTGATAGGAAAAGCCCACAGAGGCTGAAACCCAGAGTACAATCTTCCTCTTCCTTATTAGCAGAGGAACTTAATTATATGTTACTGTCTTTGCTTCTTTTTGCCTTCAGTTCACAGAGATTCATTTTTTCCTCTGCTTTCTCCTGATGTTTTTTAAAAAAATGCTGTTTCTGTCTTTTGGTAAATCTATTCATTTACTCTATAAGGAGTGGGATGAACCACAGTCCCCATGGAGCAATTCCTACTTTCCAGGGGTCTGTGACTGAGGAACTACTGCTCTAGGTTAGCAAGGGCTTGTTACAGAGAGGGAACATTTTGAGGCATCATATCCTTTCCTTTTATACAAATAGATTACAAACCTGGAAACGACATTTCACACTTTGAGCTCCTATTGTTAAAAGGCAACCCTCCCAAACTGCCTATCACCCCCTCACCCTCCCAACATATACACACAGGACCACCCACTAGATTTTAAGAACCTTGAAGGCCAAGGCCATGCTTTGTTTACCTTTGTAATATATATTCAACAATATATCTCCTCAAGTCTGAGATATTCTCATTTAAATAATACCACTTAAGGAATATTAATTATTAATCTTACTTTAGAACAGTTATCTAAATCTTTAGGGGCCCGGTCTGCCTTACAACGAATGCAATCAAAACATGCAAACTTCAGCCTACGCCATCTGCGTTCACATTTGTGGGGAAACCACGGTTTTCTCTGAGAACCATTGTTGGCATCAACATCTGCATTTTCTATGTGTAACTGAAGGGTCTATCCTGTTGATTTCTCCCAAACCAAGGAAGTCTGTTTCAAAAGATTCTAACAATACCCAAATAGAAGTTTTCCCACTAAAATAAAAGGAAAACATTTAAAGTTTGTCTTTATGGGTACCCTATTACATGAGTATTTGTTGAATTAATAAATGAATTTTAGGGAATTCCCTGGCGGTCCCGCGGTTAGGACTCAGCGTTTTCACTGACGTGAGGCTGGGTTCAGTCCCTGGTTAGGGAACTAAGATCTCGCAAGCAACATGGCATGGCCAAAAAAATAAAATAAAATAAAATAAAAAGGTGGGGGGGGATTTTAAAGTCCTATGATATTAAAAAAAAATTACCTTTAATAATTGCATCTCAAACCAATGGCAAAGAGAGTAAGTGGCAATGGCCAGAGAAGTTAACCTAAAATTCTCCATCATAAGGAGTACTGTTATTGTTGTTGTTGTTGCTATTTTTAAAATAAGAGGCTCCAGTATTATATCTTAATACAAATGCATACTGGCTCCTTTTAAAAAAATTTATTTTATTGAAGTATAGTTGATTTACAGTGTTGTGTTAATTTCTACTGTATAGCAAACTGATTCATTTATACATATATATAAATTCTTTTTCATATTCTTTTCCATTATGGTTTATCACAGGATATTGAATATAGTTTCCTGTGCTCTACAGTAGGATCTTGTTGTTTATCCATTCTGTATATAATAGTTTGCATCTGCTAACCCGGAACTCCCTATCCATCCCTCCCCTCCCCCCCCATAATGGCTCTTGATTCTTCCTTTGTTCTTGTGTACCCTCCTCCCTCTCTAGTCATATTAATAATGTGGGGGTCCCCTACTGCTGCAAAGTGGGCAGGTCTATTAGTCAGATGAGCTCGTGTGTTTTAATGAGAACAGTATGAACCCAGAGCCCAGGAATCATGGGTTCACATTCTGGATCTGTAACTTCTTCCTTCAGTGATGTCAGACCAGTCAATTCTTTCTGCTACAATTTCTTCATCAATCTAAAGAGGGTGATGAGGCTTCTCTCCCTACAAGGAAAAGTATAACAAGTCCATGCAGGGCTCAGGGCCATTGCTTTCCTTACTGATGTACCTCTTCTGGGGAAACCTGGGTGCTGGGAAACAGGAGTTTCTTTGTCGGAGGGTGGGGCATATAGAAACAGGAATGTGGGGCTGGGTTTAGGGTCCAGTAGAAAGGTGACTGTAGGACCAGGGTTGTTTTTTTTTTTTTTTGGCTGGACTGGGGCTTCGTTGCTGCGCGCGGGCTTTCTCTAGTTGCGGCAAGCAGAGGGCTACTGTTCGTTGCGGTGCGCGGGCTTCTCATTGCGGTGGCTTCTCTTGTTGCAGAGCACGGGCTCTAGGTGCACGGCCTTCAGTAGTTGCAGCACGCAGGCTCAGTAGTTGTGGTGCACGGGCTTAGTTGCTCTGCGGCATGTGGGATCTTCCTGAACCAGGGATCGAACCTGTGTCAAACCTACATTGGCAGGCGGCTTCTTAACCACTTAACCACTTCTTAACCATTGCGCCACCAGGGAAGTCCCAGGACCAAGGTTTATTGTTTTGTTTGTTTTGCGGTACGCGGGCTTCTCACTGTTGTGGCCTCTCCCGTTGTGGAGCACAGGCTCCGGACGCGCAGGCTCAGCGGCCATGGCTCACGGGCCCAGCTGCTCTGCGGCATGTGGGATCTTCCCGGACCGGGGCACGAACCCGTGTCCCCTGCATCGGCAGGCGGACTCTCAACCACTGCGCCACCAGGGAAGCCCCAGGACCAAGGTTTTTTAATAGCAGAGAATTCTTCAAGGAGCTGCGGCCCTCTCTGTGCACTGAATGCTGGGAAATCAGCAGCCTCGGTCCATGTTTCTCAAACTGGAACGCATGGGCAAATATCTCAGAAAAGAAGTTTTAAAAGTCGGTGTGGCATTTCAAAGATAATCTAATAAATTAACAGGCATATTCTGAATTATTTTAACATCATTCATTCCAAGAACTGCCACATCATATCCACGTGGACATTTGCATTTGTTTTTAGAAATTTCATTTTGACTAAGTGAAGATCAAATGACTTCAGAGATGGATGCACTAATAAAAGTATCACAGGAAGAAATATAATGGGAGAACTGAGCCATCAGAGAGTGCAAGGGCCTATATGCACATCCCACTCAAAGCAGGATACTCCTGGGCAGCCCTCCCCCTGATTACACAGATAGCCACCACAGAACCCATCATTGAACAAGCCCTACCATCCATGCTCATTCACTTTAAGCGTGGCCAGACACAGGAAATGAGACCTGCTTCTGGCAATCAGGGTTTAGTCAATGAAAATGTCAGTAATGCTGCGAGCAGAACCCTCTTTTCAAGTAAACAAGACACCATTACAGAGTTATCAAATGACTCTTAATTACAATTGACGCTTGAAGATTGTTCGTTGGCAGCTTTTCGGAAACGTGAGATCTATTTATTGTGAACCAGCAAGCAAAGCCTTGAAATAATTAATAACATACTTATGCTAACAGGCATTATCTGATTTACTGAAGCCAAAATACATGCAAAAATTATATTAAATGCAGAACCTGACCTGAGGCTCATCTTTCTCCTATTAAAACCCACACTGGCAATCTAGTTTCAGCAGCAGAACATCCTTCATCACACTGAATTAATGTTTTTAATTGGAATGTTATGGGTCTTATAGTTTAGTTATTAAATATTTCTAATATATATGTTTGGTTTTGGTTTCATTATTTTAGAATGAGTTTAGAGCTAATTTTATATTCACATTTTGATAACATTGTAATAAAAGTATTTAAGTCAATACTGGAAGTGCACCAGATTTTTCTTTTACTTTAAAGGGGTCTGTGCATCCTTCAAATTTAGGAGACATTGTTATAGGGGTTAAGAGCATAGCATTCGTAATCAGGGAGACCTGGGTTCAAATCTATGCTTTGTTGCTTAAAAACAGTAAACTTGAGCATGTTATTGAACTGAATTGTGCTTCATTTTCCTGATTTAATAAAAAGGTGTAATAATAATACTTCATCATGGGGTTATTGTGAGGAATAAACAAAATGATAGCTTCCCAGTATATGATCTTGGGCACATAGTAAGTGCTTAGAAAAAGTTAGCCATTATCATCATCATCATTATTATTATTATTTGCGGTACGCGGGCCTCTCACTGTTGTGGCCTGTCCCGTTAGCGGAGCACAGGCTCTGGACGCGCAGGCTCAGCGGCCATGGCTCACGGGCCCAGCCCCTCCGCGGCACGTGGGATCTTCCCGGACCGGGTCACGAACCCGTGTCCCCTGCATCGGCAGGCGGACTCCCAACCACTGTGCCACCAGGGAAGGCCATCATTATTATTTTTTAAACTTTGGTCTGAGGGACCCAAGGGATGGCAGAGCCATTCAAGTAGATAAGAATTGCTGTAGCAGTAGCTGCTAGGAGCCATTGCCATTGCTAGGAGCCATTGTCAACAAGCGCAATGTCTTTTAAGGAGTGCTGGGCCTGAGCAGCCTTAGTAACTCCCAGAGGGAGTAGTTTTCACCCAAGTAGCAGTCTGGTACAACCACTATCTTTGCGAGCAGCCGAAGCTGTCAGTCTGGTGAGACCTTATTACCTGGAGGTCCCACCCTCTCTAACAGCCCTGAAGTGTGGGTCACCTCCGAGGAAGAAAACCATGGTTCAGTACCTGTTGTTGCTTTGACTGTTGCTTCCAGAACTTTCTTGATGTGCTCAGCGTGGCTGCCTGCCCTGTGCTCTCACAGTCACCCCTAGTACGTGACCCATTATATAGATTTTCTGGTCTTGGTTCTTGAGTTTGTTCAGATTATGTCTGTTGTGGCCATTCGCGGGACATCCAGCCTCACCTACTGTGTTGTCTGGGACCTCTGTGGCTGTCATCCTCTGTGGGTTCCGTCAAATCCTAACCAGGGAAACTAGAGACTTTCTGTGGGCGTGAGATGGCTGGTGGGAGCATTTCATAGTGTCAGTTATCTTCTACCATTGTTCTCTTTTCATGCCTGGAGGTTTGTTGAAATATACCTATGAGTCCAAGACCTAACAGCAATCCTGATTAGATCATCCAGTGGGGTCCTCCAACTCTAACTCCCCCTGCAGTTTTTGGAGCACAAGTTTTTCAGATTTGGTCCAGATACCTCAGAGCTACTGTCCTGCAAAGCAGGAAGGCTGGGTAGATACCAATGGCTTAAGCCGACCTGGAGAGAAAGGAGGCAGAAACCTGTAAGGATTATGGAGGAGAAGAAAAAAGGTGGGCTGTTTCAGCCTTGCAGAGCACGCAGAATGTTCACTGTATGATGATTTTTTAAAAATCATTTGCAGAGCTGGTTCAACTCCCACAGAAAGCCAGCCTGATTCCTTATCACATGATCTACAGCAAGATTTGCTGATCCGACACCTGGCTAGAGTTGCGTTAGCATGTAGCACACATACCCCTCTCTTCCCAAACCCACAAACCCCTCCGGACAGCTTTTTTTCCTCCTCCTCCTTTTTCCTAGAGCATCTCAAAGCCTTCTGTGATCCCAGAGAGCATGAATTATTCACTCCATGTAGCATCAGGCTTCAAAGCATACTTTTTAAAAAGTAAATCTGCCTAAACCATCCAAGGCTTTGCCTCGGCCTTCACTGTCATCAACTGGAGGGTCATCTTTAGAATCACTACCCATCTTCCTTCCTGCCATCTTGTTGTTGGCTTGGTTCCCCTTCCTCTCTCCCTCCACCTTTATAAGTAACACAGGTGCTCATCCTATCTTGCCTCAGGCATGTCCTGCTCAAGGGTGTGGTTTACACCTATAGCCACGATCCATGTAAACGTCATCATTTTCATTTTAAAGGGCTTCACGATCACAAGTGGAAGTATATAATATCTCTCTCACGCAGTGTCAGCCCAGCTGCAAATTGTACTCACTGAGGTAATGACCACCTACCTGCATGTCTTTAGCATTTATTAAGATTTAGGAAGCACCTACAGCTTAGGTTTGCTTTCTGGCACTGCCATTAATTAAAGGTATTTCGGTCAATCATGTAACTTTCTGAGTCCCAGTTTCTTCATCTGCAAAAGAGGATCTAGCAGCAAGGTGGAAGTTAATGACTGCATGTTTACCCCGCATCTAGCATAAAGAAAATTCTTAAATAGTGGTGTCAGTCATTTATTTAATCAGTGGTGAGCTGTTATGCATAATCTAGGTTCATGACATCTTAGCCCCTGGCTCCAGCAGTTATAGCCGGTCCAGACATCACACGTTAGGAGCTCAGGCTCTGATATTTATCAGATTTGAGTTCAGATCCTGTCTTGGCTACTTGACCATGTGACTTTGGGCAATTTATTTCATCTGTGAGTCGTTTCATCTCTTAAAGCTTTATTTCCTCATGTGTGAAATGGAGACCATAAAAGTGCCCACCCAGCTGTTTTTGTGCTAATCAAATAAGATATTGGATATAAAGTTTTTAGTCCAGTGCTTGACACTTGACAAATATTTGTTTTTAAGCTGCAACTTAAAGGCATTAACTCCGGCCATTCTGTCCTTTCCCCACAGCTATAGAGAAACGTTGAAAAATGTGTGAAGGGGAAGAGGGAAATGGCCATAGGCAAAGTGATCTGGTGTTTTCCAGACCAATCTCTTTATTTTTTTCCCCTCATTTTATTATGAAGAATTTAATACGTACAAAATATATCATATGTGAGACGTGAATCAGAATCCTAATAGGGCCACTTATGAAGACACCATGAGGAATGAAAGTTTACCTAAACCTTTGAAACTACTGTGAATTCTCCTAATTCCATTTCCCTGCCTTCCCTCAGAGGTAACTACTGTCTTTGACTGTTTGTTTGTTTTTATTCCCTTATTTTCCTTTATAATGTTACCACATATGTATGTATCTCGAAACAACATATTGTCTAGTTTTGCTTTCTTTGGGACTTCATGAAAATGATATTATACTGTATACATTCCCATGAAACTTGCTTTTCTCATTCAGCATTTGTTTCTAAGATTCGTTCATATTGTGTGGCTGCTGTTCGTTCATTTTTATTGCTGCATAGTATTCCATTATCTGAGCAGTCTAACTAAATGAACCATTCTCTTGTCAATGAGTATTTGGACTGTTTCCATGTTTTTGCTGTTGAGAGCAAGGCTGCCATGGACACAAACATTGCCGTACATGTTTGCCGTGACTCCCTGAGTTATGCTATCCAATATGGCGGGCGCTATCCACTTGGCTATTTAACACATGAAATGTGGCTAGTCTGAGTTGATACGTGCCCTAAGATTTAGTAGAAAAATGTAAAATATCTAGTTAACATCTTTTATATTAGTTTCATGTTGAACTGATACATTGTGTTAAATAAAATATATTAAATCTATTGTTAAGAGTAAGTTTACCTTTTTTGAAAACTATTTTTAACGTGGCTGTTGGAAAAAATTATATATGTGTCTTGCATTAAATTTCTGTTGGCCAGTGCTGCTATAGGGTATAATTAGGGTATTCTTAGGAGTGGAACTTCTAGGTCAGAGGGTTCTGCTCATCAGCTTTACAAGAGGATGTCGATTGTACTTCCAAGTGGTTACGCTAATTTGAATTTCCATCCTATGTGTACGATCCTTCATTGCTCCACATTTTTGTCGTAATTGGTATTGTCAGATTTTAAAATGTTTGTCAGATTGGTGATTGTAAATCACATTTCATTGTCTTATTTTGATGACTCTGATTACTATTTTGTGTGACTATTTCCCCCACCTATTTGTTAGTCATTCGTTTTTCTTCTTCTGGGAAGTGCCTGTCCATATCTTTTGAAGATTCTTATGTGGGGTTGTTTGCCTTTTTCTTGCTGATTTTTTGAAGGCATTTAAAAATATAATCTTTGTTCTGTTCTTTCTCACAGACTATGCCTTGTATATTTAGTTTCTTCCTGGACTCTTTGGATAAATAAAAGTTCTTAATGCAGTCATTAAAATTTTTTAAACCTATTAAAATAGTTTCATTTTATGGTCAGCTCTTTTTTCTCTACCCAGAAATCATAGAATTGTATTTCAAAATGGTGTCTTTTACATCTAAGTCTTCAATCCAGTAGGCATTGATTTGTGTATGTAATGTGACCTTGGAGATAGAATTTTAATTTTTCCTTATGGATAACCAATTTTCCTAGCATCATTTATTAAACAGTTTCTCATTTCCCCACATCCACCAATATAAGCAAATTAACATACATGTAACACTATTTCTGGATTCTCTTTTCTGTTCTATTTTATTTGTCTATCATTGAGCTGATTCTCACTATTTTATTGCAGCTTTATGATGAATCTTTTTCTCTGGTTGAGTAAGGCCTCCCCTTCTTATGAGTGTTGGCTCCTCTTGGCTTTTGGTCTATTATATAGATTTTAGAATCAGCAGATTCAACAATAAGAATTGTTGAATTTCTTTTAAAAACTTCTTGGGCTTTCGATGAAATTGCGTTAAGGGCTTCCCTGGTGGCGCAGTGGTTGAGAGTCTGCCTGCCGATGCAGGGGACGTGGGTTCGTGCCCCAGTCCGGGAAGATCCCACATGCCGCGGAGCGGCTGGGCCCGTGAGCCGTGGCCGCTGAGCCTGCGCGTCCAGAGCCTGTGCTCCGCAACGGGAGAGGCCACAACAGTGAGAGGCCCGCGTAACGCAAAAAAAAAAAAAAAAAAAAAAAAATTGCGTTCAAACTATAGGTCAACTTAGGGATACTTTATATGTGTTCATGATATTTAGTCTTCTAATCCGAGATTAGAAGATTATCAAAGATAATCAAAGATTATTTATCTAGTTCTTTTATGACTTTAAATCAAGTTCTATAATTTCCTTCTACAAATGATTTTCACATCATTTGTTAATTGTATTTTTAGGTAAAATGCATATTTTATATTACTGTTGTTAATATACAGAGCATTTTCTCATTGTTTCTATTGTATAGAAATACAACTAATTATATATCAATCTTTTATCTAATTATATTTCAAAACTCATAAGTACTAACATTTTGTCTGTAGACTGCTTTTGGTTTTCACTGTAGACAATTATATAATAATTCTTTAATAATAAGATTTTGTGTCTTCTATGCCAATCCTTATACATTGGACATTTTATTCTTACTTGCTAAGATCATTAAGACATCCAATATAATGCTTAATAGAATATATTGACTAGTGATTCTATTCTTAATAGAATATATTGACAATATAATGCTTAATAGAATATATTGACTAGTGAATCTATTAAGCAATATATTGCTTAGTAGAATATATTGACTAGTGAATAGAATATAATAATATATTGACTAATATATATTAATATATTAAGACATCCAATATAATGCTTAATAGAATATATTGACTATATTTAATAGAATATAAAACTAGTGAATATAAAACTATTCACTAGTTTTACCTTAACTTATATATTTATTTATTTATTTATTTATTTATTTTTTGGCGGTACGCAGGCCTCTCACTGTTGTGGCCTCTCCCGCTGCGGAGCACAGGCTCCGGACGTGCAGGCTCAGCGGTCACGGCTCACGGGCCCAGCCGCCCCGCGGCATGTGGGATCTTCTCGCACCGGGGCACGAACCCGTGTCCCCTGCATCGGCAGGCGGACTCTCAACCAATGCGCCACCAGGGAAGCCCCTTCCTTTTTATTTTTAAAAGACTGTTCCAGTATTTGAATATCCAGTGGATCATGGCTGTAGATTTTTTAGTGGTCACCTTTAATCAAGTTAAGAGATATTCAGTCTTCTACGAGTTTGCTGGAAACACTTACTATAAATTGAATTTTATTAAGTACTTGTCTGCACCCTTAATGTGATCACTTGGTTTTCCTCTTTTAATGCTAATATGGTAAATACCCTAATAAATTTTTTAATGCAGTATTAGTCTTGCATCCCTGTGATATATCCAACTTCATCATTATATGGTTTCATTTTTAAAACACTGCTGAATGTAATTTGCTGTTACTGTTTAAGACTTTTGTACCTATATCCAGTCCTTATCCTACTTAACCTATCAACTGCATTTGATGCCCTTGGTCACTCTGGGTTTCTTCCTTTATGTCTGATCACTCCTCAGTCAGCATTGTTAGCTCCTCCTTAGTTTCCTAACTCACAGCGTGTGTTGACCCCCAAACTCAATCCTTGGACCTCTTCCCTTTTCTGTCTACACTCACCCTCTTCGTGATCTCATCTAGTCTCATGGCTTTAAAAACCATCCATATACTGATGACTGTCAAGTGTTTAGCTCTAGCCTGTACCACTCCTCTGAACTCCAGACTCATGTCTAACTGCCTATACGATATCTCTCCTGGATGTCTACTTGACGTCTAAAGGTTGATGTGTCTAAATCTGAGCTTCCATCCCTCCCACTGCTCTCCCCTTTAGGAAGTGGCAAGTCCATCCTTCCAGGTGTTCAGACCAAACACCTTGGCATCTTGCTTGACTCTAATACTCTGCATCCAATCTGTCAGCACATCCCCTAGGCTTTCCCTCAAAATGAATCCAGAAACTAGCCATTTCTCACCATTTTTATAACTACCACCAAGATCGAAGCCGCTGTGATTTCTCACTTAGTTATTATAGTAACCTCCTAAGTTGTTTTGTCCCTTCAGCCTATTCACAACATAATAGAGTGTTATTATTAAAATACAGATTGGATCAAATCCTCTTCCAATATTGCCCTTTCTCACTCATAGTAAAATCGAACATTTCTTACAATAGCTATGAAGCCCTACCCTGCCTGGCATCCCTTATCTCTCTGGCCTGATCTCCTACTACTCTCCCTCAGGTTTATTCTGCTCTAGGCTCCAGCCACACTGGTCCATCTTATTGGAACAATACAGGTAGACAGTAGCTTCAGGCCTTTTTCACTTCCTGTCCCATCTGCCTGGAATGTTTTCCCTTCAGAGACCACATTGTTCCTTCCATCACCTCCTGGTCTTTACTCAAATGTTTCTTTCTCAGTGAGGTTTGCCATGGCCCACCTCCCTAAGATTGATACTCTAATCCCCCTCTACTCTCTTGCCTCATTTGCAGTTTTATTTTTTTCTCCTTATTATGTATCATTCTCTAATATACTATATACTTTATTTACTTATTTAACCTCTGTCTTCTTTCAGGAGAATAGAAGCTCCGTGACGTGGTGGTCTCTGTTAACGTTTGTGAATATTCCGTGTGTGTCTGAAAATCAAGTGTTAGGCACAGCGTCCTTCACATATTCATTATTGAAGCTTGGGGATAGTAATATGCAAATCTTTTTGCTTGCTGATTTTTGTTCTGCTTGATCTGTGAATCACTAAGACAGGATTTAATACCTCCCACAGAGCGGTAGGTTTGCCATTTTCCCTCATAGTTGTTTCAGTTTTGTTCTACATATTTCAGGATGTCTTGGGGCAATACAGATTTAGAATTATTACATCACCCAGGAAAACCAAACCTTTTCTCACTGTGATAGGAGCTTCTTTAACTCGGGTCTTATATATGTATAAGGCCTATTTTGACTGGAATTATACGGATGCACTAAATACCAGATATCTTTGGTTAATGTTTGCTGAGTATGTTTATTTCAACTCTTTATCCTCGACATTTCTCTGTCTTTGTGTGAGGCTTGCTTGATTTCTTTGCAATCAACTCTGACAGCTCATGCCATTTCCCCAGAGAGCTCAGTCCATCCTCATTTACTGTAATTTCTGAAATATTTTGATTTATTTTTATCAGCTTATTTTTAAGCGTTCCATCTGTCCCACTCTTCCTGTCTCGGATTTTCCTCCTCTCTTGGTTTCTTCTGAATTAATTGAGCTCCACTGCCCCAATTCCATTATCTACCCTCTTTAAAACTATTTGGAAGACATATATTCTACTTCTGTTTCTCATTTTTAAAAATTTAACATCCACACTTCACATACTTAAGTCTAAATTGAATGGAGTTTTACTCTCTTTCAAAACTATAAAGCCCTAGAAAATTTTTCTATTTATCATAAGATGTATGAATAGGAAGGATCCATGGACTGTGTGACAGATACAAAGGGATGAGAAGTCCCCCTCAGCTCTCTGGCTCGCTTACTTGCTCTCCTATATTTTTCCGTAGAGAATTTATTATCCTCTGACTTTATCAGTTTGTTTATTGCCTGCTTTTCTATACTAACATGCAAATTTCATGGAGACAAGAATTTTTCACTGTTTTATTCACTCTTACCTACCTAGTGGGTCAGATAGTTCCTGCTTATAGTAAGTGCTCACCAAGTATTGTTGAATGAACAAATGCTACAATTGCAAACACACACTCCAAACTTACATGATATGCTTGCTTAGCTTTTTAATGTTCTTATTCGTTTTTAACCTCACTATTTTTATTATTTTAAAAATAATATTTATCTCAGTATTTTAAATTATTGTCTTATTTTGTAGAAGAATTATTTGTTTAGTGTAATCTACATGCCTAGCATTTTATTTACCCTGTGTGTCCTTAGGGTCACCTTTCTTTTGTCTTCAGTAGCATCCTTGATAAGCTTTAGTGTAGGTCTGTAGGTTGCAAACTCTTTCATTTACTATTTATAGGAGTAGTTTTATTTCATTCTTGTTATTAAAAGATAATTTTTAATGGGATACAAATGTAGGTTTGAGATGGGACACAAATGACAGTTCAGTCACAATATGAAAATATTGGAAGATACTCTTCTTCAACTTTCTGGCTTTTATTTTCCCCATCAAAAAGTTAGGTGTGGGCTTCCCTGGTGGCGCAGTGGTTGAGAGTCCGCCTGCCGATTCGTGCCCCGGTCCAGGTAGATCCCACATGCCGTGGGGCGGCTGGGCCCGTGAGCCATGGCCGCTGAGCCTGTGCATCCGGAGCCTGTGCTCCGCAACAGGAGAGGCCACAACAGTGAGAGGCCCGCGTACCGCAAAAAAAAAAAAAAAAAAAAAAGTTAGGTGTCAATCTAAATATTGCTCTTGGTATGTAGTCTATCTGTTCTCTGTAGTTACGCTTAAGAACTTTCGTTACCTTTAGTGTAATTTGATTGCACTCTACCTAAAAATGGATTTTTTAGTATTATTCTTCTTGGGGTTGAATGACTTCCTGGATTTGAGGGTTCATTTCTTTCCCAGGGTTTGGGAAATTCTGGACACTATCTCTCTTTTTCTTTTTTCTTTAAAGATTTATTTATTATTATTAATTTTTAAAATTTTTGAACATTTATTATGTGCTAGGTATGGTTCATAGCATTTTGAACACATTAACTCATTTTTTTTTAACATCTTTATTGGAGTATAGTTGCTTTACAATGGTGTGTTAGTTTCTGCTTTATAACAAAGTGAATCAGCGATACATATACATGTATCACCATATCTCCTCCCTCTTGCGTCTCTCTCCCAATCTCCCTATCCCACCCCTCTAGGTGATCACAAGACAGGAATAAAGATGCAGACGTAGAGAATGGACTTGAAGACACGGGGAGTGGGAAGGGTAAACTGGGATGAAGTGAGAGAGTGGCATGGACATATGTACACTACCAAATGTAAAATAGATAGCTAGTGGGAAGCAGCCACATAGCACAGGGAGATCAGCTCGATTTATTTATTATTGATTAATTTATTTTATTTATTTTTGGCTGTGTCAGGTCTTAGTTGGGGCACATGGGATCTTCGTTGAGGCATGCAGGATCTTCTGTTGTGGCACATGGGCTTCTCTCTAGTTGTGGCGTGGGGGTTTTCTCTTCTTTAGTTGTGGCTTGCAGACGGGGGGGGTGGGCTCTGTAGTTTGTGGCACGCAGGCTCTATAGTTGAGGCGCGTGAGCTCAGTAGTTGTGGCGCACAGGCTTAGTTGCTCCGCAGCAAGTGGGATCTTAGTTCCCTGACCAGGGATTGAACCCACGTCCTCTGCATTGCAAGGCAGATTCTTTACCACTGGACCACCAGGGAAGTCCCTGGACACTATCTCTTCAAATATTATCCATTCCCCATTTTCTCTTTTATTTCCTTCCACCACTGTACTTAGATATGTGTTGCTCCTTTCCCCATGTTCTTAACCTCTCTTTCCTATTTTCAGTCTTTTTGTCTCTCTGTACTTCATCCTGTTCGGTTTCATCATATCTACCTTCCAGTTACTTAGCCTCTCTTTAAACATGTCTCTTTCAATGTTTAACCGTTCAGTTACATTTTTTATTCCTGTGATCATATTCTTCAATTCTAAAAGTTCTATCTGAACCTTTATCAAACTAGTTTGTTCATTTTTGATAGTCTCCTGCTTTTTATTCTTATTTTTATTTTGTATGTCTGATTTCTTTTATTTGTATTTCCACTCACTTTCACTGTCTGTTAGAACGTAAGAGGCCTGTGCTGAGGTGTGTTCCTCCTAAGGGGTGTACTTTTGATTCTTCAGGCACCTAAGGGCATTACTACAGAACCAGGTCTAATTTAAATTAAAATTGTAAGGTTGTGTTTTTTTTCAATTGCAAAAAAAAGTGTAAATTCAGACCCAAACTCATGTGAATCTCAGGGGGTCAAGAGCAAAGGGCATCCTTGTTTTTTGACTCTACTGGGTAGCTTTTCTTCTGATTCACCACATATACCCCTTCCTGAGCCCGTACTTGGTGTGGGATGGTCAATGATCCAGTGCTCTGTGATGCACATGTATAGGCTTAGTTAACCTTTCCCCTCATCGGCTGACGCTTTGGCCCAGATGGATTCCTGGATGTGTCTTGGGTATGTAACAGCTATAGTGCTGGTTTATCTCCCCAGGCTCACATTCTCACTTTTTTCTGAAGTTAGAGGAATTCATTTACTTTATTCTAGTTTTATTTGTTAATTTATAAAGGTCCTTTAAAAATATTTTGGCTAACATTTTTAGATTTTCTGTAACAATGTGTTGTAGGATTTCTGTTACATTGTTGGAAACAAAACTGTGGAACAATCTTTCTTGATAGTATTTCCCAAAAACGAATTACCATCCACCGAGGCAGGGGAAGAGCAAGATAAATAGCCTTGTCCGTGTGCTCTGTGATCATGAGGTCAGGGAGATCAGACTAGGTTGTTGGCATCTTCCCTCAGTTCTGTGACTCTGTCTCTGCTGTACCTTGAATCACTTCTCTGTTCTCTTCTACAGATCCTGACAGATCTCAGCTCCTGTACAACGCACCCCTCTGTGGCTCAGCATGGGGTATGATGTAGCATCTGGAGTCAAACAATGACCCTTACAATTCTTGTTGATTTAAAAGCTTACTGTATTATAATGTTACAGCAGCCAATACTATGGGAGACTAACAGAGACGGTTGTTTTCTCTCCCCAGTTCAGGAGCTGTAGTATTTATTTTGTGGCAGCTCACCTGTGTGTGGCTGAGTTCTTGCTTTATTCATGCAACTATAGCCTGGCAGGGAGTGTACCACAAGCCTGTAAAGGTTGTTGCAAAATCCACAATTTATTGCTCCTTAATGGCTATTCTGAAGTTTATGCTTTTTATCCTCTTCCTCTGTCTTACCATGAGAAGAAGATTCTGTGAAGTTGTAGAGTTTTAGCAGAGGTTTGGCTAAGCACTTCCACTGGGAGCTCTGGTCATCATACCCTTTCTGTCTAGGGTCCAGCTTGTTGAAGTGATTAGAACGAGGTTAATACTCACCAGAGGGCCATCGTGGTTGATGTGGCCATTTATCACAGTCACAAAAGTAGCCAATATATCAGAAAAAGTGGCCAGAGGGGCCCCTCAGTGGTTCACCGAGTCACAGAGCGTCTCAGCTTTGAGATGGATATTTTGACGGTGGAGCTCCTGGCTCCTGGGGACAGAAGAACAGAAGAGAGAGTATTCTCCTATCCTGGCTTCCTTGCCTTGCTTTCATGTGTACTTGTGCATCTTCTGCCCCAGTCGTCTGGTTCCAGAATGTTCCAGTGGGAAGAGATCCCAGAAGCCATCATGAGTTTCATGTTTCCCTTTTATTTAAGAAAGTTCTGCTACACAGAAAATAAAAGAAACAAGTATATAAGGTAGAGATAAGACTAATTATAGACAGTAGGTAAGCAAGTGGCTTGTGAGTCCCAGTGAAAACTCATGAAGAGAAAGTTAGTTACCTGTGAGGCACAGTAGAACTAGCTAGAATGAATGGAACATTTGTACCAGATGAACTCCTGCAATGTGAGGTTGGTCCCTATCTGCTACACAAGTTTTGACACTCACCTTCAAAAGCTACCCTAATGTATCTTATTGTGCTTACAGAGGACTTAGTTCCTTTATAGGTTCCTCTCCTATTTTTCCTGAAGATAAGCTTCCTCACATTCACCAGGGTGGTCTACTCACTGTTTGTGCCTCCTTTGCCCCTACTTCCTCATCCCCCCATGCTGGGGTACAGCACGTGTGTTTGGAGCCTTCTAACGCTGTGGGGTCTCATTTCTCTGGTTCCACTGTAGAGCCAACCAAATGCATCCAGCACACCTTACGACCCAGTACAGCCTCCAAATGGCCTTCTGACATGTGGCCTCAGAGCTTAGAGAAATGGGTGATGGTAGCTTTTTAACTAGGGTTAACTCTCTTGCCTGCCTTACTCATATACCATGGGGGCCATCTGAGCCAGAAAGATTACCCAGATGTGCCAGTCTATGGTTCTTATCTTCCGATTCAAAAGGCAGATTGTATACTTGCCTTTGTTTGCTTATATTTCAGTCTTCCAAATAGAATACTGGCAGGAAGTCACTCTTAGTAAGCAAAGGTCTTTACTTCCCTTCTTCATTTGCTGGCTCCCAGATGGTTAGTTTAAAATGCACTGTCATTGCTCTTCCTTCTCTGTCTCAGCAGTAAAGAATTTGGGATATGAGTCTTTAAGGTCAGATAAATCGGAAACTGGGAGTTCCGTAAAGCTGAACATGTCAGATGTTAAGGTTGTGGACGTTGGGTATACATGTCTGTTCATGCCTGCTCTGTCCAGCTCAGCAAAGAATCGTGGGCCTTTGGTGAGGGGTCGGGCTGCACTCATGCTCTCTTTTCTGGGGAAAGTGCTCCCACTATATTCTGTGATCCTGGTGGGACTTCCTGTCAGAGCACCTAGCCTCACCAGCCATTGGGATGGACATGTGATCAAGACCAGCAATTTCCCTCTCTTTTCTTGTAGTATTCATAGCGCCTGGTTGAACTGGAGAGAGAAGGGAGCCCTGCCTCTGAGTTCATGAACTAGGAAAAGTATGAGCTGAGATTTGATGCTCCTGCCTTAGGGGGAATCATTGTCTGTAGCAGGAGAGAATAAAATCTGAGACAATTAGAACTGAGAGAAGATCATATCAGTGTCAACTCCTTGTTTTGGTTCTCAGTGGTACCAGAGCTGCGCTTGTCTTCTTAGCTGTACTCGCTTCTATGAGCCCATTCAGTTAAAGGGGACAATAAGCCCCTTTTGGTGTAAGCTAGTTTGTGTTCAGTTTCTTTTACGTATGTAGGGATTTCTGAGAAAACAGACATTAGTCACTGGAACTGCAGCATTACCATTATCAGGCACCAGGATTCAGAACTGGCTGATTTCAGGTAGAGTGTGCTTAGAAAGATTGCTTTCAACTGGGCTGGGGAAATGGAATTATTGTTATGTAATCTCATGGACGATGTAATTATTGTTATGTAATGCTTTCTTGTCACCTCTTGAGTCATAGATCAATTGTGCATACCAAGAGAGCTTTTAAGAACTTGGAACTGAGGTACGGATGGTAGAAGGTATTGGCTTCCTCTTATAGTCATCAAGGGGTTCTGATAAGGGAAAAGTCTTATTACCAGCTGACATGACTGAAACTACAAAAGAAACAGAATTCAGTATTGGTACAATAAGTCCTTTCCATCTGCCAACAGCATCCTTCTTGGTCCTGTTCAAGTTCTACCTCCTGCGCAGGTCTTCTCCAACTACTCCAGCCCACTCATTTTCAGCTCCTCATGCATTTATTGTGCGAATATTTATTTAGTGCCTTCTGAGTGCCAGAAGTTGGGCAAGGTGCCAGACATTTCTACTGATCCTACTGTTTCCAGGACATGATTTGTTAACAGTGCAGTTTATTTATTGATTTAAAGTTGTCATTTAACACCATAACTCAGAACCCTAAATCTATGGCTGTTCAACAGGGGAGTTCCAGTCATGTGATTTTCCCCAGGGAGGCACCACAAAAAGCAAGAGCATATTCAGCAACATTAAGTGAGGGCTCATCTGCACATTTTCCATGACTTCTGCCTTTGGGGAGTTCATAGATTCCTGGGAACAGTGTTAAGTCAACACGTTGGGATCATTCTAGATGATCAAGAAACCAGCTGCTGGGTTTCCCTTTACAGGGATTCCATTCTCATTCTTTCCTAAAATCACATCAGGCCAAAAAAACTATGATATACTCTGAACACGTGGACAAAATGCCGGCGCTACAAAATCACCTTGTGAAGAAGATGGAACTTTTTACCGTTGAATAAAGTTCCTTCAGAGGGGTTGGTATTCATATCTCCCTGCTACACATTTCCTGTTTCTCTGTGCTCTGAGAATAAGATGATGGGCCATCAACTGTCATCATCAAACGGATTTGTAAGTTTACTATTTCCTTTATTCATTCATGTGTTCATTTGTTGGTTCATCAAGTATTTTAAACTCACGCTATGTAGCAAGTTGTGTACCCGGTGAAACCAGAGGCAGCGTCAAGCTGAGAGCGAGGTAATTTGGATTACAGACCTGCTTTGCAACTGAGTGACTGTGTGATCCTTGGCGGGTCACGAAAATGCTCTGTATCTCAAATTCTTTATCTGTGGAATGGGGATTAAAATCTGTACCTCACAATTATAAGATGATCTAGGAGCATAAATGAAATAAATATCCATGAGTCCATACTGATATAAATTAATGGTCAAATAAATAAATAAGGGGAAAGGAGCAATTCAGAGGAATTCAGAAAATACATGTGGAAGGAATTAGGAAAATAGAATCACCTTTAGGTAATTGCTGCAGGCGAAATCCCCAGTAAATGCTAAAAACGGTGGATAAAACTTTAAGGGGAAACAGCCTCCAAGTATCACCCCAAAATATTTATCAAATACTGTGGTGGTTTTAACATGTCTACAAATTATTTGATATTCCTCTTCACAGGAAATGGGGCTAATTTCCCTGTCCTTGAATGTTGGCTGGACTCAGATTCACTTCTAACAGCAGACTTTGACAGGAACAAATATCACTTTGCCCTGGCAGACCCCACCTTAGCCGCATGACCAAGGTTAACATCACCAGTAACAACTATGTTGATATCGGGTACCTCATACGATGCAATGGAAAGGGCACATTGCTTCTTTGGTATTTTCCCCCCCAAAACTCATAACCGCAGCCTAATCATGAGAAAACACTGGACAAACACAACCTGAGGGATATTCTGCCAACACCTGGCCAGTGTTCCTCAAATGTGTCACCATCATAAAAAAAAATAAAGAAAAACCTCCAAACTGTCACAGATCGGAAATGTTTAAAGAGTCTTGGAAAGGAAATCAGCAAAAGGATTAATAGATATTAGTGGAAATTTTTGTGAAATCTGAATTAAGTTTGTAGTTTAGTTAAGAATATTGCACCAAAATGAGTTCCTTAAAGTTCTGACAAATGTACCTTGGTTATGTAAGATGCTAACATTGGGAGAAGTGAGGTGAAGGAGATGCATGAATTCTCTGAACTATCTTTGTGACTTTTCTGAAAATCTATAATTATGTCAAAATTAAGAGTTAAAAAAAATGCTGTACCTCATGATGTTGTTTAAGGGACTCCTGCCAAAATATTTGAAAATCCCTAGAAAAGTATAAAGTATTATACATAAAATATGACTTCTTTTTACTATGGGGGAATAGAAATAGTGGAGTGGGAGCGGGGGCTGCTGGCTAAACTGAGAGATGAAGGGAAATAGTTTAAGTGGCATTTTTAAAAGATCCAAAACCAGTGTCTAACTCCTGCTTATCAGAACACCAGCCTCAAGAAGGGAGAGGTTTTGTTTTGTTCAGGGCTGTATTCCAAGCCCTAGAACAGTGCGTGGCACATAGCAAGTGCTCCATAGACATTGTTGAATGAATGACTGAATGTGTGAACGAATGAATGCTGTTCTGTGTCGGTCATGAAGTGAGGCAGAGTTGGAATGTGCTGACAGCAACAAGAAGAGATGATAAACCCCCAAGGAGTGGTTAGGATGTGGGAGAATAATCTGAATCCTTGTCTGTTGGGTGAGGGGTGAGGGGTGAGGGGTGTGGTCAAGGTCAGAGCAAAATGAGGGTTATCAAAAGTAGAGGGAGGGCTTCCCTGGTGGCGCAGTGGTTGAGAGTCCGCCTGCCGATGCACGGGACACGGGTTCGTGCCCTGGTCCGGGAAGATCCCACATGCCGCGGAGCGGCTGGGCCCGTGGGCCATGGCCGCTGAGCCTGCGCGTCCGGAGCCTGTGCTCAGCAACGGGAGAAACCACGGCAGTGAGAGGCCTGCGTACCGCAAAAAAAAAAAAAAAAAAAAGCGCCCAGGAAAGCAAGAACAGCCAAGGCGCAGAACCTGAGGTGAGAGACGAGTGTTTCGAGCAGCTCTCCGAGTCCTTAACCTTTTTCACAAATCTAGGACTGCTCCTGACCAAGGTCTCTGTTCCTCTGAATCAGTCAGCCCACTGACCGGGGGCAGGTCTTGTTACAACTAGACAGGGGTATGTATGACCAGGTATACGCCACCCTTAATCCCAGAACAGTGAGGACTATGGATTTCTGCCCCTACATTTGGGTTCCAGCTTCTGAATAGAAGCATCTTCCAAACCCATTTGGGGAGAGGTAGAGAGAACACATTTCCCCTGCCTTGGTGGAGTTATCTAGATTGTACAGAGTTGGGACGTGCAGTCTAGCATAGCTAAAAAACGCTGCAGACCTAGGCTGGCAATGTGTTTAATTCTGGGGAACTTGTTCTTTTTTTTTAACATCTTTATTGGAGTATAATTGCTTTACAATGGTGTGTTAGTTTCTGCTGTATAACAAAGTGTAATTCTGGGGAACTTTTAAACTGTGTTTTCTAGTTAATGACTGTTTCCTAGGTCTGGGGGTTCATCCCGCAGGCTGACCATTTGTTAGGCCTCCACCAGCACCCGTGTTTCCTGAAGGAAGCCCTGTTCCCCACAGAGCCCATAATGAGCCTTAAGGAGTGCTGGGCCAGTTAGATGAGGCCACACCGAGTGCAGGGCTGCCAGCATCTCTTTCTCCACTTATGTAACACAGAAAAATTAGCTCTTTCCTCCCCTTCTTCAGATTGATGTAATTTTTCCCTAAATTTCCAGGGCTGAGCCCCATAATGTGGGCTAAGGCCGGCTTCCAGGCTTATGACCATCATTACTGTCGACTTGCAGTTTCCAGCAGAAAGTTTTTCCCAGAGTTGGTAGCTCAGCTGTTTCATATCATAATGGGGAGGAGAAGTGGCCGGCGGGCTGTCAAACCTGATGCAAATGATATTTTATAAAAAGTGGTTTAAATTGGCTGAAGCTGTTTTTAGACTGATCAGTTAAAAAAGTATGTAGGGCATCTTTCTGACTTGCAGAAACACAGCTCCCAAGCATTAGATGTTTCATCATACTCTTTGGGAGAGGTTCGTAGGTGGGCACAAGCTCATAAAAAGTAGATGAGGATTTGTTAATGTGGAAATATGTAAATTGGATTCAGGCTGCCCTCAATTAATTGGAAGGGACTTGTGAGCTAAGTGGGGAAAAAGGGAAAGAGATATTGGAAGAATATGCTTGCACGCCCTGGAGAGTAAATCTTTGCTCTTGGTTTCCTCTGGGGCTATTTGAAGAGTTGCAGGAATTCTGCCCGAAGACACCAGAGGCAGGGCTCCTTGGCTCCTAGGGATAACCATTACAGGTTTCCCTTGCTACCTGAAAGTAGAACGTTCCTATGCAACCTTTCTAAACTGAAATGGCATAAAGCAAAGAAACGATTACCTCAGGACACATCTTGCTAACAGATGCACAAAATAGATTGAGATAGAGCACAGATGCTCACAAGATATAGTTCAAAGCCGTGGCGGCTTGACGTGGAGTCTAGTTCCCGGGAAAGGAGCTCAGCGGTGTTTTATTCTTGCCGCTCAGGGTGCCGATCGATGCCTCCATCCTGGTTCAGCTCTCAGCAAAACAAATAGTGAATGCTAGTTATTTTCACTTTTTGCCTTTTCATGAAAGTGAAAATCCTCTTTGGATTTTAGCAAAAACAGGTACTAATGGAGATCTTTCGTACAAGTGAAATGGTGTAAATCAAACTTTTGAAAAGCCGGGGCTTGTCTCTCACGTTCAGCAGCAACAGAAGAGGCGAGTAGTGTTTGATAAAGGGATTTCAGGGGTAGCGGCTCACAACTGGGGGAAGTTAACTTCCTGAGTTCTGGGGAGATTACAGTCATCCCTTGGTACCTGCCAGGGATTGGTTCCGGGACCCACCATGGATACTAAAATTTGTGGATGTTCAAGTTCCACGGTGGGTTTTCCTTATCTGCGGGTTCCTCATCCACAGATTCAACCAACTGCAGATCGTGTACTAGGTGTGCCATCTGTGGTTGGTTGAATTTGTTGATAGGGAGCCAGCGGATGTGGAACGGTGGGACGTGAGGATACAGAGGGCCGACTGTATAGTTTTTGAAATAGATCCATGTAAAGTGGACCTGAACAGTTCAAACCCATGTTGTTCAAGGGTCACCTATGGTTTCCACTGAGGAACTTTGGAGTCTGTGGTTTATATTGGTGTCTGGGCTACCAAATGCCCTTTTTTTTCTTTCTTTCTACTCAAATCCTACTCAGTCATTTTCTGAATTCAGGGCCAGCCTAGACACAGCAAGTATGCTCGCCTCTCTAGAGCCAACCCAGGAAATGTGTCTCTTCTCGCTTGTTAAGTCTATGGAATTAGGCTCTTGGAAGCTCATCTCCAGTATAGTCTAGATGAGACACACAATATTGAACATACCTGATCCCATTTGGCTCAACGCAGAGATGCTGGAAATTTGTGTGAAAATGATGAATATGAGAACGGCTATAAAATCTCCCTCCTCCTGCTGGCTATCAAAAATCCTAAGTGAGTTTATTCAGTATCTCTCTGCTTCCTCCCTGGATTCATCCTAGGACTTAGGGGATAATGAGTTGGGGGTGGAGGTGGGAAGGACCAGAGGGAGATTACAAGGAGGTTTTGCGGGGTGGCTTTAGGTGGTTTGGAGGAGAGACCCAAGAGCAGGTGAAATTCACACACTGAAGAAGGAAAGAGACTTTAACAAGCATTGCTGTTCATTAAAGTCCTTTTCATGGTGTTGGGTGTTAGAGAAAAAATAAGGTTTGGAGCTGAATTATGTTCATATTATTTCGATTGCATGGACCATGTTCTTTGACTGTGATACCATTCTGGTGTCAAATCATGTGGATCACAGCATCTTAAGCGTTATATTTGGTTCATGCAGTTGGCCAGTCCACATATACAGCTGGGTCTTTACTCTCTGCCTTCTGTGAGATAAGCATAAGTTGTGGCGTGAGCCCTGGAGGAATCTACTTGGGAAGACAAAAGATTGGAAACATATGTAGAGATGCTGGTCGTTCACTATGGTGACAACCGTGAGGAGAGAGGCTAGATCACACAATGACTTCAATAGCTCCTGTTCCCTGCTGGAGCTGATCTCATCTTTGTTTGGCTTTGCAGTGTATCTAAATGCTGACCTTGGTCTTTCTGCCCTTTCTTCATGTTATAGTTCAGAGCTCTTGTTTGCTTCATTCAGGTCATTCTTCTCTTTACCTTGTGTATCTCCCTCAATTCTGACTCCCTGCCTTGGTTCCAGCTGTCACCCTCACTTGGGGACATCCTGTCTTCTTTTTCTCATCTGTTCGCATCCTAACCATGCTTCAGGAGGTGATGCGAGGTTTTAATGATCTGTGAAACTTTTGGTTCCCAAGTTCACCAGAATCTTTCTTACTCCATTTTTAAGTATTAATTATTTTATGCAGCTTAGTCATAAGATTGAGAAAATTAGAATCAAAATATCAGAGAGTTGGAAGGATGCTTACAGACCATAGGTGACCACCTCCATTCATTTTTTCAGATGATGCAGCTGAGATTCAGTGACATATTGTTACTGACTTTAGAACATCCACTGAGAGTATATGTTAACGTTTACAAGCTGAAAATTGCTATAGAAATAGTTGTTATTCTTATAGTGGCAGAGTCATGTCTAGGAGCCAAGTTCTCTGACCCCTTCCTCTATCCATTATATGAAGCTGCCTCTACCAAATTGGTATCACCCTCTAGAAGCCTTGTCTGCTCAGTTTGAGGTGAGAGATCAAATTTTGGAGGGAAGCATCATGTGGCAGCTGTCATGTACCGACTGCAATTTTACAAATACCCTGAGAGATAATGTATCATACTTATTCTTACAGATGAGGACACTAAGCCTCGGAGAGGTTAAAATATTTGCCCAAGATCACACAGAAAGCAATAAAGGCAGTATTCAAATGTAGATCTGCCTAACTCAAAAGCTTGTGTGTCTCCTTTCTCGTTCCTCTATATCACGCTCCTTGATGTAGAAATAGATTCCTTTTTCTTTTATTTCCCTCAGCGTTTATCCCGTCTTTGGCCACAGTATACAGTCAGTCACAATGTTCTGCTTCAGTGATGGCTGAGTCCTCCACAGGAAGTCTCTATGAACCTTGTCTTTTTCAATGAACAATTTCCAAGGATGCATCTCACAAACCTTATTTTCGAATGGTTCACAGTCATTAAAAAAATCCTAGGTTAAAAAGAATTTCATATATGCTTTGGCTCTCTAGAGAAAGATGTGAGAAATTTGGCTGGTGCTTTGAACTCTTCAGTTAAAAGTCACTCTTGGAATATAAAGGACAGTTCATCTCATTTTTCAGTGGGTGGATTCTGCATGATAATTGACAAGCACAAAAATGGGGTCAGGGTCTGTCATAGCCCAAACTGTTGCGGAGAGTTGCTCTCCGCTGCAACACAAGATTGTACATGCTGGGCTTCCCTGGTGGCTCAGTGGTAGAGAGTCCGCCTGCTGATGCAGGGGACACGGGTTCGTGCCCCGGTCCTGGAAGATCCTGCATGCCGCGGAGCGGCTGGGCCCGTGAGCCATGGCCGCTGAGCCTGCGCGTCTGGAGCCTGTGCTCCACAACGGGAGAGGCCACAACAGTGAGAGGCCCACGTACCGCAAAAAAAAAAAAAAGATTGTACGTGCTGACAACAACTCTTCTGGACAATGCATAGTTGCAATGACTTGAATACCTACAGTGGGCTCTGGTCAACTCAAGAGGTTCTCTTTTTTCCAGTGTCAGTAGTTTTCTCTTTGCCTCTCTCAGAAGTTTCTCTTGCTGAGCCCGGCCATTTTTTCGTTAGGCCTGCTCAGTTGTCTTCATTAGATGAGATGCCACATGACACATTATGCTGAGGTAGCCCTAAAAAAGTATTAATGCCACTGTTCGAGGGTAAATTTATTCTTTAAGAGTGCTGTTAGAGGCATAATGTCTTTAATTCCGAAGAGCGAGTATAATTTAGGGTTCTTGGAGGTATGGAAGGCTGGTGAGAAGGTTGTTTTGGCTGAGTATCTATAGATATTAGGTTGGGAAAAGGAAGGAATATATTTTTATACCTTTCAGACTACCTGTGTATCCGTTAAGTACCATGCATCGAAAATGCACCCTAATTTGTAATGAGACAGTAGTGGCTATGAGATGAAGAGGTAAAGGGAAAAGGTCTAAATTAGGGGACGTTCACTATGAGACCAAATTTATTCTGTGTTATGACCTCCTCTCTTCTGTCCTAGTTGCAGACCGTACTCTTTGTGGCTGTGGCTACGTATGTGACTGCCATTCACCTCATTAGGCATCACTGCCATTGATGTAGCAGCAGCCGAGCACCCATCTGGCCTTCACTCAGCCTCCCTTTATTTTCTTTTATTCTTTTCCTGGCAGCTACTGGTGAGTGATTTGCTCTCAAATGGTAATCTACACACTCAGAAATGACCCTCAGGCATACACTATACAGAACAAGCTAGCCTTCATCCAATTTTGCCTGTCACTACCTATCTCTTTCATCTAATGATGTGAGAGTCTATTTGCCAAACATCTGCAGTTTGGACTGTGGTTTTGAATAATGTCACTGGCAGATGGGTTTATTCAGCCTCTGGGGATGGCATCTCCTGATGGCCCTCCTAATGCCCCAGTGTTTATTCTTTTCACTGCGAAAGTGCTCTCTTATTCATCTGAACTGTCAATTTCCCCAATACCTGTCTTTTAAATAGTAACCATTGTCTCTCGGTGTCCCTTGAGGATAGAAAGGCTAAACAGCAAGTTTTCTGCTTCTATAGCATGCAGCTGCTGAGAGAGGCGTTCTCGACTAGACCACATCTCCATCTAAAGTGGTCTTATACAACCTTGGCTAATTAAAGACAGAGGGATGATCTGATGGCCGATACCTTCTCCTCATGAAGGTTGGAAGGTTCATCTGCTTGACATCTGTCACAAACTACTCATTCATGACTGCTGTGTTGTCCGTAACGTCTTGGGTGCTGAGGGGCCCTGAAGCAGTTTACGAGATACTCTTGCCCTTAAGGAATTACAGTCTAATCCACCCATTCAGGAATCTGTGTGGATTATCCATTATGCACAGCACGCTGTGCCAGGGTATGAAATGAAAATGTGGGCCGTGTCCTTGAGTGATCACAATACAGTAAGATTAGTTACGTTCAAAACACAACGCAATGTCTTATGAGATAAATGGCCTAGGGGTATGTTATAACTGTTCAGAGGCAAGGAACATCTAGCCATTTTGCAGGCATGCTACGTTTTTCATGCACAGTGCCAGACTCATTTGCTTTTCTGTTTCTTTTCCTACCCTCAGTTTTGCTCCTCTTTTGTCTTCTTCAAATAGTGTCATTCTAGCCAACAGAACTCAAATATCAATCTTTTCCTCCCCTCTCTTCTACCTCCCCTTTCTCAACCAGATGTTGTCAATTCTATATGGTAAATGTTTCACAACACATGCCTTCTCTTCATTAGCCCTGCCCTCTTCTCCAAGTGCATTCTCTTTTCATCTGTAATTTCTTGCAATAATTATTTCTTGCAATAATTTCTAAGTGATTGATCGGCATACAGCTGCTTCTTCATCTAATTCATCCTCTACACTGCTGTCAGAGTTACAATTCTGATCTTATTTGACTATTTTATTTAGGTGTTCATAAGAGAAATGTTCAGCTATGAAAACATGGCATATGAGAACCTGCACCAGGGGTTAGCAAACTTTCTTCCTATAAAAAGTCAGTAAATATTTTAGACTTTGTGGACAATATAGTCTTTGTCACAACTATTCAACTTTGCACTGTAGTGCAAAAGCAGACTTAGATAATAAATAAACAAATGGACATTGCTGTGTACCAATAAAACCTTACTTATGGACACTGATATTTGAATTTCATATAATTTACATGTAATAGTATCCTTCATAAGAAGGATACACTAAGTCGTATCCTTCTTTTGATTCTTTTCAACAAGCTAAAAATGCGAAAACCATTCTTAGTGCCTGGGCAACACACACACAAAAAATGGCAGGCCAGATTTGGTCCATTGGCAAAACCCTGGCCTACAGAGTCTGGTCCTTCCTTACCTCACTGACACCTCATTACCTCCATTCCTTCACCTTCTCTCCAATCCTTTGTTTCTGCCACAACAGACTACTCACCTATTTCTGTGCATGCCATATACTTGCATACTTCTATACCTGTGATTCTTAACCCTGACTACCACTTGGGCAAGAAGACTCAATACTGGATCCTAGGGAATCTTCTCATATCCTTGAAACCAGCCCAAGGACTTTTGTACTTAGTCTTCCAGAAAGCCATTCTCCTGTGACTATCCAGTGTCATCTCCCAAATTATCAGAAGTAGTAAAGAACTGAACTTTTCCCTGGTTTGCGAGGTAACAAATCAGTCGGCCGCAATGTCATGGATGCCGGCTTGTTACCTCATCTTGAAGTAGAAGATGTCTTTGGATTTTTTGTTTTCTAATGATCTGTCTGGTTTTGTGGGGGCATTTGAGGAGCTTCAACAACTATGAATGACACTGTTGTAGCCATCTTCCAGAGTCCTGCCATTTCTTTCTCTCACTGTTTTAATCTTACCTAATATAATCATCCATTATTTTTCACTGTCTGCAATTTACACTCAGCCTTAAGACCTTGTTTGGAACATATCTTTTTTGTTGTTCCCTCTTCTAGTTTCTAACCCAGATACCTTTCCCAGAATATGGACATTTTATATAGTGCTATAACATAATTGACAAGGTCTTAATTCACAAAACTCAACACCTTGTGTTACTATTCATTTTGTACTTAAACTTTCTTTTTTAAAGAACAAAGTAATGCCATTTGCAGCAACATGGATGTAACTAGAGATTATCATACTAAGTGAAGTAAGTCAGAAAGACAAATACCATGTGATATCACTTATATGTAGAATATGTTTTATACGTAGAATCTAAAATATGGCACAAATGAACGTATCTACAAAACAGAAACACACTCAGAGACATAGAGAACAAGCTTGGTTGCCAAGGGGAATGTGGGGAGAGAAACGGCTGGACTGGGAGTTTGGGGTTGGTGGATGCAAACTATTACATTTAGAATGGATAAGCTTTAAGGTCCTACTGTATCTCACAGGGAACTGTATCCAGTCTCCTGGGATAAACCATAATGGAAAAGAATATTTAAAAAGAATGTGTATGTGTGTAAAGCTGAGTCCCTTTGCTGCACAGCAGAGATCGCCACAACATTGTACGTCAACTATACTTCAATACAAAAATGACATAAACATTCTTTTTTTTGGATACGAATTAAGTAATCTTCTATAATGTGTTTTACTGCCTTTCAGTGCAGGCTAAAAAACAGTCTAATAGCAATGACAGAAAAAATAATGCCAAGTTATAGTTAATGGTGTATATTAGTGTCTTTAGCTCTTTGTAAAGTTAATGAATGACCAAATCACCTTTGAAAGACAGTTGATACTGAGAAACATCATGGGTTTCTGGCTTCTCATCCAGCTATTGAAACCCATCTTATACAACAGAGTCATGTAGATTCTGTCAAGCCTCATTGATGTCTTGATGAAAGTACTTAATATTTATATCATAAAGGTTCCTTTTTCAAACACAAACTGCTACAATATACTGTTTTTAATGTTGTAAAATTTCTGAAAATACGCTGTATCCAGTGGGTCAGCTTACCCATTCTGAGTCAGATGAGACTTTACTAGAAGCATGACCTGTTTGAATACCACATTAGTTCTCTTTGCTGCCATAGAATTTACCACAGACTTAGTAGTTGGTAAATTACTTGGTCAGAAGTCTGGATGGGCATGACTGGGTCCTCTCCTGAGCTTCAACAAGACCAAACTCAAAGCAGGAGGCTGCCTGAATCCTTCTTCATGTTTTCCAAGTGGCCCTACACATGGCAGGTTGAGTCCCTCTCCTGATTCTAATGTCTCCGACTTCCCCTCAGACTACTTCTCTCTTGCATCCAGCCAGAGGCAGCTCTCTGCTTCTAAGGGCTCATATGATTAGACTTGGCCACCTCGATAATCCAGAAAAATCTCCCTACTTTAAGATTAATAATCTTTTTGGGTTTTTTTTACTTTCTTTTTTTTAATACATTTATTTATTTTTTGGCTGTTTTGGGTCTTTGTTGCTGCACGTGGGCTTTCTCTAGTTGCGGTGAGCAGGAGCTACTCTTCCTTGCGGTGCGCGGGCTTCTCATTGCAGTGGCTTCTGTTGTTGTGGAGCACGGGCTCTAGGCGTGCAGGCTTCAGTAGTTGTGGCACATGAGTTCAATAGTTGTGGCTCGCGGGCTCGAGCGCAGGCTCAGTAGCTGTGGCACACAGGCTTAGTTGCTCCGCGGCATGTGGGATCTTCCCAGACCAGGGCTCGAACCCATGTCCCCTGCATTGGCAGGCATATTTGTAACCACTGCTCCACCAGGGAAGTCCTAGTAATCTTTTTTTATCTTTTTATTTTATATTGGAGTATAGTTGATTAAGACTGTTGTGTTAATTTTAGGTGTACAGCAAAGTGATTCAGTTATACATAGACATGTAGCTATTCTTTTTCAAATTCTTTTCCCATTTAGGTTGTTACATAATATTGAGCAGAGTTCCCTGTGCTATACAGTAGGTCCTTGTTGGTTATGCGTTTTAAATATAGCAGTGTGTACATGTCAGTCCCAACCTCCCTAACTATCCCTCCTCCCTCCCCTTCCCTGCTGGTAACCATAAATTCATTCTCTAAGTCTGTGAGTCTGTTTCTTAATTACATTTGCAAAGTTTCCCTTTCCATGTAATACACATATTCACAGATTCCAGGGATTAAGACATGGACATCTTTTGAGTACCCTTCTGCTAACTACAAATATTATTTTTATTCCTTGGTGGCTGGAAAACATACTATGTTAACGAGGGTAATCAAAAAATAACATGAAAATTTATTTACCATGGAGCAAGGATTCCCATGTTACCTCCTTCATTATCTCTCCATTTCATGCTTCTGTCCTGATATAGAAACGATAGTTAATAGTTGTAACGTTAGGTACCAAGGGTAAGTTTATAGAAACTTTTAGGGGGCCAACGTTAATCTCAAAGGCCAGAGACAACCCTAGAAATATAGTTTTCTTTCAAAACCTCTTCCATCTCTGTTATTATGAGGATGGCATAAGAGAATCCTCAGGCAATTGACAAATTCACTTCTAGCTAACTTAAGGAATAATAATAATAGCTGACATTTGTTCTGTCATTAATATTCACTAGGCTATTTGATTAACTCTTCACATACCCTATCATAGTTGATATTCAGAACAATTCTGTGAGGTAGAAATGATTTCTCTGGTATACAGACAAAGAGGCATCAAAGTTCAGTGACATGCCCAAGGCTTAGAAGTGGTAGAGCCAACATTTTAAAAGCCAGATGCAAAGCCTGTGCTGTTTAGAAAAAATAAGTGCTGGTTTTATTAAAGTTATACATGAAAACATGTTAAAGAGTTATGATACAAGGTTTGTTACCAAAAATAGCAGTCTTCTGCCCACATCATTCCCTTTTTCATCTCCCAGAGACAACTGTTTCCGATGGTTTTATCTCTTTGGTTACCTCCGTGGCTCTGTATAACATGCTTACACTAGTATTTCTTGAGTTTTCAGTTTTAGTACTTGTCTTTTGACTCTTTCCCTTGGAAAATGAAGATTTAAGTCTCTCATGTGCCTTACCTAACTTCTTTTTTAAAAACCTCCCATTTTCCCTGTCGTCATTTTGCACACCTCCTGAATTTTTTAATGCATGCTATCATAGTTTTAATTTCCAGGAGATTTTTTTTATCCAAATGTTGTTTTTGCACAGCACATTGTTCTTATTTCTATGAGGTTATTAATGATCTATTTGTATTTTATTATTCTGTTCTTTTTCTCCCAAGTTTCTTTCTCTATTTGTTTTGGTTTCTGCTCTTCAAGTAGTTCTTTCTTAGTTCTCTGCTGATTCTAGGCTCCCTGCTTGTATTTAAGATAATGGAAGAGCTGTTTGCATAGACTAGTTAATTGTGGGCTTCATTACATGGTGTTATAGTGGGGAATCGTCTGTGCTGTATAGACACTTCCTCTAGGCCTGGTTAGATTTCCAAGAGTGACAGCCCTCTGAGGTGTTGGTAAGGAAAGAGAGCTGCTGGTGGTAGGGATGCGGAATGGGTATCTCAAGATTCTATCTGCAGGCTTTCACATCTTCTCCCCTTTCTTGGTATCACATCCCTATTCTTACCAGCGCTTTCTGTCCTCTAGATTGAAGACCCCCTGTTTTCTTCTCAGGAGAACACATCTCTAATCTTCTGATGGAATAGAAATGTTCAGTTAATCAGGCAGATGACCTTAGGGTCCAACTGCTCTGTAAACAGACTTCGATTCTCCCATTTGGAGTCCCATTTTTACCCCCACTTCCAGAGGTGATAGGTGATGCCCCTTTCTGAGCCTTTCTTGGGAGTCATGAATCAAGTTGCTTCTCAGCATTCCTTATTTCATTCAAGATGCAGCTTTCGGGGTTTGCCCTTGTGCATCTGCTTCCCAACTTGCTCAGCGTTGTTGCTGTTGCCTCATCTCTTTTCTTTATGAGCTAAACTTCTAAAAAATTGCTTTTCTCTGCTCTCAATAGGTCTTGAAAGGGAGCAGGGGTAAACCCTCGTGCTCACTCTGCCATCTGCCGTCTTTCACTGGCACCCGATCCAACTGCATTATCGCTCCAGGCGTGTTGTCCTTTCAGGCTCTACTCCATCGATATTGGCATTCACTTTGGTTGTTCATTCACATGAACAACTCAGGTTGAAGGGTACGGGCGATACAAAAGGCCCTTTCCTACTCCAGGGCCTCATAGAGTACACTGTTGTGGAGTATGGATTTTCAGAGGCAAATGTCAACACCCACACTTCCTTCCCAACAATGGCCTTCAGAAGCAGCTGCAATGCTACCACTTAGTTCAGCTTAGCAAAGGATCCTACAAGGAGTGTGGAAATTGTGGTTGAGTATTCTCCAGGCTCTTTCAGAAAGAGAGCCAGAGACGAATCTTTCTAATTGTGTTCCCTCAAGAAGGAAGAAATCCAATTACCTACATAAATCTGAGCATTAAAGCAAGACGTCCAGGTTTTTCTCCTCAGCAGTAACCATGCTATTGACAAGTTACCGGGGATCCGGAAGGCAGACAGATAGGAAATAACTGTTACAACAATAGGTGGCGGACTGTGGTTTAATTGGAAAACCCTGAGTTCCCTTGAATCTGTTCTTTTTCTTGAGCTGCTCAGTTGTTTGATAGCTATGCACTAAGTACTAGCTTCAGGCCAGGCAGAGTGTGAGGCTTACGATGTTGAAACTAAAAAGAGATGTGGGGTGACACCTGCCACAGCGCTTGGAATACCTTGGTTCTTGGTAAATAGTTGTTAAAGTGAAAATATGGACCTTGCTCTCAAATAGTATGTTCTCTAGACAGGAGGGCAAAGGCATTTTGTAAGTGTGCATAGAAGAAACAAAACTTTAGGTAGGTCTGAAAGCTAGAGTAATAATCAGGTGAAAATTAATTACTAACCAGTCTCCCTTCACCTGCGTACCTGAAAAACTTGATCAAGTTAAGGCCAAAGTAAGTAATTGCTTGATAAAATGTTGTGCAAAATATTCAAGGCATTAAATATTGTCTTGTGTGGCTGAAGATGTCAGGGCTGCATATTTGGAATCCCAAACAATTTTGTGAATGAACAAGGGCAAGGAAACTGTTTGGATCTTAGAGCACTTATGTCTAACTTCTACACTTTTTTTCTTCTGTTTCTCAATGAAATGAGGCTATACATGGGCATCATAGGCTCATAAGTATTGTATATAAGGCATTTCTGAAAAAACTGTTTTGACTAGATTAACCAAGTTGTTCAGTCAAAAACCCATTCCTGGGCTTCCCTGGTGGCGCAGTGGTTGAGAGTCCGCCTGCCGGTGCAGGGGACACGGGTTCATGCCCCGGTCCGGGAGGATCCCACATGCCGCGGAGCGGCTGGGCCCGTGAGCCATGGCCGCTGAGCCTGCGCGTCCGGAGCCTGTTGCTCCGCAACGGGAGAGGCCACAACAGTGAGAGGCTCACATACTGCAAAAACACCAAAACAAAAACCCATTCCTATTATAGGTTTGAGTGGCATTTTAAAATCGAGAATCCCTTAGTTTTCATAGATGATGAAATTCATATATTCATCCAGTTATCTTGTCATCATATGAATAGAATGGTAGTCTGGGGCTTAATTTGTAAAACTAATGGAAAACACTTGTGGAATTTTGTACCGTGTATTCTTTTGTGGTAGTTTTAGTCTTGAAAAATATATGCCATCACTCAAAGGGAAACATGTAAACGGTTTTACTATGTGTGGCAGGTACTGCTTACTGGCACATAGCCATATACCCGCCTTTCTACTGGGGGTACATTTCCCAGACCCACTTTGGGCTCAAGGGAGGTTCTGTCAGTGGGAGACCTTCATGGAGGATTAGAGGCAGGAGGGCAGTAGAAGCCATTCTGCTTCTGCTGAAACTTAGGCAGAAGAACCAGCAGTGGTAGCAGTAGGGTCATGGTTCTTGTTCAGGATTCAGTGGTACCAGCAGCAAGTGTAGTCCCTTCACATCTTGCAAGGGCACTGGCTGCTTCTTGATCTCTGGTCAATATCACCCTCCCTCTTTTGCTGCCCCAGAACTTTCAACACCTTTCTAATTTCTTGCATTAAATCTCTCTATAGGCTATGAAGAGTGGTTTCTCTCTACCTCCCCGGGTACTGGCTGATAAAGAAAAGAATTCCTTAAAACTACAATCAGGATTTTCCTGTGTCTTTTAGTGAAAAGCGTTCTGTAATTTCTGGATATTTACCTGATAGTCTGGTTTCTCTATTCTTGTCCTTCTGAGGACATTAGTTTAGTCTTATGTGGAGGTCATAAATGTAACTACATAGATATTAATCCCATATAATCAAAGAGTGTTTAACCTTATCTTATTTTTACATGGCATAAATGGACCACACTTTACTCTTCAATTGTATGTTATATATTTAAATGTTTTTGGAAAATGTTCTTGAATTAATTATCTGTTGTAGCATAACAAATTCCCTCAAAACCTAGTGGCTTAAAACGACGCTTGTTATCCGTGGTTTCTGTAGGTCAGGAATCTGGTGTGGCTTAGCAGAGTCATCTGTCTCAGAATCTCTCTCAAGGCTACAAGGTATTGACGGGTGTTTTCGCCTCATTTGAAGGCTCAACTAGTGGACGATCTGCTTCCAGCCCATGATTGTTGTTTGAATTCAGTTCCTCATGGGCTGTTGGACTGATGGCCTAAATTCCTCATGGGTTGTTCAACCTGGAAGCTGCTCTCAGTTCCTTGCCACATGGGTTTCTCAACAGGGGAGCTCACAGCATGGTATGATGGCCATCTTGGAGACATAGTCTTTTATAACCTAATCTGGGAAGGGACAGTCCACCACCTTTTCCATTTTCTATTTGATAGAAGCAGGGCATCTCATCCAGCCCACACACAAGGGGAGAGGGATCACACAAGCATGTGAATACTGGGAGGTGGGGGTCATTTGGAGTCATTTCAGAAGGTGCCAAACACATTACTTTCCCAAACAAACAGTGCATTTCTTGATTTCTGTTTCAGTGTTTAGTAAAATATTGATGAGATTTGGGCTTTTACGTGGTGTAGTCAGCCTAATTATGAGGTTTCAGTGACTGTGTACATAAACTTATAAGCAGTAGAAACAGGCAGCCAAACCAATTAGCCCACCTCCCTTTCACCCTGGGGTGTACATTTATTTCTTGAGATTGCAATTAATACATTACTAGTTTGCACTTATATATTGTGTAGAATCGCCACATAAATGAATCACCTTAGCTACTACCAGTTTATGTGAGAGATTTTCTTTAGTTAAGGAGAACTTTAGGATCTTCAAGTCAACCTCCACTCTGGAATCATCTTTTAATGGCCACAGAAATGAAGAACATGCCACCCGCAGATTTTCAGATAAACAGATCCCCATTTCCAGTGGAAATGGGAATGTCTGCTTTCAATGGGATCTTTCAAACTTGCATCACGCTTGCATTTCAGTCTCTTCCCTAAAC